>NW_027361988.1:0-600000 GCF_039654945.1 Dendrobates tinctorius | reverse complement strand
GCTGAAGTGTACATTCCCCAAAGGGAAATTTCTGTGGCTGAATCCCTCATCCACTTCAAAGGGAGGCTTCAGTTCTGTCAGTACCTGCCCAGCAAAAGGGCGAGGTACGGGATAAAACTCTACAAGCTGTGCGAGAGTACCTCAGGGTACACGCTCAGCTTTAGAGTTTACCAAGGGAAGGACACCAGGATCCAGCCCCCAGAATGTCCACCTGCTCTGGGGGTGAGTGGGAAAATAGTGTGGGATTTGGGCCACCCTCTGCTTGATAAAGGTGGCCATCTGTACGTTGATAACTTTTATACAAGCATCGCACTCTTTCACTCCCTCTCTGCCAGAGCCACCGTCGCTTGCGGTACCGTGCGCAGAAGCCGGAGGGGTCTCCCTTTGTCACTAATTGAGCAGCCTCTCCCAAAGGGTGAGAGCTGAGCCCAATGTAGCGGCAACATGCTTGTGGTCAAGTTCAAAGACAAAAGAGAGGTCTTTCTCTTGAAATTCCATGGTCCCGGCACCACGGCCACCACCGTTCGAGGTACCCCAGACCAGGTCCACAAACCGGACTGTGCCCTGGGGTACACCAAACACATGCGGGGGAGTTGATCTTTCTGATAAAGTCCTCCAGCCCTATCGTGCCATGAGGAGCGCAAAAGTGTGGTATAAAAAACTGGCTGTGCACATCGTACAAACGGCACTGTATAACGCATGCGTGCTATCACGATGTGCAGGCCAGACCAACAACACCTTCCTTCAGTTCCAGGAGGCGGTGATAAAGGCCATGATTTTTGGAGAGGAGGACGGAGTGTGCCCCAGCACCCCTGGAACTCAAGTTTCCCGTGTGGTACCAGGACAACATGCTCCCACTAAGGGGAGAACAAAAATAAAGGTGCCGGGTGTGCTATAAAAGGGGGATAAGAAGGGAAACTCGTTTCCAATGTGAAACGTGTCCTGACAAACCTGGACTGTGTACGAATGAATGCTTCAGAATTCATCACACGTCCGGGGACTAAACACATCCTGACATTCCACTACAGAACTCACCCACACCAGGCTGACATACACTACACCACACACACCGACCTGACATACACTACACCACACACCACAACCTGACATACACTACACCACACACCAACCTGACATACACTACACCACACACCAACCTGACATACACTACACCACACACCCAACCTGACATACACTACACCACACACCGACCTGACATACACTACACCACACACCGACCTGACGTACACTACACCACACACCCAACCTGACATACACTACACCACACACCAACCTGACATACACTACACCACACACCGACCTGACGTACACTACACCACACACCCAACCTGACGTACACTACACTACACACAGACCTGACATACACAACACCATACACACAGACCTGACATACACAACACCACACACACCAACCTGACGTACAATACATCACACACCGACCTGACATACACTACACCACACACAGACCTGACATACACACCACATACAGACCTGACATACACAACACCATACACACAGACCTGACATACACTACAACACACACAGACCTGACATACACTACACCACACACACCAACCTGACATACACTACACCACACACAGACCTGACATACACACCACATACAGACCTGACATACACAACACCATACACACAGACCTGACATACACTACACCACACACAGACCTGACATACACAACACCACACACACCAACCTGACATACACAACACCACACACCAACCTGACATACACAACACCACACACACCAACCTGACATACACTACACCACACACCCCAACCTGACGTACACTACACCACACACCGACCTGACATACACTACACCACACACACCATCCTGACGTACACTACACCACACACAGACTTGACATACACAACACCATTCACACCAACCGGACAAAGTGTGTCAGGTTGTTGTGTGAGGCGTAGTGTACGTCAGGTTGGTGTGTGTGGTGTAGTGTATGTCAGGTTGATGTGGGTGGTGTAATAAACACCACACACCAATCTGACATATACTACACTACACACACTAATCTGACGTACACTACATACTTTCCATACTCGACACGTTGTCCGCTAACGATTGGAACTAATTTTCCCTTCAAAAAGTCAAATGGCGCTCCTTCCCTTCCGAGCCCTGCCGTGCGCCCAAACAGTGGTTTATGACCACATATGAGGTATCGGTGTACTCAGGAGAAATTGCCCAACAAATTTTAGGATCCATTTTATCCTGTTGCCCATGTGAAAATGGAAAAATGAGGCTAAAAGAACATTTTTGTTGGAAAAATTAAAATGTCCATTTTTTCCTTCCACATTGCTTTAGTTCCTGTGAGGCACCTGAAGGGTTAATAATCTACTTGAATGTGGTTTTGAGCACCTTGAGGGGTGCAGTTTTTGGAATGGTGTCACTTTTGGGTGTTTTCTGTCATATTGACCCCTCAAAGTGACTTCAAATGTGAGGTGGTCATCACTAAGAAAAAATGGTGATGTAAAAATGAGAAATCGCTGGTCAACTTTTAAACCTTATAACTTCCTAACAAAATTTTTTTTTTCCCAAAATTGTGCTGATGTAAAGTAAACATTTGGAAAATGTTATTTATTAACTATTTTATGTCACATAACTCTCTGGTTTAATAGAATAAAAATTCAAAATTTGAAAATTGTGAAACTTTCAAAATTTTCACCAAATATCCAATTTTTTCACAAATAACCGCAAAAATTATTGACCTAAATTTACCACTAACATGAAGCCCAATAGGTGATGAAAAAAATCTCAGAATCGCTAGGATCCGTTGAAGCGTTCCTGAGTTATTACCTCATACAGGGACACTGGTCAGAATTGCTAAAAAAAGGCCCGGTCATTAAGGTCAAAATAGGCTGGGTCAGACTTATATAAGTCAGTTCACATATGGTGTACCAAGATGGCGTCTGTGTCTTCAGACAACACCCTGGAAGAAATCCTTGGAATGCAGAAGCTGAGATACTGGATACCATATATGGAAGTGAAGCTGAAATGGACCTATCATAGACTGACACTGGCTACTCAGAAGATTGTGTGACACCCATTTTCTGTCACTTTGTCTTGAGAATAAACATCAGTTATGTGCAAGCCTTTGCTGAGAAAGGAGTAGACATCTAACTCTGTGCTCGGTGTGACTCTTTAAGCGTGCACTCGGCCTATATTGGGTCAGGTACAAGCAATCATATAGATCTCGCTTTAAGGGATCACCCTCACACTAATCCCAGGGGGTAGGTGGATCCTCCAGGTTGTAAGTTATATAGAAAAGGGCTTTCAATGCCCAAAGTCATTTGAACAGTATTGGGTGGAGGAGAATGTTGTGTGTTGTGAGTTCATTTTTCCCTTCGTCACTGAGGTCTGGTGAACTCCCTATTCTGGTAAAGGAAGGTAATGAGCCTGATTATCAGGCACCTGAGCCTAATGAGGATGACTGGCTGAGTGGAGTCACGGACTGGATATAAGGCTGCCGACGCCCTTCTGCCCTGCGGGTGATTTCTCTGTGGACTTCTAGGACACCAGTCTGATTCCTGCTCCTCTAAAGCTAAGTTTTCTGCTTTGCCTGTTAGCATTTGTGTTTTGTTTTTGTTTGCCTTGCTTTTCTGGATTCTGCCATTCCCTGCTGGGGTGAGCTGAATCTCCTTTTGCCGGTTGCTCTGTCTTCAGAATATTCCTGAGTACTGACATAGCTTTTTTGAAGCCTAGCGTCTTCAGGGCCTTTTTCACTGTCAGTCTGTTGGCTCTTATTTTCATAGGGTTTTTCACGGATTGCAGACAGCAGCCTTCCTGTCCTTTCCTATCTAGTTAGCTTGGGCCCCGTCTTTGCTCAGTCTATCTTTCTGTCTGTGTTAGTGTTTTCATCTTGCTTCACCGTCATTATATGTTGGGGGCTGCCTATTGCTTTGGGGTCTGCTCTGGGGCAGTTTAGATTTCCCCTTTCTTTCTTTAGGCCTATTTAATTCTCCGGCTGTGATCGAGGGGTCTAGGGCATTGTAGGAACCCCCCACGGCTACTGTTAGTTGTTGTGGATAGGATCAGGGGTCTGCAATCCGATAGCTGCCAACCTCTCTGGTTTTCTGTACTTAGCTAGCATTTCTGTTTTTGCCTCCTACGGTGACTCAATCATAACAGTTGTGGTCTAGAGGCAAAATGGTGATCATGGTTTTACGGCCGGACTACACCACCGATAAAGCATCCACAGCCAGTGACTGAGAGGAATCTGTGACTTCTCTGCATTCAGTGGTTACTACTCACCTGGGTAGTCTTGTGGGAATCTCCTCTTTACACCACTCATCATCTCTCACATATGTCTCTGTAGTATTAATATGGGTCAGATCTTCACCCTGAAACACATATTGTAAAAGTCACAGACAGATGGAGAAGTCCCATCTATGATCAGCTCTAATCCTGCCATCTCCACCGCTCTCATTACACAAGTATAAAACATATAATACTGGTGGATAAAACAAGTCTGAGCACAAGACCTTCACAGCCGTCTACACATCATAGGGGGATCTCCTGACACCTTCTCTCCATCTACCTGATGATCCTGAGGAGCACTGGGATCTTCTTGGTTACAGTCCTGTGGGAGAAGAGGACGGGGACATCTCTCTGGTATTGTCCTCTTACTGGATAGATCTGGAGGAAACACATACAGGGACTGAATTCATTCTCTACATACAGATAATTATAGGCCGTGTGTATTTAGTCCTGTCTATTACCTGGAGATGTGAGGGGCTGGGGAATCTCCATTATGACGTTCTTGTACAGATCTCTGTGTCCTTCTAAATACTCCCACTCCTCCATGGAGAAATAGACAGCGACATCCTGACACCTTATAGGAACCTGACACATACAATGATACCGTCATCCCCCGATCCCTTCATAGTGTTACTGTATAATGTCCCAGCAGTGTCACCTCTCCAGTCAGCAGCTCAATCATCTTGTAGATGAGTTCTAGGATCTTGTGCTCATTGATGTCCTCATGGATCAGGGGGTGAGGTGGAGGCCCCTAGATTGGGCTCAGGGGTCTTCCCCATCCCTCAGACACAGGGTCCTGACAGCGATCACTAGAGGTCTTCTTCACCACTGTGTAATCCTGGTTATGGAGAGACACATTAATAAATCTCACTACAGACATTTCCAGAGTCCTCACCTCTCCAGTTCTGTCCATCTGTTATTCCCATAGATAAGAATGATGTAATGTGATGTCATCAGAATCTCTCACCTCTCCAGTGAGACGGAAGAGGATCTCTAGGGTGAGGTGTAACATCCTCTCCGCCATCTTGTCTCTGTCCATATCCATCCTTGATGGGTAAATCAGGAAAATTCACTTCTGTAGTAGATCTTCACTGAGAGGATCCGATATTGTAGAGACCTGAATGAGAAGAAGATGATCCGATGTAACATCATAAGAATCCGGTGTAATAATACAATTACTGGAGATAATAAGGGAAACATATGAGGAGATTTATTATCTTACAGGGTTTAGTTTTCTTCCCTGACATCTACTAATAAAACCTATATATTTAGGCCACAGACAACAAGCAGTTTCCTCCTCGGAGTCGGCAGCTGATCACGTTCCTCATAGACTCATCTTCCATAACGCTAATTCTCGTCTCATTACCGACACTGGAATCGGCATTAGCAATACTGCAGGAGATATTCATTACACGCGACATGAGAAATAACTCCTTCATGGTGAGGACGACATCTTCATCTTCTACTGCGGCTCTAGAGACAGACTTGGGCAGAGTCGGTCACTGCCTCCATCCCCACCGGCCGTCTATATGAAGGTTTCCCGTCTTCCCCGCACTGGAATCTTCTATCACGTTAGATCTCAGCTCTGAGTCACACACAGAAGTTTGAAGCTTTTAGAAAAGATTTTTAGTTTCCACAAACACAATGGACAGAAATGATCTGATCCCAAAGTCTCCATGTACAGTGATTTATGCGGTTTATTTCTGGCCTTAGACTTTCCTATATTACAAGAAAAACTCCAGAAAAAGCCGATATTAAAATGTTTCTAAAGAAAATTGGCTCCAACAATTCTTGCAAGAAGAAAGAAAATATACAAAAAGCAGAAGACACATTTTATAATTTATCACATGTTGAACATTTATTAAAAAGAAATGAATCTTTTTGTGCCCCAGAACATAGATGTACACCGCAGGGACGGCACAGATGAGGCTTCAACAAAAACCCGGACAGTTTAACCACTTGCTGCTGTGAAAAGCAAACATGGCATCTAAGAAGGTGTGACAGAGTTTGGCTGAATGCCCTCCGCCTCCAAGTACTCGATAGTATGGGGCGGCCTAGTTACTCCGATACTTACCTGCCTACTAATGGGGTCTGGGCTGCAATGTATGAAGGTCTATTAGGCCGGGCCAGAGGCAGCGTCCAATAAGTTACCTTATAACGCCCCCATACACATTAGACTAAAGTTCCATGAAAGTACTGATTTCGGGGGGTTTGGCCGACCATATAATGTATTTGGGGGCCTCCCGGCAGATGATGTCAGGGCAGAGAAGGATCTGACATCCTGAATTTCAGAGGATAATCCGTTTGTTCTTCCTGTAGATAATCCTCCTCTAGAGGAGTCTGGAGGCGACTCTCTCATACAGACCACAGGAAAGCTGGAAGATTTGTGTGTATGGGGGAGTCGGGAGAGATCGCCGTCTGCCAAATGACCGTTCAGCCAACTCTGATCTCATGTGTGTGGGGCCGTTAGTATTACACTGACAGGCAGTGATGATACACGGCACTACAGTAGTACAGGGCATCACCGGAGCCATCAGAGGCTTGTATGTTGTATGATCGCACTGATCAGAGGGGTTTAAAAAAGGTTTAAAGTGGAAAAAAATCACAGTTTCAGCAACAAGAAATATCCATCACTATATGGAAAGCAGAGTCACTGCACAATGTTAGTTACATCACGTCCATAACTACTTTATTATACTCGATCATCCAAAAAGCAACAGGAAGCCATGTCTAAAATATAGCAATCTTTATTGAAATATAGTTAAAAAAGTTTTATGTAAAACTGACAATACGGGTATTAAAAGTGCGGGCACTACAAAAAATCACCACATCAAGAGGAAAACCGCACAAAAACATCCAAAATTTACATATGCAAAAAATGCTTGAATGGTTGCAAAATAAACAAGTGTTTATACATGGGACTTGTGACTTATTTCAATAAATTCCAGTGCATCTCAAAACAAATTTTTTATAAGTCAAAAAACTGCAAATGTGCAAAAATATAAAAAGGATTGAAGCATTGTATAATCAGCATATGAGTGTCTTTAAAAATGTGACAAAATAAGCAATCCAAAAGTATGCAGATTTGCATGAATGAGAATATACAATTAGGGGATCATATAGCCAGTGTGTGCCTGTGCAAAGTAAGGCAGCAAAAAAACCCTAAGAAGCATTTCCAAGCAGAAGGTAAGTATAAAATAAGACAATATGATCAGTGCATTTTACCTCAGGGTGCGGGCAGGAGGACCCCGACGCGCGTTTCGTGGCAGCTTTATCAAGGCACCCTCAATAAAGGAGTGGTTTTGCAGATGGGGACCACAGACCACATCTCAGTACCAATGCTTTCTGGCTGATGTTTTGGTCACTTTTGAATGTTGACTGTGCTTTCATACTCGTGGTAACATGAGACGGACTCTACAACCCACACAAGTGGCTCAGGTAGTGCAGCTCATCCAGGATGGCACATCAATGCGAGCTGTGGCAAGAAGGTTTGCTGTGTCTGTCAGCGTAGTGTCCAGAGGCTGGAGGCGCTACCAGGAGACAGGCCAGTACACTAGGAGATGTGGAGGGGGTCGTATGAAGGCATCAACCCAGCAGCAGGACCGCTACCTCCACCTTTGTGCAAGGAGGAACAGCAGCAGCACTGCCAGAGCCCTGCAAAATGATCTCCAGCAGGCCACAAATGTGCATGTGTCTGCACAAACGGTTAGAAACTGACTCCATTAGGATGGTCTGAGGTCACGACGTCCACAGATGGGGGTTGTGCTTACAGTTCAACACCGTACAGGACGCTTGGCATTTGCCACAGAATACCAGGATTGGCAAATTCACCACTGGCGCCCTGTGCTCTTCACAGATGGAAGCAGGTTCACACTGAGCACATGTGACAGACGTGACAGAGTCTGGAGACGCCGTGGAGAGCGATCTGCTGCCTGCAACATCCTTCAGCATGACCGGTTTGGCAGTGGTCAGTAATGGTGTGGGGTGGCATTTCTTTGGAGGCCGCACGATGTTGGGCTGTGAGCACAACCCCCATGGAGACACAATTGTGCCTTTACCTGGAGATAAATTCCCAGTGGGGGCAATTTCCAAAATGCAATAACTTAAGTGGGGAATTCAGCTCTTTTCACACTTAAGGGATCTGTATATGGAGTCTACAAACCACAGTGGGGAAAATAAGGATTTGTTACGCTGCCAATTTTGGGGTAAAGTCACATTTTTGTGAGGAAATAAAGTAAAATTGTCATTTTTTCCTTCCACATTGCTTATATTCCTGTCACACTATCCGGATTCAGATATTGTCCTGTCAGAAAGGAGAATACAGGGAGCGAAAGGGTTAATAGGACTCACAGGAGGAACCGGCCCAGAAAGCAGAAGATCCAGGAGTGTCCGCCACATATATGACCGCTCTGTGCACACAGGACCTGTGATGAGGTCACAGGAGGGGAGGAGTCAGGGGTCACATGATCAGGGGCCTCAGTGTGTGCAGGACTCAGTGTGCTGGAGCGCTCCCGATAATCAGCTGCGTGTGTCGTGCTGTGTGATAGTCACAGCACCTGCATGGAGGGCTACACATGCAGCTGATTATCGGGAGCGCTCCAGGGATCCGGGGTCCCGATGCAGCTATTCGGTAAGTGATATTAGCCAATAACAACTTCTCCGACGATATTCGCTCATCTCTAGTAATAACAGCTCAAAGAAATTCACCAAACTTTTCATTAAGTTTAATAGTAAGACCCTATTAAATATTGAGCACCAACGGGATGGAGCATTGACAGCGGCATGTAAAAGTGTAGGCGCCCCTGGTCAAAATGACCGTTATTGTGAGCAGTAGTAAGATGAAGATGAAATGATCTCTAAAAGGCCGAACCTCTAAGATGACACATGGCCTTTGTATTTTAGGCAAAAATAATAAAATATTTATATATAGACTATTTTACAATTTCATAATTGCAAAAAGGAAAAAGGGGCGATGCAAAACTTTGGGCACCCTGGGAGATTTGTGTACTGAGATAATTTTGATCAAGATTTTACATCTTAATTAGCTTGTTAGGGTTATGGTGAGATCACATGGTGACCAGGAGCTACAGTCTGAGGAAAGGGCTAAAAAGCCTTCACTAGACCCCTGTACAGCTGTATAATGAGGTCCAGGCTTTATAGTGAAGGGACAGGAGTGAGGGCCTGTTCCCAGGAGCTACAGACTGAGGAAAGAGCTAAAAAGTCTTCACTAGACCCCTGTACAGCTGTATAATGAGGCCAAGGCTTTATAGTGAAGGGACAAGAGTGAGGGCCTGTGCCCAGGAGCTACAGTCTGAGGAAAGGGCTAAAAAGCCTTCACTAGACCCCTGTACAGCTGTATAATGAGGGCCAAGCTTTATAGTGAAGGGACAAGAGTGAGGGCCTGATCCCAGGAGCTACAGTCTGAGGAAAGGGCTAAAAAGCCTTCACTAGACCCCTGTACAGCTGTATAATGAGGCCAGGCTTTATAGTGAAGGGACAGGAGTGAGGGCCTGTTCCCAGGAGCTACAGTCTGAGTAAAGGGCTAAAAAGCCTTCACTAGACCCCTGTACAGCTGTATAATGAGGCCCAGGCTTTATAGTGAAGAGACAGGAGTGAGGGCCTGTGCCCAGGAGCTACAGTCTGAGGAAAGGGCTAAAAAGCCTTCACTAGACCCCTGTACAGCTGTATAATGAGTCCCAGGCTTTATAGTGAAGGGACAGGAGTGAGGGCCTGTGCCCAGGAGCTACAGACTGAGGAAAGGGCTAAAAAGCCTTCACTAGACCCCTGTGCAGCTGTATAATGAGGGCCAAGCTTTATAGTGAAGGGACAAGAGTGAGGGCCTGTGCCCAGGAGCTACAGACTGAGGAAAGGGCTAAAATGCCTTCACTAGACCCCTGTACAGCTGTATAATGAGGCCCAGGCTTTATAGTGAAGGGACAGGAGTGAGGGCCTGTGCCCAGGAGCTACAGTCTGAGGAAAGGGCTAAAAAGCCTTCACTAGACCCCTGTACAGCTGTATAATGAGGCCCAGGCTTTATAGTGAAGGGACAGGAGTGAGGGCCTGTTCCCAGGAGCTACAGTCTGAGGAAAGGGCTAAAAAGCCTTCACTAGACCCCTGTGCAGCTGTATAATGAGGGCCAAGCTTTATAGTGAAGGGACAAGAGTGAGGGCCTGTGCCCAGGAGCTACAGTCTGAGGAAAGGGCTAAAAAGCCTTCACTAGACCCCTGTACAGCTGTATAATGAGGGCCAAGCTTTATAGTGAAGGGACAAGAGTGAGGGCCTGATCCCAGGAGCTACAGTCTGAGGAAAGGGCTAAAAAGCCTTCACTAGACCCCTGTACAGCTGTATAATGAGGCCAGGCTTTATAGTGAAGGGACAGGAGTGAGGGCCTGTGCCCAGGAGCTACAGTCTGAGGAAAGGGCTAAAAAGCCTTCACTAGACCCCTGTACAGCTGTATAATGAGGCCCAGGCTTTATAGTGAAGAGACAGGAGTGAGGGCCTGTGCCCAGGAGCTACAGTCTGAGGAAAGGGCTAAAAAGCCTTCACTAGACCCCTGTACAGCTGTATAATGAGTCCCAGGCTTTATAGTGAAGGGACAGGAGTGAGGGCCTGTGCCCAGGAGCTACAGACTGAGGAAAGGGCTAAAATGCCTTCACTAGACCCCTGTACAGCTGTATAATGAGGCCCAGGCTTTATAGTGAAGGGACAGGAGTGAGGGCCTGTGCCCAGGAGCTACAGTCTGAGGAAAGGGCTAAAAAGCCTTCACTAGACCCCTGTACAGCTGTATAATGAGGCCCAGGCTTTATAGTGAAGGGACAGGAGTGAGGGCCTGATCCCAGGAGCTACAGTCTGAGGAAAGGGCTAAAAAGCCTTCACTAGACCCCTGTACAGCTGTATAATGAGGCCAGGCTTTATAGTGAAGGGACAGGAGTGAGGGCCTGTGCCCAGGAGCTACAGTCTGAGGAAAGGGCTAAAAAGCCTTCACTAGACCCCTGTACAGCTGTATAATGAGGCCCAGGCTTTATAGGGAAGGGACAGGAGGGAGAAAAGTGGGGAAAGGAGCCAGAAGAGCCGGACTGCCCATCACTAACCTGCAGAGCCGCACTCCACATATATGGCTGCTCTGTGCACAGGACCTGTGATGAGGTCACAGGAGGGGAGGAGTCAGGGGTCACATGATCTCCGGAGTGCAGACCTCCATGGAGCCTTCTCCTCAGTGACATTCCCGCCATTATTCGCCCCTCACTACTGGCACAATTACCCCGCGCCGCCTTCTCTACACAGTGTTATGTGTGGAATGTAACGTGTGATTTCTCTGGAGGGAAATAGACCCCACACAGGAGGGAATTCTCACCGGTTACCGGCCGTCTACTATATGGCGGCATATGATTGTGCTATCGACTCCACACCAGGAGCTAAAATGCCCAAATCTCTAATGTAACTGCTATAAGAGAAGATATAACAAATTTCCCCTAAACTCACACAGCGGAGGAGGCCTCACTTGGAGCAATGTGACTCGCGCACAGAAAATCTATTCCCGGTTCTGTGATAAGTTATCGGCCGACAGGAAGAAGAAAGGTCTGAATTACAGCCCAGACTGGAGGAGAAACTGCAGGAGTTAGAATTGGCCAATCAGCGCTCTTCACCCCTATACTTATCTACACAAATACAAGCTATGAAATGACAATTAGACGCCATTCTCACCACCAGAACGGAGAGGCGCTAACTTGGAGTAAAGCCGCGTTTTATCACCATGCCAATAAGCCTAATAAGATGCCGCTCGTAAGCTCAGAATGAGAGAGTCACTGCATATAATCTCCTCTATAAAAGACCCTAAGGGTCAGACCTCAGCCCACCCCGATGTCATGTATAGCACTTATAATGAATACCCCCAGAGTTTGTATTCCCCCCACAATCACCCCCCTCACTACTGGAGTCATTCCTTCACACACTACATCTACCTAACCTGACTGAGTCCGCGGCACAACAACTCCATTTACACATCTCTGAGGAGGAAATAGTTTCATCAATCAAAAACTAAAAAGAGGAAAGGCCCCGGGGCCGGATGGTCTTACAGCAATATATGATAAAAAATGCAGCGATGTGCTGACACCACATATAAAAACCTCTGTAATTCACTACTAAATGGCTCACAGCTGCCCCCTGAGTTCTACGTGGCGCATGTAACCGTAATCCCTAATCCTAAGAAAGATCATCTCACCACAAATTATAGACCTATATCCCTCTTATACATTGACTTCAAAATCTTTACATCCATTGTGACTAACAGGACCAATAAAATCCTCCCTCACCTCATCCATCGGGGTCAGGTTGGTTTTATACCAGTGCGACAGGCCCCAGATAATATTAGGAGAGCGTTAAATATTATTCATACAACTAACCTACAGCGAAAGCGACTTCTCCTGCTTGCATTAGATACTGAGAGGGCTTTCGATTCGGCGTCCTGGACATATCTCTTTACGGTTCTATCGGAAGTCGGATTCTCCCCTAAACTTATAAAGTGCCTCCAATTGTTATATGATAGCCCTATCGCTTATGTAAAACTCCCGTCACCACATCCCCCTCCAATTAATATTCAGAGGGTACCAGGCAGGGCTGTCCTCTATCTCCGGATCTTTTTGCACTTGTAATGGAACCCATTGTGGAAGCAATAAGGAGAGATCAGAATATCCTGGGCCCTGAGAATATGGGAGACCAATATAAAGTCAGCCTCTTTGCGGATGATCTCCTGCTAACATTAATACGTCCCCACACTACACTCCCTCACTTGTTTTCCCTCCTTCACGAATTTGAGAAGATCTCAGGGTTAAAGATTAACATTGATAAATCCGAAGCATTATTTGTAAATTTTCCTAAGAGCAAACTAATATAGCCTCCCATTTTGGGTTTATACACAAAGAACATTATCTAACATATCTGGGTATCAACTTAACAGCCAAGAGGTCACCTCTGTTTAGGTGGAATTACTCTCCACTGATCCAAAACTTCCAGAGGGACCTGGATAGATGGGCTTCCTCAAAGTTATCCTGGCTCGGCAGAACACATGCACTAAAAATGGTGTCACTGCCTCGCTTCTTATATCTATTTAGGTCCCTCCCAATTATGGTACCAGCCAGAACGTTCACTCATTTACACTCTGTGATGTCTAAGTTTCTTTGGCTAGGAAAACAACCCAGAATTGTGCAAAAACTTATGTTCCGTCACAGAAAAGAAGGGGGTTTATCCCTCCCTAATTTTACACTTTATTACAAGTCGGCACAGATTGCTCCATTAATAAGTGCGTGTTCATATCCCAATAGTCCGAGATGGGTTATTCTGGAATCATTTCTCTCCAAACCATTCTCTTTATCAGACCTAATGTGGACCACAGACCGACTTCCACGGGGGTTAATGAATGTGGCTCCTTTTACAGTCCACTCGTTGCTTCTTTGGAGGAAAGTTTAAATATAACTTACAATCAAGCCCTTCTCCCCTGACAGCTATATTACAAAACCCCATGTTCCCGCCAGGCCTTGAGACACAAATGTTTTCTTGGTGGAAGCTGAAAGGTATTCATATACTTGAACATTTGTGTTCCCCATTTAATATCTTACTTGACAGACAGGAATTTGTTCAAAAATTTGAACCTCCAGTTAGGGAGGTAATGCGACTGAACCAGATCTTCCACTTTGCAAAGCAGATCCTCCCGAGCGGTACTACTCTCAGGGCAATGAGTTTTGAAAATAAATGTCTAAATGACCCTTTGGGCAGGGGAACGATCTCATTGATCTACTATGCTATAAATTCTCCACAAAATGATAAAAAATTGAAGTATATGTTACAATGGGAGGAGGATCTGGGGTTTGAACAGTCAATTGATGAATGGTATCGTAGCTGTGACACCCTATCATGAGGTAGTCACCAGACTTCCCTTGTGGAGACCTCCTTAAAACTATTGCACAGAGTCTATTATGTACAGGAAAAAATTCACAGCATTTTTCCTAAAATCTCGGGAGACTGTTTTGGGGCTGTGGAATATCTGGTGACATGAGACATATTTGGTGGTCTTGTATGGTGGTTTCTGAGCTTTGGGAGAAGGTGAAGTGTCTGATAGCACAGATGTATGGTGGACCGGTTGTTCTGGAATCTTCTACCCTTTTACTGGGAACCAGGCCTTCCCGGCTTCCAGAAAGCTTTCAGAAGCTAGTAAACTACTTATGTATGGCCACTAAAATCCACATTGCGGCAAAGTGGAAGTCGCCCTCCCTGCCAATATCTATGGTGAAACAGAAGATGAACAACATTATGTTACTCTCATTTGTGGCCCCAGCGTTTCTCGTAGAATAAATCCCTTTCTCACACAGTCCTGTAGTAATGACTTTGTTCTCACGTTTTGTAGGAGGGTTCGTCTGACTCCATCTTATGTTATCAGTATAAGTGCGAGAGATGAGAGACCGACGACCGCAGTTTTACCGTGTGTGTCCGGCGTCAGTTCTACAGGGTGAGATATGTGGGGTCTGTGACCGAAGCTGGGGGTATATGGGTGTATACAGCATACACAGAGGGGTCTGTGACCGAAGCTGGGGGTATACGGGTGTATACAGCATACACAGAGGGGTCTGTGACCGAAGCTGGGGGTATACAGGTGTATACAGCATACACAGAGGGGTCTGCGACCAAAGCTGGGAGTACACAGAGGGGTCCACACAAACGCAGCTCCGCTCCGTACACCTCGTACACACACAGCGCTGCTCGGTACATCTCGTACACACACGGCTCCACAACTCCGTACACCTCGCGCACACGCGGCTCCACCACTCCGTACACCTCGCGCACACGCGGCTCCGCTCCGTACACCACGCGCACACGCGGCTCCGCTCCGTACACCTCGCACACACAGAGCTCCGCTCCATACACCTCGCACACACAGAGCTCCGCTCCGTATACCTCGCACACACAGAGCTCCGCTCCGTACACCTCGTACACACAGAGCTCCGCTCCGTTCACCTCGTACACACGCGGCTCCGCTCCGTACACCTCGTACACACGCGGCTTCGCTCCGTACACCTCGTACACACGCGACTCCGCTCCGTACACCTCGTACACACGCGGCTCCACTCCGTACACCTCGTACACACGCGGCTCTGCTCCGTACACCTCGTACACAGATGGCTCTGCTCCGTACACCTCGTACACACATGGCTCCACTCCGTACACCTCGTACACACGCGGCTCCGCTCCGTACACCTCGTACACACACGGCTCCGTGTCGTACACCTCGTACACACACGGCTCCGCTCCGTACACACACGCGGCTCCGCTCCGTACACCTCGTACACACGCGGCTCCGCTCCGTACACCTCGTACACACACGGCTCCGCGCCGTACACCTCGTACACACGCGGCTCCGCTCCGTACACACACAGCTCAGCTCCGTACACCTCGTACACACGCGGCTCCGCTCCGTACATCTCGTACACACGCGGCTCCGCTCCGTACACCTCGTACACACGCGGCTCCGCTCCGTACACCTCGTACACACGCGGCTCCGCTCCGTACACCTCGTACACACGCGGCTCCGCTCCGTACACCTCGTACACACGCGGCTCCGCTCCGTACACCTCGTACACACGCGGCTCCGCTCCGTACACCTCGTACACACGCGGCTCCGCTCCGTACACCTCGTACACACGCGGCTCCGCTCCGTACACCTCGTACACACGCGGCTCCGCTCCGTACACCTCGTACACACGCGGCTCCGCTCCGTACACCTCGTACACACGCGGCTCCGCTCCGTACACCTCGTACACACGCGGCTCCGCTCCGTACACCTCGTACACACGCGGCTCCGCTCCGTACACCTCGTACACACACAGCTCCGCTCCGTACACCTCGTACACACGCGGCTCCTCTCCATACACCCTGTAAACCCCTCCTGACCCCACACAGAAACTTCCCCTCATCCGGCACCATGACAACCAGCACAGCAGAGTCCTGCACACACTGAGGCCCCTGATCATGTGACCCCCTGACTCCTCCCCTCCTGTGACCTCATCACAGGTCCTGTGTGCACAGAGCAGTCATATATGTGGCGGACACTCCTGGACCTTCTGCTTTCTGGGCCGGTTCCTCCTGTGAGTCCTATTAACCCTTTCGCCCCCTGTGTTATTCTTTCCTTAGTTTCCCTGTCTCTGTGTTTCGGGTCGTTGTTCTGTTCGAAGACCCAGCCTCCACCCATCTTCAATGCTGTTACTGAGAGAAGGAGGTTGTTGGCCAAAATCTCCCGGTACATGACCCCATCCATCCTTCCTTCAATACGTTGCAGTTGTCCTGTCCCCTTTACAGAAAAGCCCCCCCAAAGTATGATGTTTCCCCCACTGTGTTCTTGGGGTTGTACCCATATATTACATATAGATGGAAGATTCCAGTGCGGGGAAGACGGGAAACCTTCATATAGACGGCCGGTGGGGATGGAGGCAGTGACCGACTCTGGCCACATCTGTCTCTAGAGCCGCAGTAGAAGATGAAGATGTCGTCCTCATCATGAAGGAGTTATTTCTCATGTCGCGTGTAATGAATATCTCCTGCAGTATTGCTAATGCCGATTCCAGTGTCGGTAATGAGATGAGAATTAGCGTTATGGAAGATGAGTCTATGAGGAACGTGTTCAGCTGCCGTCTCCGAGGAGGAAACTGCTTGTTGTCTGTGGCCTAAATATATAGGTTTTATTAGTAGATGTCAGGGGAGAAAACTAAACCCTGTAAGATAATAAATCTCCTCATATGTTTCCCTTATTATCTCCAGTAATTGTATTATTACACAGGATTCTTATGATGTTACATCGGATCATCTTCTTCTCATTCAGGTCTCTACAATATCGGATCCTCTCAGTGAAGATCTTCTACAGAAGAGAATTTTCCTGATTTACCCATCAAGGATGGATATGGACAGAGACAAGATGGCGGAGAGGATATTACACCTCACCCTAGAGATCCTCTTCCGTCTCACTGGAGAGGTGAGAGATTCTGATGACGTCACATTACATCATTCTTATCTATGGGAATAACAGATGGACAGAACTGGAGAGGTGAGGACTCTGGAAATGTCTGTAGTGAGATTTATTAATGTGTCGCTCCATAACCAGGATTACACAGTGGTGAAGAAGACCTCTAGTGATCGCTGTCAGGACCCTGTGTCTGAGGGATGGGGAAGACCCCTGAGCCCAATCACGGGGCCTCCACCTCACCCCCTGACCCATGAGGACATCAATGACCAGAAGATCCTAGAACTCATCTACAAGATGATTGAGCTGCTGACTGGAGAGGTGACACTGCTGGGAATGCTGGGACATTATACAGTAACGCTATGAAGGGATCGGGGGGATGACGGTATCATTGTATGTGTCAGGTTCCTATAAGGTGTCAGGATGTCGCTGTCTATTTCTCCATGGAGGAGTGGGAGTATGTAGAAGGACACAGAGAGCTGTACAAGAACGTCATAATGGAGGTTCCCCAGCCCCTCACATCACCAGGTAATAGACAGGACTAAATACACACGGCCTATAATTATCTGTATGTAGAGAATGAATTCAGTCCCTGTATGTGTTTCCTCCAGATCTATCCAGTAAGAGGACAACACCAGAGAGATGTCCCCATCCTCTTCTTCTACAGGACTGTAACCAAGAAGATCCCAGTGCTCCTCAGGATCATCAGGTAGATGGAGAGAAGGTGTCAGGAGATCTCCCCTATGATGTGTAGACGGCTGTGAAGGTCTTGTGCTCAGTCTTGTTTTATCCACCAGTATTATATGTTTTATACTTGTGTGATGAGAGCGGTGGAGATGGCAGGATTAGAGCTGATCATAGATGGGACTTCTCCATCTGTCTGTGATTTTACAATATTTGTTTCAGGGTGAAGATCTGACCCATATTAATACTACAGAGACATATGTGAGAGATGATGAGTGGTGTAAAGAGGAGATTCCCACATATGACTACCCAGGTGAGTAGTAACCACTGAATGCAGAGAAGTCACAGATTCCTCTCAGTCACCGGCTGTGGCTGCTTTATCGGTGGTGTAGTCCGGCCGTATTACCATGATCACCATTTTGCCTCTAGATCACAACATTCTCCTCCACCCAAAACTGTTCAAATGACTTTGGGCATTGAAAGCCCTTTTCTATAGAACTTACAACCTGGAGGATCCACCTACCCCCTGGGATTAGTGTGAGGGTGATCCCTTAAAGCAAGATCTATATGATTGTTTGTACCTGACCCAATATAGGCCGAGTGCGCGCTTCAAGAGTCACAGCGAACACAGAGTTAGATGTCTACTCTTTTCTCAGCAAAGGCTTGCACACAACTGAAGTTTATTCTCAAGACAAAGAGACAGGAAATGGGTGTCACACAATCTTCTGAGTAGCCAGTGTCAGTCTATGATAGGTCCATTTCAGCTTCACTTCCATATATGGTATCCAGTATCTCAGCTTCTGCATTCCAAGGATTCCTTCCAGGGTGTTGCCTGAAGACACGGACGCCATCTTGGTATAGAACTGACTTAGGCTAGTTTCACACTAGCGTTTCACTGACCTGCGTCGGTCTGCGCACGGCCGCCGCTAAGCTCCAACCCAGGCAGTACCTCCTCCCAGCCGCTCCACCTATGGGCGCAAGACGCTGCATGTGACCTGCGTACCCTATCTTTAGCATTGGGTACGCAGGCCGTGCGCAGGTATGCGTTTGCTGGCGCATGCGTCCTTTTAAGGGTGCGCCGCGCGCACCAAAATGCCACATGATCCAGGATAGGGCCAAGTCTGTGATGCCAAGAAATGAGAGAATCTGTAGCAGAAGGGACTGGTCCATGGTGTCGAAGGCAGAGGACAGAGTAGTGTCGCTTGCTCTTGGCAGTTAGTAAGTCGTAAGTGACTTTAGTTAGGGCAGTTTCAGTTGAGTGATGCGGTCGGAAGCCAGATTGTAACCGGTCAAAGAGGGAAAAGGAGGAGAGGTGGGAAGACAGTTCAAGATATACATGCTGTTCCAGTAGTTTTGAGGCGTAAGGGAGGAGAGATGTTGGGCGATAGTTAGACACAGAGGATGGGTCAAGGGGGGGCTTTTTGAGGATGGGTGTGATTGAGGCATGTTTGAAGGATGAGGGAAAGACACCATTTCTGTCCAATAACAGCAGAGTTTCCCTTTATCCTGACTTTTCAATTTGTATTAAAACCAACTAACTTCAAGGAGGATTGTGATAATCTCCAGGACAAACATTCCACCTGTGCCATGATAGATCTCTAAGCTGTGCGTGGCAGAGGGCTGTAATATACATTTATTCCCGCCTGCAGGAGATGTGTTGGCTCCAGCCCTGGTGTCATGGATTCACTCCATGTCATGAATTACATTGTTTCTGATCCTAAGGAATTCAGATTACTGCACAATCTCTCCTGAAATGGGGAGCAATATTATTATCTCTAATCTTCTGCTCAGGATCCATAGTAGCTCCAATGGTCCACCATAAATGAGGGCAACTCTGGTTTACTGTTGTGTAATCTGTATTTGTAGTTTTCAGTTAATGAGATTCTCATGTTCTGGGGCGGGACTGTGGGTGGGGCTGTGGGCGGGGCTTTATGTGGTGCTCTGATTACATATTCCTCTGTATCGGCCTATGACTGGTCGCTGACCCCTCACTGACCTGCCCCCATTATTACATAATGCATATAATAGCATTGATATTATTGTTGATAATGCCTATAATATTGTGGCTATTGTGAGGCTTAGAAAAAAAATCACATTCAGCAAAATGACACCAGCGGCCCCTGTGCAGTAGCCTCTATCTCTTACTTATAGATGCTACTGTGCAGGAGCCGCCATCGCCGGTGACATTTTGCTGGATTTCATTTTTTTCTAAATCTCAAAATAGCCACGAGTCTAAACAGTGGAAATCCCCCAACAAGTGACCCCATTTTGAAATCTAACCCCCCCCAAGGAAATGTGTGGTGGGCACTTTGAACAACCAAGTTCTTCACAGAAGTTAATTACGTAGAGCCATGAAAATAAAAAATCATATTTTTTCCACAAAAAATGATCTTTTTGCCCTCCATTTTTTTTTCAAAGTGTATCAGGAGAAATTGGATCCCAAAAGTTGTTGTGAAATTCAGCCTGAGTATGCTGACACCACATATGTGGGGGTAAACCACTGTTTGGGTGCATGGCAGAGCTCCGAAGGGAATGAGAGCAATATTGGAGGCAGATTTTGCTGGAAGTGTTTGTGGGTGACATGTCACATTGTCAGAGCCCTTGAGGTGCCAGAACAGCATAAGCCCCAAAAGTGACTGCATTTTACCAAATACTTCCCTGAATGAATTCTTCTCGTGGTGCAGTGAGCACACTGACCCCACAGCTGTTCCATAGAAAATTATACCATTGGGCAGTGAAGAAGAAATAATTACATTTTTACCACTAAAATGTTGTTTTACCCCAGATTTTACATTGGAAAATAGGTAGATAGGTAAAGGGTCACTACACCCATAGATGAATTCACAGAGGGGGGTCATTTCCCAAATGGGGTCACTTCAGGGGGGATTCTGCTGTTATGGTACTTTGGAGAGCCGCTAAGTGCCAGAACAACAGAATCCCCCCTAAAGTGACCCCGTTTTGGAAATGACACCCCTCTGGGAATTCATCTATGGACAGGGGGTGGCACGGTGGCTCACCAAGGACAACATCTGCAAGGAGTTTGTATGTTCTCCCCGTGTTTGCGTGGGTTTCCTCCTGGTCTCCGGTTTCCTCCCACATTCTAAAGACATACTGATAGGGAATTTAGATTGTGAGCCCCATCGGGGACAGTGATGATAATGTGTGCAAACTGTAAAGCGCTGCGGAATATGTTAGCACTATATAAAAATAAAGATTATTATTATAGTGACCACTTTCACTACATGGATGATTTCCAGAAACACATAGTGGAAGTTTCAGAGCAAAAATTGCAAAAATGTCATTGTAGTGGCCAATATATTGTGCCCAGCTTGTGTCTCTGGAGACCTCCCCCCACCTACCCCCGGAAATTGTTAAGTCAGCTCTACTCAAATGTGTCTGTCACTAAATAAACCAAATGCTTGAATGTCAAAACAGTTCAAAAACGTGGTTCTGTGTGGAAGATTGTAAAGCCGTCATGGAGGCATAAGGCTGGCAGTGATGGGCATTGTGGGTAATAATAGCGGGGATCATGCCTCATTCCTCTCTAGGAGCATACACGACATCTTCTCTGGGGGTTCTTTCTTGTTTCAGTTACTGGGATGAGTGCAATAAAATGTCGCTCAGTGAGTCTAATCACATCTTCACATTCTAAAGGATTGGCGGGGACAAAATTATCAAAAACAAGATTTTCAGTGACCTTTTCCTGATAATCAAGGAAAGTGTCTGCATTTCCGGCTTTTTTGTATAACACAAAAGAATTATATGTGGCCACCTGAAACAAATACATGACTAACTTTTTATACCAGATATATGATTTTCTTGATACCTGGTATGGCTGTAGAACCTGACCTGCAAGGTCCACACCCCCATATATTTGTTGTAGTCAATGACAGACACAGGTTTTGGAGTAGTGGATCCCTGTTGGTCTGCAGTGGCCCTTGTGGCATCTGTGGGGATCGAGCTCAGGATAAAAATACTAAAGCCCTCGAAATCCACATCTCCATCTGACCCTGCACTTTCTTCGCTGTCAGAACATAAAAGTGCATAAGGCTACTTTCACACTTGCGTTTTTTTGCTGCACGTTTTTTGCGCACACAAACGCATGAAAAAATGCATCATGCGTTTGAGTGCGTTTTTTTGCAGGTTTTGGTGCATTTTATAGAAAAAAAACACATGAGTTTTTTTGCGCATAGGTGCGCATTGCAATGAGCACGTATACGCACCCATAGACTTTAATAGATGTTTTGCTGTAAAAAAGCGCATTGCGTGCGTATGCGTTTTTTGGGGGCAAGTCGGACGCACAAAAAAATATAACAGGATGCATTTTGTGCGCCCGAGCGCGCACTGCAAAAAAACGCGTGCGCATATGTATGCACACCCATGTTAAAGTATAGGGGAAAAAACGCATGCGGTTTTTTTTGGGCTAAAAAGCAACGCAAAAAAATGCAAGTGTGAAACCAGCCTGAGCCTCCTCTGCACTATAATACTGACGGGCCATTTTATTCATTTTTATTTTTTTACCGGAAATAGAAAACTACGACGTGATTGACGTGACCAAATTATTGGGGAAGCAATTGAGAAAAGCCTAATTCTTTAGCCCCAACACTGACCCTAACTATAGCACTAACCCTAACCTGCCTTATCTGTATTGTTACTTTATAGCACAATCGCTGACTGACACAGCTGTTCCCAGCAGCACTTGTAACACTGGTTCTCCTCTAATCTCTCACTGACAGGAGATCTGAGGAGAAGCAGCGGTTTTTATGGGGTAGATCACCCGGGAAAGTTCACTGCTACAACAAACTCTCCAATGATTTGTCTCATTGGCTGGTGTGACGCTGACATCATCAGGACCTGAACCAATCAGGTCTCGATGAGGTCAGGGGTCACAGGAAGCGTTGTGCGCCAGAATCCCCTCTTTATAAGCAGGGCCAGTTTTAGGCAAAGTGGGGCCCTAGGCAAAGTGTAAAATGGGGCCCAAATGCTGACAGATGGCACATCACAGAGAAGCATTTTGGTTGTAGTTACATTCGCTGAGTTCAGGACGCTAAATGAGTGTGATCGTCAATATAGAAATCGTTCCACACTTGTTTCCCAGCCTCTTTCCACCATCTGAGAAAGAATGATGGGGACAGAACAATCACTATTAGATCAATCTGTCCCCAGACAGTATCATGTATGGCATCAAGCCGCACATCTACAGTTTACACCGGCGATTTGCTGCTGAGAACAATGGTTTTTGTTCCGGCTTAAACAATCCAATCACTCGATGAATATGCAGCATTTTGCTTGTTTAGTATAATACACCCCATAGTCCGCCATATATTATAATGTGCACCACAGTCTTCCATATTGTAAAATGCACACCCCATAGTCCTCCATATAGTATAATACACTCCCCATAGTCCTTCATATAGTATAATACACTCCCCATAGTCCTCCATATAGTATAATACACTCCTCACAGTCCTCCATATAGTATAATACACTCCTCACAGTCCTCCATATAGTATAATACACTCCCCATAGTCCTCCATATAGTATAATACACTCCCCATAGTCCTCCATATAGTATAATACACTCCCCATAGTCCTCCATATAGTATAATACACTCCCCATAGTCCTCCATATAGTATAATACACTCCCCATAGTCCTCCATATAGTATAATACACTCCCCATAGTCCTCCATATAGTATAATACACTCCTCATAGTCCTCCATATAGTATAATACACTCCTCATAGTCCTCCATATAGTATAATACACTGCTCAGTCCTCCTCAGTCCTCATAGTGCCCCATATAGTATAATACACCACCATAGTCATCTATGTAGTACAATTCACTTCCATAGTATAATGCACCCCATAGTTCTTCATATAGCATAATGTATTCCCCATAGTCCTTGATACAGTGTAATGCAGCCCACATATAGTATAATGCAGCTACCCCATAGAGCATAATGCAGCCACCCCACAGAGTATAATGTAACCCCCCATAGAAAAAAAATGCAATCACCCCTCATAGAATATAAATATAATACAGCACCCCATAGAATATAATGTAGCCCCAAATAGAATATAATACAGCCCACCTCCCCATAGAATATAATGTAGGTCCTTCAAAGAGTATGATGCCATCCTCCCTCATAAAATCTAATACAACCCCAATAGAATATAATGTAGCCCCCCATAGAATATAAAACAGCCCTCCTCCATATAGTATATAATGTAGCCCCCCATAGTATATAACACAGCTTCCCCATAGATTAAAATATACCGCCCATAGTATATAACACAGCCTCCCCCCATAGAATATAATATACCCCCAATAATATATAACCCAGCCCACATATATAACCCAGCCCACATATATAACCCAGCCCACATAGTGTATAGCATAGGCCTCATAGTATATAGCACAGCCCGCATAGTATATAGCACAGCCCGCATAGTATATAGCACTGCCCATATAGCACAGCCCTCATAATATATAGAACAGCCTGCATAGTATATAGCAAAGCCCCCATAGTATATAGCACAGCCAGCATAGTATATAGCACAGCCCGCATAGTATGTAACACAGCACGCACAGTATGTAACACAGCCCGCATAGTATATAGCACAGCCCACATCTTCCCCCCCCGAGAATGGCCCCAAAGTCCAGTAGTCACTGTTATAGTAAAAAAAACACTATCCTCACCTCTCATGCCTGCGCTGCTCCTGGCTCTTGTCTCAGCAGCTGCCGATGCACTGCCTGGCACACAGTGAGTGCGCGATGACATCATCGTGCACCCGCAGTGTCAGAGGCAGAGCGGGGAATGATGGGAGAGGGAGCATCAGCTAACACTCTCTCCTCCAGCATTGCTTAGAACTGTACCAACAGATGCCGGTATAGTTCAGTGTGGTGGTGGAGGGGGGTCAGTGCTGGCAGCTGGCGGGCTCCCCTGCCTCACAGGCCCCATTGCATCTGTGTGATGTGCTGCTAGCTGGGGGCCCCTGGGGGAACGGGGGCCCTAGGCAGATGCCTGGTCTGCCTGCCCCTAATGCCAGCCCTGGCTATAAGGTGCGTGGGGTTCCCGATCAGCACGATAGGCAACTGTTAGGTGGATTCATAACTGGCTTAGTGATCGGACCCAAAGAGTGGTCCTAAATGACTGCACATCCAGTTGGAAGAATGTCTCAAGTGGGGTACCACAGGGCTCTGTCCTGGGCCCTGTATTGTTCAACATCTTTATCAACTATTTAGATGAAGGAATTGAGGGTAAACTGATTAAATTTGCTGATGACACAAAGCTAGGAGGGATAGCTAATACTAGAGAAGAGAGAGAGAGGATTCAAAAAAATATAAATAAATTGGAGCAGTGGGCAGCAACTAACAGAATGGTTTTTAACAGGGAAAAATGCAAAGTACTACATCTGGGCAATAAAAATAAAAAAAGCATATACAGAATGGGAGGAATAGGGCTAAGCAACAGCTCATGTGAAAAAGTCTTGGGTATACTAATAGATCACAGACTGAATATGAGTCAACAGTGTGATGCAGCAGCAAAAAAGGCAAATGCAATTCTAGGATGTATTAACAGAAGCATACAGTCTAGATCACGTGAAGTCATTATTTCCCTCTACTCCTCTTTGGTCAGACCTCATCTGGAATATTGTGTCCAGTTTTGGGCACCACATTTTAAAAAAGACATCAACAAACTGGAGCAAGTTCAGAAAAGAGCGACCAGAATGGTGACGGGTCTGCAAACCCTGTCTTATGAGGAAAGGTTGCAGGATTTGGGAATGTTTAGCTTGCAAAAGAGAAGACTGAGAGGAGACTTAATAACTCTACAAATATCTCAAGGGCTGTCACATTGTAGAAGGATCAACTTTATTCTCATTTGCACAAGGAAAGACTAAAAGCAATGGGATGAAACTGAATGGGAGGAGACACAGATTAGATATTAGAAAAAACTTTTTGACAGAGTGATCAATGAGTGGAACAGGCTGCCACGAGAGGTGGTGGATCTAATCCTTATAAACAGGGAGGAAATGGTTGAGGAGGTAAAAGTGGCTGGAACTCTAGGAGGT
Source organism: Dendrobates tinctorius (assembly GCF_039654945.1). NCBI lineage: Eukaryota > Metazoa > Chordata > Amphibia > Anura > Dendrobatidae > Dendrobates > Dendrobates tinctorius. Next base: position 573,925 of record NW_027361988.1, on the reverse strand, counting down.
AGCGACCATGCTATTTTAGAATTTTGGATAACTAGAGGAGGAAGACCTGTGAAGACTCAGAAGTCAAGGTTAGATTTCAGAAAGGCAGATTTTAAGGGATTCAGAAAGATAATTGGAGGGATCCAATGGCTGGATATCCTTAAAGACAAAAATGTCCAGGAAGGATGGGAAATCTTGAAAAATGAAATTCTCAAAGCACAGTTGTTAACAATTCCGAAAAGAGGGAAAAATAGGAAGCATTTAAGGAAACCAGGATGGATGAACACAGAACTTAAGCACATGCTAAAAAGGAAGAAAAAAATGTTTATAAAATGGAAAGAGGGAGGCATATCTAAAGAAGAATATAATGCTGTCTGCAGAACCTGCAGGGCACAAATCAGATTATTTAAAGCTGACAATGAATTGAGGCTTGCAAGAGATGTCAAAAGCAATAATAAAGGATTTTGGGGATATGTCAAAAGTAAAAGAAAAGTCAAAGATGCTATAGGATTTTTACAGGATGAAAATGATGAAATGGTAAGACAGGATGTTGAGAAGGCTGAACTTTTAAATTCCTATTTTGCATCTGTTTTCTCTCAGAAAGGAAATGTAACACCAACTGTTATTCACTGTCCTATTAAGGGAATAGAAGAATCCAGGATATCTATAAACAGAAAGATAGTGAGGAAACACTTAGCTAACCTAAATGAATTCAAGTCTCCAGGTCCAGATGAATTACACCCCAGAGTACTGAAGGAGATAGCAGAAGAAATTTTTGAACCCCTCTCCATAATCTTTGAAAATTCTTGGAGAACAGGAGAAGTGCCAGAAGACTGGAGAAGAGCAAATGTTGTTCCTATCTTCAAAAAGGGGAAGAAGGTGAACCCAGGCAACTATAGGCCGGTGAGTCTGACTTCTATACCAGGAAAGATCTTTGAACAAATTATTAAACAACATGTATGTCAATACCTGGATAAGAATGAAGTGATTAAACAGAGTCAGCATGGGTTTGTAACTAATAAGTCATGTCAGACTAACTTAATTTCCTTCTATGATGGTATCACTGATTGGGTGGATCAAGGAAATGCTGTAGATATAGTATATCTTGACTTCAGCAAAGCATTTGACAAAGTCTCTCATACAATCCTTATTGAAAAAATGACTAAGTATGGAATGGACAAGGCAACTGTTAGGTGGATTCATAACTGGCTTAGTGATCGGACCCAAAGAGTGGTCGTAAATGGCTGCACATCCAGTTGGAAGAATGTCTCAAGTGGGGTACCACAGGGCTCTGTCCTGGGCCCTGTATTGTTCAACATCTTTATCAACGATTTAGATGAAGGAATTGAGGGTAAACTGATTAAATTTGCTGATGACACAAAGCTAGGAGGGATAGCTAATACTAGAGAAGAGAGAGAGAGGATTCAAAAAGATTTAAATAAACTGGAGAAGTGGGCAGCAACTAACAGAATGGTTTTTAACAGGGAGAAATGCAAAGTACTACATCTGGGCAATAAAAATGAAAAAAGCATATATAGAATGGGAGGAATATGGCTAAGTGACAGCACATGTGAAAAAGACTTGGGTATACTAATAGATCACAGACTGAATATGAGTCAACAGTGTGATGCAGCAGCAAAAAAGGCAAATGCAATTCTAGGATGTATTAACAGAAGCATATAGTCTAGATCACGTGAAGTCATTATTTCCCTCTACTCCTCTTTGGTCAGACCTCATCTGGAATATTGTGTCCAGTTTTGGGCACCACATTTTAAAAAAGACATCAACAAACTGGAGCAAGTTCAGAAAAGAGCGACCAGAATGGTGACCGGTCTGCAAACCCTGTCTTATGAGGAAAGGTTGCAGGATTTGGGAATGTTTAGTTTGCAAAAGAGAAGACTGAGAGGAGACTTAATAGCTGTCTACAAATATCTAAAGGGCTGTCACATTGTAGAAGGATCAACTTTATTCTCATTTGCACAAGGAAAGACTAGAAGCAATGGGATGAAACTGAATGGGAGGAGACACAGATTAGATATTAGAAAAAACTTTTTGACAGTTAGAGTGATCAATGAGTGGAACAGGCTGCCACGAGAAGTTGTGAGTTCTCCTTCAATGGAAGTCTTCAAACAGAGGCTGGACAGACATCTGACTGGGATGATTTAGCGAATCCTGCTTTGAGCAGGGGGTTGGACCAGATGGCCCAGGAGGTCCCTTCCAACTCTACGATTCTATGATTCTATGAGTTCTCCTTCAATAGAAGTCTTTAAACAGAGGTTGGACAGACATCTGTCTGGAATGATTTAGCGAATCCTGCTTTGAGCAGGGGGTTGGACCAGATGGCCCAGGAGGTCACTTCCAACTCTACGATTCTATGATTCTATGAAACCTCCGACCATAGGCAAATGTCGGCTCTGCACAAAGCCCTGCTAGTGCTGACGTTTATCTACCGTTGGCAGTCATGAAGCGGTTAAGTTAAGGGTACCATCATTTCTGTCCAGGCCTATTTCATGAGTTTAATTTTTTTCATTCTGTGGAAGCATGGCTGGAAAGCAATGTCTGACTTTCATTTGTTCATTTTCATAGATTTTTGATTTATTATTACTTTTGTAAGATTCAAGTTATTTCTGTGACCATTGTGGGTTTTTCTGTAACTAAATGAGGGGTACCAGCAATTTAGACCACGTGTGTAGGAGGAGTGAATATTTTGACTCCACAGCCACTTCCCGGAAATTAACACTTAGTGGATGTTGGAGAGTGAAAATTACACATTTGCCATTTTATTACCCAGCACATAGTGCCCAGATTGTGCTCCAGGAGACACACACCGCAAATTAAGTGGATTCTTCTCACTATAATATTGCTAAATACAGGGATCCTAAATGTTGTTTGCGCACACTGCAAGACTCCGAAGTGAGAGCGGATTTTGCCGGATTGGGTTATAGAAACCTTGTTGGTTTTCAACAGCCTTTGAGCCACTAATAGTGCGGGAACCTCTGTTTCTCCATTGACAGATGATGGACCTGAGTGGGGACTTGTTTTTTGTGAGATGAGAATTGGTATTATTTTCGCCTACATAACATTGATTGGATTCTTTTTATTCGACATTTGGGAGGCAGAATGAACCAACAGTTGAACACCGCACACTACTGGTTCATCCAACAAGGTTTTCTATTAGACTGTGAACTGTCATTGTCTTGGTAAATAATTAAAGTTTTTTACATAAACTGTCTGTAAAAATGGCAAGCTAAGTAGAAATGTTCAAAAATATAAAACTCAAGGATATTTTATTAGAAAATAATAATTGTTTTTTATCTTAGCAGATGACTGTACCAGGAGATCAGAGGGACAGCTGACATCTTCAATTTTCAAATCTGATGATCTTGAGATCCTACAAGATACAACTGAAGTGATTGCTGTTACTCCAGATATACCATCATCCATTCACAGGAAAGATCTCTTATCTGATCCTATGAAACAGGTCCCATCTTCTGATTCATTACTGACTACTAAGGAAAATCAAAGTCACAAAAGAGGCATTAAAAAACAAACTGCTCCTAAAGCAAAGAAGTCATATTCATGTTCAGAATGTGGGAAATGTTTTACATGGAAATCACATTTTGTTAGGCACCAGAGAACTCACACAGGGGAGAAGCCTTTTTACTGTTCAGAATGTGGGAAATGTTTTACACATAAATCATATTTTGTGAACCATCAGAGAGCTCACACAGGAGACAAGCCTTTTTCATGTTCAGAATGTGGGAAATGTTTTACATGGAAATCACATTTTGTTAGGCACCAAAGAACTCACACAGGGGAGAAGCCTTTTTACTGTTCAGAATGTGGGAAATGTTTTACACATAAATCATATTTTGTGAACCATCAGAGAACCCACACAGGGGAAAAGCCTTTTTCATGTTCAGAATGTGGGAAATGTTTTAACTATAAGAGGGATCTTGAGCAACATCAAAGAATTCACACAGGGGAGAAGCCTTTTTTATGTTCAGTATGTGGGAAATGTTTTAGCCGGAAAGTGCTTCTTGTTACACACCAGAGAATTCACACAGGGGAGAAGCCTTTTTCATGTTCAGAATGTGGGAAATGTTTTAACTATAAGAGGGATCTTGAGCAACATCAAAGAATTCACACAGGGGAGAAGCCTTTTTTATGTTCAGTATGTGGGAAATGTTTTACCCGGAATGTGCTTCTTGTTACACACCAGAGAACTCACACAGGGGAAAAGCCTTTTTCATGTTCAGAATGTGGGAAATGTTTTAACTATAAGAGGGATCTTGAGCAACATCAAAGAATTCACACAGGGGAGAAGCCTTTTTCATGTTCAGAATGTGGGAAATGTTTTAACCAGAAATCACATTTGGTTAAGCACCAGAGAACCCACACAGGGGAGAAGCCTTTTTCATGTTCAGAATGTGGGAAATATTTTAACCGGAAAGCGCTTCTTGTTAGACATCAGAGCAGTCACATAAAGAAGGAGCCATTTTCATTTTCTTAATGTGGGAAATATTTTACTTGGAAATCAGTTGTTAATAAACATCAGAGATGTCACATAGGGGAGAAGACTTTTTTATATTCATAATGTTGGAATAGTTTTAACCAAAACTGAATCTTCTTAAATGGGTTGTCTCTTGTCATTCCTCATGTTTGCTGACAAAAGGATAAAACTAAACTTTATTAATTCCAAATGTAAAACTACACCCATAATTCACCCCCTGAAAGTTAATCAGTAGGTGACTAAGAGAAAAAATATGTACCCCACAGTTCAGTGTATAGGGTGAGGTGACGTATACACACTCACTCTCCAAGCCTCTCATCTCTGAGGGTTTCATCGTTCTCTCCAAAGGCGACTCATCAGGAGACTCTTTAATATTGACCTATATTCAAGCGAGACTAGACAAAAAACCCCTGAAACTATATACTGTGTAAGTTTATAAGCCCCTCCAGTGTCAGGAATAGATAGTATGTGACAATACAGTATAATTCTTGTGTTTTTCTCCTATAGGGACTGCCCTAGTTTGGTAATGTAACTGCTGATAATTAGTAGTGCAGACAAATTGTCCTAGACTAAACTCAGTCTTCAGACGGCCCAATATGTACCACTCAGGGAAAACTTACCTGCTCCAAAGATCATTAGCAGCTTCTAACTAATGGCCATGCTGCGGTCTGTCAGGGAATGAGTGCAATATTGTTATAAAGACTAGGGATATGTGCAGTCATAATGTCTGGGAGATCTGTGCCATTATTTAGTATGAATATGGAAATTATCTCTGACAGGTAAGTGTTCCCTGAGCGGTATATACGGGATTGTCACATACTATCTATTCCTGACACTGGAGGGGCTTATAAACTTACACAGTATATAGTCTGAGGTCGCCCAATATGGGGCTAGTTTTCTGACTGTTTCGGTTAACATGATACATGATTTTAGGGTTTTCTTCGTCTAGTCCCGCTTGAATATAGTTCAATATTAAATAGTCTCCTGATGAATGAATGAATCCAGTGAATATTCATGCCAGCAGGAAGCCGGTGGCTGACACTGCGCGCTACTGAAGAGCAATGAATGCTCACTGCTCTCTGTGCGCACAGTCCCGGTGAGTACTCCGGCAGCTGCGCTCTGCTTGAGAACAACGCATGACGTCCCTGCCATGTGCTGCTTACAGGCATAAAGCAGTTGCTGGCATTGGAGCAGACGCTGTGAGGGAGCGCAAGGATAGGTAAGTGTAATGGTTTTTTTTTAATGTCTTCTGATGGGGCCATGCATACCCGGATGGGGGTGGTGGCCAATTATAAGGATTGGGCCATACATACCAGGACCACAATGGGGGCCAATCATACCATAATAGGGATGGGGCCCTGCATATCAGGATAGGGATGGGGCCATGCATAATAGTATAGGGATGAGGGCGATAATTACTGCCAGGATAGGGATGAGGAGGCATGCATAATAGGATGGGAATGAGGAGTCATGCATACCAGGGTAGGGATGAGGGGGCCATGCATACCAGGATAGGGATGAGGGGGTCATGTATACCAGGATAGGGAAGAGGGGGTCATGCATACCAGGGTAGAGATGAGGGGGCCATGCATACCAGGGTAGGGATGAGGGGTCCATGCATAACAGGGTAGAGATGAGGGGGCCATGCATACCAGGATATTGAAGAGGGGGTCATGCATACCAGGGTAGGGATGAGGGGGCAATGCATACCAGGATAGAGATGAGGGGGCCATGCATACCAGGATAGGGAAGAGGGGGTCATGCATACCAAGGTAGGGATGAGGGGGCAATGCATACCAGGATAGGGATGAGGGGGCCATGCATACCAGGATAGGGATGAGGGGTCCATGCATACCAGGATAGAGATGAGGGGGCCATGCATACCAGGATAGGGAAGAGGGGGTCATGCATACCAGGGTAGGGATGAGGGGGCAATGCATACCAGGATAGAGATGAGGGGGCCATGCATACCAGGATAGAGATGAGGGGGCCATGCATACCAGGGTAGAGATGAGGGGGCCATGCATACCACAGTAGGGATGAGGGATCCATGCATGCCAGGATAGGGATGAGGGGGCATGCATGCCAGGGTAGGGATGAGGGGGCCATGCATACCACAGTAGGGATGAGGGATCCATGCATGCCAGGATAGGGATGAGGGGGCATGCATGCCAGGGTAGGGATGAGTGAGGGATCCATGCATACCAGGGTAGGGATGAGGGGGCCATGCATGCCAGGATAGGGATGAGGGGGCCACGCATGCCAGGATAGGGATGAGGGGGCATGTATGCCAGGATAGGGATGAGGGGGCATGTATGCCAGGTTAGGGATGAGGGGGCATGCATGCCAGGGTAGGGATGAGTGAGGGATCCATGCATGCCAGGGTAGGGATGAGGGATCCATGCATACCAGGATAGTGATGAGGGGGCATGCATGCCAGGATAGGGATGAGGGATCCATGCATACCAGGGTAGGGATGAAGGGGCCATGCATGCCAGGATAGGGATGAGGGATCCATGCATACCAGGATAGGGATGAGGGATCCATGCATGCCAGGATAGGGATGAGGGGGCATGTATACCAGGGTAGGGAAGAGGGGACCGTATATACCAGGATAGGGGATATTAAGTAAAGAATTTACTACATTTTTTACCTAATTTCCTCCTCTAAAACCTAGGTGCATCCTATAGTCCACAAAATACAGTATATATATTTTTTTTTTCTCAGTGAGCTCATTCCTCATGTTTGGCCTCAATAAAATAAAAACACACATACTCCACTGGCTGACACTGCGTGCTACTGAAGAGCAATGAATACTTACTGCTCTCTGCAATGAACCGTCCCGGTGAGTACTCTGGCAGCTGTGCTCTGCTTGTGAGCATTGCATGACGTCCCTGCCATGTGATGCTTACAAGCATAAAGCAGTTGCTGGCACTGGAGCAGACGCTGTGAGGGAGCGCAGGATAGGTAAGTGTAATATTTTGTTGTTTTTAATGTTTTCTGATGGGGCCATGCATACCAGGATGGGGGTGGTGGCCAATTATAAGGATTAGGCCATGCATGCCAGAACCGAGATGGGTGCCAATCATACCAGAATAGGGATGGGGCCCTGCGTACCAGGACGAGATGAGGGCCCTGTATACCAGGATAGGGATGGGGCCATGCATACTAGTATAGGATGAGAGTGATAATTCCAGCCAGGATAGGGATGAGGGATCCATGCATACCTGGGTAGGGATGAGGGGGCCATGCATACCAGGGTAGGGATGAGGGGGCCATGCATACCAGGATACGGGATATTAAGTACAGAATTAACATTTTTTGCTTCAATTTTTTTCCTAATTTCCTCCTCTAAAACCTAGGTGCGTCCTATAGTCCCAAAAATACGGTATATATATCTTTTTTTCTCAGTGAGCTCAGTCCTCATGTTTGGCCTCATTAAAATAAAAACACTCATACTCTGCTGGTATGCCGGCTCCACTTCAGTGATGTCGAGACTCACTGTCCCGGGGCTTATGTGAGGTTGTAACATCACACGAGCCCTGCACCCAATCAGCGGCAGTATTCTGACTCTTCCTGCTGGCTGTGAATCCCAAGGGTTCTTACTATCAGCTTCTTAGATAATTGTATAACTCGTACTCACACCACCAGGCGTTTTCAGGTCGTTTTAACTCCACCGGCAATGCAACTGTAGAAAGACCAAGAATACCTCTTTGTGGCGTTTTGACTTTTTTTTCTCATTACGCCGTTTAGCAATCAGGTTAATTTTTTTTTTATATTGATAGATCAAGAAATTCTGAACGTGTTGATACCAAATATGTGCATGTTTTTTTTAATTGTTTTATTTTGAATGGGGCGAAATGGGGGTAATTTGAACTTTTATATTTTTTTATTATTTTTAAAAACATTTTTTACTTTTGGCATTGTGAAGATATACAGCATTGTATCTTAATTAACCAGATGACTATTTTTATCAAACGAAGAATAATAGAATGTTATCTGTATGTTGGCTTTAAATTAAGTGTTGATTTCTGGTTGGTCAAGAAAACAGACTTTTGTTTGTGTAAGCCGGTGATATTGACTTTATTGTGTGCTTATCCTTGATCACTAGTGATGATTGCTGATACGCTAATTATACATTGCATTATGGAGCCAGTTTGATGACTTCTAAAGCAGAGAGGGAAAAACTAAGTAATGCTATAATAATCTCATCTCCATTCTTACCCTTTATGTAAATACTGAATGAGGGACACTTGTTAAGTCTAAAAATAGGTTACAGGCCTCTGTATAAAGAGACAGAGAGAGAGACAGCCAGAGAGATTCTGCCAAGACATCTATACATCTCAAAAGGACCAGAGACAGGACAGCAGCCTTTTTAGATCATGGCACCATTACGAGGGACACAGATCTATGATTCTACAGGAAACAACCTAGGGGTTTTCAGCCTCGGTTGGAAGAATACAGATCTGCTGCATTGACCATCGCTGAACCATAGATACGTTTGGAGAAGTCAGGTTGTGATTCTCGGATCAACTGGTCTTGTATGGACTGTCGTCTTCTTACGCTTATCATTACCTCCTCTGTGTGTGCCATAGGTGCGGTAGTGACTCTGGAAGATCTGAAGTCACAGCTGCTATTATCCCGGCAGGTCAGTGGAAGGGTGAGACTCTGTAATGTGCCCCATCTTGGGTACTGTGCTGGGACTGTTCTATGTGTTATCTGCCTGTTTTGTGGCTCAGTAAAGCATTGCCACACTGTTTTACCTTCACTCTGTGTTGTCTGAGTAGCATTTTCCCCATGTTAAAAGGAGAGCGGGAGTTTGGCAGGATGATCCCTGGTCCATGCATTTTCGGCTAGCGGGCAGCGCTCATAGAAATAGACTTCTGCTGGAGACCTCTGGTTGTCATGCTAACCCATCAGTGATCCACAATCGTGACGGGGTCACTGAAGGGCGGGATTTCTGGCACGCTTGCTGGCATGTGCCAGAAAAGATGTGGACTCAGCGCTGGAGCCGACATCAAAGAGAGGGAGCCCGACATCGGCATACATTTACACCTGATGTTGGAAAGGGGTTAAAGGGGGTTGTTTCTACAGAGACAGAAGTGGTAATCAATCATGTATACATACAGATAATTACAGAAATACACAGCTTCTAATGGTAAATAGTATAGAGTTACCACAAGAAAACATAATTTGTGTAAACCATGTGTAGATATAAAAATTCAGGCAAATGTCAAATGTAGCGCCATCTAGTGGCCATGTGCAAAAGTGCCATCATAGAGTAACATGTAGCCTAAGAGAGCGTCACTATCAAGGTGGAAATGAGATGAAAGGGAAGGTGCCGTGATTTTTGATAATTTATTGTAAAAATGAAAATGATCTAAGAATATGATTTCATCTAAGCTTGACTCTGTTATGTTTATTTTTTACTCTTTTAGTGCAGCCACTGGGCGCTGCCATTTTACCTTGCAGGTCTGTAATGGCTGCTGAACGACACTTTCCATCCTCAAATACGGCAGTCCCTGGGCATAGCAGACATCAGTCGGACACCGACCCTATCTCTAACATTGCAGCCGCATCAGCTGTGACCTGGGTACGCCTCTGTGGGCTGCTCAATTCACAGCTGTAGTTGTGGCCAGACGCCATTTTATTAGAGGCCAGCGCTATCCGCTGAGCTCCATTTACACTCTATCACAAGCGCTATTATGCCGGATGCTGTACTGTTCACTTCCAGCATAATAGGTCTTGGATGGTCACGTTGCGCTTACCGGAGGAGCTGCAGGAGATCAGGACAGGATACCGGACGAGCTCCTGGAATCCTGACGAGCTGCTGCCTGCTGTAGACCCGACGAGCTGCTGCCTGCTGTAGACCCGACGAGCTGCTGCCTGCTGTAGACCCGACAAACTGCTGCCTGCTGTAGACCCGACGAGCTGCTGCCTACTGAAGACCCGACGAGCTGCTGCCTGCTGTAGACCCGACGAGCTGCTGCCTGCTGTAGACCCGACGAGCTGCTGCCTGCTGTAGACCCGACAAGCTGCTGCCTGCTGTAGACCCGACAAGCTGCTGCCTGCTGTAGACCCGACGAGCTGCTGCCTGCTGTAGACCCGACGAGCTGCTGCCTACTGAAGACCCGACAAGCTGCTGGAGACAAGATGACCTGCTGTATACCAGGTGTGTTGCAGCAAGGAAGGGAGTGGGGTGGTGACATCATCCATTGGTAACTATCAGGGCTGCAGAGGTGAAGGGCCAGGAAAACTGCTTTTTGTACAGAGGCAAAAATATGAGAGGTGGTTGATGGTATATGTCAGGGGGGAAGTAGCATATGGAAGTTGTGCATGGCATATACAGGGGGAGCTGGCATATGGAGGTTGTGCGTGGCATATACAGGGGTGAGCTGGCATATGGAGGTTGTGCGTGGCATATACAGGGTGATCTGGCATATGGAGGTTGTGTGTGGCATATACAGGGGTGAGCAGGCATATGGAGGTTGTGCGTGGCATGTACAGGGGGAGCTGGCATATGGAGGTTGTGTGTGTGGCATATACAGGGGTGAGCTGGCATATGGAGGTTGTGTGTGGCATATACAGGGCGAGCTGGCATATGGAGGTTGTGTGGCATATACAGGGGGAGCTGGCATATGGAGGTTGTGTGTGGCATATACAGGGGTGAGCTGGCATATGGAGGTTGTGTGTGGCATATACAGGGGTGAGCTGGGATATGGTGGTTGTGTGTGGCATATACGGGGGGAGCTGGGATATGGTGGATGTGTGTGGCATATACAGGGGGGAGTTGGCTTATGGAGTTTGTGCATGGCATATACAGGGGTGATCTGGCATATGGAGGTTGTGCGTGACATATACAGGGGTGAGCTGGGATATGGTGGTTGTGTGTGGCATATACAGGGGTGAGCTGGGATATGGTGGTTGTGTGTGGCATATACAGGGGGGAGCTGGCATATGAAGGTTGTGCGTGGCATATACAGGGGTGAGCTGGCATATGGAGTTTGTGCATGGCATGTAAAGGGGTGATCTGGCATATGGAGGTTGTGTGTGGCATATACAGGGGTGAGCTGGCATATGGAGTTTGTGCATGGCATATACAGGGGTGATCTGGCATATGGAGGCTGTGCATGGCATATACAGGGGGGAGCTGGCATATGGAGGTTGTGTGTGGCATATACTCCTCACACAATGTGCCCATACAATACCCAACACGTGCACAGTAGGATGACTCTACAGTGTCCCTAGCGCGGTATGATGCAGCAACCGTGTCCACACCATAGTATCATGTCCCCACAACCACTAACACAGTATAATGCTGCAACCGTGTCCACAACATAGTATCATGCCCTCACAACCACTAACACAGTATGATGCTGCAACCGTGTCCACAACATAGTATCATGCCCCCCACAACCACTAACGCAGTATGATGCTGCAACCGTGTCCACAACATAGTATCATGCCCCCACAACCACTAACACAGTATGAGGCAGCAACTGTGTCCACAACATAGTATCATGCCCCCACAACCACTAATGCAGTATGATGCTGCAACCGTGTCCACAACATAGTATCATGCCCCCTCAACCATTAGCGCAGTATGATGCAGCAACCGTGTCCACAACATAGTATCATGCTCCCACAACCACTAATGCAGTATGAGGCAGCAACTGTGTCCACAACATAGTATCATGCCCCCACAACCATTAGCGCAGTATGATGCAGCAACCGTGTCCACAACATAGTATCATGCCCCCTCAACCATTAGCGCAGTATGATGCAGCAACCGTGTCCACAACATAGTATCATGCTCCCACAACCACTGATGCAGTATGAGGCAGCAACTGTGTCCACAACATAGTATCATGCCCCCTCAACCATTAGCGCAGTATGATGCAGCAACCGTGTCCACAACATAGTATCATGCTCCCACAACCACTAATGCAGTATGATGCTGCAACCGTGTCCACAACATCGTATCATGCCCCCACTAACACAGTATGATGCAGCAACAATGTCCACAACATAGTATCATGCCCCCACAACCACTAACACAGTATGATGCAGCAACATTGTCCACAACATAGTATCATGCCCCCACAACCATTAGCGCAGTATGATGCTGCAACCGTGTCCACACCATGTTATGATGCCCCCAGAACCATTAGCGCAGTATGATGCAGCAACCGTGTCCACAACATAGTATCATGCTCCCACAACCACTAATGCAGTATGATGCTGCAACCGTGTCCACAACATAGTATCATGCCCCCACTAACACAGTATGATGCAGCAACAATGTCCACAACAGAGTATCATGCCCCCACAACCATTAGCACAGTATGATGCAGCAACAATGTCCATAACATAGTATCATGCTCCCACAACCATTAGCACAGTATGATGCAGCAACTGTGTCCACAACATAGTATCATGCCCACACAACCATTAGCACAGTATGATGCAGCAACCATGTCCACAACATAGTATCATGCCCCCACAACCACTAACACAGTATGATGCTGCAACAATGTCCATAACATAGTATCATGCCCCCACAACCATTAGCACAGTATGATGCAGCAACAATGTTCACAACATAGTATCATGCCACACAACCATTAGCACAGTATGATGCTGCAACAATGTCCACAACATAGTATCATGCCCCCACAACCATTAGCACAGTATGATGCAGCAACCGTGTCCACACCATATTATGATGCCCCCAGAACCATTAGCGCAGTATGATGCAGCAACCGTGTCCACAACATAGTATCATGCCCCCACAACCACTAATTCAGTATGATGCTGCAACCGTGTCCACAACATAGTATCATGCCCCCACAACCATTAGCGTAGTATGAGGCAGCAACCGTGTCCACACCATATTATGATGCCCCCAGAACCATTAGCACAGTATGATGCTGCAATCGTGTATACAGCATAGTATCATGCCCCCACAACCACTAACATAGTATGATGTGACCATTGCACACCCCATTCATTATGATACTGCAACAGCCCCCTCCAATGCAGTATGTTGTCCCCACAGTGCCCCCAACACCGTATGATGCCAACAGTCTTCCCCCACATACATTATGAGGCCCCTACACTGTAAGAATCTTCTACATCCCCCCACACAGTATGATGCCTCCACAGCCCCACAAAACAGTATGATGGCCCCACAGTACCCCATACACAATGTGATGGCCCCCAAAGTCTCACACACCGTATGATGGTCCCAGCTGCCTCCAATATAAAGTATGATTTCCCCCACAGTTCCCTACATAGTTTGATTACCCGTACAGTCCCCTCACACAAAATTGAGGCCCCCACACATAGTTATGAGGACATCATGCTATGTCCAAGAAGTATCATTTCTCCTTGCGGAGAATGACATGCTAAGCATGTCGAGGTGAGGAGACTTAAAGCCGCAATGCTCCTCTGGGAAATATGCTAATTATGCAAATTGTCTCTTCAGAGAGGAAGAGGACTAGAACTCTAGTGCCACCTATTGGAGGTAGCAATCCTAAAAGTCAATGTTGACCCTTTAACGAGCCTAGTTACATGACTTAGGATAAAAGCCAAGCCAGAATCTCCATTTGCAGACACTGTGTTTCGGGGTACTGCCCCTCATCAGTGCAAAGTGGGAGAAAATCTGGTTTGGCTGTGAGAGAGGCGTCTGACCGATATCCAAGAAGTATCATTTCTCCTTGCGGAGAATGACATGCTAAGCATGTACCCCGAAGCACAGTGTCTGCAAATGGAGATTCTGGCTTGGCTTTTATCCTAAGTCATGTAACTAGGCTCGTTAAAGGGTCAACATTGCCTTTTAGGATTGCTACCTCCAATAGGTGGCACTAGAGTTCTAGTCCCATAACTATGTACACAGTATGGTGACCCCCACAATTCCATCCACAGCACACACAGTATGATTGCTCCTACTCAGCATGCTGGCTCCATTCCAAAAGAATTGACTGACAAAATTGTTTAAAAATGTTCTCACGCAGCCCAATTCCTCCAGTGCCCTTCACCCGTCTGTGCAGGCTCGATCTAGTCTCATCATTGTGCCTTCTGACTGACACTCAGATCTACAGACTGAATACAGTTCTACCATTGAATTCCACTGTATTGGCCTCGGAAGCAGATACTGGTGAAATGTAGCCACCAGCACAGGGAGGGCAATGTTGCTTGACACCACGCCCCCCACACACTCACGGCTCCCATCATGGCTGCATGGTTTGCCGCTGTTAGCTTGAAGCGGGTGGCATACTGCTATCATTTAGACACTTTTGTCTATGAATGATAACTTTGTGATCGGTGGGGGTCCAACTACTAAAAGCAGGGTTCTGCAATGAGCCATCAGAATGGAGCGGTGGCGGCACATGCGTTCCACCGCTTCTTGTATTGTCTATAGGATTGCTAGAGAGAATCAAGTAGAGCTGTACGCATGTGACGGCCATCCAGGCAAAAAATTGAGTGATGGAGGCCACAACTGTTTCATCGTCCTGTTCTCTGGATCTATGGGGATCTAATCTGTCCAACTCCCACCAATCACAATGACCAATCCTGTGGAAAATGTGAAGCTAAAGACTGTTTATAGATGGACGGTAGTTTGCTGCGAGGTCAGGTGGATCTTCTGCATTGTCTCTAATGGGCCATCCAGTTGTTAGCGAAGGTAGAAATGACCATTCTCGACCAATAATAACTTTACAGCATACTAGACTTCTATTGTAGAAAAATAAAAGTCTAGTTGTTATGCGTCTCCATTGCTTTTCTGTACAAGTTAAAAGAAAGTATACCAATGCGTATACATCAAATGTGATGATAACACAGCCCTAAACCTGAACTCCAATGCAGTTTCACATTGAAGAGCAGTTTTATAGTTACACGTAGCTAGAATTTACAGGAAACATTGGAAATTTATTGAGGCTTTTGTTTCAGTTTTCGCGCATAAAAAAAAATCACCAAGTTTGTACCATTTCGTGCAGCACTGAAAATTTGGTGCAAAGTACAATAATGCAGCCCGAAAAGCAACTGACTTCAAGCTTCAATTCATCTCATTAATATTATTATTATTATTATACATTTTATAGCGCCATTTATTCCATGGCACTTTACATGTGAAATGGGCAAATATGGACAAGTATAATAAACATGAGCAAAACAAGGTGCACACAAGTACAGAAGGAGAGAGGACCCTGCCCGCGAGGGCTCCCCATCTACAGGACACGGGTGAGGGTACAGTAGGAGAGAGTAGAGCTGGTCGTGTGGCGGTTCAGTAGACTGAGGATCACCGCAGGTTGCAGGCTTGTCGGAAGAGGTGGGTCTTCAGGTTCTTTTTGAAGGTTTCTGTCGTAGGGGAAAGTCTGATGTGTTGAGGTAGAAAGTTCCAGAGTATGGGGGAAGCACGGGAGAAGTCTTGTATGCGGTTGTGCGTAGAAGAGATAAGAGGGGAGTAGAGAAGGAGATCTTGAGAGGATCGAAGGTTGTGTGTGGGTAAGTACCGGGAGACCATGTCACAGATGTATAGAGGAGACAGATTGTGGATGGCTTTGTATGTTATAGGGTTTTGGACTGGAGCCTCTGGACAATAGGAAACCAGTGAATGGCTTGGCATAGAGAGGCTAAAGAATAACAGGGAGATAGGTGGATTAGTTTGGCAGCAGAGTGTAGGATGGATTAGATTGGTGCTAGAGAGGAGGCCAGAGAGTAGGAGGTAGCAGTAGTCGAGGCGGGAGATGGTAAGGGCATGCGCTAGTGGTTTTGTGGCTTCATAGTCAAGGATTGTATGGATCCGGGAAATATTTTTGAGTTTGTGTCAGTAGGAGGAGGCAAGGACTTGGATATGTGGCTTGAAAGAGAGGGCAGAGTCGAGGATCACCCCGAGGCATTGAGCATGCGGGACTGGGGAAAGTTTATCTCATGATAAATTCCCTCTTGTAAGTCACTTTGTAAGGACATTATTTTATCATGTGCATATCTTATATATACTCTCCTCTCCTTAGCTCAGATCTGCTTGTCTTGTGTCAATACCGAGCTCCTTCTGATAAGTTTTATATATGTCCTAGTTTAGTCTTTATCCTGTGACATAATCTCTCCCAGAATGCAGAGCAGAAGACATTAGATTAGCCCACCAAGGGATGTGTCTGTCTACAGATGGTAAGCTGTTTTAGGGGCAATCAGCAGAAATGTACTACAACCAGACTTTCTGTAGTTCAGGATCATTAGACCCTTAATTACTGCTGTAGAAACCTTATGGGTTCTTCTAATGAGTGCACCAGTGTTACAGGACGATGCTTCAGAAGAAGACTACAGCGCTGTGTCCTGCACTGTACAGATGCTCAGGCTGATGCTTGCAGCCTTGAGCATTTACAATGATAGGAGTCCAAATTGGTCTAGGATCATGTAACCCCTTAGATGCCAAAATGAATGGTGACTGCCAAAAAGTATAATAAAAAAACACAAGTTCTCATAAAGCTATGTTGAAAGAAAGATGAAAAAATTGTGGATCTTGACATGCAATGATAAAAAATGGAGAAAATGGTTGGTTCTTGGAGCCATATTCTTGGTATCAGAAGGCACAGATCCTACTGACAGCTGTCAGTGACGGTAATTCATACATGTCTATGAGGCAGACAGAGAAGCTGCATAATGTGCAGTGTAGAGGACAGGCAGTCACCTACGTCCTCCAAGTTTGTGAAGTCGACTCATTTGTATTGATGTCAGAGGAGAATGCAACTTTTGTTTTATTTCATTTTGGCAGTGATCCCACCGGCTTTGTCTTTTTGGTGGTAATGGCTATTTTCTGAGGCTTCAAATGCTTTGGCTTCCTATTTAAAAAAAACACTTAAGTGTGTACAGCAATGTATAAATTATGTCATGTTTAAGCTCCAGTAACAGAGGCGTATCTAGGCTTTCTGGCACCCGGGGCAAGAATTTGGTTCGGCGCCCCCCCCAGTACATATGCGACTTGCAAGTACCCACAAGCCGCTCTCCCTAATGCTCTCAATGTTCAGTAAAAAACTGAAAGCAGGAAGAGAAGCTCGTTGTCACAGGACCATAACTATGAAAATCGCGTATGAGTGAAGTGTCCATGTGATGACTACTGGAACCTGCAGAGCTGAATCCTGACATTGCAGCTTCTGAATTCTCACAACGAATGCACTGCACACTTTTAGGATCCTCCCTTGCCGATGTACAGTCATGTCAGCACAAGTATGCGAGTTATATACTTCTGGCCACATTCCAACTAGACGTGCCCGGCCTCGCTCTGTTCATTTTCATTGAGTGAGGCCACACATGTCTAGTCAGCATGTGACCGTATGTATGTAAATTACCGGCACGAGAGAATCCTGACAGTGTTCAGTGAGCACTGTGAGAATTCAGAAGTCTGCAGTCACATAGAATGACTGCAGACTCAGCACAAACCTGGACAACCCCTGTAATGCTCCTAACAAATAAAAACATGAGAATAAGTCAGTATCACAGATAATATATACATCCAGGTACCTTATAGATGACGGCGTCTCTGGAGTCGTTCTCCTTCTTTTCTTCTTCTTGTCCAGACCCCATGATGAGTTTTCTCATCCACAGCTGTCTCTGTAGACTTCCATCTTCTCCGTTCTTCTGCACCAATTCTCCACGCGATGCCTTAAAGATTCAAGTGTCATTATAATGCCCCTAAATACAAATATCTGCAATATACTGTCGCCTCACACTATTCCCCTCCCTCCTCATACTGTCTCCTCTAACATCCCACCTGTTCACCATACTGTCTCCTCATATATTTACCCCCTCACTCTCTATACTGTCTGCTCACACATACCCCTGACTCCCCATACTGTGTCTGCACACATCCCATCACCCTCACTCCCCATACTGTGTCCACATACATTTTTCCCATCACTCCCCATACTGTGTCCACATACATTCACCCGTTCGCACCCCTTACTGTCTGCACCCATCCCCCATACTGTTTCCTCATACATGCCTCGGCACACAAAATTTATGAAATATAATGCTCAACTTTATAAGACTAAAGCAATTCTGATCAAGTTATTTCAATACATATACTGTATGCTGATACAAAGAAAGTACCTCAGATTACCACCACCGAGATAAGCAATACTGTGGTAATCTGAGGTACTTTCTTTGTATCAGCATATATGTATTGAAATAACTTTATCAGAATTGCTTTAGTCTTATAAAGTTGAGCATTATATTTCATAAATTTTGTGTGCCGAAGTTTTTCTACTGTACAATATATGTCTTTTAACTCTGAGCACCTAAATTGGCAGTGAGCACCCCATTCTCTACAGTATTCCTCATAAATACTCTTCATTTTGTGTCCTCAAATCACCCCACACACATTAAATCCCATCCCCATTCCAAATCCCCCCACATTAAGTATTCCCCATCCCCACTCAATAACCCCCGTCCCAACACCCAAATCCCCACACACACTCATTATGTAGCCCCCACTCATTATGTACCCCCACTCATTATGTACCCCCACACATTAACCCCCATCCCCACTCATTAACCCCCCACACATTAACCCCCATCCCCACTCATTAACCCCCCACACATTAACCCCCATCCCCACTCATTAACCCCCCCACACATTAACCCCCATCCCCACTCATTAACCCCCCACACATTAACCCCCATCCCCACTCATTAACCCCCCTCACAAATTAACCCTCATCCCCACTCATTAACCCCCCCACACAATAACCCCCATCCCCACTCATTAACCCTCCACACATAAACCCCCATCCCCACTCATTAACCCCCCACACATTAACCCCCATCCCCACTCATTAACCCCCCACACATTAACCCCCATCTCCACTCATTAACCCCCACACATTAACCCCCATCTCCACTCATTAACCCCTCAACTCATTTACCCCCATCCCCACTCATTAACCCCCATCTCCACTTATTAACCCCCATCCCCACTCATTAACCCCCATCCCCACTCATTAACCCCCCCACTCATTAAACCCCATCCCCACATTAACCCCCATCTCCACTCATTAACCCCAAACATTAACCCCCATCCCCACTCATTAACCCCCCACACATTAACCCCCATCCCCACTCATTAACCCCCCACTCATTAAACCCCATCCCCACATTAACCCCCATCTCCACTCATTAACCCCCAAACATTAACCCCCATCCCCACTCATTAACCCCCCACACAGTAACCCCCATCCCCACTCATTAACCCCCCCACTCATTAACCCCCATCCCCACTCATTAACCCCCACACATTAACCCTCATCCCCACTCACTAACCCCCCACACAATAACCCCCATCCCCACTCATTAACCCTCCACACATTAACCCCCATCCCCACTCATTAATCCCCCACACATTAACCCCCATCCCCACTCATTAACCCCCCACACATTAACCCCATCTCCACTCATTAACCCCCACACATTAACCCCCATCTCCACTCATTAACCCATCAACTCATTTACCCCCATCCCCACTCATTAACCCCCATCTCCACTTATTAACCCCATCTCCACTCATTAACCCCCCCACTCATTAAACCCCATCCCCACATTAACCCCCATCTCCACTCATTAACCCCCAAACATTAACCCCCATCCCCACTCATTAACCCCCCACACACTAACCCCCATCCCCACTCATTAACTCCCATCCCCACTCATTAACCCCCCCACACATTAACCCCCATCTCCACTCCTTAACCCCCACACATTAACCCCCCACACATTAACCCCCATCTCCACTCATTAACCCCCACACATTAACCCCCATTCCCACTCATTAACCCCCCACACATTAACCCCCATCTCTACTCATTAGCCCCCCACACATTAACCCCCATCCCCACTCATTAACCCCCCACACATTAACCACCATCTCCACTCATTAATCCCCACACATTAACCCCCATCCCCACAATAACCCCCATCTCCACTCATTAATTCCCCCCATCTCTCATCTTCAGTGGTTCTTCAGCTCCACAGTGGAGCACACATACCACCTCCATCAGCGTTTGCTCTGGGCGCCGGGGAGTGACGTCAGCAGTGTGATCACATGACCTGATCACGCTGCTGACGTTGCTCTGACCCGGCGGTCAGAGCTTCAATTGTACTGGCGTCTGTGTAGACGCCAGTACAATTGCTGCCTGGGAGCCGGCGCGGCCTCCTTCTCTGCTGTCAGAGAGAACAGCCGACTCAAAGGACAGGAAGCGGCAGAACGCAGCCGCCGGGAAGGAGACACTGCGGACCACTGCATTAGGCGGCCCGACTGCACCCCCCTGCTGGCTGCGCCTGAGGCAACTGCCCTGGCTCCCCCCAGGATACGCCTCTGTCCAGTAAGACGGATCAATGTAGCAAGTCATAGCAATATCCAACACATCCACATCTCATAGACAGGACTCACCTGTAGTGATGAGCAAGCATGCTCGCCACGTGAGCGATCACCGGGTGCTCGGGTGCGCATCGAATATCACTGGTGCTCAAGAGTCCTGCTCAAGTCCCACCCTCGCATGTTTTGTGGCTGTTAGGCAGCCAATAATCATGTAGGGATTGCCCATGTATGGCAGACAATCCCTGCGTGTTTTCTGACTTTTTATCAGTCCCCGGGGTGGGGACTTGAGCACGGCTCTTGAGCACCAGCAATATTCGATGGGTACTCAAGTGGCGAGCATGCTCGCTCATCACTACTCATCATACATATTCATTCACATTACTAAAAAGGACCCTTCACCGGATCAAAAGCAGACAGTTTTGCTCTTATTTTATTGAATGGTCCAT
The DNA here is from genome assembly GCF_039654945.1 of Dendrobates tinctorius. Taxonomy (NCBI): domain Eukaryota; kingdom Metazoa; phylum Chordata; class Amphibia; order Anura; family Dendrobatidae; genus Dendrobates; species Dendrobates tinctorius. The sequence continues at coordinate 552,618 of NW_027361988.1, read as the reverse complement.
TTTTTTGGTTTTGCTTAAATCTGCCATACGGTTCCAAATGGAGGGGCCTCTTCATTTACTGCTAATTTTTGTATCTTTCCCAAGGGTGCGTGTCTCACAGGATTCTCTAGGGACGTGTCTTTAGGCTGCTATGGAATGTTACCCTGTGAGCCATACCCATTTGATAAAGACCATATTTTGCACTGAATAAAAACACCAAAATCTCTGGAACCATTTTGGCGAATTAAAAAAATAAAAATAAAAAACCCTGCATATTCAAGGGAGCAGCGGAAGTAAAATAGGAGCAAAAACTGTCCACCTTTGACCTGGTGGAGGTCTTCTGTAATTAGTCTAGTACTCAGTTATGGAGAAACATTCAGCATTTCTGTGAGTTCTCTGAAGACGTATGTATCTAAATGTCTGAGTTCTCGTACAACTCACAAGGTTGGTGCGGCATACATGGCCCCTTCTGTGCATTATTCTAGTAGAAGATCTGGATCATATTTATGGGTGAGGAGCTTTGGTAAGATGGTTTTGATTTTTGACAGTGGGATATGTTAATAGGTATGATGCTTATGTAATACCATGGCCGCCGGGGGATAGCTTCTGTGGCCGCTCCAGTACTTACTGTGCTGGAGGCTGTTACATCACCCATATGCTGTTCACTTTGGGGACCCGATTGACTGCAGACAGAGGCTGGAAGCAACTTTAACAACTCAGCTTTATTCTCTTCAGGGCACAGCATATCCACTATGGCTACAGGACTCTTTACTCGGTAACAGCAATACATCTTCATCTACAGCAGTACGTCACTTCTTCACACATAAGCACCACACAGGCAAGCTGACACGTCACATGGAGCACGATGAACACGGAACACTTCCCTTCTTCTAGAGCCCGACTTCAGCCCACAAAGGTACCCGACTTTTCTGTTACAGCTCACACCCTAAAGGCACTGTTGCTCCTGTTCGTGTCCTAGATTCACAGCTCACTAAACTCTCCACAAAGCTCCCGTACTCCAGCTGCTACTCCCACAGACCTCCCTGGCTTGCAATTCTCCAGACACGGGCTGGACTCAATAGACTGGCTTGGGTTGTCACTTCAGCTCTTCCTTGCTAGCTGACTTGACCGACGAGACTCCTTCTTCTGTCTCGCTAGCCTTACAGTCCCCAGTCCCTGACTGCAAGGCCTCCAACACCACAACGTGCCAGGTAATGCTGTAGGCACTCTGCTGTTCTTCACTCTCCTCCTGTCCTGTTCGCTACCCCCAGCTCAACTAACTCTTGGAGGGAAATCTATCTCCTTTCCTCCTGTCTAGCCACTCCTCTAAGTTAACCCCTAAGCAGTCTTCTCACTAGTTGAGCTCAGTGCCCCCATCTAGTGGCCCTTTTCTAATATAACACCTATCTAACTATTGTTGTGTGGACGCAAACACACACACACAACATACATACATACAGATAATACACATTAGGCGGGGGTCACACTGGCGAGGAATACGGCCGAGTGAGAGGCGCTAAAAGCACGCATTACACACGGACCAATGATTCTCTATGGGGTTCCTCGCACCAGCCGTATATTTCTCATCCGTATTCTACGCTCCGTGCCACTCGCAGCATGCTGCGATTGTCAGCGTACTACGCCTGTAATACGCCAATGCAAGTCTATGGGCGCGCAAAAAATACGGATTACACACGGACCACACATGTGACTTGTGAGAAATACGCACCCGGTGTCTTTTAGCAAAGCCGGCAATTCAGTGCGCTGTACAGTAAACTCACACTGACAGGTTTAATAAAGAAACAAAAGAATAGATATATACACATAGCATACATATATATATATATACATACATTCTATGTGTATATATCTATTCTTTGGTTTATGTTATAAACCCTGTCATAGGGCTCCATTATATGTCCATTTTGCAAGGCGGCGAGAAAATCTCACCATACGGATGCCATACGGATTACATACGGATGCTGACATGCGCAAAATACGCGACCACACCTTGATTACGGATGACATATGGAGCACTATTTAGGGGTCATTCATCCGTATTACGCCTGTAAACTACTGACCGTATTTTGCGTCGGTTAGTGTTACCCCGGCCTTAATGTTACTATTTACAGGGCGAGGCCCTTGACCTCATTACAATTAATGCATCAACCCCCATGCACATTAGAGCAAAATCGGCCAAAACCATCTTTTTTTTTTTTTTACGGTCCTGACCTGAGGCCCACTGACATCCTCAAATAGATAGTGTACGGAGAAAGAAGGATCGGGCATGTTGTGTCTTAACACCTGATCTATTTGCTCTTAGAAAAGTTAGTCCACCAGTGGCCAAACTACGTATATATGTGTAAGGGAGGTCAGTAGGAATAAAGGTATATGGCAACCTTTAGCCATAAATGAAGGATGGACCAAATAAGTGGTCATAAACTTGTAAATAACTCATGAAAGAATAAAGTTACATTAAAACCAAGCACACCATTGTTTTTCTTGTGAAATTCTCAATAAGTTTGATGTGTCACATGACCCTCTTCCCATTGGAAAAAATAAAGTTGGATCCAAAATGACCGACTTCAAAATTGCCGCCATGGTCAACACCCATCTTGAAAAGTTTCCCCCTTCCCATATACTAATGTGCCCCAGAAAGGAAGTTGATATCACCAACCATTCCCATTTTATTTAGGTGTATCCATATCAATGGCCCACCCTGTACAAGCCAGGAGAACGGATGGTTCCAAAATGGCATTCTGTCTATCTGCAGTCACCACTAGAGGGAGCTTAGGAGCTCACGGCATCAATACTATACAGTGAGCTCCTTCCAGTGGTGGCGGCAGGGGATTTGGAACTTTGCATCAGGTGAAAAAAGAAGCCACCTAAAAAGGCGCAACTATATACAAGAAAGTTTGTGATGCATTCCAAGTTCATGATCACTGCAGTTCAATTTTTCATAATAAATGCTGCCAACGCAACTAGGCAAACTGAAGAAAACTGGAAGAAAACATGATGAACAAAACAAACAGGCACAATGGTGCTAATACCCTCCTGGGTAACAGTTATTTATCTGGGGACTGTTCTTTAATGTGGGTCTCCTCCTGGGATGGTGGAAGCTGGTTTCTTGGGCTGCTTCCAGGGGAGAACTTCTGATTTTCCTGTTCCTGCTGGTTGTTCACAAATTGCATGTATTCCTTCTCCCAAGGAGTGAGGTTAGTGGTTGCCTGTGTAGATGGAGTGGCAGCTGATGTAACCGCTGAAACTGTTGCCTGAGGTTCTGCAGGGGTTGCAGGCGATACCAGTGACTGGTGCACTTCAACTTCTACAATAACTAGCGGTACTGCTACCTGTCATTGCTGGCATGGTGCAACTTGAATGTTGCCACTTGGGTTCGGAACAAGCATAGGACTATTTCTGTCCACAGGCACAGTTCCTAGCACCAGGATCATGGCAGGAGCGGTGATCATACTTGGCGCCTCCCAGTGATATTCTGGCTCCGGTGTAGGTACAGGTTGGCGAACAGTGGCAGCTGCAACCTCCGAGGCTGCCTGGTGAGCTGGCGGCAGCTGGGTCCGAGCTGGTACAGGATTGGGGCACGCCGGTAGGAGCCTGCGCTGCCACGTCAGGTCCAGGCTGGGACTCAGCCCCGGTCCCACTGTCTGCTCCAGGACTCTCATGTACCTTCTCCAGACAGGTCGCATCCAGTGACAGTACCGGCTTGGAGGTGGTGGCGGGCGCTGTAAAGGGTATCTCAGCGGCCGTATGCTCCGCAGGTGCTGTCTGGGGGAGAGTGGTTTCTCCCCACTGTTTTCTCCTGGCCTCTGTCTTTCTTCCATCATGGCGTTCTGGCGTTCTCTCTCCTTCCCGGGCTCCTTTCCCGCCACAGGATCTCGCTCCTCCTTCTGGGGGCGGCGTCTTCTTCCTACTCCATACAAAACCAGTATACGAACCCCTCTGGGGGTGGGCCATGTTGCTGTAGCATAGAAGTTTAGGCAGGGGAGGCCCAGGACAGTTTGCGCTCTTTTCTTAGGTCGACCTATGTTGTCACGCCCTTCTTCACCGCTCCGGCAGCTATTTTGAGAGTCCATTTTACAGTCTATCAATTTGGTTATTCTGCACATTCTCAGCAATGTTTAAGTCCAATAAATCTTCGGCACACAGAACTCGGTGGCACCGGGCTTCGTCATTCTGTTCGTGACGCCAAAAATGGAACACTTGCCAGGGCCGGTGGGGGTTCTCGGTACCGGGTCCGTCAATCTCAATGGGAGTTGTCACGGCAGCCGTGGCCCTGGGCATCCATTGTAAAAGGGGAATGTTAAGTGTGCTAGTAATGATGATTAAAGTTTATGAGTGAATGATTCGTGACGCCACCTGTGGTGTTCGGCAAGGGAGGTGTTAAGCCGACACTGCAAGCAGATCCTCTGGGACAGATGGTGTGGTGCAGCAATGATGTTGTGGCCCTCCACAGGTAGGGCTCTAGTCCCAGGGCAGTGTAGATGAAGAGATAGTCAAGCGATAGGGGAGAGATATAGATGGTGCAGTGCCAGGCACAGAGATGTAGCAGTGCTGAGCATGTTGGCGCAGGAATAACTGGAGGACACCAGGGCATGTAGTTCCAAAGCTTTACTCACAGTCTGTTGGGCATACAGGTACCTGCATCCATGACGTGTCCTCCGGGTCAGGGGCTCAGTCAACCTCCAAGATAGGTGAAGCACTCCGTTCCAACACTCCGCCAACATGTGCCTTTTCTGAACGTCCCCCTCTTAGGGCCTAGGTGAAGTACTCACAGTACTGAGTTACACTGGAGTTCCTCCTTTCAGATGTTCCTATGAACTCTACTTGTACGGCAGACAGCTGTAGCCTGCTTCAGGGACTCCTGGCTACTAAGTCCCGGCTCACTCACGATGCTGTTGTGCCCCCAAGTCTTGTGTGGGAATAAAGTGGTCACTACTTCTATTCCTCCGGTGTCTGCTGCAGGACCATTAGTATCCATACAACCTCGGGGACCGGACCCCGGCCTTGCGCTCAGAACTTGGGGAAGGTTTCTCTTCTAACCCTAATCCTTAGTCCTCTCCTTCCGTTCAAAACTATCTTTCTTATGGAGAATCAGGCTTTCTGAATATGTCTCTTTCCACAGTTTCTTCCTCAAACGTGGATTCACACTTTATTCAGGTGCAAGGCATAACAGGGAATCAGGTGCAGGGCACAAACAGTGAAACACGGCAGGATGCGTGCAAGGGGACGCCAAATGTTCCAGGCATAACACGTGCACGAAAACATACCAGGGTCCAGGACAGGATACGTGATAGGGATCACACAAGAGTTCCTAGAAGGGATGCATGCTAGGACACGCCAGGATCCAAGACGGGGTGCGATGGCATCGAACTCCGGACTACTGGCAACGACCGACAGGGTCCAGGCATCGGGCTGCGGACATCAGCTCGCAGTCATCTGGTTCCGGACCTCTGGCAACGGTCGGCAGGTTACGGGAATCCGGCAGGCAAGCCAAGGTTCAAGGCAGGGTGCGTGCTTGGAGCCACGCCAGGGTTCAAGGCAGGGTGCGTGCTTGGAGACACGCCAGGGTTCAAGGCAGGGTGCGTGCTTGGAGACACGCCAGGGTTCAAGGCAGGGTGCGTGCTTGGAGACACGCCAGGGTTCAAGGCAGGGTGCGTGCTTGGAGACACGCCAGGGTTCAAGGCAGGGTGCATGCTTGGAGACACGCCAGGGTACAAGGCAGTGTGTAGAGACACGCCAAGGCACGAGGCTCAAGACAGAGTGCGTGTGTAGAGACACGCCAAGGTCAGGGTTCCAGGACAGGGTTAGGGCCTGTGCGTACAAGAGGGCACGACAGGGAACATGGCAAAGCCTGCGCGTACTTTTACAAAAGCACGGGGAGGTATGCCATGGGCAGGCGAGGGCCTGCGCGTGCTTTAGAGAGCACGCAGAGCACAGTGCGGAAACAGCGTGAAGTGCAAGGGAGCACAGAGGGCACGGCTGGGGCACTGGCTAGCTGATCGGGCTGCGGCACTGACAGACGGGCAAGACTCCAGCGAACCCGGCTGAGGCATGGCAGGTGACACAGCTGTCACTGACCGACGAGCACGGCTGAGGAACAAGCAGGCGGGCACGGCTAGGGCAGGCGCATGCAAAGAGCATACGAAGAAACAGAGCAAGGGAAGACAAGAAGAGAAAAAAGGCAGGGCTTAGGCAGAGTACAGAACCAGGAAAGTAAGCATAGGCAGAAACACAGAACAAGAACAGAGCAAGAACAGAGCTAGCAGCGGAGCGTAGGCAGAAGCCCAGAGCCGGGCCAAGGGAGAACCTTGGGACTAGCCTAGAAACGTGCAAGAGAGCATAATAGGAAAGAGTCTAGCAGCGGAGCGTAGGCTGAAACCCAGAGCCGGGCGAAGGCAGAGCCTTGGGACTAGACATGGAAAAGAGCACAAACGGAAAGAGAGGAGGAATGGTGCGTGTGCCAGGGAGCACTACAGAGCACCATAGGAGAGAGCGAGGCAGAGCAAGCAAAGAGAGAGACCATGGGGAGGAACAAGGCAGAGCAAGCAAAGACAGAGACCATGGGGAGGAACAAGGCAAGGTACGAAACAAGGCATAGCGAAAACAGGCAAGGCAGAGAATAACAGAAGGACTACAAGTCCAAGCAGGACAAGGACAAACATGGCACAACGGACAAACATAAGACAAAGCACGGAACAAGAGATGGAGTACGAGCACAGAGCGTGTGCAGAGACGCACGACAGAGCAGAGTGCAAGGGCACAGAATAGAGGCAGCACCCCACAGACCAAGCAGCCATGCAGGGACACCACACAATACTCAGGCCCTGAGCATAGGAAGGGGCGGTCTTATAGAGGGCATAGCACCTCCTCTTCCGGGTCAGGACCAGGGGAGAACTTCCTAGTTCAGATGCTCCAGGATCACAGAGTGCAGTCACATGATCAGGGTTTCAGACATGACGAGATGATCACAGAACCAGACAGTGCAGGATCTTAGGAAACATCACATGATCAAGGTTTCAGACATGACAAGGTGATTGCAGAACCAGACAGTGCAGGATCCTAGGAAACGTCACATGATCAAGGTTTCAGACATGACGAGATGATTGCAGGACCAGACAGTGCAGGATCTTAGGAAACGTCACATGATCAAGGCTTCAGACATGACGAGATGATCACAGAAGGCAAAGCAGAAACACAGGCATCTTGCAGCTCAGCAGACATAAGGTGAGTGTGCACACTGCTCTAGGGTCATGAGGTAAAATAGACATGGCGGACATAACAGACATGGCGAGCATGACAGTACCCCCCTCCTTAAGCCCTCTCTTACCGGGGCTGGAAAGAAGAAAAAAAAATTCTTCGGCAGAATCCAGAGTTAGTACAAACCACTCCAACAACGTTGATCCGACATCTGAAACGGACACCTGCACCGGTCAAGACACAGGAGCCGCGGACGAGACACAGGGATCCAGTGGGGAGGACTGCGGGTAGACAAGCAAGTCTTCTTACTCTGGCTGCCATCATTTCCAAACAAGTTCAGAGGTCAAGGGCCGGGTCTGATTTGCATCAGAAGAGTGGCCGGGGTACCGCCATTATCAAGCGAGTTCAGGAGACCGGGCAGATTCTTCATCAGACGGGTGGCCGAGGTACCAGCGGAGTCCATGGCCTGAGTATTCTGTTACGGACTCGGCTTCTGCTGAGCCCATCTTCCTTTTTAGAGTGGACCCTCTGGGCCGTGGCACCCACCCACCTAGGGCGAGCTGACCTAGTGAGAACCCACCCCCTGTACAGGCAGTGTCAGGGGCAAGACCAAGGGGGTGAGCCACCACGACTGCTGGGACCAGACGGCCGGCTCAAGGAGACACTATTGAGTGTCTGACAACAGGACTGACAGGATACCAAAGATAAAGCAAAGTCACACAGTTTCTTCCTCAAACGTGGATTCACACTTTATTCAGGTGCAAGGCATAACAGGGAATCAGGTGCAGGGCACAAACAGTGAAACACGGCAGGATGCGTGCAAGGGGACGCCAAATGTTCCAGGCATAACACGTGCACGAAAACATACCAGGGTCCAGGACAGGATACGTGATAGGGATCACACAAGAGTTCCTAGAAGGGATGCATGCTAGGACACGCCAGGATCCAAGACGGGGTGCGATGGCATTGGACTCCGGACTACTGGCAACGACCGACAGGGTCCAGGCATCGGGCTGCGGACATCAGCTCCGGACATCAGGCCGCAGTCATCTGGTTCCGGACCTCTGGCAACGGTCGGCAGGTTACGGGAATCCGGCAGGCAAGCCAAGGTTCAAGGCAGGGTGCATGCTTGGAGCCACGCCAGGGTTCAAGGCAGGGTGCGTGCTTGGAGACACGCCAGGGTTCAAGGCTCAAGACAGAGTGCGTGTGTAGAGACACGCCAAGGTCAGGGTTCCAGGACAGGGTTAGGGCCTGTGCGTGCAAGAGGGCACGATAGGGAACATGGCAAAGCCTGCGCGTACTTTTACAAAAGCACGGGCAGGTATGCCATGGGCAGGCGATGGCCTGCGCGTGCTTTAGAGAGCACAGTGCGGAAACAGCGTGAAGTGCAAGGGAGCACAGAGGGCACGGCTGGGGCACTGGCTAGCTGATCGGGCTGCGGCACTGACAGACAGGCAAGACTCCAGCGAACCCGACTGAGGCATGGCAGGCGACACAGCTGTCACTGACCGACGAGCACGGCTGAGGCACAAGCAGGCGGGCACGGCTAGGGCAGGCGCATGCAAAGAGCATACAAAGAAACAGAGCAAGGGAAGACAAGATGAGAAAAAAGGCAGGGCTTAAGCAGAGTACAGAACCAGGAAAGTAAGCATAGGCAGAAACACAGAACAAGAACAGAGCTAGCAGCGGAGCGTAGGCAGAAGCCCAGAGCCGGGTCAAGGGAGAACCTTGGGACTAGCCTAGAAACGTGCAAGAGAGCATAATAGGAAAGAGTCTAGCAGCGGAGCATAGGCCAAAGCCCAGAGCCGGGCGAAGGCAGAGCCTTGGGACTAGACATGGAAAAGAGCACAAACGGAAAGAGAGGAGGAATGGTGCGTGTGCCAGGGAGCACTACAGAGCACCATAGGAGAGAGCGAGGCAGAGCAAGTAAAGGCAGAGACCATAGGGAGGAACAAGGCAGAGCAAGGCAAGGTACGGAACAAGGCATAGCGAAAACAGGCAAGGCAGAGAATAACAGAAGGACTACAAGTCCAAGCAGGACAAGGACAAACATGGCACAACGGACAAACATAAGACAAAGCACGGAACAAGAGATGGAGTACGAGCACAGCATGTGCAGAGATGCACCACAGAGCAGAGTGCAAGGGCACAGAATAGAGGGAGCGCCCCACAGACCAAGCAGCCATGCAGAGACGCAACACAATACTCAGGTCCTGAGCATAGGAAGGGGCGGTCTAATAGAGGGCATAGCACCTCCTCTTCCGGGTCAGGACCAGGGGAGAACTTCCTAGTTCAGATGCTCCAGGATCACAGAGTGCAGTCACATGATCAAGGTTTCAGACATGACAAGGTGATTGCAGAACCAGACAGTGCAGGATCCTAGGAAAGGTCACATGATCAGAGTTTCAGACATGACGAGATGATTGCAGGACCAGACAGTGCAGGATCTTATGAAACGTCACATGATCAAGGCTTCAGACAAGACGAGATGATTGCAGAACCAGACAGTGCAGGATCCTAGGAAAGACATGATCAGGGATTCTAGACATGACGAGAAGATCACAGAAGGCAAAGCAGAAACGCAGGCATCTTGCAGCTCAGCAGACATAAGGTGAGTGTGCACACTGCTCTAGGGTCATGAGGTAAAACAGACATGGCAGACATAACAGACATGGCGAGCATGACAGATGGAGGATATGTATGATGGGTATATGGGCACTGGACTATGGGATGGAGGATATGTATGACGGGTATATGGGCACTGGACTATGGGATGGAGGATATGTATGACGGGTATATGGGCACTGGACTATGGGATGGAGGATATGTATGATGGGTATATGGGCACTGGACTATGGGATAGAGGATATAATGGGTATATGGGCACTGGACTATGGGATGGAGGATATGTATGACGGGTATATGGGCACTGGACTATGGGATGGAGGATATGTATGACGGGTATATGGGCACTGGACTATGGGATGGAGGATATGTATGACGGGTATATGGGCACTGGACTATGGGATGGAGGATATGTATGACGGGTATATGGGCACTGGACTATGGGATGGAGGATATGTATGATGGGTATATGGGCACTGGACTATGGGATAGAGGATATAATGGGTATATGGGCACTGGACTATGGGATGGAGGATATGTATGACGGGTATATGGGCACTGGACTATGGGATGGAGGATATGTATGACGGGTATATGGGCACTGGACTATGGGATGGAGGATATGTATGACGGGTATATGGGCACGGGACTAGGGGATGGAGGATATGTATGAATATTGTGTCCAGTTTTGGGCACCACATTTTAAAAAAGACATCAACAAACTGGAGCAAGTTCAGAAAAGAGCGACCAGAATGGTGACCGGTCTGCAAACCCTGTCTTATGAGGAAAGGTTGCAGGATTTGGGAATGTTTAGTTTGCAAAAGAGAAGACTGAGAGGAGACTTAATAGCTGTCTACAAATATCTCAAGGGCTGTCACATTGTAGAAGGATCAACTTTATTCTCATTTGCACAAGGAAAGACTAGAAGCAATGGGATGAAACTGAATGGGAGGAGACACAGATTAGATATTAGAAAAAACTTTTTGACAGAGTGATCAATGAGTGGAACAGGCTGCCACGAGAAGCGGTGAGTTCTCCTTCAATGGAAGTCTTCAAACAGAGGCTGGACAGACATCTGACTGGGATGATTTAGCGAATCCTGCTTTGAGCAGGGGGTTGGACCAGATGGCCCAGGAGGTCCCTTCCAACTCTACGATTCTATGATTCTATGATTCTATGACGGGTATATGGGCACTGGACTATGGGATGGAGGATATGTATGATGGGTATATGGGCACTGGACTAAGGGATGGAGGATATGTATGATGGGTATATGGGCACTGGACTATGGGATGGAGGATGCGTGATGGGTATATGGGCACTGGACTATTGGATGGAGGATACTGTATATATGATGGGTATATGGGCACGGGACTATGGGATGGAAGATATGTATGATGGGTATATGGGCACAGGACTTTGGGATGGAAGATATGTATGATGGGTATATGGGCACAGGACTATGGGATGAGGATATGTATGATGGATATATGGGCACTGAACTATTGGATGGAGTATATATACGATGGGTATATGGGCACAGGACTATGGGATGGAGGATATGTATGATGGATATATGGGCACTGGACTATGGGATGGAGGATATGTATGATGGATATATGGGCACTGGACTATGGGATGGCGGATATGAATGGTGGGTATATGGGCACTGGACTATGGGATGGAGGATATGTATGATGGGTATATGGGCACTGGACTATGGGATGGAGGATATGTGTGATGGATATATGGGCACTGGACTATGGGATGGCGGATATGTATGGTGGGTATATGGGCACTGGACTATGGGATGGAGGATATGTATGATGGGTATATGGGCACTGGACTATGGGATGGAGGATATGTATGATGGGTATATGGGCACTGGATTATGGGATGGAGGATAATCATTACAATTTGTTATAACTAACCACAGTTAGTTACTATGCCTGGGCAATGCCGGGCTCTTCAGCTAGTGACATGATAATGAGGGGCAGGGCTTGATACACACACATACACACACACATACATACATTTGTTTTTATATATATATGGATTAACCATTGGGTTACGTATTTGTCTTCTAGTTCAATGGTTTCTTTTCCAATAATCCTATGTTTTCAGTCCGATGCTGATCCATCAAGCTCACTAGTGGTGCACAGCTTTACACCACTATACCTGTGACTTCAGAAACTTACAGAACACCAGCTCACATCTCATATAGGAAACTACTGACACAACTAAATAACACCATTAATAAATGATTTATTTACGGGCAAGAACTTATTCATTCATTTCACATTCATGTTTATTCATTCTTTTACGTGACCTCACTTAATACTTAGTGCTTTTTAATATAATTAATGTATGTAAATGTTTTTTGTTTTTTCATGAACCATAATTTATCTTTGTGTGACAAACTTTCTCATGAACTTTGACATATCGTGCTTTGTTTTTTTTTTTTTTTCAAAAAGACTGTATATAAAACGTTCCAAGCTTGACATGTTTATCCGCTATCAGGTTTCGTCCTGAGGAAGACGTCCTGCGTGACTGTGAAATGCGTTGACTTTGAAAACCTATTTGAATAAATGTTTTTAAGGAAAATCTCCATCTTCGATCATCTCCATCAGCAGCGCAGGTACAGATACATTATACCCGGATCAGCTCTTCTGCTCGGTCTTTGGCCCCGGGTCCTGCAGCAGCTGATTTATGCATTGAGCATGGTGTAAAGGTGCCGCTCCATCAGGTGAGTGTAATACTCCCCTACTCTCATTATATCTGGTTATCAGGTAAGACCCTATTTTTCGCTTGTTTGTTCCTCAGTATCACGACTAAAAGAAATCTCTTTAACACTTTCAGGTTACTTGGTTAAAACCAATGAAGGGACTGCTGGGACCGTAACGGGGTCCATCTGAGACCCCAATGCAGAAGACAAATGTCCTGAGAACTGGACCTGCTGGACCATAAATTGTAATTTCTCCAGGGTACCAAATAAATAGTTGTCACGTAGAACCTGGAGAACCTGTCTGACATGCTCAGCATGCTCCTCCAGAGGACGGGAGTAACTCACTATATCATCCAGGAAAATTACCACAAATCTACCAATCAGTGAGAAAAATATAATTACTGACATTGTCACAGACTGCCGGAGCATTGGTTACCCCGAATGGCAGCATCAGGTTTTATATCTGCCCCTCAGGTATATTGAATGTGGTCTTCCATTCGTCCCCCTGACGTACACTTATAAGGTTATATTCCCCTCTCACATTAAGTTTGTAAAACCATTTAGCTCCAGATAATTGGATAAACAGGTCGGGTATAAGGGGTAAAGGATAGGGAAGGTGAACCGTGACTCACAGGCCCAACCCTGCATCCTTCTACCAAACCCCCCACGGTGACTGGAGAGGAGCATGGCCGTATATGAGCCTCAGCCGGACTCTGGAAGGGAGGAAATAAATGAGATTTGGGCATTTTAGCTCCTCGTGTGGAGTCGACAGCACAATCATATGCCGCCATATAGTAGACGGCCGGTAACGGGTGAGAATTCCCTCCTGTGTGGGGTCTATTTGTCTCCAGAGAAATCACACGTTACATTCCACACATAACACTGAGTAGAAAAGGCGGCGCGGGGTAATTGTGCCAGTAGTGAGGGGCGAATAATGGCGGGAATGTCACTGACTGAGAAGTCTCCATGGAGCCTCTTCACTCCGGAGATCATGTGACCCCTGACTCCTCCCCTCCTGTGGCCTCATCACAGGTCCTGTGTACAGAGCAGCCATATATGTGGAGTGCGGCTCTGCAGGTGGAGGTATGTGGAGATTCCCCCCCATTACTGAGCGCTTTAATGCTAGAAATATATTGCACAGGGGATATCACAGCCAATTCCCACAAGAAGAATCCTGGAAACATCGGCTCATCTTCTTCTCATTCAGGTCTCTACAATATCGGATCCTCTCAGTGAAGATCATCCACAAAAGAGAATTTTCCTGATTTCCCCATCAAGGATGGATATGGACAGAGACAAGATGGCGGAGAGGATGTTACACCTCACCCTAGAGATCCTCTTCCGTCTCACTGGAGAGGTGAGAGATTCTGATGACGTCACATTACATCATTCTTATCTATGGGAATAACGGATGGACAGAACTGGAGAGGTGAGGACTCTGGAAATGTCTGGAGTGAGATTTATTAATGTGTCTCTCCATAACCAGGATTACACAGTGGTGAAGAAGACCTCTAGTGATCGCTGTCAGGACCCTGTGTCTGAGGGATGTGGAAGACTCCTGAGCCCAATCACGGGACCTCCACCTCACCCCCTGATCCATGAGGACATCAATGACCAGAAGATCCTAGAACTCATCTACAAGATGATTGAGCTGCTGACTGGAGAGGTGACACTGCTGGGAATGCTGGGACATTATACAGTAACACTATGAAGGGATCGGGGGATGACGGTATCATTGTATGTGTCAGGTTCCTATAAGGTGTCAGGATGTCGCTGTCTATTTCTCCATGGAGGAGTGGGTGTATATAGAAGGACACAGAGATCTGTACAAGGATGTCATAATGGAGGTTCCCCAGCTCCTCACATCTCCAGGTAATAGACAGGACTAAATACACACGGCCTATAATTATCTGTATGTAGAGAATGAATTCAGTCCCTGTGTGTGTTTCCTCCAGATCTATCCAGTAAGAGGACAACACCAGAGAGATGTCCCCGTCCTCTTCTTCCACAGGACTGTAACCAAGAAGATCCCAGTGCTCCTCAGGATCATCAGGTAGATGGAGAGAAGGTGTCAGGAGATCTCCCCTATGATGTATAGATGGCTGTGAAGGTCTTGTGCTCAGTCTTGTTTTATCCACCAGTATTATATGTTTTACACTTGTGTAATGAGAACGGTGGAGATGGCAGGATTAGAGCTGATCATAGATGGGACTTCTCCATCTGTCTGTGACTTTTACAATATTTGTTTCCGGTTGAAGATCTGACCTATATTAATAGTACCAGGGAATACAGGTATGTATAAAATAATAAATCTCCTCATATGTTTCTCTTATTATCTCCAGTAATTGTATTATTACACAGGATTCTTATGATGTTACATCGGATCATCTTCTTCTCATTCAGGTCTCTACAATATCGGATCCTCTCAGTGAAGATCTTCTACAAAAGAAAATATTCCTGATTTACCCATCAAGGATGGATATGGACAGAGACAAGATGGCGGAGAGGATGTTACACCTCACCCTAGAGATCCTCTTCCGTCTCACTGGAGAGGTGAGAGATTCTGATGACATCACATTACATCATTCTTATCTATGGGAATAACAGATGGACAGAACTGGAGAGGTGAGGACTCTGGGAATGTCTGTAGTGAGATTTATTTATGTGTCTCTCCATAACCAGGATTACACAGTGGTGAAGAAGACCTCTAGTGATCGCTGTCAGGACCCTGTGTCTGAGGGATGTGGGAGACCCCTGAGCCCAAACATGGGGCCTCCACCTCACCCCCTGTTCCATGAGGACATCAATGACCAGAAGATCCTAGAACTTATCTACAAGATGATTGAGCTGCTGACTTGAGAGGTGACACTGCTGGAAATGCTGGGACATTATACAGTAACACTATGAAGGGATTGGGGGGATGACGGTATCATTGTATGTGTCAGGTTCCTATAAGGTGTCAGGATGTCGCTGTCTATTTCTCCATGGAGGAATGGGAGTATTTAGAAGGACACAGGGATCTGTACAAGGACGTCATAATGGAGGTTCCCCAGCCCCTCACATCACCAGGTAATAGACAGGACTAAATACACACGGCCTATAATTATCTGTATGTAGAGAATGAATTCAGTCCCTGTATGTATTTCCTCAAGATCTATCCAGTAAGAGGACAACACCAGAGAGATGTCCCCGTCCTCTTCTTCCACAGGACTGTAACCAAGAAGATCCCAGTGCTCCTCAGGATCATCAGGTAGATGGAGAGAAGGTGTCAGGAGATCTCCCCTGTGATGTGTAGACGGCTGTGATGGTCTTGTGCTCAGTCTTGTTTTATCCACCAGTATTATATGTTTTATACTTGTGTAATGAGAGCGGTGGAGATGGCAGGATTAGAGCTGATCATAGATGGGACTTCTCCATCTGTCTGTGACTTTTACAATATTTGTTTCAGGGTGAAGATCTGACCCATATTAATACTACAGAGACATATGTGAGGGGTGATGAGTGGTGTAAAGAGGAGATTCCCACATATGACTGCCCAGGTGAGTAGTAACCACTGAATGCAGAGAAGTCACAGATTCCTCTCAGTCACCGGCTGTGGCTGCTTTATCGGTGGTGTAGTCCGGCCGTATTACCATGGTCACCATTTTGCCTCTAGACCACGACATTCTCCTCCACCCAAAACTGTTGAAATGACTTTGGGCATTGAAAGCCCTTTTCTATAGAACTTACAACCTGGAGGATCCACCTACTCCCTGGGTTGAGGAGACGCTGACCGTTACCTGCCCAGATCTGTAACTATAAAGCCAATTGACAGTGTACATAGAATGTGCTGACAGGTTAGAAAATCAGTTGAAGAAAAATCTTATGCTGGGCCTGTAAGAGAAAGCGGAGGGTAATGATGCTGTTCGCTTCCTAGAACCCTGAGATCTTATCGGATGAATCTTCTCTCCCTTCTGTACTGCTGAATGTCTCATGGTCCCTACAAGACCAGGTCCAGTCTTTCTGGCCAAACTTCACTTATATGATCGCCAACATTAAGTGTACAGTGACACCTGCGCTGATTGGGCGCTGGGCATCACTTGTCATTCCACCGCATCGCAGTCTCAATGCAGCGAGTGCCAACATCGCTGGAAGGGAGCCAGATGGGCAGGTGAGTATAAGCTTTATCATTTTATCGGGGACGAACATTTAGTTTAAGAAATGCTTGTCCTAGTACTGGACAACCTCTTTAACCCCTTTACCCCCAAGGGTTATTTGAATGTTAATGACAGGGATAATTTTACAATTCTGACCACTGTCCCTTTATGAGGAGGTAACTCTGAAACGCTTCCATGGATCCTGGTGATTCTGACATTGTTTTCTCGTGACATATTGTACTTCATGTTAGTGGTAAAATTTAATTCATATAACTTGCGTTTATTTGTGAAAAATGGAAATTTGACGAAAATTTAGAAAATTTCACAATTTTCCAACTTTGAATTTTCGCGCCCTTAAATCACAGATATGTCACACAAAATACTTAAGAAGTAACATTTCCCACATGTTTACTTTACATCAGCACAATTTTGGAACCAATATTTTTTTTTGTTAGGAAGTTATAAGGGTTAAAAGTTGATCAGCGATTTCTCATTATTACAACACCATTTTTTTTCAGGGGCCACATCACATTTGAAGTCACTTTGAGGGGTCTATATGATAGAAAATACCCAAAAGTGACACCATTCTAAAAACTGCACCCATGAAGGTGCTCAAAACCACATTCAAGAAGTTTATTAACCCTTCAGGTGCTTCACAGGAATTTTTTGAATCTTTAAAAAATGAACATTTAACTTTTTTCACAATAAAATTACTTCAGGTCCATTTTTTTTATTTTAACAAGGGTAACAAGGAGAAATTGGACCATAAAAGTTATTGTGCAATTTGTCTTGAGTAGGCTGTTACCTGATATGTTGGGTGGAACCACTGTTTCGGCGCATGGCAGAGCTCAGAAGGGAAGGAGCGCCGTTTAACTTTTTCAGAGCAAAATTGGCTGGAATTGAGATCAGACGCCATGTTGCGTTTGGAGAGCCCCTGATGTGCCCAAACAGTGGAAACCCCCCACAAGTGACCCCATTTTGGAAACTAGACCCCCAAGGGACTTATCTAGATGCGTGGTGAGATCTTTGAACCCCCAAGCGCTTCACAGAAGTGTATAATGTACAGCCGTAAAATTATAAAATCATATTTTTTCCACAAAAATGATGTTTTCACCCCAATATTTATCTTCCTAAGGGAAACAGGACCACAATAGTTATTGTGTAATTTGTCCTGAGTACGCAGATACCGCATATGTGGGGGTAAACCACTGTGTGGGTGCATGGCAGAGCTCAGAAGGGAAGGAGCGCCGTTTGACTTTTTCAACGCGAAATTGGCTGGAATTGAAATCATACGCCATGTTGCATTTGGAGAGCCCCTGATGTGCCTGAACAGTGGAAACCCCCCACAAGTGACCCCATTTTGGAAACTAGACCCCCCAAGGAACTTATCTAGATGTTTAGTGAGCATTTTGAACCCCCAAGTGATTCACAGAAGCTTATAACGCCCTGGCGTGAAAATAAAAAAATCATATTTTTTCAACAAACATGATCTTTTAGTCCCCAATTATTTTATTTTTCCAATGGTAAGAGGAGAAATTGGACAAGTTGTCCAATTTGTCCTGAGTACGCTGGTACCCCATATGTGGTAGAAAACAATTGTATGGGCACACGTCATGGCTCGGAAGGGAAGTAGTGACATTTTTTACTGCAGACTTTGATGGAATGGTCTGCGGTTGTCATGTCCCATTTGGAGAGCCCCTGATGTGCCTAAACAGTGGAACCCCCCACAAGTGACCCCATTTTGGAAACTAGACCCCCCAAGGAACTTATCTAGATGTGTGGTGAGCACTTTGAACCCACAAGTGCTACACAAAATTTCATAACGTAGAGACATAAAAATAAATAAATCATATTTTTTTTTCCACAAAAATGATTTTTCACCCCCAATTTTTTATTTTTGCAAGGGTAACAGGAGAAATTGGACCCCAAAAGTTGTTGTGCAATTTGTCCTGAGTAGGCTGATACCCTATATGTGGGGGTAGTCACTGTTTGGGCACATGGCAGAGCTTGTAAGGGAAGGAGCACCGTTTGACTTTTTCAACGCAGAATTGGCTGGAATTGAGATCAGACGCCATGTCACGTTTGGAGAGCACCTGATGTGCCCAAACAGTGGAAACCCCCAATTCTACCTACAACACTAACCCCAACACACCCCTAACCCTAATGGGAAAATGGAAATAAATACATTTTTTTATTTTATTATTTTTCCCTAACTAAGGGGGTGATAACGGGGGGTTTGATTTACTATTTATGGCGGTTTTTATGTTTGGCAGCTGTCACACGCTAAAAAATGCTTTTTATTGTAAAAATAGATTTTGCATCACCACATTTTGAGAGCTATAACTTTTCCGTATTTTGACCCACTGAGTCATGTGATGTCTTATTTTTTGCGGGACGAGTTGACATTTTTATTGGTACCATTTACAGGCACGTGACATTTTTTGATCGCTTTTTATTTCAATTTTTGGGAAGCAGAATGAACAAAAACCAGCATTTCATTAATTTCTTTTGGGGGGGGGCGTTTATACCGTTCCGTGTGTGGTAAACTTGATAAAGCGGTTTTATTCTTCGGATCAGTACGATTGCAGCAATACCTGATTTATTTTTTGTTATGTTTTGGCGCTTTTATACAATAAAAACAATTTTATATAAATAATTATTTCTGCATCTGCGAGCTATAACTTTTTACTTTTTCCACTGATGATGCTGTATGGTGGCTCATTTTTTGCGGAACAAGATGACTTTTCAGCGGTACCATTTTTATTTATATCCGTCTTTTTGATTGCGTG
The DNA here is from genome assembly GCF_039654945.1 of Dendrobates tinctorius. Taxonomy (NCBI): domain Eukaryota; kingdom Metazoa; phylum Chordata; class Amphibia; order Anura; family Dendrobatidae; genus Dendrobates; species Dendrobates tinctorius. The sequence continues at coordinate 533,149 of NW_027361988.1, read as the reverse complement.
TTATTGCACTTTTTGTTCGGTGGTATGATGATAAAGCATTGTTTTTTGCCTTTTTTTGAAGGGGTTCACTAAAGGGGTTAACTAGTGGGACAGTTTTATAGGGCGGGTCGTTACGGACGCGGCAATACTAAATATATGTACTTTTGTTTTTTGTTATTTACAAAAAAAAGAAATTATTAGGAAATTTTTTTAAAATTTATTTAGGAATTTTCTAAAAATTATTTTTACGCGTTTTTTTTTCTTTATTACGTTGTCCCAGGGGGGGACATCACTATACAGTGTCAGATCGCTGATCTGACATTTTGCAATGCACTGTGTCATCAGCGATCTGACAGGCAGTGCAGGTGGCTTCTCAGCGCCTGCTCTCAGCAGGCGCTGAGAAGCCACCTCCCTTCAGGACCCAGAACGCCCCCGTGGCCATCTTGGATCCAGGGGCCTGAAGTGAGGAGGCCCTCAGAACAACACGAGCACATTGCTTTGTTCTGAGGGTCTCAGGGAAGCGCACAGGGAGCCCACTCCCTGCACGATTCTCCCTTATGCTCCGGGAAAATCTGCGATCATATTTGATCGCAGTGTGATGGGGGTTATTGTGCTGGGAGCGGTCTGTGACCGCTCCTGGCACTTAGTGCCGGTTGACATCTGTGATAATCGCCCCGTGGGCGCAGCTGATCGCAATGGCGTACTATCCCAATCGGTCATACGGGTCCGGGTTACCTGGTTGGGATAGTACGTCATATGTCAGGAAGGGGTTAAGAAATACTATAGATATGTGCTAAATACACTAAATGACACTGATATATGCATTACTAAACGTCTATGTGTATGGCTGGGCAGAGTAGTCAGGGGCACCCATACACTTAAGGAGATGATTAAATCGATAATGAAGCCATACTGTGTCTTGGATATATACTGTGTAGGATGATGCAGAGTCAGCAGCGTTCAGGCCGGCTGCGCTGATCCTAACACCTGCTTGAAAAGGAAAGAGCTGCCGCCCTATGTCTGCGTGATGTCACTATACTGCGGGCTCTCTTCTATTGCAGAAAAGAGTGATATTATCCAATGCGTTTCTGAGGCTTCGGTGTCCTTCATCAGGGATCCCTTCTTTTTTGCAATAGAAGAGCCGGCAGTGTAGTGACATCACGCAGACATAGGGCGGCAGCTTTTTCCTTTTCAAGCAGGTGGCAGGAACATAGTGCAAATCCAGGACACAGTACGGCTTCATAATCATGATCACCTCCTTAAGTGTACGTGTGCCCCAGCCTGCTCTACCCAGCCATACATGGAGACGTTCAGTAATTCATAGATCAGGGTCATCTGTGTATGTAGGGCATATCTGCTGTATATATTTACTGCATTTCTACACGTTAAGCCATAGAGCAGGCAGGTGCTGTATGCAGATTCTTGACCCTGTCACGCAGTGGTAATGCCAGTGCATTCATCAAATTTACGTCCCTGTAATATACATTTATTCCCGCCTGCAGGAGATGTGTTCAATAGAAAAAATAAAGACGCGCACTCGTGCTGTAGGAGGAGGTGCTGACTGAACGTGGATATACCACAGGTAAAAGTCAACGGGTAGACAGTGGCACTCAAAATTGAATGTCACTTGCATCAGAGTCATTAAAGGAATTATTATGATTTTTATTAATTTTTTTTCAATAAATCAAGAAAAGTGAAAAAACACCGCAAACAGAGATCAGATTCCAAACATGAGTACTACACGGTTACGTTTCGACCTATACCTAGGTCTTTCTCAAACCATACTGCAAGATAAACATGCAAAGAAAAATTATTTACCACACTAAACAAAGTGATCAAGATAATGTACAAAAGGCTAGAGACATAGTGGACATAAATATATACAAAATTAATGAAATTTAAAAAGGGTGTATGCTGAAAAACCCTATAGATACAAAATATATAAACATCTATATGTGCACACATAGGACTACACATGGATCTGCGCAATAACAGGAATGCAGTGTAAGACAAGAAGAGGGTCATAGGAGATATTGCAGACTATTGGCAAACAAATATACAGTACTAATCATAATGTGCTTGGATAAATGGAAAACGAAGCTGGGTGGTGGAGAAAGGAAAGTATAGCAAACATGAGATACTAACCTCAATAGGAGTGTCAAGGTATATGGAAAGAGGACAATTTTTCAGAGTCCCAAAGTAAGGGCTGTGGGAAAAAAAAAAAAAGGAGAGATCATAAGAAAAAAGGAACAGAGGGTAAGCAAGGCGCCAGGGGGTGCTGCTGTACTGACCTGTGGCAAGAGAGCGGCCTCCTCCCAGCCTCATAGTGACTCTCAACATATATAAACCGAGGCATTCTTGCCTCCACCCACAACACTGCAGATCCCTGCCGCTCTCTTTGCTGATTGGGTTACAGTTCTTCGCTTTGTATGATTTGTGGAGGGATCGGCCTGTCTCACTTATGTGAGTCTGTAACTCCCTCATAGTCTTTAACATAAGGTCTCCATTACCTCTTCCAAATGCCCGAGATCTAAATTCAAGACATCTCAGCTCTGCACTATTATACACAGTTCTCTATAAATGTGTAATATTTCTCCATGAAACTCATCTGACAGAAAATATTGGAGCTTACGATAGTTTAGATTGTGACGTCACCGAGCCCCATACTCTAATTACCCCAGAGAGGTTTCACCACTAGCTGCTCATTTATTACTGATGGAGACTGTGGAGTTAGGCAATAATACATCTACTGAAATGATCAATCTTCAGTTTTCGACTACAGTAGTTAGTGCCCAAAATGCTGATTTAACCACTTCTCGCAGCCAGTTTTGTCTTCCTAATCAGACCCCAATTTTCAAATCTGACATGTATCAATTTATGTGGTGATAACTGTGAAATTCTTCACAAAGGATAATAGGAAACAAATTGACATTACAAGTTATTTTCCAACTTCTCTTGAATGCGACAAAACCCTATATACGGTTGTACACTACTGTCTTGGCACATGGCAGGGTTAAGAAGGGAAAGAGCGCCATTAAGCTGTATGAAGGCAAATTTTGCTGGAATAGTTTGCCGACAAAATTTATTGGGGGCATTGTTCGTGGTCAATTGGCAGCTCAAAAGATGTCCACCATGAAGAGGCTTGGCGCTATCTACTCCATTTTCCAGATCCAAGGGTTTGTCTTGCTCATCACCCTTTAACCCTTCTACATGGATCTGGACTTACACAAAGACCCCTAGGCTTGGGCGATGGTGTTACCTGCTGTTTTGTGGTGTGAAATAGCAAGAAGAATAGATAGTCGAGTCAGGACCAGGAGAGGAGAGAAAATAAAAAGTTATAAGATGCAAGAGTAGTCCGTAAACAGAGCGGGTTCATAACAGGAAGCAAATACACAAGCCGGGAGCTGAGCACCGAGGACCGAACCGGAGCAGGCCAACGCTGTATCTGACAGCCTTCGGTAATATGCTTCAAGCTTTAGTACGGTGCGGTGCTTTCCAATTGGCTGAAGCAGGGAGCAGATAACTTCACCTGGACAGCACCCACACATACTGCCAGACTGGATGGTACTACTGGTCCCAGGCACCCTAATCTTAGTGGCTGAACAGTGCCTGTGCCGCCTACAGCTTCTGTTTCTAATGTCGCATCCATCACCGGTGCTGCCTGCAGAATGAATAAGATGGCACCTGGTGACAGAAGCAGACGTCACAGGAGCAGATCCTGGAGAAAATGGGACATACCGTTTGCGGAAGTCTCAATATGACAAAATGTCAGAAATCCAGAGCAGTAGAAATCCTCATAAAGTGACTACATTTTGGAAATTATAACCCTCGGTCAAGTAATCTATAAGAGTAGTGACTATTTTGACTTCACAGGGACTTTGCGGAAATTAGCACACAGGGGATGTTGGAGAGTGAAGATTAGAAATATGCCATATTATTGCCCAGCACATAATGCCCGGATTGTGCTCCACTAGACACGCACATAGAAAACTAAGTGGGTCCTTCTCATTACAGTGATGCCAAATACAGGGATGGTAAATGTGGTTTAGGTACACTGCAAAGCTCAGAAGCGAGGGGGAGATTTGACTTGGAAAGAGTGCATTTTGCTGGCTTTGTTTATGGAAGCCATGTTGCTTTTCAAGAGTCTTTGAGCCATTAATAATGTGGACATCTGTTTTTTCAATGACAGATGATGGACCTGAGTGGGAACTTGTTTTATGTGAGATGAGTAGGAGTTGTTATTGGTGGTATTTTCGCCTACATATCATTGATGGGTTGCTTTTTATTTATTATATTTGGGAGGCAGAATGAACAAACAGTTGAACACCACACACTACTGGTTCATCCTCTAACTTTTTGTATTAGACTGTGAACTGTCATTGACTTAGACAGTCATTCAATAATTTTACATAACTTGCCATTTTTACAGACAGTTTAAGTAGCCATTTTCAAAAATATAAAATTCTAGGATATTATATTCAAAATAATTGTTTTTTTCTTAGCAGATGACTCTACCAGGAGATCAGGACAGCTGATATCTTCAATTTTTAAATCAGATGATCGCAAAATCCCACAGGATGCAACTGAAGTCATTGCCATTGCTCCAGATATACCAGCATCCCTTTACAGTAAAGATCTGTCATCTGATCCTATGAAACAGGTCCCATCTTCTGATTCATTACTGACTACTAAGGAAAATCAAAGTCACAAAAGAGGCATTAAAAAACAAACTGCTCCTAAAGCAAAGAAGTCATTTTCACATTCAGAATATAGAAATAGTTTTCCCCTCAAAAAGTCGTTTCTTAAACATCAACAAAATCACACAACGGAGAAGAGATTTTCTTGCTCCAAGTGTGGGAAATGCTTTAACTGGAATTCAGAACTTGTTAGGCATGAGAGAACTCACACAGAGGAGAAACATTTTTCCTGTTCAGAATGTGGGAAATATTTTAAACATAAACCTAATCTTGTTAGACACCAGAGAACTCACACAGGGGAGAAGCCTTTTTCCTGTTCAGAATGTGGGAAGTATTTTAACCAGAGATCATCTTTGGTTAAGCACCAGAGAATTCACACAGGGGAGAAGCCTTTTTCCTGTTCTGAATGTGGGAAATGTTTTATACAGAAATCAGATTTTGTTAATCACCAGAGAAGTCACACACGGGAGAAGCCTTTTTGCTGTTCAGAATGTGGGATGTGTTTTCACCAGAAATCAAGTCTAGTTATTCACCAGCGAACCCACATAGGGGAGATGCCTTTTTCCTGTTCAGAATGTGGGAAGTGTTTTAACCAGAATTCAGATTTGGTTAATCACCATAGAACTCACACAGGGGAGAAGCCGTTTTCCTGTTCAGAATGTGGGAAGTGTTTTATCCAGAATTCAGATTTGGTTAATCACCATAGAACTCACACAGGGGAGAAGCCTTTTTCCTGTTCAGAATGTGGGAAATGGTTTACACATAAATCAAATGTTGTTAGGCACCAGAGAACTCACACAAGGGAGTAGCCATTTTCCTGTTCATAATAATAATAATAATCGTTATTTATATAGCGCCAACATATTCCACAGCGTTGACAGTTTAACAGTTTCAAACACAACAGTCGTAACAACGTTAACAATAATACAATAATTACCGTATTTTTCGCTTTATAAGACGCTCCGGATTATAAGACGCACCCCAAATTTTGAGGAGAAAAATAGGAAAAAAACTTTATTTTTAATAAAATGGTGGTGCATCTTATAATCCATGCGTCTTATTGCTTACCAGGGGTGGTGATGGAGGAGGCCGGAGTGGAACATTGCTGCTGGGATGAGGGGGTGTTTTGATGTGCAGCGTGCCGCTGCCGGTGTCTGTTACTGCCGCCGCCCTCTGTCCCCTGATGCTTGCCACCACCGCCACGCTCTGTCCCCCGGTGCCTGCTTGCCACCACCGCCGCACTCTGTCCCCCAGTGCTTGCCACCACCGCCACGCTGTCCCCCGGTGCCTGCTTGCCACCACCGCCGCGCTCTCCCCCGGTTCTTACCGCCACCACCACGCTCTGTCCCCCGGTTCTTACCGCCACGCTCCTATCCCCCGGTGTTTGCCGCCATCGCCGCGCTCTGTCCCGTTCTGAGGGTACTTGCCGTGGCACTCTGTGCCCTGATGCTGCCGCTGCGCTGTCTGCCACCGCCGCGCTCCTGTCCCCCGGTGGTTTCTTCCGCCGCGCTCCTGTCCCCCGGTGGTTTCTTCCGCCCCACCGCCGCCGCCGCGCTCTGTCCCGTTCAGCGTGGGGGGGTCTCTGTCGCTCCATGCCTGCTTTCTTCCTGGAAAATGGCCGCCGCGCATGCGCAGACGGACATCTCGGCACTGAAATCTCGGGAGATGAGATTTCAGCGCTGAAATCTCATCTCCCGAGATTTCAGTGCCAAGATGTCCGTCTGCGCATGCACGGCGGCCATTTTCCAGGAAGAAAGCAGGCATGGAGCGACAGAGACCCCCCCACGCTGAACGGGACAGAGCGCGGCGGCGGCGGTGGGGCGGAAGAAACCACCGGGGGACAGGAGCGCGGCGGTGGCGGACAGCGCAGCGGCAGCATCAGGGCACAGAGTGCCGCGGCAAGTACCCTCAGTGGCAGCGCAAATGTATATCCTCTTTGTAAGACGCACCCCCTTTTTCCCCTCAATTTTGGGGGAAAAAAAGTGCGTCTTACAAAGCGGAAAATACGGTAAAGCAAAATAAAACGACCCTGCTCATGAGAGCTTACAATCTACAGCGTGGGCCATTTATATGGATACACCTAAATAAAATGGGAATGCTTGGTGACCCAGAGCGGCTCACTGAATTTGCAGAATGGGCAAAGCAAAAATTGGAACAGGACCCTCAGTTTACACAGAACATTATGTTCAGTGATGAGGCAAACTTTTTTGGGTGGGCCATTTATATGGATACACCTAAATAAAACAGGAATGGTGACAGTTTTCTTGCTTATGGTGTCTTGCATTGAAATCTGCTGCAGTGACCCCGGTAAGGCGTTCAACAGACATCAACACAATTTCTATCAGCTCCTCACGTGTTAACCTTTGCAACATGTCAATGGCTGTAAACAAAGAGAAACTTGAAAATAACTCATGAAAGAATAAAGTTATGTTAAAACCAAGAACACTATTGTTTTTCTTGTGAAATTCTCAATAAGATTGATGTGTCACATGACCCTCTTCCCATTGAAAAAAATAAAGTTGGATCCAAAATGGCCACCATGGTCACCACCCATCTTGAAAAGTTTTCCACCTCCCATATACTAATGTGCCACAAGCAGGAAGCTGATATCACCAACCATTCCCATTTTATTTAGGTGTATCCATATAAATGGCCCACCCTGTACAATGAGGTGAGGGAGATACAAAGTACAGGTGTATATTTACAATGATAGTCCAGTCATCTTGAGGGAGTGGCGGTTAGATAGAGATAGTGAATTGGCTACATATGCACACTTACAAATAAAATGGTTTTTGATTAGGGAATGTGATAGGCTGCTCTGAACAAATGTGGTTTGAGGGAATGCCTAAAACTGGGCAAGTTGTGGCTGGTCCAAATTTCTTGTGGTAGAGCATTCTAGAGGATTGGCGCAACAAGGGAGAAATCTTGGAGTCGGGAGTGGGAGGTACGGATTAGTGCAGAGGTTAGTCAAAAGTCATTTAAAGAGCACAGCGATCGGCTAGGCTGATAGACAGAAATGAAGCAGGAGATGTAAGGGGGTGCCGCACTGTGGAGAGCTTTGTGGGTGAGAACAAGTATTTTGAATTGGATCCTATAATGAATGGGCAGCCAGTATAACGACTGGCGAAGAGCGGACGCGTCCGAGTACCTATTAGCCAGATGGACAACCCTGGCTTCTGCATTAAGGATGGATTGGAGAGGGGAAAGTCAAGTGAGGGGGAGGCCAATTAATAGAACATTACAGTAGACCAGGCGGGAGTGTATCAGGGCGACAGTGAGGGTTTCTATTGTTTCCATGTTGAGAAAAGTGCGGATTCTAGAGATGCTCTTTAGGTGTAAGCGGCAAGAGCGGGCAAGAGATTGTATATGGGAGGTGACGGAGAGATTGGTGTCAAACATAACACCCAGACAGCACGCCTGCTGCTGGGGTATAATTATAGTGCCACCCACGGAGAGGGAAATGTCAGATTTAAGGAGTTTAGTAGACAGTGGGAGCGGAAGAGTTCAGTTTTGGAAAGGTTGAGTTTCAGATAGAGAGCGGACATGATGTTGGAGACTGTGGACAGACAGTCACTGGCGTTCTGTAGTACAGCGGGGGTAAGGTCAGGGGATGACATGTATAGTTGTGTGTCATCAGCATAAAGATGGTACTGAAACCCAAATCTGCTTATAGTCTATCCAATTGGGGCCGTGTAGAGAGAGAAGCAAAGGGGGCCAAGTACTGAGCCCTGAGGTACCCCAACAGTGAGAGGAAGAGGAGATAAAGTGGAGCCAGCGAACAAAACACTGAAGGAGCGGTCAGAGAGATAGGAAGAGAACCAGGAGAGAGCAGTGTCATTAATGCCTTGTGACTGGAGTCTAGAGAGTAGGAGATGGTGGTCAACAGTGTCGAAAGTTGCAGAAAGGTAAAGAAAAATGAGCAGAGAGTGGTCACCGTTACATTTTGCCATCAGAAGGTCATTGGTCACTTTAATGAGTGCAGTTTCTGTCGAATGTAGGGGGCAGAAGCCGGACTGTGAAGGGTCTAGAAGGGAGTGAATGGAGAGGTAACAGGTTAGGTGGGAGTAGACCATGCGCTTCAAGAGTTTAGAGATGAAGGGGAGATTGGAGACTGGTCTGTAGTTGTTTGTGGAGGATGGGTCGAGAGCGGGTTTCTTTAATAATGGAATAATGATAGTGTGTTTGAAAGAGGAAGGGAAAATGTCCGAGGAGAGGGAGAGATTAAAGATTGTAGTTGGGTGGCTTGTGACGTCTAGAGAGAGAGACTGGAGTAGATGTGAGGGAATGGGGTCAGTAGTTCACGTAGTTGCACAAGAAGAGAGGAGCCTGGAGACGACTTCTTCTGTGATGGGATCAAATGTGGAGAGTGAGCCAGGGGAAATGCAGGGAGGGATGAGACTCACAGCACCTGGTGTCTGGGAGCGGATTTCCTGATGTATTATCTATTTTCTCTGTAAAGTGGGAGGCCAGGTCATCAGCACAAATGTCTGTGATAAGGGCTTGTGCTTTCGGCCTGAGGAGGGAGTGAAAGGGGTCAAAAAGTTTCTTGGGGTTGTCGGATAGTGAGGAGATCAGGGTGGTGAAGTAGGGCTGATTGGCGAGGTGAAGGTCAGAGCTATAGGTTCTTAACATAAATTTGAAGTGGATGAAGTCTTCTGGTGGGAGAGTTTTCCTCCATAAGGGATGGTGGACCAGGGTTGGAGAAGATGTCCCCTAAAATCAGTAGGAGTAGGAAGATAAAGAGCAAGTAGTTATTGGAATTGTCAGAAGTTTTTTTGTGCGATGTGTTTAGGCAAGATGGGCTGAGGTTTTTCAGGAAGTTGAGAATTGCATGGGAGCTGTACATGCAGTGGCGGATTATAATGAGGTCAATTTGGGCAGTTGCCCCGGGCCCAGTGGGGTTAAGGGGCCCACAGCCCAGGCCAGTAAATTGCCCCATTATAATCCGCCACCGGGCAGGGCCAGATTATAGGCAGGGCAGGCGGGGTTTCAGCCCCGGGGCCCCCACCACAAGAGCTTCTAAGGGGGCCCCCACCACATTCCTGCTGGCTGCTGCAATGGCACTCCATCTTCTCCCCACCTAAAAGTGAGTGACCGTGGGGGCGGCATTATGTGCTCTGCTACCAGCAGCATCTACAAGTAGCGTGAACGCTGATGCTGCTGGTAGCGTGCAAAGGCTTGTGATGAGATCACAGGAGGGAAGGTGTCAGGACCCCCGATCATGTGACCCCTGTCTCCTCCCCTCCTGTGACCTCATCACAGGTCCTGTGCGCACAGCACAGAGCACTGAGAGCAGCCATGTATGTGGAGTGTGGCTCTGCGGGTGGAGGTCGGTGCTGGAGGCCCCATTATTCTCTATGTGGAGTGCGGCTCTGCGGGTGGAGGTCGGTGCTGGAGGCTCCATTATTCTCTATGTGGAGTGTGGCTCTGCGGGTGGAGGTCGGTGCTGGAGGCTCCATTATTCTCTATGTGGAGTGTGGCTCTGCGGGTGGAGGTCGGTGCCGGAGGCTCCATTATTCTCTATGTGGAGTGCGGCTCTGCGGGTGGAGGTCGGTGCTGGAGGCTCCATTATTCTCTATGTGGAGTGCGGCTCTGCGGGTGGAGGTCAGTGCCGGAGGCTCCATTATTCTCTATGTGGAGTGTGGCTCTGCGGGTGGAGGTCGGTGCTGGAGGCTCCATTATTCTCTATATGGAGTGCGGCTCTGCGGGTGGAGGTCGGTGCTGGAGGCCCCATTATTCTCTATGTGGAGTGCGGCTCTGCGGGTGGAGGTCGGTGCTGGAGGCTCCATTATTCTCTATGTGGAGTGCGGCTCTGCGGGTGGAGGTCGGTGCTGGAGGCTCCATTATTCTCTATGTGGAGTGCGGCTCTGCGGGTGGAGGTCGGTGCTGGAGGCTCCATTCTCTATGTGGAGTGCGGCTCTGCGGGTGGAGGTCGGTGCTAGAGGCTCCATTATTCTCTATGTGGAGTGCGGCTCTGCGGGTGGAGGTCGGTGCTGGAGGCTCCATTATTCTCTATGTGGAGTGCGGCTCTGCGGGTGGAGGTCGGTGCTGGAGGCTCCATTATTCTCTATGTGGAGTGGGGCTCTGCAGGTGGAGGTCGGTGCTGGAGGCTCCATTATTCTCTATGTGGAGTGGGGCTCTGCAGGTGGAGGTCGGTGCTGGAGGCTCCATTATTCTCTATGTGGAGTGCGGCTCTGCGGGTGGAGGTCGGTGCTGGAGGCCCCATTATCCTCTATGTGGAGTGTGGCTCTGCGGGTGGAGGTCGGTGCTGGAGGCTCCATTATTCTCTATGTGGAGTGGGGCTCTGCGGGTGGAGGTCGGTGCTGGAGGCTCCATTATTCTCTATGTGGAGTGTGGCTCTGCGGGTGGAGGTCGGTGCTGGAGGCCCCATTATTCTCTATGTGGAGTGGGGCTCTGCAGGTGGAGGTCGGTGCTGGAGGCTCCATTATTCTCTATGTGGAGTGCGGCTCTGTGGGTGGAGGTCGGTGCTGGAGGCTCCATTATTCTCTATGTGGAGTGCGGCTCTGCGGGTGGAGGTCGGTGCTGGAGGCCCCATTATTCTCTATGTAGAGTGTGGCTCTGCGGGTGGAGGTCGGTGCTGGAGGCCCCATTATTCTCTATGTAGAGTGTGGCTCTACGATTCGTGACCCCCGTCACGTGACGAGGGGGGCCCACAGAGTCTGAACTGCCCCGGGCCCTGGCTACCCTTAATCCACCCCTGTGTACATGGGAGAGGGAAGTATATAGGGGCTGATGTGTATGAGTCTTGATGGAGGGGGATGGGGCAATGAATGTGGATGGCAAGGGAACACAGGGGGATAGAAATAAAGCACATGGCTAAAAGGGAGAGCAAAGTGTGAGTTACCTGGCTCCTGCCCTGACTAACTGCCATGGATTAACTGCTTCATCTAGAGGCTTAGCTGCTGGGATGCTTTGCTGAGGAGATGCGTGCACCCCACACTGCGTGCACACCTTAGAATGCTTCTAAATTTATAGGCCACACTACAGGGTCAGGAGAGAGGGATTGTGGGAGCTCATTTGGGATAATTTAGCAGCTGTTTCAACACCAGGGGGTGGATAGATGATAAAAACACTTGTCATGGCACCATCTCTATGCTATAACACCTTTCCCAAGATAATATCTACAATGACCCCAGCCATGGATGTACAGCAGTGAGTATTGAGTACAATGTAACAGATGAATTATAGAAATAATTCAGCAAGCAAAGTTCTATGTTATATGCCATTAAAGTTGTTACAGGATAACTTGGCAGTAATTGATAGCAGAGTTCTATGTTCTATACCATTAAAAGAAATGTTGCAGGATGATAAACAGCAGAGGACAGCAAGCAGAGGTTGTACCATTAAAAGAAATGTTGCAGGATGATAAACAGCAGAGGACAGCAAGCAGAGGTTGTACCTGTGTGAAGAGAGAAGATGGATGTTAATTCCCTACCATGGATTAATTGCTTCTTCTAGATGTTTAGCTGCTGGAATGCTTTGCTGAGGGAATGCGTGCACCCACAGAATGTGGGAAATGTTTTACACAGAAATTAAATTTTGTTAAGCACCAGAGAACTCACACAGGGGAGAAGCCATTTTTCCTGTTTAGAATGCGGGAAATGTTTTAGCCAAAAACCAGATTTTGTTATGCAGCAGAGAACCCACACAGGATAGAAGCCTTTTTCATGTTCAGAATGTGGGAAATGTTTTAACCGGAAAGCGCATCTGGATGGCCACTAGAGAACTCACACAGGGGAGAAGCCTTTTTCATGTTCAGAATGTGGGAAATTTTTCTTTTATTTTTTATATGTATTTAACTGTTTTTATTGATTTGGAAGTTTTAATAAGGGGAGGAGTGAGGAGAGAAATGTAAGGTTTTAGGAAAAGGGGGAGGGGGTACAATAAGGAGAGGGGGAGGAAAGGGAAGGGAAATGGGGTGACAATAAAAGCTAGAAAACTCCAAATATACATTTCCATAGCTTTGCATATGAAATTTATGCAGATGTAAACTGTATAAGCTTTATCTAACATAAGTTTATATCATGAAAAGACTGTTGGCACTTAATGATCAGTATAAAAAAAAAAAAAGGTTATATGTTGACCAGATCTGTTGGAGTATTCCATCAGCCGTACCGTAGCGCAGATGTTTATTATTTGGACAATAAAGTATATCTTTGGTTTAAGCCGTAACAGGAATTGATTTCCATTTGTCCCATTTCTTTGCGTGCTTCTTTAAGTTATCATTAATAATAGCGAAGCGTAGTTCCAAAGAGTAGTGCGAAGAGATTTTCTCCAAAATGTCTGAAAACTTTGGCACATCCACTCTTTTCCAGTACAATGCCCGGGAATTCCTAACCACCAGGAAAATATGTATTATAACAAACCTTATTGAAGGGTCGAACTCTTCAAGGTCAATAGAGAGAAGAGCGGCCTTTGGAGTTAACGGGTAATGCCTCTTGAGAAGGGAGTCCATATATCGATACCTGTTCCACAGGCTTTTAACTTTAGAAGATTACCATGTAGTCCGCGATTTCTCCAACATAAGGGTGAGTTCTTTTGGTCAATATGAGCTAGGTGAGAAGGGGTGTATCGCCATCTAACGAGGGTTTTATAGGAAGCCTCGTGAAGGATCATAGAAATATTGGACGAATATGAGTTTCTGATAGCGTTTTCCCATTGTTCGTGGTTAATAGAATATTTAGTTCTGATTCCCACTTTACCATATACGAGTTTTTATGGAAGGTATTATCTTTATTTATAAAACTATAAAGATTTTTGGTGCTCCATAAAAATGTATTATTAGATTTTCTAATAATATGGCAATAATTTCTGCCTTCGGATTTTTGTTGCTTATAAATTTACCATTGCTATCTTTTAAAGTTAAAAAGAACATAAAGGGACACTTATAAATCACAAGACTCACCGCGTGCAGAGAAACACGGGGGAAGAGCTCAGGGCTGGGGGGCAACAGGGTGAAGACACTGACAACAGATCAGCAGGCAAGGCTGAGATACAAAGGAACACATTGCCACCCGCTCTCCAGACACCAGTCTAAAGGCATGGAGCTACAGCAGCTATAACAGAAGGAATGAAGTGCACGGCAGTCCTGTACTCGAGCTGTCCTCGCTGAGACAGTAAGACAACAAACGCTGTGCTATCTGAATAATCGCACATTGGCCTTAAGAGAAATACAGCATCAAACATAATCCCCTCGAGCTATTAAGCAAAACCCATCTCTAGTTGTATAACTTTCATGTAATTCTCGTTACTTTTACTGAACTCTCGATATATAATTTTGCTGAAATCTCGTCACATAATTCTTTATATAACCCTTACTGATCGCCCGGACATTTAAAGGGCAGGTGTCTGTTAAGTAAAACTTGACTCTCGGGGCCTTCGGGAGGCGGAGCTTGAAGATGGCCGCATTTTAATAGAGCTCCCTGACAGCAGATTGAATCCGCTGCCATCACACCGCAGCACTGAGCGGGGCAGCAGGGATAAGGCCCAGGCAAGGTTCCCCTGATAGCGGGACCAGCTCTCCGGGAATCCCAGAGGTCCTAGGCGCAGGCGGCGCTGACATCCACGCGAAACGTGGATTCCAATACATGGGGCACACGCTGGAGTGCTCACCGCAGCATCACCGGACTGCAAGGTAACCGGGGCAGTTACAAGTGAGGCAGATATTCAATAGCGACGCCACTGCCAAACCTACACAAGCTCATCAGGTCTCTTTTTCACTATGGAAAAATTCATAGCCAAATCTGGAAAATCCAATAGATCCTCGACTAGGGACCAGAATACTACCTCCCCACCTAAGATGACCGCTGATGCAAAAAGAAGGTGTTTGCTATAATTTAGTAAATATTTATGCACCTAATGGTCCAGACTCGCAGTTTCAGACTCAGTTACTCTCTAAGTTGGCAGGTTGGGACACAACCAATTTGATAATTGGGGGGGACTTTAATGAAGCACATGATATGTCTATAGATAGATCAGGATTACACAACCATGGAGCTACAATACATGAAGGTTCCACCCGTTGTTGGAACTAGTTAAAGCTAAGTTTGCGTCTTGGAGTAGGCTCCCATTATCTGTGGCTGGACGCATTAACCTGACTAAAATGATATTACTCCCTAAATTTAGCTACTCCCTTCAGCACAGTGCGGTAGCCGTGCCCAAGTCCTTTTTTGTTACTCTTAATTCTCTAGTCACGTCCTTTGTTTGGGGGAAAACTAGGCCCAAACTTAAATTGTCAACTCTACAAAGACCAAAGAGGGGAGGTGGGGCGGCGTTACCAGATTTTTTCCTATACTACGTAGCTGGGCAGGCTAAAGCTTTAAATAACTGGATGCTGGGTAATTGCCTCTCTAACTCTGAAAGCCACCTGCTTCACGCTGCATAAGCGGATTGCCTATTAGGTTTCCTTGAGTTGGAAAAAACTAATGCCCCACGTCTATTACCCCTGCTCCGGCTGGCTCGATTGATATGGAGACAAATCAAGAATGTAATAGGGTTTAAAGATGTTATAGCTGAAATGCCCCTGTGGAGTAATAACTATTTTCCAGGGCTACTGAATCACCCATCCGCCATTTTTTGGACCCAGTGTGGCGTCTCTTCAGTGGGAGACTTGTATGACCAGGGGACCTTAAAGTCTTTTGAACAATTGCAGGCTACACATGATATTCCGAGGTCTCAATGTTTTCGCTATCTGCAGCTGAGATCTGCTCTTCAGTCACACATGAGGGATGGGGGTGTGGACCGTACTATTTCATCGTTACCTCTAATAGGAATTCTTAAGTCACAGGGTCCCCAGGGTCTCATATCCTCCTTGTACACATATATGCTGTCAGTAGGGGCAGATTCGGCCATAAGCTCTTTAAAGATGACGTGGGAACGACTCATTCCTGAAGTGCAAGGAGAGGAGTTGGAGGAGATTCTGAAATCTCCGATTGGAGTATCACCATCTGTTAACAACAGAATGATACAACTGTATATAATTAATCAATCATATTTAACGCCGTTGCGACTTTTTAGGATGGGTCGGCTTCAATCATCAGAATGTTTGCAATGTCACTCGCCAGATGCTGATTTTATCCATATGGTGTGGCAATGTCCCACTATCCTACATTACTGGAAAGAGGTGACTACACTACTGACATCACCGGTGCAAGCCCCTGTCCCTCTAGAGCCATTGGTCTGCTTGTTTGGGGTGTGGGAGGAGGAGATTTGGGATCGCTATACTGGGGTCTTCCTGCGCGAGACACTGTTTATGGCATGAAAGGTGTTGGCACTGCGGTGGATGGGGGGCTCATGTCCTTCCCTTAGGTTTTGGATCGAGCTGGTGAACTCAATTGTCCCATATGAGCGCTCGTTATACCAAAACAGGGGATTCCCGGGTAAATTTGAAAAGATCTGGGAGAGGTGGAATTCCTCTCACCTCACGTTGCAAGACTGAGACATCACAGGCGACACAATATGATATAGGAAACCAGGCTGCGGAAATAGTAGATATTAGTTGATGTAGTGGTAGTTGTAGTTTAGGAGTTTTAGTTAATTCCTACGGTTGCATGATATGACAAGGTTTGTGAAATTGGATTGATACACATGTGGGAAAATACATAAAGCATTGTCCTTTACATATGCTAGAAGGAAATATACATGTTACCTTGTTTATCTATAAGAATGTGCAATTTCTTTGTATTACATTTTATTATGGACGGAGACGTGTGCTTTATATAATGCCTGTTATCATTAGTCATTGTGTATGTTGTACATTCTTTGTATCCTGGTGCTTAACAAACAAATTTTAAAATAAAACAATACATGAAGGTCTCATCCAGAGGCTGATGGATCATTTGGGGTTGACGTATATTTGGAGGTGGCAGCATCCCACTGATAAAGATTTCTCGCACTGCACTCATGTTCATAATACACATGCAAGATTAGACTATTGGTTATTGGGATTATTGATGGTGTCCCTTGTTCTATCGACAGATATCTTGGATGTTCAGATATCTGATCATGCCCCGGTGGTTTTCAAATCTAGATTGGTAAATCTGGCATGCAAGGAAAAGAGGTGGAGGTTTCCCTCTTAACTATACTCGTCTGATGAGTTTAAGGCTTATTTGCAGATGTCGTGGAACACATACAAAGAAGACAATAGGGAGCACTGTGCTGATCCTCATTTATTTTGGGCCGCCTCTAAGGCAGTTTTAAGGGGACAAGTCATCTCTTATGTTGGGAATAAATGGAAAAAATTATTAGAGGCCATGTTGGCAGCTCAGGAAGAATTAACCCAGGCTTATAAAAATTTAAAATGTTCTAATACCCCCACAAATAAACAAAAATTCATAGAGGCTAAAGAGACTGCCGAAAATATTGAGCACGAGAGAGCGCTGTACAGTCTAGATTATCAAAAACACAAATACTTTAAATGGGGGAACAGGCCGGGAAGGTTACTGGCCTCTCTCACTAAACCTTTTAGACAAGCAACTAGGATTGCCAGAATTCGTAATCAAAGTGGCACGGTCACAGCGGACAATGAACAAATAATAGAGGAATCTAGATTTTTTTTTTATCTTTGTATGCAGGAGGGGGAGAGGAGATTTTGGAGGCATCATGTTTCTTTGGGGATGGGGTGGCTCCTAGTATTACGGAGGATCAGAGAAACCTCCTTAATTCACCCATTACCATTACGGAAGTTCTGTCGGCCATCTCTACTCTTAAGATTTCTAAGGCACTGGGTCCAGATGGGTTTAGTAGAGAATATTATAAGATCTTAGGCCCATGGGTAGGTCCATACCTAGGTGAGTTATTTAATGGAATCATAGAAAAGGGTTATATTCCAGATAGATTTAATGAGGCTTGCATCAATATGCTTCCTAAGCCTGGGAAGGATCCACTGCAAGTGGAGGGATACCGCCCAATCTCACTGCTCAATGCAGATTTTAAACTCTTGACAAAAATATTGGCAACCAGGGTTCAGCAGATTATTCCCAAGTTAATTTCACCACATTAGATGGAGTTTGTACATGGGAAATCGATAACCTTTAATATAAGAACAGCAATAGGTACTATATCTAGTTGTAGAGTCAATAAGGGCAAAAGGAACATAGTGGTGGGTCTTGATGCATATAAGGCCTTTGACAGGGTCTCCTGGAATTATTTACATAAGTTGTTGGAGCTCAGAGGGTTTGGGTCATGGTTCTGCAATGCTATTAAATTGTTATATAGGGACCCCACATCTAGGCTTTTTATAAACAACACCCTGTCGGTGCCCTTTGCCATTTGGAGGGGCACGAGGCAGGGATGCCCATTGTCTCCATTATTGTTTAATTTAGCATTAGATCCCTTGTTGATAACTCTTCAAAATATGCCGGATTTTCATGGGATTCCTACAGGGAACACGGAAACAAAATTATTGGCACTCTGCGGAAGGAATGGTCTTGGGATGCTAAAACCTCGGGTCCGGCGAGATGGATAAAGGATATGGAGGGGTTGGAAGTTGGAGATATATTAGAAGCTACTGAGACACAAAGGAAAGTTATTCCATATAATAGTTATACCAATATGGCCATATTATTACTACATAGAGCTTATATTACCCAGTACGTCCAATCCAGAATGTCTCCTACAAATTCTTATCAATGTGTTAAATGTGGTTTACATAATACTGACATCTACCATCATATGTGGGGTTGCCCCAAAATTCAAAAGTTATGGCGTGATATTCATTCTGAGTTACAACAATTGAGTGGTTTTGAGTTCCCTCTTACCCCGCAATGGGATATTTTTAATATTCTAGCAGAGATCCCAAGAGTATTACCAAAGCACACCACTGTTGTGAGTTCATTTTTCCCTTCACCATTGAGGTCTGATGAACTCCCTCCTCTGGTGAAGGAAGGTAGTGAGGCTGATTACCAAACACCTGGGCAGCTAGATGATGACTGGGTGGCTGGAATTGAGGACTGGATATAAGGCTGCCGACACCCTTCTTCCTGGCTGGTGATTTTCCTGCTGGATTCTTGGAGACCAGTCTGATTCCTGCATCTCAAAGCTAAGTTTTTCTGCTCTGCTTTGCACGCTTCAGTTTTGTTTTTGTTTTGCCTTGTTTTTTGGGAGTTCTGCCATCCCCGGCCGGGGGTGAGCTGAATTCCATTTTTGTCTCTGATCTGTTGATCTTTTGCTCTGTCTTCAGAATATACCTGAGTGCTGATATAGTCTTTTGAAGCCTAGCGACTTCAGGGCCTGTTTTTCCTATCAGTCGGTTGGCTCATTTTGCGGATGGCAGACAGCAGCTTTCCTATCCTGTCCTGTGTAGTTAGCTTGGGCCCCATCATTTGCTCAGCCTATCTTTCTATCTGTGTTGGTGTTTTCATCTTGCTTCACCGTCATTATATGTTGGGGGCTGCCTATTGCTTTGGGGTCTGCTCTGGGGCAGTTTAGTTTTTCCCTCTTTCTGTCTTTAGGCTATGTAGCTCTCCGGCTGTGATCGAGGGGTCTAGGGCACCGTAGGAACCCCCTACGGCTACTGCTAGTTGTTGTGGATAGGTTCAGAGGTCTGCAATCTGATAGCTGCCAACCTCTCTGGTTTTTCTGGACTTTTTTTTTTGGGGAATTTTTCTCTCAATGGAGATGAAGCAATTGTCTGATCGTGTGGAGCAGCTCGCTGCTGAAGTGCGGGGAATTTCCGCCTATCTTGCTCATTCACATGCTGCTGAACCAAAGATTCCTACTCCTGATGTGTTTTTGGGGATTGGTCTAAATTCTTGAATTTCAAGAATAATTGTAAATTATTTTTTGCCTTGAAGCCTAACTCGTCGGGGAACTCCACGCAGCAGGTTAAAATTGTCATCTCTTTGCTGCGCGGCGATCCCCAGGATTGGGCGTTTTCTTTGAAACCTGATGATCCTATTCTGAATAATGTGAACGCATTTTTTCAAGCCTTGGGGTTGTTGTATGATGAACCTAATGCTATTGATCAGGCTGAAAAGACCCTGTTGGCATTAAGCCAGGGTCGGGATTCGGCAGAGTTGTACTGTCAAAAATTCCGAAAGTGGGCGGTCCTTACTACCTGGAATGATGGTGCCTTGGCAGCCCTCTTTCGGAAGGGTTTGTCAGAAACTGTAAAAGATACTATGGTGGGATTTCCTGTTCCCTCTGGTCTTGACGATTCTATGTCATTAGCCATTCAGGTGGATCTGCGTTTACGTGAACGCAAAACTACACGAGAGATGTTGCCACCTGTTGAAGAAATGTCTGAACCTATGCAATGTGATAGAGTTTTATCTAGGGTGCAACGTCAGGAGTTCAGAAGGCGTAATAAGCTGTGTTTTTTTTGTGGAGATACCTCGCATATTATTTCTGTCTGCCCTAAACGAGAGAAACGTTGTGCACACACGTTTTCTGTGGGTGGTGTTCAACCTAAGTTTCTTATGGCAATTACTCTGATCTGCTCCCTGTCCACATTTTCCGCCAAGGCTTTTGTGGATTCAGGAGCAGCTCTGAACCTGATGGACTTGGATTTTGCTAAATGCTGTGGATTTCCTGTGACACCTCTGCGGACGCCTATCCCTTTGAGGGGTATTGATGCTACTCCTTTGGCGAAGAATAAACCTCAGCTTTGGACCCAGGTGGTAATGCGGGTTGCCCCAGACCATCAAGAAAATTGCATATTTTTGGTGTTGCATAATTTGCATGATACCATTGTTCTGGGGTTTCCCTGGTTGCAAATCCATAATCCAGTTCTGGATTGGAAATCTTTCTCTGGGGTGAGTTGGGGTTGTCGGTGTGCCCTTAGTGATGCTCCTGTTTTCTCCACCTCTCCCCAGTCGCATGATGTTCCTGACTATTTGGCTGACTTTTATGATGTATTTAGTGAGAATGAGTCTGCGTCTTTGCCTCCTCATAGGAGTTATGACTGTGCAATTGAGCTGAACCCGGGGTGCAAATTCCCCAAGGGTCGGCTTTTCAATTTATCTGTACCCGAGCACGAGGCTATGCGATCCTATATTAAGGAGGCATTGGAGAAGGGTCATATTAGACCATCCTCTTCACCCTTAGGTGCTGGTTTTTTTTCGTGGCTAAAAAGGATGGTTCATTAAGGCCTTGTATTGACTATCGTGCCCTCAACAAAATTGCTGTTAAATATCAGTATCCGTTACCCCTGATTTCTGATCTATTCTCCAGAGTTAAAGGTGCTTGCTGGTTTACCAAGCTTGACCTCAGGGGGCGTATAATCTTATTCGCATTAAGCATGGGGATGAATGGAAGACGGCGTTTAATGCTCCGGAGGGACATTTTGAGTACCTGGTGATGCCTTTTGGGCTCACTAATGCCCCTTCTGTCTTCCAGTGCTTCATGAACAATATATTCCGAGACTTTGTGGATAAATTTTTGATTATCTATCTGGATGATATTTTGATCTTCTCCAAGAATTGGGACTCTCATGTGGAACATGTTCGGACTGTGTTCCGGATTTTGAGGGAGAATTCCCTGTATGTCAAGGGATCGAAATGCCTTTTTGGGGTACAGAGGGTTTCATTTTTGGGATTTATTTTGTCTCCGTCAACTATTGAAATGGACCCGGCAAAGGTACAGGCCATTTATGATTGGGTTCAGCCCACTTCTTTGAAGGCCCTCCAGAAGTTTTTGAGTTTTGCTAATTTTTATCGGAAATTTATAGCTATTTTTTCTGGTATTGCCAAGCCATTGACGGATTTGACTAGGAAGGGTGCTGATGTGCTGAATTGGTCTCCGGAGACTGTTTCTTCCTTTCAGGAGCTGAAGCGAAGATTCACTTCTGCTCCGGTTTTGCGGCAACCTGATGACTCACTCCCGTTTCAGGTGGAGGTGGACGCTTCTGAGATTGGTGCAGGAGCGGTGTTGTCCCAAAAAGATCCTGTGACATCTAAAATGAATCCTTGTGCTTTCTTTTCCCGAAAGTTCTCCCCATCCGAACGTAACTATGATGTGGGGAATCGGGAACTGTTGGCCATGAAATGGGCATTTGAGGAGTGGAGACATTGGTTGGAGGGAGCCAAACACCAAGTCGTGGTCCTTACTGACTACAAGAATTTGATTTACCTGGAGTCGGCCAAGCGCTTGAATCCTAGACAGGCTAGGTGGGCCTTGTTTTTCACACGTTTTGATTTTGTGGTCTCTTTTCTTCCGGGCACTAAGAATGTCAAGGCAGACGCCCTCTCTAGGAGTTTCCTTGCTGATTCTCCTGTTGTGACTAAGCCTGCTACCATTGCTACCATCTTAGGCGAGGGGGTAGTTCTTTCTGCCATCTCGCCCGATTTGAGACGTGCTCTGGAAGAGTTTCAGGAGGACAAACCTAAGCATTGTCCCAGTGGAAAGTTGTATGTTCCTGACCAGTGGAGGAAGAGAGTGATGTCTGAAGTTCATTGCTCTGCATTGGCTGGTCATCCAGGTATTTTTGGTACTAGAGATCTGGTGAGTCGGTCTTTTTGGTGGCCCGCCTTGTCTCATGATGTCAGGAATTCTGTGCAGTCCTGTGGGACTTGCTCCCGGTCTAAACCTTGTTCTCGGTCTAGTGGCTTGTTGATGCCTTTGCCGGTGCCCAGGAGGCCATGGACCCATATTTCAATGGATTTTATCTCTGATATGCCTGTCTCTCAGAGAATGACTGTTATTTGGGTGATTTGTGATAGATTCTCTAAGATGGTCCATCTTGTACCACTCCCTAAGTTGCCATCTTCCTCTGAGTTGGTGCCCTTGTTTTTGCAACAGGTGGTTTGCTTGCACGGGATTCCTGAGAACATTGTATCTGACAGAGGAGTTCAGTTTGTGTCTAGATTTTGGAGGACTTTCTGTTCTAAGCTGGGAATTCAGTTGTCCTTCTCCTCTGCATTTCACCCTCAGACCAATGGGCAGACGGAGAGAACAAGCCAGACTTTGGAGTCGTATTTGAGATGTTTTATTTCTGCCGATCAGGATGATTGGGTTTCATTTTTGCCCTTGGCCGAATTTGCTTTAAATAATAGAGCTAGTTCTGCCACTTTGATGTCACCTTTTTTTTGTAACTTTGGTTTTCACCCTCGATTTTCTTCAGGGCAGGTGGAGCTTTCTGCCTGCCCAGGTGTTGACACTGTGGTGGAGAGAATGCACCTGATCTGGGACCAAGTAGTGGATAAGTTGTCTCTCTCCCAGGAAAAGGCCCAGCGGTTTTCCAACTGGCGTAGGACCGTTGGTCTCCTGTTTAAGGTGGGTGATATGGTTTGGTTGTCATCAAAAAATATCGCTATGAAGGTGGCTTCTCCTAAGTTTAAGCCTAGATTTATTGGACCTTACAAGATTTTGGAGATTATTAATCCAGTCTCTTTTCGGTTGGCTCTTCCTGTCACATTTAAAATTCATAATGTGTTTCATAAGTCCTTGTTGAAGAGGTTTGTTGAACCAGTAGTTCCTGTGGTGGCACCTCCTGACCCTATATTGGTTGAAGGTAACATGGAATATGAGGTAGAGAAGATACTGGATTCCCGTCTGGCTAGACAAAGACTCCAGTATTTGGTTAAGTGGAAGGGTTATGGTCAGGAGGATAATTCCTGGGTCTCTGCCTCTGATATTCATGCCGAAAGATTGGTGCGTGCCTTTCATCGGACTCACCCGGATCGCCCTGGTGACATGGATGAGGGTTCGGTGACCCCTCCTCAAGGGGGAGGTACTGTTGTGAGTTCATTTTTCCCTTCACCATTGAGGTCTGATGAACTCCCTCCTCTGGTGAAGGAAGGTAGTGAGACTGATTACCAAACACCTGGGCAGCTAAATGATAACTGGGTGGCTGGAATTTAGGACTGGATATAAGGCTGCCGACGCCCTTCTTCCTGGCTGGTGATTTTCCTGCTGGATTCTTGGAGACCAGTCTGATTCCTGCGTCTCAAAGCTAAGTTTTTCTGCTCTGCTTTGTACTCTTCAGTTTTGTTTTTGTTTTGCCTTGTTTCTTGGGAGTTCTGCCATCCCCGGCCGGGGGTGAGCTGAATTCCATTTTTGTATCTGATCTGTTGATCTTTTGCTCTGTCTTCAGAATATACCTGAGTGCTGATATAGTCTTTTGAAGCCTAGTGACTTCAGGGCCTGTTTTTCCTATCAGTCGGTTGGCTCATTTTGATAGGGTTTTTGCGGATGGCAGACAGCAGCTTTCCTATCCTGTCCTATGTAGTTAGCTTGGGCCCCATCATTTGCTCAACCTATCTTCATAATTTTCAGGGTCACTTTTAGAGCCTTTTTTGAATATTGGTACAACATTTGCTATGTGCCAGTTCTGTGGAACAGACCCCGTCGCTATATTGTCTCTAAATATAAGAAATAATGGTTTGTCTATTACATTACTTAGTTCTCTTAGTACTCGTGGGTGTATGCCATCCGGACCCGGAGATTTATCTTTTGCAATCTTATTTAGCCGGTTTTGCACCTCTTTTTGGGTTAGATTGGTGACCCTTAATATCGGGTTTTCTTTGTCTCTCGGCATTTCACCTAGCATTTCATTTTCCACCGTGAATACCGTGGAGAAGAAGGTGTTTAATATATTAGCTTTTTCCTCATCATCTACAACCATACTTTCCTCACAATTTTTTAATGGGCCTACACTGTCACTTTTGATTCTTTTACTATTGATATAGTTGAAGAACAGCTTGGGATTAGTGCTACTCTCCTTAGCAATGCGCTTCTCTGTTTCGTTTTTGGCAACTTTAGTTTTTTAGATAAAGTATTTTTCTCCTTATAGTTTTTAGATCCTCAGCGGTGCCATCCTGCTTTAGTAGTGTAAATGCTTTCTTTTTACTGGTAATTGTCCCTCTTACTTCTTTGTTTAGCCACATTGGGTTTTTCCTGTTTCTTGTCCTTTTATTCCCACAAGGTATAAACCGCTTACAGCGCCTATTAAGGATGTTCTCAAACATTTCCCACTTATTTTCTGTATTCTTATTTCTGAGGACATTGTCCCAGTCACCAGATTAAGGGCATCTCTAAGCTGGTCAGACTTTGCCTTCCTAAAGCTCAGTGTTTTTGTGACTCCCTGACATGTCCCCCTAGCGAAACACAAGTGACACTGTACAATATTGTGGTCGCTATTTCCTAGATGCCCAACAACCTGCAGATTTGTTATTCTATCAGGTCTGTTAGATAGTATTAGGTGTAAAGTGCGGCTCCTCTGGTCGGATTCTGCACCAATTGTGAGAGATAATTTTTCTTGGCTATTAGCAGAAACCTGTCGCCTTTATGGGTTTCGCAGGTCTCTGTTTCTCAGTTAATATCCGGGTAAAGTCCCCCATAACAAGGACCTCATTATGGGTTGCAGCTTCATCTATCTGCCTTAGTAGTAAACTTTCCATGATTTCTGTTATATTTGGGGTTTGTAACAGACCCCAAAGAGAATTTTGTTACTATTTTTCCCTCCATGTATTTCGACCCATATGGACCCAACATCCTCATTCCCTTCGCTAATATCCTCCCTCAAAGTGGACTTTAGATAAGACTTTACATAAAGACAAACCCCCAATGTCTTTCATTCCCATGCAACTAACAAAAAAAGAGGAGCAGTAATCGCGATAAAGAACACCGTCACCTTCCAGCTAATTACCAGCGTAGTGGACGACGAGGGCAGATACGTCATCCTAGTCTGCACCATAAATAACAAGACCTACACTATTGTCTCTAGTTATGCCCCTAACTCAAAGCAGATCTAATTTCTTAAAGACCACCCAGGCGGTAGTAGCAAAGGTTAAAAAAGGCGCCTTGTTAGTCTGCGGGGACTTTACCATCACCCGATATCAGAAAACAGCAAAAGAGCAAAAAGGCCATAGTGTGAACAGTGCCACATACAAGTTTTTTATTGTGCATTAACATACCAGGCAACCGCCCCTCCATGTATTGGTAGGCTGTGAGCGGTTGTTTCATCTGTATTCTTGCACCTGTGTTGCCATCTTAATTATGTGGGTCCACTGCATCCTGATAGTGCATTTGTCTGGAGGCCTGGACAGGTAAGCCTTTTTGCTCTTTTGCTGTTTTCTATATTGGTGGATTTTTAAGTCCTCTTTCTGTGCTGTTTCAGCATCACCCGATGTCCTAAAATTGATAAATCGGTACCCCATCAAAAGAAAGAAAACACCCGATAACTCTCTCAGACTCTTCTAGCAGAAGAACTCTATGATGTCTGGCGGGTTCTACATGCCTCCGAGCGGGATTACACCTTCTACTCACACTCCAATAGAGGTGACTCCAGAATTGACCTAATGGTCACAGATAAATGGTTATTACAAGACATCCAAAAGGCCACGATAGGGAACATAACCTGGTCGAACCACGCCCCGGTCTCTGGTCAAATTATAGAGGGATACAACTATCCGACATATTCCCCATGGAGAGTGAATAACTACCGAATCACATCCCATAAAATCAGGCCCCAATTGCAGGAAGCATTATCAGAATATTTCACAAATAATAACACACCTGATGTGTCCGTATCTACAGTATGGTGCGACCACAAGGCCGACATCCGGGGTAAAATATCGTCCCAGAATAAAAAAGCGACACCACGCCAAATAGAGGAAATTAATCACAACATAGCGCACTAGAAGAGGCACACAAACGTAGCCACACAAACAATCCTCCAAACATTACAGAAACTAAGGAATGAACTATACCAACTGCTCCAACACAAATACGAGCACAATCTACGGAAAAGTAAAGCCAAATATTACTGGCAGGGAAACAAACGGGCAAAATTTTAGCCAACAAAATCACAGCCAAAATGACCAAAGATTGTCCCACATACAGGGCGACCAAAAAATATAATATATAACCCTAAGGAAATTGCGAACACCTTCTCACAATACTATTCCTCCCTCTATAATCTGCAGGAAAATACCGCAATACCACAACCCCCACCCCCAACTAATAAATCAGTTCTTAGAGAGCGTAAAGCTTCCTAAAATACCGGAAGCCTAATTACACATGTTGAATCAACCAATATCCCAAACAGAAATACAGCAATTAGAGGAATGAAAAATAATAAGTCTCCCGGCCCGACGGTCTAACGAGCGAGTACTTCAAAATATTACAAGATATACTAATCCCTCACATGACATCAATTTTCCAAAATTTTATGCAAACCGGGATAATTCCAAAATAAATGATTCAGGCAACAATTATACCCATCCCCAAACCAGGAAAAAACCCTGATCGAACCATCAATTTTAGGCCAATTTCATTGTTGAACACAGACCTTAAAATTTACACCAATTTCCTAGCTAATAGGATCTCAAAAATAATCCCTTCCATAGTGCATAAAGACAAGTGGGACTTGTTAAGTCTAGACAGACCCTGGATGGTACGAGGAGGATGATTGTTATCATACATGTAGCCAGAGGGAGGCAAACCCTCTCGATGCTTCTCTCTTTCGATGCCAAAAGGCGTTTGATCGGGTGCATTAGGGGTTCTTATTTGAAGTGTTATCCAGATTTGGGTTTGCTGGTAATATACTCCGAGCAATCACCCCTCTATACTCTAACCTGTCAGCCTCAGTTCTCATTTCTGAAAATATGTCAGATATATTTGATATCACTATTGGAACGAGGCAGGGGTGCCCACTCTCTCCCCTAATATTTGCATTAATAATCGAATCCTTAGCTGAAAAAATCAGATCACACCCTGGGATAGCTGGTATTAACCCCTCCTGACATCAGACGTACTATCCCGTCCATGGGACCGGGCCCCTATGCCCATGGACGGGATAGTACGTCTGCCGCGATCAGCGGCGCCCACGTGGTGAGCGCCGCTGATCGTGGCTGGGTGTCAGCTGATTATCACAGCTGACACCCGGCACTATGTGTCAGGGGCGGTCACGGACCGCCCCCGACACGTTAACCCCTTGCACACCGCGATCAAACATGATCGCGGTGTACCGGGGGTTAAAGGGAAGCATCGGCAGGGAGGGGGCTCCCTCCGTGCTTCCCTGAGCCCCCCACGGCAGCGCAATGTGCAGCGCTGCTGCGGGGGGCTCTTTCCCTACAGGCCCCCGAATCCAAGATGGCGACGGGGGCCTTCGGGGACCTGTAGGGAGCTGACTTCCTCACTGCCTGCAAAGCGCAGGCATGAGGAAGTCTGCAGAACTGCCTGTGACAGATTGCTGATCTGTCACAGTGATCTGTGATGTGACAGATCAGCGATTTGTCACAGGACAGTGATGTCCCACCTGGGACTATGTAATAAAGTTAAAAAAAAAAGTTAAAATAATTTAAAAAAATCGCCAAATTAGAAAAAAAAAAAAAATTCCCCCAATAAATCCATTTATTTGAAATAAAAACAAAACAAAACAATAAAAGTACACATATTAGGTATCGCCGCGTCCGTAACGACCTGCCCTATAAAACTATCCCATTAGTTAACCCCTTTAGTGAACCCCTTAAAAAATAAAAAACGAAGCAAAACAATGATTTATTATCATACCGCCAAACAAAAAGTGCAATAACGCGCGATCAAAAAGACGCATATAAATAGCCATGGTACTGCTGAAAACGTCATCTTGTCCCGCAAAAAACGAGCTGCCATACAGCATCGTCAGCGAAAAAATAAAAAAGTTATAGCTTGCAGAATAAGGCGATACAAAAATAATTATTTTTTATATAAAATAGTTTTCATTGCATAAAACCGACAAAACATAAAAAAACGACCTAAATGAGGTATCGCTGTAACCGTACTGACCCGAAGAATAAAACTGCTTTATCAATTTTACCGCACGCGGAACGGTGTAAATGCACCCCCCCAAAAGATATACATGAAATGCTGGTTTTTGTTCATTCTGCGTCCCAAAAATCGGAATAAAAAGCGATCAAAAAATGTCACATTCCCGAAAATAAAAACGTCAACTCTTCCAGCAAAAAATAAGACCTCACATGACTCGGTGGGTCAAAATACGGAAAAATTATAGCTTTCAATATGTGGTGATGCAAAAACTATTTTTACAATAAAAAGCGTCTTTTAGCATGCGACAGCCGCCAAAAATAAATACTGCCATAAATAGTAAATCAAACCCCCGTTATCACCCCCTTAGTTAGGGAAAAATAATAAAATTAAAAGAAAATGTATTTATTTCCATTTTCCCATTAGGGTTAGGGCTAGGGTTAGGGTTAGGGCTAGGGTTAGGGTTAGGGCTGAGATTAGGGTTAGGGGTGTGTTGGCGTTAGGGTTGGAGTTAGAATTGGGGGTTTCCACTATTTGCGCACATCAGGTGCTCTCCAAATGCAACATGGCGTCTGATCTCAATTCCTGCCAATTCTGAGTTAAAAAAGTCAAATGGTGCTCCTTCCCTTTCAAGTTCTGCCATGCGCCCAAACAGTGTTTTACCCCCACATGTAGGGTATCAGCCTACTCAGGACAAATTGCAAAACAACTTTTGGGGTCCAATTTCTCCTGTTAACGTTAGGAAAATAAAAAATTAGGGGAAAAAATATCATTTTTGTGGAAAAAAATGATTTTTTTTATTTTCACGCCCGGGCGTTATAAACTTCTGTGAAGCACTTGGGGGTTCAAAGTGCTCACCACACATCTAGATAAGTTCCGTGGGGGGGTCACAAGTTTCCAAAATGGGGTCACTTGTGGGGAGTTTCAACAGTTTAGGCACATCAGAGGCTCTCCAAACGCAACATGACACCCGCAAACCATTCCATCAAAGTCTGCATTCCAAAACGTCACTACTTCCCTTCCAAGCCCCGACGTGTGTCCATACAGTAGTTTTCTCCCACATATGGGGTATCAGGGTACTCAGGACAAATTGGACAACAACTTTTGGGGTCCAATCTCTCCTGTTACCCTTGGGAAAATAAAAAAATTGGGGACTAAAAGATCATGTTTGTGGAAAAAATATGATTTATTATTTTCATGCCTGGGCGTTATAGGCTTCTGTGAAGCACTGGGGGGTTCAAAGTGCTCACCACACATTTAGATAAGTTCCTTAGGGGATCTAGTTTCCTAAATGGTGTCATTTATGGGAGGTTTCCACTGTTTAGGCACATCAGGGACTTTCCAAACGCGGCATGGCGTCCAATCCCAATTCCAGCCAAAAAAGTCAAATGGCACCGCTTCCCTTCCGAGCTCTGCCATGCGCCCAAATAGTGGTTTACCCCCACATATGGGGTATCAGCGTACTCAGGACAAATTGCACAATAACTTTTCGGGTCCTGTTACCCTTGAACAAAATAAAAATTGAGGATGAAAAGATAATTTTTGTGGAAAAAATATGATTTTTTTAATTGTACGGCTATATGTTATAAACTTCTGTGAAGCCCTTGGGGGTTCAAAGTTCTCACCACACATCCAGATAAGTTCCTTGGGGGGTCTAGTTTCCAAAATGGTGTCATTTGTGGGGGGTTTCCACTGTTTTGGTACATCAGGGGCTTTTCAAACGTGACACGGTGTCCGATCTCAATTCCAGCCAAAAAAGTAAAATGGCGGTGCTTCCCTTCCGAGCTCTGCCATGCGCCCAAATAGTCATTTACATCCACATATGGGGTATCAGTGTACTCAGGACAAATTGCACAATAACTTTTAGGGTCCTGTTACCCTTGGGAAAATAAAAATTGGGGGTGAAAAGATCATTTTGTGGAAAAAATGATTTTTTAATTGTACGGCTGTACGTTATAAACTTCTGTGAAGCCCTTGTGAATTCAAAGTTCTCACCACATATCTAGATAAGTTCCTTGGGGGGTCTAGTTTCCAAAATGGGGTCACTTGTGGGGGTTTCCACTGTTTAGGTACATCAGGGTCTCTCCAAACGTGACATGGCGTCTGATCTGAATTCCAGTCAATTTTGCATTGAAAAAGTCAAACGGCGCTCCTTCCCTTCTGAGCTCTGCCATGCGCCGAAACAGTGGTTCCCCCCACATATCAGGTATCAGCGTACTCAGGACAAATTGCACAATAACTTTTGCAGTCTAATTTCTCCTGTTACCCTTGGTAAAATAAAAAAAAAATTGAACCTGAAGAAATTTTTTTTGTGAAAAAAAGTTAAATGTTCATTTTTTTTAAACATTCAAAAAATTCCTGTGAAGCACCTGAAGGGTTAATAAACTTCTTGAATGTGGTTTTGAGCACCTTGAGGGGTGAAGTTTTTAGAATAGTGTCACTTTTGGGGATTTTCTATCATATAGACCCCTCAAAGTGACTTCAAATGTGATGTGGTCCGTAAAAATAAAATGGTGTTGCAAAAATGAGAAATCGCTGGTTAAATTTTAACCCTTATAACTTTCTAACAAAAAAATTTTGGTTCCAAAATTGTGCTGATGTAAAGTAAATATGTGGGAAATGTTACTTATTAAGTTTTTTGTTTGCCATATCTCTGTGATTTAAGGGCATAAAAATTCAAAGTTGGAAAATTGCGAAATTTTCACCAAATTTCCGTTTTTTTCACAAATAAACGCAAGTTATTTGAATGAAATTTTACCACTAACATGAAGTACAATATGTCACGAGAAAACAATGTCAGAATCACCAGGATCCATGGAAGCGTTTCAGAGTTATTACCTTATAATGGGACAGTGGTCAGAATTGTAAAAAGTGGCCCGGTCATGAATGTGCAAACCACCCTTGGGGGTAAAGGGGTTAAGAAAATGAAAAAGGCTTCTCCCCTGTGTGACTGGTCTGATGTCTAACAAGATGTGTTTTCCGGTTAAAATATTTCCCACATTCTGAACAGGAAAAAAGCTTCTCCCCTGTGTAAGTTCTCTGGTGAGGTGGCTCAGTGGTTAGCACTGCTGCCTTGCAGTGCTGTAGTCCTGGGTTCAACTCCCACCAAGGAGAACATCTGCAAGGAATTTGGATGTTCTCCCCGTGTTTCCATGGGTTTCCTCCCACATTCCTAAGACATACTGATGGGGAATTTACATTGTGAACCCCATTGGGGACAGCTATGATAATGTGTGCAAACTGTAGAGGGCTGCAGAATATGTTAGTGCTAAATAAAAAGAAAGATTATTATTAGTAAGATTCCATTTCTGGTTAAAACATTTCCCACATTATGAACAGGAAAAATGGCTTCTCTGATGTGATCAAGATTTATTTTCCTTTTACCATTAAAGAAGTTTCTCCCCTGTGTGAGTTATTTGGTGTGGAACAAGACTCCCTTTCTGGTTAAAAATTGTTTCACATTGTGAACATGAAAAAGGCTTCTCACCTTGTGTGAGTTCTCTGGTGCCTAACACAATCTGATTTAGTGCAAAAACATTTCCCACATTCTGAACATGAAAAAGGCTTCTCCCCTGTGTGAGTTCTCTTGTGGGTAACAAATTGTGATTTCTGTGCAAAACATTTCCCACATTCTGAACAGGAAAAAGGCTTCTCCCCTGTGTGAGTTCTATGGTGATTAACCAAATCTGATTTCCGGTTAAAACATTTCCCACATTCTGAACAGGAGAAAGGCTTCTCCCCTGTGTGAGTTCTATGGTGATTAACCAAATTTGATTTCCGGTTAAAACATTTCCCACATTCTGAACAGGAAAAAGGCTTCTCCCCTGTGTGAGTTCTCTGGTGAGTAACAAAACATAATTTCTGTATAAAACATTTCCCACATTCTGAACAGGAAAAAGGCTTCTCCCCTGTGTGAGTTCTCTGGTGATTAACCAAATCTGATTTCTGGTTAAAACATTTCCCACATTCTGAACAGGAAAAAGGCTTCTCCCCTGTGTGAGTTCTCTGGTGCCTAACCAAATCTGATTTCTGGTTAAAACATTTCCCACATTCTGAACAGGAAAAAGGCTTCTCCCCTGTGTGAGTTCTTCTGTGTGTAACAAAACGTGATTTCCATGTAAAACATTTCCCACATTCTGAACATGAGAATGACTTCTTTGCTTTAGTAGCAGTTTGTTTTTTAATGCCTCTTTTGTGACATTGATTTCCCTTATTAGTCAGTAATGAATCAGAAGATGGGAGCTGTTTCATAGGATCAGATGACAGATCTTTGCTGTGAATGGATGATGATATATCTGGAGTAACAGCAATCACTTCAGTTGTATCTTGTAGGATCTCAAGATCATCAGATTTAAAAATTGAAAATGTCAGCTGTCCCTCTGATCTCCTGGTACAGTCATCTGCTAAGATAGAAAACAATTATTATTTATTAATAAAATATCCTTTAGTTTTATATTTTTGAACATTTCTACTTAAACTGTCCATAAAAATGGCAAGCTATGTAAAAAACTTTAATTATTTACCAAGACAATGACAGTTCACAGTCTAATAGAAAACCTTGTTGGATGAGCCAGTAGTGTGCGGTGTTCAACTGTTTGTTCATTCTGCCTCCCAAATAACGAATATAAAGAAACCAATCAATGTTATGTAGGCGAAAATAATACCAATTCTCATCTCACAAAAAACAAGTCCCCTCTCAGGTCCATCATCTGTCATTGGAAAAACAGAGGTTCCCACACTATTAGAGGCTCAAAGGCTGTTGAAAAGCGACAAGGTTTCCATAAACCAATCCAGCAAAATCCGCTCTCACTTCGGAGTCTTGCAGTGTGCGCAAACAACATTTAGGATCCCTGTATTTAGCAATATTATAGTGAGAAGAACCCACTTAATTTGCGGTGTCTCCTGGAGCACAATCTGGGCACTATGTGCTGGGTAATAAAATGGCAAATGTGTAATTTTCACTCCAACATCCACTGCGTGTTAATTTCCAGAAAGTTGCTGTGGAGTCAAATTATTCACTCCTCCTACATACGTAGTTAGAGTTGTTGGTAACCCTCATTTAATGACAGAAAAACCCACAATGGTCACAGAAATAACTTTAATCTGACAAAAGTAAAAATAATTAAAAAAAATCTATCAAAATGAACAACTGAAAGTCTGACATTGCTTTTCAGCCATGCTTCCACAGAATTTTTAAAAAATAAAACTCATGAAATGGGCCTGGACAGAAATGATGGTTCCCTTAAGTAAAATATTTGCTGCACAACCTTTTGAGGCAATTGCTGAAATTAAATGATTCCTGTAACTGTCAATGAGACTTCTGCTCCTCTCGACAGGTATTTTGGCCCACTCTTCAAGAGCAACTGCTCCAGTTGTCTCGTGTGTGAAGGTTGCCTTTTCCAGATGACGTTTCACCTCTTTCCAAAGATGCTCATTAGGATTTAGGTCAGGGCTCATAGAAGGCCACTTCAGAATAGTCCAATGTTTTCCTCTTAGCCATTCTTGCGTGTTTTTAGCTGTGTATTGTGTGTCATTATCCTGTTGCAAGACCCATGACCTGCGACTGAGACCATGCTTTCTGACACTGGGCAGCACATTTCTCTCTAGAATCCCTTGATAGTCTTGAGATTTCATTGTACCCTGCAGATTCTAGACACCCTGTGCCAGATGCAGCAAAGCAGCCCCAGAACATAACAGTGTCTCCTCCATGTTTCACAGTAGGGACAGTGTTCTTTTTGTGATATGCCTCATTTTTCTATCTGAGAACATAGAGCTGATGTGTCTTGCCAGAAAGTTCCATTTTTGTCTCATCTGTCCATAGGACATTCTCCCAGAAGCTTTGTAGCTTGTCAACATGTAGGTTGGCAAATTCCAGTCTGTTTTTTTATGATTTTTTTTCAACAATGGTGTCCTCCTTGGTCGTCTCCCATGAAGTCGACTTTGGCTCATACGACAGATGGTGGGATCTGACACTGATGTTCCTTTAGCTTCAAGTTCACCTTTAATCTGTTTACAAGTTATTCTGGGCTATATTACCATTCATATTATCTGTCACTTTGATTTGTCATCAATTTTCCTCCTGCGGCCACGTCCAGGGAGGTTGGCTACAGTCCCATGGATATTAAATTTCTGAATAACATGTTCAACTTTAGCCACAAGAATATGAAGCTGCTTGGAGATGGTCTTATAACTTTTATCTGTAACATGTTTGTCTATAATTTTCTTTCTAATCTCCTGAGACAACTCTTTCCTTCGCTTCCTCTGGTCCATGTTGAGTGTGATACACACCATGTCACCACACAGCACAGTGAGTATCTGTAGCCTCTATACAGGCCACTCACTGATTCCAGGATTGTAGACACCTGTGATGCTAATTAGTGGACACACTGCGATTTACACATTCTGTGGAAGCTTGATTGAAAAGCAATGTCTGACTTTCATTTGTTCATTTTCATAGATTTTTTATTTATTATTACTTTTGTCAGATTTAAGTTATTTCTGTGACCATTGTGGGTTTTTCTGTCATTAAACGAGGGGTACCAACAATTTTGACCACGTGTGTATAGTTTACAACCATCAGTGAATTAATTAATAACATGGAATCACTTTATGGGGATTTCGACTATTCTGGTTTTCTGTCATTTAGTTATATTAGGGCTTCTGCATATGGTGTGTCCAATCTCATCTGGGATCTGTTCCTGCTGTCCAGCTGGAGTAATCTGCTCCCTACTTCAGCCAATTGGAAAGTACCACACCCTACTAAAGCGCAAAGCACATGGCCGGAATCTGCCAGATACAGCGCTGTTCTCCTCTGGTTCAGTCCTCTGTGCTCAGCTTGCGGCTTGTGTATTTGTTTCCTGCTGTGACCGTGGCCCGTTTACTGACTACTCTTGTGTCTTCTGATTCTGTATTCTGTCCTTCTGGTTCTGACCCATCTACCTGACTATTCTTCTTGCCATCTAACTCCACACAATAGCAGGTAACACCATGGTCCAAGCCTAGGGGTACCAGTGTAAGTCCAGATTCCATGTAAGGGTGTTATAGGATGATGAGCAAGGCAATCCTTGGGATATGGAGAGTAGAGAAGATAGAGCCAAGCATGTTCATGGTGGACATCTTTTGAGCTGCCAGGTGACCATGAACAGTGCTCCCAATACATTGTGTCTGCAAACTATTCCAGCTAGATCTGCATTCAAATAGCTAAATGGCGCTCCTTCCCTTCTGAACACTGCCATGTGCCCAGGCAGTAGTGTACAACCGTATGTAGGGTATAGTGCGAAGCTGGAGAATAATTTGTAAGATCCATTTGTTTTCTATTATTCTTTGTGAATAATTTATCACCACATAAAGTGACACACGTCAGATATTAATAATGGGGCCTGATTAAGAACACAAATCTGGCTGCAGGAAGAGGTTAAATCAGAGGATTTTGGACACTACTGTAATCAAACACTGTGACTATAGACAATATCATCTACTGAAATGATCAAACTCCACAGTCTCCATCAGTAATAAATGAGCAGCTAGTGGTGAAACCTCTCTGGGGTAATTAGAGTATGGGGCTCGGTGACGTCACAATCTAAACTATCGTAAGCTCCAATATTTTCTGTCAGATGAGATTCATGAAGAAATATTACACATTTATAGAGAACTGTGAATAATAGTGCAGAGCTGAGATCTCTTAAAGGGAACCTGTCAGCAGGATTGTGCTCAGTAACCTACAGACAATGTCAGGTCAGCGCCGTTATACTGATTACAATGATACCTGGTGATGAAATCCGTCTTGTGGTTGTTATTTAATCTGTATTTGAAGTTTTCAGTTAATGATATTTCCTGCTCGGGGGTGGGGCTAAGGGTGGGGCTGTGGGCGGGGCTGTGGGTGGGGCTTTATGTGGTGCTCTGATTACATATTCATCTTTATTAGCTTATGACAGGTCGCTGACCCCTGACTGACCTGCCCCCATTATTACATAATGCATATAATAACACTGATATTATTGGTGATAATGCCTATAATATTGTCGCTATTGTGAGGCTTAGAAAAAAATTACATCCAGCAAAATGACACCAGCGGCGCCTGCGCAGTAGCCTCTATCTCTTACTTATAGATACTACTGCGCAGGCGCCGCCATCACCGGTGACATTTTGCTGCATGTAATACAGATGAATATGTAATCAGAGTACCACATAAAGCACATATTTTTCTTTAATTGATTTTCTATCTTGTCAGCACATTCTACGTACGCTGTCATTTGGCTTTATAGTTACAGATCTGGGCAGGTAACGGTCAGCGTCTCCTAATGTGAAGGAGAGAATGGCTAATGAAATCAATTATTAAACCTTATATAAGTCAGTTCAGATATGGTGTACCAAGATGGCGTCTGTGTCTTCAGACAACACCTTGGAAGGAATCCTTGGAATGCAGAAGCTGAGATACTGGATACCATATATGGAAGTGAAGCTGAAATGGACCTATCATAGACTGACACTGGCTACTCAGAAGATTGTGTGACACCCATTTCCTGTCTCTTTGTCTTGAGAATAAACTTCAGTTGTGTGCAAGCCTTTGCTGAGAAAGGAGTAGACATCTAACTCTGTGTTCAGTGTGACTCTTTAATCGCGCACTCAAGTCAGGTACAAGCAATAATATAGATCTTGCTTTAAGGGATCACCCTCACACTAATACCAGGGGGTAGGTGGATCCTCCAGGTTGTAAGTTCTACAGAAAAGGGCTTTCAATGACAAAAGTCGTTTAAACAGTTTTGGGTGGAGGAGAATATTGTGGTCTAGAGGCAAAATGGTGATCATGGTAATACGGCCGGACTACACCACCGATAAAGCAGCCACAGCCGGTGACTGAGAAGAATCTGTGACTTCTCTGCATTCAGTGGTTACTACTCACCTGGGTAGTCATATGTGGGAATCTCCTCTTTACACCACTCATCATCTCTCACATATGTCTCTGTAGTATTAATATGGGTCAGATCTTCACCCTGAAACAAATATTGTAAAAGTCACAGACAGATGGAGAAGTCCCATCTATGATCAGCTCTAATCCTGCCATCTCCACCCTTCTCATTACACAAGTATAAAACATATAATACTGGTGGATAAAACAAGACTGAGCACAAGACCTTCACAGCCGTCTACACATCACAGGGGAGATCTCCTGACACCTTCTCTCCATCTACCTGATGATCCTGAGGAGCACTGGGATCTTCTTGGTTGCAGTCCTGTGGAAGAAGAGGACGGGGACATCTCTCTGGTGTTGTCCTCTTACTGGATAGATCTGGAGGAAACACATACAGGGACTGAATTCATTCTCTACATACTGATAATTATAGGCCGTGTGTATTTAGTCCTGTCTATTACCTGGTGATGTGAGGGGCTGGGGAACCTCCATTATGACGTCCTTGTAGAGATCTCTGTGTCCTTCCAAATACTCCCACTCCTCCATGGAGAAATAGACAGCGACATCCTGACACCTTATAGGAACCTGACACATACAATGATACCGTCATCCCCCGATCCCTTCATAGTGTTACTGTATAATGTCCCAGCATTCCCAGCAGTGTCACCTCTCCAGTCAGCAGCTCAATCATCTTGTAGGTGAGTTCTAGGATCTTCTGGTCATTGATGTCCTCATGGATCAGGGGGTGAGGTGGAGGCCCTGTGATTGGGCTCACGGGTCTTCCCCATCCCTCAGACACAGGGTCCTGACAGCGATCACTAGAGGTCTTCTTCACCACTGTGTAATCCTGTTTATGGAGAGACACATTAATAAATCTCACTACAGACATTTCCAGAGTCCTCACCTCTCCAGTTCTGTCCATCTGTTATTCCCATAGATAAGAATGATGTAATGTGACGTCATCAGAATCTCTCACCTCTCCAGTGAGACGGAAGAGGATCTCTAGGGTGAGGTGTAACATCCTCTCCGCCATCTTGTCTCTGTCCATATCCGTCCTTGATGGGTAAATCAGGAAAATTCTCTTCTGTAGAAGATCTTCACTGAGAGGATCCGATATTGTAGAGACCTGAATGAGAAGAAGATGATCCGATGTAACATCATAAGAATCCTGTGTAATAATACAATTACTGGAGATAATAAGGGAAACATATGAGGAGATTTATTATCTTACAGGGTTTAGTTTTCTTCCCTGACATCTACTAATAAAACCTATATATTTAGGCCACAGACAACAAGCAGTTTCCTCCTCGGAGTCGGCAGCTGAACACGTTCCTCATAGACTCATCTTCCATAACGCTAATTCTCGTCTCATTATCGACACTGGAATCGGCATTAGCAATACTGCAGGAGATATTCATTACACGCGACATGAGAAATAACTCCTTCATGATGAGGACGACATCTTCATCTCCTACTACGGCTCTGGAAACAGATTTGGCCAGAGTCGGCCACTGACTCCATCCCCACCGGCCGTCTATATGAAGGTTTCCCGTCTTCCCCGCACTGGAATCTTCCATCACGTTAGATCTCAGCTCTGAGTCACACACAGAAGTTTGAGGCTTTTAGAAAATATTTTTAGTTTCCACAAACACAACGGACAGAAATGATCTGATCCCAAAGTCTCCATGTACAGTGATTTATGGGGTTTATTTCTGGCCTTAGGCTTTCCTATATTACAAGAAAAACTCCAGGAAAAGCCGATATTAAAATGTTTCAAAAGAAAATTGGCTCCAACAATTCTTGTAAGAAAAAAATAAGAAAAAAGTAGAAGACACATTTTATTATATTTCAACAAGTGAAACATTTCTTTTGCAAATTAACTCTTCTGGTCCCCAGAACATAGATGTACACCACAGGGACGGCACAGAGGAGGCTTCAACAAATCCCTGACAGTTTAACCACTTGCTGCTGTGAAAAGCAAACATGGCATCTAAGAATAGTCCGGCTGAATGCCCCCCGCCTCCAAGTACTCAATAGTATGGGGCGGCCTAGTTACTCTGATACCTACATGCCTAATAATGGGGTCTGGGCTGCAATGTATGAAGGTCTATTAGGCCGGGCCAGAGGCAGCGTCCAATAAGTTACCTTATAACGCCCCCATACATATTAGACTAACATTCCATGAAAGCACTGATTTCGGGGGGTTTGGCCGACCATATAATGTATTTGGGGGCCTCCCGACAGATGATGTCAGGGCAGAGAAGGATCTGGCATCCTGAATTTCAGAGGATAATCCGTTTGTTCTTTCTATATACACTGCTCAAAAAAATAAGGGGAACACTTAAACAACAGAATATAACTCCAAGTAAATCAAACTTCTGTGAAATCAAGCTGTGCACTTAGGAAGCAACACTGATTGACAATCAATTTCACATGCTGCTGTGCAAATGGAATAGACAACAGATGGAAATTATTGGCAATTATCAAGACACCCTCAATAAAGGAGTGGTTCTGCAGGTGGGGACCATAGACCACATCTCAGTACCAATGCTTCTGGCTGATGTTTTGGTCACTTTTGAATGTTGGTTGTGCTTTCACACTCGTGGTAGCATGAGACGGCCTCTACAACACACACAAGTGGCTCAGGTAGTGCAGCTCATCCAGGATGGCACATCAATGCAAGCTGTGGCAAGAATGTTTGCTGTGTCTTTCAGCGTAGTGTCCAGAGGCTGGAGTCGCTACCAGGAGACAGGCCAGTACACCAGCAGATGTGGAGGGGGCCGTAGGAGGGCAACAACCCAGCAGTAGGACCGCTACTTCCACCTTTATGCAAGGAGGAACAGGAGGAGCACTGCCAGAGCCCTGCAAAATGATCTTCAGCAGGCCACAAATGTTCTGTGTCTGCACAAATGGTTAGAAACTGACTCCATGAGGATGGTCTGAGGGCCCGACGTCCACAGATGGGGGTTGTGCTCACAGCCCAACACCGTACAGGACGCCACAGTACACCAGGATTGGCAAATTCGCCGCTGGCGCCCTGTGCTCTTCACAGATGGAAGCAGGTTCACACTGAGCACATGTTACAGCAGTGACAGAGTCTGGAGACGCCGTGGAGAGCGATCTGCTGCCTGCAACATCCTTCAGCATGACCGGTTTGGCAGAGGTCAGTAATGGTGTGGGGTGGCATTTCTTTGGAGGGTCACACGATGTTGGGCTGTGAGCACAACCCCCATGGAGACACAATTGTGCCTTTACCTGTAGATAAATTCCCAGTGGGGGCAATTTCCAAAATGCAATAACTTAAGTGGGGAATTCAGCTCTTTTCTCACTTAAGGGATCTGTATATGGAGTCTACAAACTACAGTGGGGGAAATAAGGATTTGTTACGCTGCCAATTTTGGGGTAAAGTCACATTTTTGTGAGGAAAAAAGTAAAATTGTCATTTTTTCCTTCCACATTGCTTAAATTCCTGTCACACTATCCGAATTCAGATATTGTCCTGTCAGAAAGGAGAATACAGGGAGCGAAAGGGTTAACAGGACTCACAGGAGGAAGCGGCCCAGAAAGCAGAAGATCCAGGAGTGTCCGCCACATATATGACTGCTCTGTGCACAGGACCTGTGATGAGGTCACAGGAGGGGAGGAGTCAGGGGTCACATGATCGGGGCCTCAGTGTGTGCAGGACTCAGTGTGCTGGAGCGCTCCCGATAATCAGCTGCGTATGTCGTGCTGTGTGATAGTCACAGCACCTGCATGGAGGACGACACATGCAGCTGATTATCGGGAGCGCTCCGGGGATCCGGGGTCCCGATGCAGCTATTCGGTAAGTGATATTAGCCAATAACAACTTCTCCGACGATATTCGCTCATCTCTAGTAATAACAGCTCAAAGACATTCACCGAACTTTTCATTAAGTTTAATAGTAAGACCCTATTAAATACTGAGCACCAGCGGGATGAAGCATTGACAGCTGCATGTAAAAGTGTGGGCGCCCCTGGTCATAATGACTGTTATTGTGAGCAGTAGTAAGATGAAGATGAAATGATCTCTAAAAGGCCGAACCTCTAAGATCACACATGGCCTTTGTATTTTAGGCAAAAATAATAATAAAATATATATATAGAGACTTTTTTACAATTTCATAATTGCAAAAAGGAAAAAGGGCGATGCAAAACTTTGGGCACCCGGGGAGATTTGTGTACTGAGATAATTTTGACCAAGATTTCACACCTTAATTAGCTTGTTAGGGTTATGGTGAGATCACATGGTGACTAGGAGCTACAGTCTGAGGAAATAGCTAAAAAGCCTTAACTAGACCCCAGTACAGCTGTATAATGAGGCCCAGGCTTTATAGTGAAGAGACAGGAGTGAGGTCCTGTTCCCAGGAGCTACAGTCTAAGGAAAGGGCTAAAAAGCCTTCACTAGACCCCTGTACAGCTGTATAATGAGGCCCAGGCTTTACAGTAAAGGGACAGGGGTGAGGGCCTGTTCCCAGGAGCTACAGTCTGAGGAAAGGGCTAAAAAGCCTTCACTAGACCCCTGTACAGCTGTATAATAAGGCCCAGGCTTTATAGTGAAGGAACAGGAGTGAGGGCCTGTGCCCAGGAGCTACAGTCTGAGGAAAGGGCTAAAAAGCCTTCACTAGACCCCTGTACAGCTGTATAATGAGGCCCAGGCTCTATAGTGAAGGGACAGGAGTGAGGGCCTGTGCCCAGGAGCTACAGTCTGAGGAAAGGACTAAAAAGCCTTCACTAGACCCCCTGTACAGCTTTATAATGAAGACCAGGCTTTATAGTGAAGGGACAGGAGTGAGGGCCTGTGCCCAGGGGCTACAGTCTCTAGAAAGGGCTAAAAAGCCTTCACTAGACCCCTGTACAGCTGTATAATGAGGCCCAGGCTTTATAGTGAAGGGACAGGAGTGAGGGCCTGTTCCCAGGAGCTACAGTCTGAGGAAAGAGCTAAAAAGCCTTCGCTAGACCCCTGTACAGCTGTATAATGAGGCCCAGGCTTTATAGTGAAGGGACAGGAGTGAGGGCCTGTGCCCAGGAGCTACAGTCTGAGGAAAGGGCTATAAAGCCTTCACTAGACCCCTGTACAGCTGTATAATGAGGCCCAGGCTTTATAGTGAAGGGACAGGAGTGAGGGCCTGTGCCCAGGAGCTACAGTCTGAGGAAAGGACTAAAAAGCCTTCACTAGACCCCTGTACAGCTGTATAATGAAGACCAGGCTTTATAGTGAAGGGACAGGAGTGAGGGCCTGTGCCCAGGGGCTACAGTCTCTGGAAAGGGCTAAAAAGCCTTCACTATACCCCTGTACAGCTGTATAATAAAGACCAGGCTTTATAGTGAAGGGACAGGAGTGAGGGCCTGTGCCCAGGGGCTACAGTCTCCGGAAAGGGCTAAAAAGCCTTCACTATACCCCTGTACAGCTGTATAATGAGGCCCAGGCTTTATAGTGAAGGGACAGGAGTGAGGGCCTGTTCCTAGGAGCTACAGACTGAGGAAAGGGCTAAAAAGCCTTCACTAGACCCCTGTACAGCTGTATAATGAGGCCCAGGCTTTATAGTGAAGGGACAGGAGTGAGGGCCTGTGCCCAGGAGCTACAGACTGAGGAAAGGGCTAAAAAGCCTTCACTAGACCCCTGTACATCTGTATAATGAGGCCCAGGCTTTATAGTGAAGGGACAGAAGTGAGGGCCTGTGCCCAGGAGCTACAGTCTGAGGAAAGGGCTAAAAAGCCTTCACTAGACCCCTGTACAGCTGTATAATGAGGCCCAGGCTTTATAGAGAAGGGACAGGAGTGAGGGCCTGTTCCCAGGAGCTACAGTCTGAGGAAAGGGCTAAAAAGCCTTCCCTAGACCCCTGTACAGCTGTATAATGAGGCCCAGGCTTTATAGTGAAGGGACAGAAGTGAGGGCCTGTGCCCAGGAGCTACAGTCTGAGGAAAGGGCTAAAAAGCCTTCACTAGACCCCTGTACAGCTGTATAATGAGGCCCAGGCTTTATAGTGAAGGGACAGGAGTGAGGGCCTGTGCCCAGGAGCTACAGTCTGAGGA
Source organism: Dendrobates tinctorius (assembly GCF_039654945.1). Lineage (NCBI taxonomy): Eukaryota > Metazoa > Chordata > Amphibia > Anura > Dendrobatidae > Dendrobates > Dendrobates tinctorius. The sequence goes on along the minus strand of NW_027361988.1, from coordinate 489,802 downwards.
AAGGGCTATAAAGCCTTCACTAGACCCCTGTACAGCTGTATAATGAGGCCCAGGCTTTATAGTGAAGGGACAGGAATGAGGGCCTGTGCCCAGGAGCTACAGTCTGAGGAAAGGACTAAAAAGCCTTCACTAGACCCCTGTACAGCTGTATAATGCAGACCAGGCTTTATAGTGAATGGACAGGAGTGAGGGCCTGTGCCCAGGGGCTACAGTCTCTGGAAAGGGCTAAAAAGCCTTCACTATACCCCTGTACAGCTGTATAATGAGGCCCAGGCTTTATAGTGAAGGGATAGGAGTGAGGGCCTGTTCCCAGGAGCTACAGTCTGAGGAAAGAGCTAAAAAGCCTTCACTAGACCCCTGTACAGCTGTATAATGAGGCCCAGGCTTTATAGTGAAGGGACAGGAGTGAGGGCCTGTTCCCAGGAGCTACAGTCTGAGGAAAGAGCTAAAAAGCCTTCACTAGACCCCTGTACAGCTGTATAATGAGGCCCAGGCTTTATAGTTTAGGGACAGGAGTGAGGGCCTGTTCCCAGGAGCTACAGTCTGAGGAAAGGGCTAAAAAGCCTTCACTAGACCCCTGTACAGCTGTATAATGAGGCCCAGGCTTTATAGAGAAGGGACAGGAGTGAGGGCCTGTTCCCAGGAGCTACAGTCTGAGGAAAGGGCTAAAAAGCCTTCACTAGACCCCTGTACAGCTGTATAATGAGGCCCAGGCTTTATAGTGAAGGGACAGAAGTGAGGGCCTGTGCCCAGGAGCTACAGTCTGAGGAAAGGGCTAAAAAGCCTTCACTAGACCCCTGTACAGCTGTATAATGAGGCCCAGGCTTTATAGTGAAGGGACAGGAGTGAGGGCCTGTGCCCAGGAGCTACAGTCTGAGGAAAGGGCTATAAAGCCTTCACTAGACCCCTGTACAGCTGTATAATGAGGCCCAGGCTTTATAGTGAAGGGACAGGAGTGAGGGCCTGTGCCCAGGAGCTACAGTCTGAGGAAAGGACTAAAAAGCCTTCACTAGACCCCTGTACAGCTGTATAATGAAGACCAGGCTTTATAGTGAAGGGACAGGAGTGAGGGCCTGTGCCCAGGGGCTACAGTCTCTGGAAAGGGCTAAAAAGCCTTCACTATACCCCTGTACAGCTGTATAATGAGGCCCAGGCTTTATAGTGAAGGGATAGGAGTGAGGGCCTGTTCCCAGGAGCTACAGTCTGAGGAAAGAGCTAAAAAGCCTTCACTAGACCCCTGTACAGCTGTATAATGAGGCCCAGGCTTTATAGTGAAGGGACAGGAGTGAGGGCCTGTTCCCAGGAGCTACAGTCTGAGGAAAGAGCTAAAAAGCCTTCACTAGACCCCTGTACAGCTGTATAATGAGGCCCAGGCTTTATAGTGAAGGGACAGGAGTGAGGGCCTGTTCCCAGGAGCTACAGTCTGAGGAAAGGGCTAAAAAGCCTTCACTAGACCCCTGTACAGCTGTATAATGAGGCCCAGGCTTTATAGAGAAGGGACAGGAGTGAGGGCCTGTTCCCAGGAGCTACAGTCTGAGGAAAGGGCTAAAAAGACTTCACTAGAACCCTGTACAGCTGTATAATGAGGCCCAGGCTTTATAGTGAAGGGACAGGAGTGAGGGCCTGTTCCCAGGAGCTACAGTCTGAGGAAAGGGCTATAAAGCCTTCACTAGACCCCTGTACAGCTGTATAATGAGGCCCAGGCTTTATAGTGAAGGGACAGAAGTGAGGGCCTGTGCCCAGGAGCTACAGTCTGAGGAAAGGGCTAAAAAGCCTTCACTAGACCCCTGTACAGCTGTATAATGAGGCCCAGGCTTTATAGTGAAGGGACAGGAGTGAGGGCCTGTGCCCAGGAGCTATAGTCTGAGGAAAGGGCTATAAAGCCTTCACTAGACCCCTGTACAGCTGTATAATGTGGCCCAGGCTTTATAGAGAAGGGACAGGAGTGAGGGCCTGTTCCCAGGAGCTACAGTCTGAGGAAAGGGCTAAAAAGACTTCACTAGACCCCTGTACAGCTGTATAATGAGGCCCAGGCTTTATAGAGAAGGGACAGGAGTGAGGGCCTGTTCCCAGGAGCTACAGTCTGAGGAAAGGGCTAAAAAGCCTTCACTAGACCCCTGTACAGCTGTATAATGAAGACCAGGCTTTATAGTGAAGGGACAGGAGTGAGGGCCTGTGTCCAGGAGCTACAGTCTGAGGAAAGGGCTAAAAAGCCTTCACTAGACCCCTGTACAGCTGTATAATAAGGCCCAGGCTTTATAGTGAAGGAACAGGAGTGAGGGCCTGTGCCCAGGAGCTACAGTCTGAGGAAAGGGCTAAAAAGCCTTCACTAGACCCCTGTACAGCTGTATAATGAGGCCCAGGCTTTATAGTGAAGGGACAGGAGTGAGGGCCTGTTCCCAGGAGCTACAGTCTGAGGAAAGAGCTAAAAAGCCTTCACTAGACCCCTGTACAGCTGTATAATGAGGCCCAGGCTTTGTAGTGAAGGGACAGGAGTGAGGGCCTGTTCCCAGGAGCTACTGTCTGAGGAAAGGGCTAAAAAGCCTTCACTAGACCCCTGTACAGCTGTTTAATGAGGCCCAGGCTTTATAGAGAAGGGACAGGAGTGAGGGCCTGTTCCCAGGAGCTACAGTCTGAGGAAAGGGCTAAAAAGACTTCACTAGACCCCTGTACAGCTGTATAATGAGGCCCAGGCTTTATAGAGAAGGGACAGGAGTGAGGGCCTGTTCCCAGGAGCTACAGTCTGAGGAAAGGGCTAAAAAGCCTTCACTAGACCCCTGTACAGCTGTATAATGAAGACCAGGCTTTATAGTGAAGGGACAGGAGTGAGGGCCTGTGTCCAGGAGCTACAGTCTGAGGAAAGGGCTAAAAAGCCTTCACTAGACCCCTGTACAGCTGTATAATGAGGCCTAGGCTTTAAAGTGAAGGGACAGGAGTGAGGGACTGTTCCCAGGAGCTACTGTCTGAGGAAAGGGCTAAAAAGCCTTCACTAGACCCCTGTACAGCTGTATAATGAGGCCCAGGCTTTAAAGTGAAGGGACAGGAGTGAGGGACTGTTCCCAGGAGCTACTGTCTGAGGAAAGGGCTAAAAAGCCTTCACTAGACCCCTGTACAGCTGTATAATGAAGACCAGGCTTTATAGTGAAGGGACAGGAGTGAGGGCCTGTGTCCAGGAGCTACAGTCTGAGGAAAGGGCTAAAAAGCCTTCACTAGACCCCTGTACAGCTGTATAATGAGGCCTAGGCTTTAAAGTGAAGGGACAGGAGTGAGGGACTGTTCCCAGGAGCTACTGTCTGAGGAAAGGGCTAAAAAGCCTTCACTAGACCCCTGTACAGCTGTATAATGAGGCCTAGGCTTTATAGTGAAGGGACAGGAGTGAGGGCCTGTTCCCAGGAGCTACTGTCTGAGGAAAGGGCTAAAAAGCCTTCACTAGACCCCTGTACAGCTGTATAATGAGGCCCAGGCTTTATAGAGAAGGGACAGGAGTGAGGGCCTGTTCCCAGGAGCTACAGTCTGAGGAAAGGGCTAAAAAGCCTTCACTAGACCCCTGTACAGCTGTATAATGAGGCGCAGGCTTTATAGTGAAGGGACAGGAGTGAGGGCCTGTGCCCAGGAGCTACAGACTGAGGAAAGGGCTAAAAAGCCTTCACTAGACCCCTGTACAGCTGTATAATGAGGCCCAGGCTTTATAGTGAGGGGACAGCAGGGAGAAAACTGGGGAAAGGAGCCAGAAGAGCCGGACTGCCCATCACTAACCTGCAGAGCCGCACTCCACATATATGGCTGCTCTGTGCACAGGACCTGTGATGAGGTCACAGGAAGGGAGGAGTCAGGGGTCACATGATCTCCGGAGTGAAGATGCTCCATGGAGGCTTCTCCTCAGTTAGTGACATTCCCGCCATTATTTGCCCCTCACTACTGGCACAATTACCCCGCGCCGCCTTCTCTACACAGTGTTATGTGTGGAATGTAACGTTTGATTTCTCTGGAGGGAAATAGACCCCACACAGGAGGGAATTATCCCCAGTTACCGGCCGTCTACTATATGGCGGCATATGATTGTGCTATCGACTCCACGCCAGGAGCTAAAATGCCCAAATCTCGGTTATTTCCCCCCTTCCAGAGTCCGGCTGAGGTCGGGGTCACACTTGGGAGAAACTCGCCCGAGTCTCGCACCTCAGTGCCCTTGTGGATTAGCCTCTGTAGGGGAAACGACACCGGCTGTCAGGGACAGGGGGCCCCAACATAAATCCAATATTCGCTGTAAGAAAACCCAACCTGATGCTGCCATTCGGGGTAACCAATGCTCCGGCAGTCTGTGACAATGTCAGTAATTATATTTTCCTCACTGATTGGTAGATTTGTGGTAATTTTCCTGGATGATATAGTGAGTTACTCCCGTCCTCTGGAGGAGCATGCTGAGCATGTCAGACAGGTTCTCCAGGTTCTACGTGACAACTATTTATTTGGTAACCTGGAGAAATGACAATTTGTGGTCCAGCAGGTCCAGTTCTCAGGACATGTGGCTTCTGCATTGGGGTCTCAGATGGACCCCGTTACGGTCCCAGCAGTCCCTTCCAGTGGCGGATTATAATGAGGTCAATTTGGGCAGTTGCCCCGGGCCCAGTGGGGTTAAGGGGCCCACAGCCCAGGCCAGTAAATTGCCCCATTATAATCCGCCACCGCGCAGGGCCGGATTACAGGCAGGGCAGGCGGGGCTTCAGCCCCGGGGCCCCCAGCACAAGAGCTTCTAAGGGGGCCCCCACCACATTCCTGCTGGCTGCTGCAATGGCACTCCATCTTCTCCCCACCTAAAAGTGAGTGACCGTGGGGGCGGCATTATGTGCTCTGCTACCAGCAGCATCTACAAGTAGCCTGAACGCTGATGCTGCTGGTAGCGTGCAAAGGCTTGTGATGAGCTCCCAGGAGGGAAGGTGTCAGGGCCCCCGATCATGTGACCCCTGTCTCCTCCCCTCCTGTGACCTCATCACAGGTCCTGTGCGCACAGCACTGAGAGCAGCCATGTATGTGGAGTGCGGCTCTGCGGGTGGAGGTCGGTGCTGGAGGCTCCATTATTCTCTATGTGGAGTGGGGCTCTGCGGGTGGAGGTCGGTGCTGGAGGCTCCATTATTCTCTATGTGGAGTGGGGCTCTGCGGGTGGAGGTCGGTGCTGGAGGCTCCATTATTCTCTATGTGGAGTGGGGCTCTGCGGGTGGAGGTCGGTGCTGGAGGCTCCATTATTCTCTGTGGAGTGCGGCTCTGCGGGTGGAGGTCGGTGCTGGAGGCTCCATTATTCTCTATGTGGAATGTGGCTCTGCGGGTGGAGGTCGGTGCTGGAGGCTCCATTATTCTCTATGTGGAGTGCGGCTCTGCGGGTGGAGGTCGGTGCTGGAGGCTCCATTATTCTCTATGTGGAGTGCGGCTCTGCGGGTGGAGGTCAGTGCTGGAGGCTCCATTATTCTCTATGTGGAGTGTGGCTCTGCGGGTGGAGGTCGGTGCCGGAGGCTCCATTATTCTCTATGTGGAGTGAGGCTCTGCGGGTGGAGGTCGGTGCTGGAGGCTCCATTATTCTCTATGTGGAGTGCGGCTCTGCGGGTGGAGGTCAGTGCTGGAGGCTCCATTATTCTCTATGTGGAGTGTGGCTCTGCGGGTGGAGGTCGGTGCTGGAGGCCCCATTATTCTCTATGTGGAGTGTGGCTCTGCGGGTGGAGGTCGGTGCTGGAGGCTCCATTATTCTCTATGTGGAGTGCGGCTCTGCGGGTGGAGGTCGGTGCCGGAGGCTCCATTATTCTCTATGTGGAGTGAGGCTCTGCGGGTGGAGGTCGGTGCTGGAGGCCCCATTATTCTCTATGTGGAGTGCGGCTCTGCGGGTGGAGGTCGGTGCTGGAGGCCCCATTATTCTCTATGTGGAGTGCGGCTCTGCGGGTGGAGGTCGGTGCTGGAGGCTCCATTATTCTCTATGTGGAGTGCGGCTCTGCGGGTGGAGGTTGGTGCTGGAGGCTCCATTATTCTCTATGTGGAGTGCGGCTCTGCGGGTGGAGGTCGGTGCTGGAGGCTCCATTATTCTCTATGTGGAGTGCGGCTCTGCGGGTGGAGGTCGGTGCTGGAGGCTCCATTATTCTCTATGTGGAGTGCGGCTCTGCGGGTGGAGGTCGGTGCTGGAGGCTCCATTATTCTCTATGTGGAGTGCGGCTCTGCGGGTGGAGGTCGGTGCTGGAGGCCCCATTATTCTCTATGTGGAGTGTGGCTCCGCGGGTGGAGGTCGGTGCTGGAGGCTCCATTATTCTCTATGTGGAGTGCGGGTGGAGGTCGGTGCTGGAGTCTCCATTATTCTTTATGTGGAGTGCGGCTCTGCAGGTGGAGGTCGGTGCTGGAGGCCCCATTATTCTCTATGTGGAGTGCAGCTCTGCGGGTGGAGGTCGGTGCTGGAGGCTCCATTATTCTCTATGTGGAGTGCGGCTCTGCGGGTGGAGGTCGGTGCTGTAGGCTCCATTATTCTCTATGTGGAGTGCGGCTCTGCGGGTGGAGGTCGGTGCTGGAGGCTCCATTATTCTCTATGTGGAGTGCGGCTCTGCGGGTGGAGGTCGGTGCTGGAGGCTCCATTATTCTCTATGTGGAGTGTGGCTCTGCGGGTGGAGGTCGGTGCTGGAGGCTCCATTATTCTCTATGTGGAGTGTGGCTCTTCATGTGGAGGTAGGTGCTGGAGGCCCCATTATTCTCTATGTGGAGTGCGGCTCTGCGGGTGGAGGTCGGTGCTGGAGGCTCCATTATTCTCTATGTAGAGTGGGGCTCTGCGGGTGGAGGTCGGTGCTGGAGGCTCCATTATTCTCTATGTGGAGTGGGGCTCTGTGGGTGGAGGTCGGTGCTGGAGGCTCCATTATTCTCTATGTGGAGTGCGGCTCTGCGGGTGGAGGTCGGTGCTGGAGGCTCCATTATCCTCTATGTGGAGTGCGGCTCTGCGGGTGGAGGTCGGTGCTGGAGGCTCCATTATTCTCTATGTGGAGTGTGGCTCTGCGGATGGAGGTTGGTGCTGGAGGCTCCATTATTCTCTATGTGGAGTGCGGCTCTGCGGGTGGAGGTCGGTGCCGGAGGCTCCGTTATTCTCTATGTGGAGTGTGGCTCTGCATGTGGAGGTAGGTGCTGGAGGCCCCATTATTCTCTATGTGGAGTGCGGCTCTGCGGGTGGAGGTCGGTGCTGGAGGCTCCATTATTCTCTATGTGGAGTGGGGCTCTGCGGGTGGAGGTCGGTGCTGGAGGCTCCATTATTCTCTATGTGGAGTGCGGCTCTGCGGGTGGAGGTAGGTGCTGGAGGCTCCATTATTCTCTATGTGGAGTGTGGCTCTGCGGGTGGAGGTCGGTGCTGGAGGCTCCATTATTCTCTATGTGGAGTGCGGCTCTGCGGGTGGAGGTCGGTGCTGGAGGCTCCATTATCCTCTATGTGGAGTGCGACTCTGCGGGTGGAGGTCGGTGCTGGAGGCCCCATTATTCTCTATGTGGAGTGCGGGTGGAGGTCGGTGCTGGAGGCTCCATTATTCTCTATGTGGAGTGGGGCTCTGCGGGTGGAGGTCGGTGCTGGAGGCTCCATTATTCTCTATGTGGAGTGGGGCTCTGCAGGTGGAGTTCGGTGCTGGAGGCCCCATTATTCTCTATGTGGAGTGGGGCTCTGCGGGTGGAGGTCGGTGCTGGATGCTCCATTATTCTCTATGTGGAGTGCGGCTCTGCGGGTGGAGGTTGGTGCTGGAGGCTCCATTATTCTCTTTGTGGAGTGCGGCTCTGCGGTGGAGGTCGGTGCTGGAGTCTCCATTATTCTCTATGTGGAGTGCGGCTCTGCGGGTGGAGGTCAGTGCTGGAGGCCCCATTATTCTCTATGTGGAGTGGGGCTCTGCGGGTGGAGGTCGGTGCTGGAGGCTCCATTATTCTCTATGTGGAGTGGGGCTCTGCGGGTGGAGGTCAGTGCTGGAGGCCCCATTATTCTCTATGTGGAGTGGGGCTCTGCGGGTGGAGGTCGGTGCTGGAGGCTCCATTATTCTCTATGTGGAGTGGGGCTCTGCGAGTGGAGGTCGGTGCTGGAGGCCCCATTATTCTCTATGTGGAGTGCGGGTGGAGGTCGGTGCTGGAGGCTCCATTATTCTCTATGTGGAGTGCGGCTCTGCGGGTGGAGGTCAGTGCTGGAGGCCCCATTATTCTCTATGTGGAGTGGGGCTCTGCGGGTGGAGGTCGGTGCTGGAGGCCCCATTATTCTCTATGTGGAGTGCGGGTGGAGGTCGGTGCTGGAGGCTCCATTATTCTCTATGTGGAGTGTGGCTCTGCGGGTGGAGGCTGGTGTTGGAGGCCCCATTATTCTCTATGTGGAGTGTGGCTCTGCGGGTGGAGGTCGGTGCTGGAGGCTCCATTATTCTCTATGTGGAGTGCGGCTCTGCGGGTGGAGGTAGGTGCTGGAGGCCCTATTATTCTCTATGTGGAGTGCGGCTCTGCGGGTGGAGGTCGGTGCTGGAGGCTCCATTATTCTCTATGTGGAGTGCGGCTCTGCGGGTGGAGGTTGGTGCTGGAGGCTCCTTTATTCTCTATGTGGAGTGTGGCTCTGCGGGTAGAGGTCGGTGCTGGAGGCTCCATTATTCTCTATGTGGAGTGTGGCTCTGTGGGTGGAGGTCGGTGCTGGAGGCTCCATTATTCTCTATGTGGAGTGCGGCTCTGCGGGTGGAGGTCAGTGCTGGAGGCTCCATTATTCTCTATGTGGAGTGTGGCTCTGCGGGTGGAGGTCGGTGCTGGAGGCTCCATTATTCTCTATGTGGAGTGCGGCTCTGCGGGTGGAGGTCAGTGCTGGAGGCTCCATTATTCTCTATGTGGAGTGCGGCTCTGCGGGTGGAGGTCGGTGCTGGAGGCCCCATTATCCTCTATCTGGAGTGCGGCTCTGCATGTGGAGGTCGGTGCTGGAGGCCCCATTATTCTCTATGTGGAGTGCGGCTCTGCGGGTGGAGGTCGGTGCTGGAGGCTCCATTATTCTCTATGTGGAGTGGGGCTCTGCAGGTGGAGGTCGATGACTTCACGTGATCTAGACTGTATGCTTCTGTTAATACATCCTAGAATTGCATTTGCCTTTTTTGCTGCTGCATCACACTGTTGACTCATATTCAGTCTGTGATCTATTAGTATACCCAAGTCTTTTTCACATGTGCTGTCACTTAGCCCTATTCCTCCCATTCTATATATGCTTTTTTCATTTTTATGGCCCAGATGTAGTACTTTGCATTTCTCCCTGTTAAAAACCATTCTGTTAGTTGCTGCCCACTTCTCCAGTTTATTTAAATCTTTTTGTATCCTCTCTCTCTCTTCTCTAGTATTAGCTATCCCTCCTAGCTTTGTGTCATCAGCAAATTTAATCAGGTTACCCTCAATTCCTTCATCTAAATCGTTGATAAAGATGTTGAACAATACAGGGCCCAGGACAGAGCCCTGTGGTACCCCACTTGAGACATTCTTCCAACTGGATGTGCAGCCATTTACGACCACTCTTTGGGTCCGATCACTAAGCCAGTTATGAATCCACCTAACAGTTGCCTTGTCCATTCCATACTTAGTCATTTTTTCAATAAGGATTGTATGAGATACTTTGTCAAATGCTTTGCTGAAGTCAAGATATACTATATCTACAGCATTTCCTTGATCCACCCAATCAGTGATTCCATCATAGAAGGAAATTAAGTTAGTCTGACATGACTTATTAGTTACAAACCCATGCTGCGTACAGTTCTGGTGTCCGGTGTATAAGAAAGACATAGCTGAACTGGAGCGGGTGCAGAGAAGAGCGACCAAGGTTATTAGGGAACTGGGAGGGTCTGCAATACCAAGACAGGTTATTACACTTGGGGTTATTTAGTTTGGAAAATCGAAGGCTTAGGGGTGATCTTATTACAATGTATAAATATATGCGGGGTCAATACTAAGACCTTTCTAATGATCTTTTTACTCTTAGACATGTGACGGGGACAAGGGGGCATCCTCTACGTCTGGAGGAAAGAAGATTTAATCATACTCACAGACGAGGATTCTTCACAGTAAGAGCAGTGAGACTATGGAACTCTCTGCCATATGATGTTGTAATGAGTGATTCCCTACTAAAATTTAAGAAGGGACTGGATGCCTTTCTTGAAAAGTATAATATTACAGGGTATATACACTAGTTTCCTTAATATTGCGTTGATCCAGGGAGCTAGTCTGATTGCCGTATGTGGAGTCGAGAAGGAATTTTTTTCCCCAATGTGAAGCTTACTGTTTGCCACATGGGTTTTTTTTGCCTTCCTCTGGATCAACATGTTAGGGCAAGTTAGGATAGGATATGGGTTGAACTAGATGGACTTAAAGTCTCCCTTCAACCCTAATAACTATATTACTATGTTACTTAAAAGTGCCTATGAATGAAGTGAGGTCACCTAAAAGATTCAATAAAAATATACTGTATCTTTCGGACTATAAGCCGCACCGGATTATAAGCCGCACCCCAAATATTCAGAAGGAACATATGGCAAAATTTAATGTGTCAAAAGGGGGTCTGTCCCACAGTCCAAATTCAGTAAACCCGGGGGGGATCGGAAGCGCTGGTGGAGCCGGGTCACAGGAGGTGTTCGGGGATCCGGTGATGATCTGACTTATCCCAGGCTGGTGCAGCAGGAGCCTCTGTAACATCTGTAATCTCACTGAGGCCATTTGGAGTAAGGGGGTTTAGTTTATAAATCCAGAAGATTTCTTCCCGATGTAGTTGTCCAATGCGATTCTGACCCTGTGGGGGAATCTCCTCTGTGGGGAATATTCTCAGTTGTGTGGAATCTTTCTTGTGTTTGATGGTGCAGTGACGTGAAAGCCCATGTTGGAGAAAACCCTATGGAGTATTGGAACGGAGTGAGTTCAGCCTTTTGTGGAGGGGTCGGGTCGTCCTTCCCACATATAATTTCTGGTATGAGCATATAATCACGTATGTGACATAACTGGTGGGACATGACATAGGAGTTTTGATCGGGAAAATTTCACCAGTAGAAATAAGGGTGAATTCAGAGAGACCATGGCAGATCGAGTCACAACAGAGGCAAGTTTTCAGATTGCATGTAATGAGTTTATTCGGTAGACAGGCGATTTTTAGCAAATCTTCCTTCTATTTCATGCTTCTTGGTGCTAGGACATTTTTCAATGATGGAGGTCTTCAAAATGTCAAAAAGGGATTGCTGGGTAATGTTTTTCCCACTCCAGCTGTCTGACATGCTCATGATGCTCCTGCAGAGGACGTGAGTAACTCAATATATCATCCAGGTAAACTACCGCAAATCTACCCATCGGTGAGAAAAAAAATGACATTTTCAAAGACTGCCGGAGCATTGTTTAATCTATATGGCATCACCAAATTTTCAGTATGCCCCTCCGGTGTATTGAATGCGGCCTTCCATTCATCACCATTGTGTATACGTATAAGAGTAATCATAAGGAATTGAACGAATTGTCACCCAGATCCTTCTTCCAATTTTATTCCATGGTGAAACGTGACATCAAACCATATTAGAGTGCGGCGTGCAGGTAGCAGGGAGCTATACAGATGAGAGAGCCTGACGGACTACGGCCGTTTCGCACTTGCTTAGCGCTTCTACCGGTCCATGCTTGTCAGGGGGTTACACCACTTCCTTTTAACAAGGGTTAGGGAATGGTTAACCGAGAAGTGTAAAACATTTATAGTGAGTACAGTGAAATGATTAATATAAAAAATGTAAATAAATATAACATAGATCACAGCCACACAGACATATTCAATGTATCATTGAGGCCAAGGGGAACTTGTGCAACGCAATCCACAATCCATGCTGCTTCTCTTGTTAGTAGTAATCTATTCTGGTCACCGCCTTGTACAGGATAATCAGCGGGCTCAATTCCTGCAGATCTCAGCACATTGGGGTCCGCATTATGGACCTCTCTTATATCATTAATGTCACAGATCCTTTTCCTGTGTAACTGAATGGAAATGTTCTCTGAGCCTGATGTGCCGCGGTCTAATAGTTGGGGCAATATAATAATCGTCCTGGGCAGTATATGACATAAAGCACTTGCTCTGTGCGGCCCGTGATTGGTTTATCTACCGTCATCGCCCCGATCCTCAGATTTCTCCTGTAAGATGGAGATGACAGAAGGAGCAATCCCCACAATGGAAATGGCCTCTTGGACGTCTTCCATGTAACCAGGTGACTTTATTGTTCTTCTCCTGGAATCTTTCCTGTAGCGATAAGTCATCTAAGTCACCGCTTCTTCTAGAAGCAATCCAGGGTTGTTCTTTGCAGCTACGGCTAAATCTTCATCTCACAAATGCCAATTCCTGTTTATCGCTGATTTTATTACATTCATATTGGGATTAGGTGTAACAGTAACAATAAACCTTTTATTATCTCGTCCTTCTTTCTGCTCTTCCTCCTGGATCTTGTAACTAGACCCACATGGGTTCCTCCATCGCTCTAGCACAGTGTAATAATGTTGGCGGATGACCTCTGTGTAATAAGTCGTCTGTCAGGTCATTTGCTTGTTGTAGGAAACCTTCTTCTCTACTATTCATTGTTCTCAGCCTCAGATACCGGCTGTATGGTCGGCCTCTGTTAGTATGTTCCAGGTGCGCATTATTAGAATGGAGGGACATATTGGTGGCTGTAGGTTTTTATAGGTGCTGGTTATTATTCTACCATCCACTATTTTATTATTCACATCTGAGAAATCTAAGTTATTCTGTCCAAATTGTGAATAAATCTCATATTAACCTTATTCTCCTCGTTAAATATGTAATGAAATCATTAACCCCTTTCTATCCCAGCCCACACCAGAAACACATCATCCACGTACCGGTGGTCCGCACGGAGGTGTCAGGTGGGGTTTTATACTATAAATATATTTATTTTCAAAGTCTGGCAAGAACAAATTAGTGAAGCTGCAGCATCCGGCGCCCCCATCGCTGTCCCCGTCATCTGGGTGACCAGCTGCCCCCAAAAGAGAAGGCCTTATGGGACAATATAACATTCAGGCTTTCCAGGATGAATCCAATATAGTCATCTGTTTCAGCAGTTTTTTCCATAGATTTTTTATTGCTTCCAGTCCTGTGATTTGTGGAATTCGTGCGTACAAGCTCCCGACGTCGATCAAAGCCAATTTATAACCCTCCTGCCAATCTATACCGGACACAATCCTCTATAAATCTCCGGTGTCCTTGATGTGAGCAGGTGCTATTCTCAGTAATGGTCTCAGACACCGGTCTATAAATGTAGATAAAGATTCTGTTACTGATCCGACCCCGCACACTATCGGGCGGCCTGGTGGGAGAGCTGCGTCTTTGTGGACTTTAGGAATATAATACCAATGCGGCTTGTGTGGAAATTCAGGGAAGAGTTTCTCTGATATTAGACAATCGTCCCTTCTCTATGTGAAATCTCAGAGAAGATCTTAGTTGTTCCTTCTCGTTATTTGTGGGATCAGCGCTTGTTTTTCTCTGTGCTGCTCTCTGATCGCTGTCTTTCTGCTCCTTACTATATTGTCCATTGCTACTAACACTACATTATTGCCTTTATCGGCTTCTCTAATAACAGGATCTTGGCAGTTTTTATCTCCTTCAGTGCTCGCTGTTCTTTTCTGTTACATTATCTGTTGTTTTTGTACAGCACTGCCTGTGTGTCTTTTACCGCTCTGTAAAAAAACATAAAAACAATTAACCCGATCAGTAAACGCCGGAAATAGAAAAAATGTGAGAATGACAAAATTACGTATTTATGGATGGCACAATTCCACAAAAAATGCTGTAACGAGCGATCACAATTGTACTAATAAAAACGTTATCTCGTCCTGCAGAAAATAATCCATCATACAGCTCCACCGGAGGAAAATAACAATGTTACGGGTCTCGGAAAATGGCGAAACTACTCCGAAAATTTTTCATCGCAAACCTCAGATTTTTTTTCTGCATTAAAAGAATAATAAAAACTGGACATGTTTGGTGTTGCCGTAATCATAGTGATGAGGAGAATCATATTACATGGTCAATTTTACCACAAAATGTACAAAAACAATTCACAAAAAACAATGTCAGAATTGTTTTTTTCACAATTTCACTGCACTTTTAATTTTTTCCTCATTTTTGAGTACACTATGTGGTAAAATTAAGGGAGTCATTGAAAAGTACAACTCGCCCCGCAAACATCAAGGCCTCATATGTCTATGTGGACAGAGAGATAAAGAGTTATGGCTCTGGGAAGAAGGGAAGGGAAAAATAGAAACAAAAAAATGGACCAACCCAAACTGTAAAGTTCCGGACCCGTACCAAACACATAGTGCTCGGTCACAAGGTCCTGAACATGGGTTTCCATGGGAAACCCGTGTTACAGTTCGGGTCCAAAGCCTGTAATAGCATAAAATTAATAATAAACATTATCCTTATACTTACCTGTCCAGCGATGCGTCCTCGTGTCCCGCTGTCTCCCGGCCACATCTGCTTCCGGGGCCGCGCATTACCTTCCGGCGGTATTCACTGCACTCCGCAGTCTTCGACTTTTTCCGGCAGTGTTCGTGCGGTGACGTCAGAGTTCATCCCAGTTCATGGGTCAGGCCATGAACTGGGGTGAACCCTGACGTCACCACACAAACGTCGCCGACGCCAACCGAAAATTGCCAACAGTGGAGTGAATAACCCGGAAGTTATTGACGGCCCCGGAAGTAGATGGGCCGGGAGACAGCAAGATGGGAGGACGCGTCACTAGACCAGTAATTATAATTATGTTTATTATTAATTTTATGCTTTGTTTCACAGCCCCCCCGCCCCATCCCATATCTGTAAAGTCCAAGCTCTGGGTTCGGACGCAAGTTCGCGTCATCTTCGGCCCCGAGCCCGAACTTTACAAAAAAACTCCGGTGAACCCACCGATCCCGATCATCGGGGGATACGCCCATCACTACTGGTCACAATTAGAAACTAAATGGATCCAGCAATTAAATCCCTGACATCCCAATGGTGTAGATGAAGTTCTCCGCTTCTCCCCTTTCCTATAGGGGGTTTGGTGGAATTCGTTCTCTACACTCTTTATTACATAGAACAGTTTTCTCTGATCTCAATGTGTCTTATTTGTTTCTTATTTCCCCATAATACACCGGTCACAAGATCGCCGATCTGCACTTTACTCTCCGATGGTGACGATCCTCTAGACCTCCGGACAGTCAGGAGCATTGGATCCCATCTGTGTCTCCCCACTATTCTAACAATGGACGCTCTCTCCGCCATCATTTCCTCCTCTATACGGTTATTACGGGGAATGACACTGTGATGACTTCTCTTCTGGAAGAGACACAGATCACAGGTGACTAATATTGCAGTGTGAATAGAAACTTATATTTCCGGTATTTTTCTGCCCTTACATTGTGGGTTATGAGGTGTTTGGGGCTTGTTTTTTGTTCCGCCCTTTTCCCTTTGTTTTTATCTTTCCAGTTGGTAATTGGGATTCTAATATAAGCCCATATATCCCGGGAAGTGTCAGGTGCTGGGATCTCATTATAGTATTAATAACAATTTCATTCCCGATTATTCCCGTCATTTATTGCTCATTACATTCTCTCTATATAATAACAGATTCCTCTTTGTTACACGTCCTAATACTGATCATTTATATCTCTATATTGTAGAGGAAACATTTCTAGGAGTGTATACACTTCACCACAAACACTTCCCATAGATTTTATTATCATCACTGTTATTAAGCTGCTTTTCTCTTTATATCTTTACCATATCACTGTTTATTCTCTTTTCTTACCCGTTGCACAGTTGCACTCTCACTGGTCACTCGGTGGGGTCACATTTGGCTCTTTTCACCTGCATTGTTTTGTTTCCGGACCCCCCTCACTATCACTTTACCTGACTGATCGCTACCAGATGGCTCTATGCAGCATTATTCATCTTGGTCTTACCAACAGGTTTTCATCCTGAACCTCCTGCTTCACTGGGGATGCTGAACGCTCGCGTGGTGTGGGCCCATCCGGTCTCCATGGCAACGAGTCCATCCAGCATAATTCCGGTCATGATTTACACATGATTTACACAAATTATATTTTCTTGTGGTAACTCTATACTATTTACCATTAGAAGCTGTGTATTTCTGTAATTATTTGTACGTATACATGATTGATTACCACTTCTGTCTCTGAAAAACAATCCCCTTTAACCCTTTCTGACATCGGGTGTAAATGTATGCCGATGTCGGACTTCCTCCCTTTGATGTGGGCTTTGGCACTTAGCCCACATTTTTTCCGGCACGATAGGCCGGAAATTCCACCCATCAGTGACCCTGTCACGTGATCGTGGGTCACTATTGGGTTGGCATGACAGCCAGAGGTCTCTAACTGACCTCTATGGTTTTGTCGCTGCCGGATCCTAAGAGTGCTGCCCATTAGTCGGCGCTCATAGCAAGTGAGCAACTCTGCTACATACAGGAGATCTGGTCATTGCCTCTATGTAGCAGAGCTGATCGGGTTATGGCAGCTTCCAGTCTCCCATGGACACTATTGAAGCATACCTGTGGAGACATGGGGGGTCAGTGGGCACTCCAGTCCACTAGCCGAAACCGCATAGACCAGAGATCGTCCTACCAAATTCCTGCTGTCCTTTTAATGTGGGCAAAACACTACTCAGACAACACACAGTGAGGGTAATGCAGTGTGGCAATGCTTTACTGAACCACAAAACAGGCAGATAACACATAGAACAGTCCCAGCAAAATACCCAAGATGGCGCACATCACAGAGTCTCATCTGTTATGAGCTCATTTTCTGCTCCACCAGTTGAGAGTTCCCCTTCCGTTCTCCCTCTGGTGGTGACAGGAGGTAGTGAGGTTGGTTTAAGTGGTAGTGACCTGCCACCTGGTGAGGAAGATAACGATTGGATCTCTGGAGTATCAGATTGGATATAAGACAGCCGACGCCCTATCCTAGTGCTGGTGATTCAGTCTGTTTCTCAGGTCTAGGACTCAGCTCTGTTCCAGTCTTCTCAAGATAAGTCTGTTTTTTGCTAATGTTCACACTTGCTCTTGTTGGTCTTTTCAGTTTTTTGTGTGGTCAGCCAGCCCGGCTGTGCTGTGCTGAATTTTCACTCTTATTTGCCAAATTGCCTTTCTTTTGTCCCTTTTTAGATTGGCCTCTTTTTGCTCTGTCTCAGAATATTTCAGAGTGCTGATATAGTGGGAGAAGTCTAGTGACTTCAGGGTTAATTTTGCTATCAGTTGTGTTGGACATTTTGTAGGGTTTTTTGGCAGACTGCAGACAGTGTCTTTTCTTTCCTGTCCTTTCTAGTTAGTTTGACCCCATCGTTTGCTCAGCCTATTTTCCTGCCTTTGTGTTTTCATCTTTTTTCACCATCAATACATGTGGCGGGCTGTCTCTCCTTTGGGGTCTGCTCTGGGGCAGTTAGTTTTCCTCTTTTCCTGCTTTAGGCTTATTTAGTTCTCTGGTTGTGACGAGGCATCTAGGACCACTGTAGGAACGCTCTACGACTGCTGCTAGTTGCGTGTTAGGATCAGGGGTCTGCAGTCTGCATAGTTACCAACCTCTTTGGTTTTCTGAGACTTAGCTTGTATTTTTTTTTATTTCTTCCTCGGCTACCCGTTCATAACACTCATCTTTCCACTGACTAAACCGGATAATAGCAGCTGTGACTACAGATCTTCCAGCGTCACTACCTCACATGTGACACGCACACAGAGGGGAGTGTTGTGAGTTCATTTTCTGGTCTACCAGTTGTGAGTTCTCCTTCCAGGCTCCCTCTGGTGGTAACAGGAGGTAGTGAGGCTGATTTAATCAGTAGAGATCTGCCACCTGATAATGAGGATGACGATTGGACCTCAGGTATCTCAGATTGGATTTAAGACAAGCTGATGCCTTATTCTGGTGCTGGTGATTCCTTCTGGCTTTTCAGGCCTTGGTTTTCAGCTCTGTTCCAGTCATCTCAAGCTAAGTTTTTCGGCTAATGTTCTCACTTGATTTTGTTGGTCTATTCAATTTTTTTTTTGTGGTCAGCAAGCCCCGGCTGGGGCTGTGCTGAATTTCCTCTCTTATTTATCTGTATTTGCCAATTTGCTTTTTGTCCCTTATTAGATTGGCCTCTTTTTGCTCTGTCTCAGAATATTTAAGAGTGCTGATATAGTGGGAGAAGTCTAGTGACTTCAGGGTTAATTTTGCTATCAGAAGTGTTGGACATTATTTTTGTAGGGTTTTTGGCAGATTGCAGACAGTGTCCTTCCCTTCCTATCCTTTCTAGTTAGTTTGGGCCCCATCGTTTGCTGAGCCTATTTTCTTGCCTGTGTTTGTGCTTTCATCTTGTTTCACCGTCAATACATGTGTGGGGGCTGTCTTTCCTTTGGGGTCTGCTCTGGGGCAGTTAGTTTTCCCCTTTTCTTGCTTTAGGCTTATTTAGTCCTCCGGCTGTGACGAGGCGTCTAGATTTATCGTAGGAACGCTCCACGGCTGCTGCTAGTTGTGTGGTTAGGATCAGGAACCTGCAATCTGCATAGTTACCAACCTCTCTGGTTTTCTGTGACTTAGCTTGTTTAGTTTTTTCCTCCTCGGTGACCCATTCATAACAGGGGAGATAACGACAAGTGTAGGAAGATGACAGTCCATTGAGTCCATACAAGGCCAGTTGATCTGAGGATCACAAGCTGGCTTCATCTTCCAGGGTCGATTACTACACCTGTGGCATGCACAGAGAGGAGGTAACAATAAGTGTAGGAAGATGACAGTCCATACAAGGCCAGTTGATCCGAGGATCACAACCTGGCTTCTCCAAACGTATCCATGGTTCAGTGATGGTCAATAGAGCAGATCTGTATTCTTCCAACCGAGGCTGAAAACCCCTAGGTTGTTTCCCTTAGAATCATAGATCCGTGTCCCTCGTAATGGAACCATGATGTAAAATGGCTGCTGTCCTGTCTCTGGTCCTTTTGGGATGTATGGATGTCTTGGCAGAATCTCTGGCTGTTTCTCTCTCAGTCTCTTTATACAGAGGCATGTAACCTATTTTTAGACTTAACAAGTGTCCCTCATTCAGTCTTTACATAAAGGGTAAGAATGGAGATGAGATCAAGTAACATTACTTTATTTAAACTATTTGCATAGTTTTTCCCTCTCTGTTTTAGAAGTCAACAAACTGTCTCCATAACACAATGCATAATTAGCATATCAGCAAACATCACTAGTGATCAAGGATAAGTGCACAATAAAAGTCAATATTACCGGCTGACACAAACAAAAGTCTGTTATCTTGACCAACCAAAAATCAACACTTAAATTTGAAAGCCAGCATACAGATGACATTCTATTATTCTTCCTTTGCTAAAAAATAGTCATCTGGTTAATTAAGATACAATGCTGTATGTCTTCACAATGCCAAAAGTAGAAAAAAAAGTTTTTAAAAATATATAAAAAAAATATATAAAAATTCAAATCACTCCCCTTTCGCCCGATTCAAAATAAAACAATACCAAGAAAATAAAACATATACATATTTGGTATCGCCATGCTCAGAATCGCTTGATCTATGAATATAAAAAATAATTAACCCGATCGCTAAACAGCTTAATGAGAAATAGCCAAAACGCTAGAATTATGTTTTTTGGTAGCTGCAACATTGCATTAAAATGCAATAACGGGCGATCAAAAGATCGTATTTGCATCAAAATAGTATTCATTAAAAACGTGAGTCTCAACACCGCTGAAGCGGAGTATGAGTGTTTTTATTTTAATGAGGCCAAGCATGAGGAATGAGTTCACTGAGAAAAAAAAAAAATATATATATACCATATTTTTTGGACTATAAGACGCACCTAGGTTTTAGAGGAGGAAATTAGGAAAAAAAATTAAAGCAAAAAATGTGGTCAATTCTGTACTTAATGTCCCCTATCCTGGTATGTATGGTCCCCTCACCCCCATCCTGATACACAAGGCCCCCTTATACCTACCCTGGTATACATGGCCCCCTCATCCCTATCCTGGCAGGAATGATCACCCTCATCCCTATACTAGTATGTACGGCCCCATCCCTATCCTGGTATGCAGGGCCCCATCTCGTCCTGGTATGCAAGACCCCCTTCCCGGTCCTGGTATGCAGGGCTCTAAAAGTGAACCTGGAAATTATAGGCCAGTAAGTCTAACCTCTATTGTTGGTAAAATTTTTGAAGGGTTTCTGAGGGATGTTATTCTGGATTATCTCAATGAAAATAACTGTGTAACTCCATATCAGCATGGGGTTATGAGGAATTGCTCCTGTCAAACCAATCTAATCAGTTTTTATGAAGAGGTAAGCTATAGACTGGACCAAGGTGAGTCATTGGACGTGGTATATCTTGATTTTTCCAAAGCGCTTGATACCATACCACACAAGAGGTTGGTACACAAAATGAGAATGCTGGGTCTGGGGGAAAACATGTGTAAATGGGTAAGTAACTGGCTGAGTGATAGAAAGCAGAGGGGGGTTATAAATGGTATATTCTCTAACTGGGTCGCTGTGACCAGTGGGGACCGCAAGGGTCCGTGTTGGGACCTATTCTCTTCAACATATTTATCAACGATCTGGTAGAAGGTTTACACAGTAAAATATCGATATTTGCAGGTGATACAAAACTATGTAAAGCAGTCAATACAAGAGAAGATAGTTTTCTGCTACAGATGGATCTGGATAAGTTGGAGACTTGGGCCGAAAGGTGGCAGATGCAGTTTAACAATGACAAATGTAAGGTTATTCACATGGGAAGAAGGAATCAATATCACCATTACACACTGAACGGGAAGCCACTGGGTAAATCTGACATGGAGGACTTGGGGATCCTAGTTAATGATAAACTTACCTGGAGCAGCCAGTGCCAGGCAGCGGCTGCCAAGGCAAACAGGATCATGGGGTGCATTAAAAGAGGTCTGGATACACATGATGAGAGCATTATACTACCTCTGTACAAATCCCTGGTTACACCACACATGGAGGACTGTGTACAGTTTTGGGCACCGGTGCTCAGGAAGGATATAATGGAACTAGAGCGAGTACAAAGGAGGGCAACAAAATTAATAAAGAGGATGGGGGAACTACAATACCCAGATAGATTAGCAAAATTAGGATTATTTAGTCTAGAAAAAAGACGACTGAGGGGCGATCTAATAACCATGTATAAGTATATAAGGGGACAATACAAATATCTCGCCCAGGATCTGTTTATACCAAGGAAGGTGACAGTCACAAGGGGGCATTCTCTGCATCTGGAGGAGAGATGGTTTTTCCACCAACATAGAAGAGGATTCTTTACTGTTAGGGCAGTGAGAATCTGGAATTCCCTGCCTGAGGAGGTGGTGATGGCGAACTCAGTCGAAGGGTTCAAGAGAGGCCTGGATGTCTTCCTGGAGCATAACAATACTGTATCTTACAGTGATTTGGTTCTTTAGAAGGAAGTAGATCTGGGGATTTATTCTGACAGAATTCTATAGGCTGAACTGGATGGACTAATGTCTTTTTTCGGCCTTACTATGTTAATATGTTACTATCTCGTCCTGGTTTGCAGGGCCCCATCGTATCCTGGTATGCAGGGCCGCCATCTCATCCTGGTATGCAGGGCCCCATCCCTATTCTGGTATGATTGGCCCCCGTCTCGGTCCTGTTATGCATGGCCCCATCCCTATTGCCCCCACCCCCAACCTGGTATGCATGGCCCAATCAGAAAACATAAAAAAAATACACTTACCTACCCGGCGCGCCTTCACAGCGTCCTGATCCAATGCCAGCAACTACTTTAGGCTATGTGCCCACGTTGCAGAAATGCTGCAGAATTGTCCATAGCATTTCCGCAACTCCTCGCCACTGGTAAAATGCATGCGGAATTCACATGCATTTTACCAAAAAACACAAGCACTTAGCAAGCATTTTTGCTTGCAGAATGCTAGCGCTTTCCAAGCGATTTGAAGCATTGCTTGGGAAAGTGACTGACAGGTTGGTCACACACAAGCCTAGTGCTTGACAAGTGTGACCAACTTTTTACTATTGATACTGTCTATGCAGCATCAATAGTAAAAGATAGGATGTTAAAAATAATAAAAAATAGGGATATACTTACCCTGTCGGCCTCCAGAGTCCTCCCGGTCCTTATGAATGAAAACTCTGGCCAGCTCTGGCACTGAGGGAAGACCGGGCAGAGGGACGAAGTGGGCCATCTTGAAAAAACGATCCACCACCACCAAAATGACTGTGCAGCCCGAAGAGCGGGGTAGGTCGGTGATGAAATCCATGGCGAAGTTTTCCCAAGCAACCGCAGGGACGGGCAACGGAAGCAACAAGCCGGACGGAGGTCTTCGTGGCACTTTGTTTTTAGCACAGGATGGACAAGAAGCCACAAAGTCGAGTACATCTTGGTGAAGCGTGGGCCACCAATAGTGACGCATGAGGTCAAGGGTCTTCTTGGTTCCGTCATGGCTGGCCAGTTTGGAGGAGTGCCCCCATAGAAGGACCTTTCGCTTGAGATTCTCAGGCACAAGCGTCTTGCCTGGAGGGGGAGTAAGCCAGTTCACTGGAGCCACTGTGATGATCCTAGTGGGATCAATGATATGCGAAGGTTCCTCTGTGGTTTTGTGTGGCTGGAAGACCCTGGACAGGGCGTCGGCTTTGGAATTCTTGCTGCCAGGATGGAAACGGAGCTCGAAGTCAAATCGGGTGAAAAATAAGGACCATCTGGCCTGGCGAGGGTTGTGTTTCTGGGCAGACTGGAAATAGGTCAGATTCTTGTGGTCCGAGAAGATGACAAAGGGATGGACAGCTCCTTCCAGGAGGTGATGCCATTCCTCCAAGGCCAACTTGATGGCCAGAAGTTCCCGGTCGCCGATCAAGTAGTTACACTCGGATGGAGAAAAGGCCTTTGAGAAGAAGCCACAAGGGTGCCGGCGACCGGAGGCGGTTCTCTGGGACAGTACTGCCCCGGCACCCGTCGAGGAAGCGTCCACCTCGAATACAAAAGGTCGATTGCTCTCAGGACGATGCAGGACCGGAGCCGTGGAGAAAGCCCGTTTTAGGGTCAGAAAGGCCTCTTCTGCCTCAGGAGACCAATCTTTGGGAGTAGACCCTTTACGGGTGAGCGCAGAAATGGGTCTTGTGATCGCGGAGAAGTGGGAGACAAATTGCCAGTAATAATTGGCGAATCTGAGGAATCGTTGTATCGCCTTTACTCCGATGGGGCGAGGCCATTTGAGGATGGCAGCCAACTTCACGGGATCCATCCTTAGACCAGTGTCGGAGATAATGTATTCCAGAAATGGCAGAGAGGTCTGTTCAAAGAGACATTTCTCGATCTTCGCATACAGGCGGTTCTCCCAAAGACGCTGAAGCACCAGGCGGACACTATGTGGGACGAGAGGTCAGGCGAGAAGACGAGGATGTTGACTAAGTACACGACCACACAGGAGTACAAGAGATCCCAGAAGATCTCATTGACGAACTCTTGAAACACCGCAGGAGCATTGCAGAGGCCAAAGGGCATGACCAGGTACTCATAATGGCCGTCTCAAGTGTTGAAAGCGAATAGCGTACTGTCCGACCGTGAGAGAGCCCTGATGTAAGCTAAAGAGTGACTCGGTGAGAGAGGCTAACTGACCCGGCTCATCGAAGACCCTACGAAACGTATCCAGGAAAACCGGGAGACTCGAGACTACTGGATCGTCACGTTCCCAGAGCGGATTCAACCAAGACAGGGATATTGCTGCGGCAACCATTTAAAGTGGAGGCTACACTGATTTAAGAACCCCCTAGAGTTTGGGATCCCTGGTGAAGCGAGGCGGTTTGGCGAGGCGGGCATCGGGAGAGCTGTAGACGCGGGAGGAGTCGGGGCTGCAGTGGCAGGCTGGAGGGCCAACAAGCGGCTGTCCAAGGAGGCCATGTAAGACAAAATGTGGGCTTGAGTATCTTGTTGCTGACCCAGCTCCTGTTGGAGACTGGACAGCTGAATGGCATTTCCAGGATTGGCCGCCTGCAAGGCCAACAAACGGGTGTCCATAGACTTCATGACCGACATAATGCGTCCCTGATTCTCCCGCAGGAAGAGCAACTCTTTCTGGGTAGCAGCCGTAGTACCGGCAGAGTCCATGGCCTGATTGTACTGTTAGCATGGGTGGTCTGGACCCGGAAACTCCAGGAGTGGACCCTCTGGACCGTGGCACCGAGGGGCCCCGGGCGACCTGCCAGGTGAGACCAACCCATATACAGGGACCGTTAGGAGCAGGCCCAGGGGTTCGAGTACCACGGTAGCCGGTACCGAGAGGGGCGGCTCAGGATGGACCGGAGTAGGACTGTGGGACTGAAGTATAGAACGACGGAACAGAGCTGGAACCAGGAGGCAGAAATGGAGTAAGGCAGTAGACTGGAACGAGGAGGGAAGACAGGAGTAGGAACACAGGAGAAAAGATGGGAGGAGGATGGAAGGACAGAAGCTGGAAGGAACTGGAACTCTGGAGGCAGGACTGGAGTAGGACAGCAGGACTGGAACAGGAACACTGGATGTAGGACTGTAGTAGGATGGAACAGGAACACCGGAGGCAGGACTGGAGTTGGATGGCAGGACTGGAGCAGGATGGAACAGGAACACCGGAGGCAGGACTGGAGGACGGCAGGAACATCGGAGGCAGGACTGGAGTAGGATGGCAGGAACACCGGAGGCAGGACTGCGGAAGAGAGCAAGGAACACGGGTAGCAGGACTGAGAGGCTGCTGTGGAGAGCAGACGAGAACGGAACTGCAGGAGCAGAGAGCACACGATGAAGTGAGGCCAGTGTGCAAGGAAACACAACACTAAGCCCCCCCCAGGGGGAAGCGGCCTGATATGGCTCCGTCTGGTCTGCCATTGGTTAGGGAGGTGCTTCTGGGTCAGGGCATAGCCACAGCACAAGAAGCCGGAGGGAGGCGCGGCCGCGGCCTATGGCGCATGCGCATTGTATGCAGGGATGGCATCGGCCGCGAGCCCGTCACAGGTGACCGCCACGGCCATCGGATGGGGAGAGGCTGCGACGTGGGAATGGAGACTGGCAGCGGTGTGGGAGCGGAGGCCGGGTGAGTATGACTGAGCGGTGTAACAGATGCATTGCACGAATGACCACTGATGACGTAGCTGTCACGAGACCGTGATGTCACAAAGGTCATTTGTGTAATGCATCCCTGGGAACGGAACTTGCTGACAGCGTGGCTGAGGGCCAGAGGCCTCAGGGGGCCAACAGAGGGTAATATATATTCCTATTTTTTATTTAAATTCTATTTTTTACAGGAATATGGTACCCAGGGCATAGAGGACAGTCTCCTTTCCTCTAGACCCTGGGTACCATCCACACATGAAGTGCTCATTTTACGTATAGTGGGCATAGCCACATGCGTAAAGAGAGCGTTTCAATGCTATCCTATGGTGGAGGAATCGTCGCGATTCCTCAAAATTAATGGACATGCTGTGGATTTTACCACTATGCGATTCTGCAGCGGGAAAATCCTCAGCATGGGCACAGCAATTGCGGATTCCCATAGGATTGCATGGGAATGCGTTTTTATAGCGTTTTTTAAGCGTTTCCGCTGTGGCAAAAACTTGGCGGAAACGTTTAAAAAACGCAACGTGGGCACACAGCCTTATGCTTGTATGCAGCACATGGCAGGGACATCAGGCATTGCTCAATAGCAGAGCACAGCTGCTGGAGTACTCACCGGGACTGTTCATCGGAGATCGCAGTGAGTATTCATTGCTCTTCAGTAGCGCGCAGTGTCAGCCACCGACTTCCTGCTGCTGCTGGTGGTCACGTGTGCCGCTACTTAAGAGAAATGAATATTCATTGGATTCATTGAATATTTAATATTGAACTATATTCAAGCGAGGCTAGACAAAAAAAAAACAAAAAACTAAAATCATGTATCATGTTATCCAAAACAGTCAGAAAACTAGCCACATATTGGCAGACCCCAGACCTCAAACTATATACTTTGTAAGTTTATAAGCCACTCCATAGATAGTATGTGAAAATACCGTATATACCGCTCAGGGAACACTTAACTTTCAGAGATAATTTCCATATTCATACTAAATAATGGCACAGATCTCCCAGACATTATGATTGCACATATCCCTAGTCTTTATACCGATATTGCACTCATTACCTGACAGACCGCAGCATGGCCATTAGTTAGAAGCTGCTAATGATCTTTGGAGCAGGTAAGTTTTTCCTGAGTGGTACATATTGGGCCGTCTGAAAACTGAGTTTAGTCTAGGACAATTTGTCTGCACTACTAATTAACAGCAGTTACATTACCAAACTAGGGCAGTCCCTATAGGAGAAAAACACAAGAATTATACTGTATTTTCACATACTATCTATTCCTGACATTGGAGTTGCTTATAAACTTACTTACGAAATATATAGTTTGAGGATCTGCCAATATGTGGCTAGTTTTCTGACTGTTTCGGATAACATGATACATGATTTTATTTTTTATTTTTTTGTCTCGTCTCGCTTGAATATAGGTCAGTGCTAAATAGTCTCCTGATGAGTCGCTTTTGGTGAGGACGATGAAACCCGTAGAAGTGAGAGGCTTGGAGAGTGAGTGTGTATATGTCACCTCACCCTATATACTGAACTGTGGGGTATATGTTTTTTCTATTAGTCATCTATTGACTAACCTTCAGGGGGTGAATTATGGGTATAGTTTTACATTTGGAATTAATAAAGTTTAGTTTTATCCTTTTGTCAGCAAACATGAGGAATGACAAGAGACAACCCATTTAAGAAGATTCAATTTTGATTAAAACTATTCCAACACTATGAACATAAAAAAGGCTTCTCCCCTATGTGACGTCTCTGATGTCTAACAAGCAGCGTTTTCCGGTTAAAATATTTCCCACATTCTGAACAGGAAAAAGGCTTCTCCCCTGTGTGACTGCTCTGATGTCTAACAAGAAGTGCTTTCTGGTTAAAACATTTCCCACATTCTGAACAAGAAAAAGGCTTCTCCCCTGTGTGACTTCTCTGATGTCTAACAAGAATCGCTTTCTGGTTAAAACATTTCCCACATTCTGAACAGGAAAAAGGCTTCTCCCCTGTGTGAGTTCTCTGGTGATTAACAAAATGTGATTTCTGTGTAAAACATTTCCCACATTCTGAACAGGAAAAAGGCTTCTCCCCTGTGTGACTGCTCTGATGTCTAACAAGAATCGCTTTCTGGTCAAAACATTTCCCGCATTCTGAACAGGAAAAAGGCTTCTCCCCTGTGTGACTGCTCTGATGTCTAACAAGAAGCGCTTTCTGGTTAAAACATTTTCCACATTCTGAACAGGAAAAAGGCTTCTCCCCTGTGTGAGTTCTCTGGTGATTAACCAATTGTGATTTCCAGTTAAAACATTTCCCACATTCACAACACGAAAAAAGCTTCTCCCCTGTGTGCGTTCTCTGGTGTGTAACAAAATGAAATTTCTTGTTAAAACATTTCCCACATTCTGAACATGAATATGGTTTCTCTGCTGAGTGAATTCTCTGATGTGTAAAAACACTTGAATTCTGAGTAAAACATTTCCCACATTCTGAACATGAAAAAGGCTTCTCTCCTGTATGAGTTCTTTGGTGTGTAACAAAATGTGATTTCCATGTAAAACATTTCCCACATTCTGAACATGAAAAAGGCTTCTCCCCTGTGTGAGTTCTTTTGTGTGTAACAAAATGTGATTTCCATGTAAAACATTTCCCACATTCTGAACATGAAAAAGGCTTCTCCCCTGTGTGAGTTCTCTGGTGTGTATCAAAATGAGATTTCTTGTTAAAACATTTCCCACATTCGGGACATGAAAATGAGTTCTTTGCTTTAGGAGCAGGTTGTATTTTAATGCCTCTTTTGAGACTTTGACTTTCCTTAGTAGTCAGTAATGAATCAGGCGTTGGGACCTGTTTCATAAGATCAGATGACAGATCTTTGCTGTGAATGGATGATGGTATATCTGGAGTAATAGCAATCACTTCAGTTGTATCTTGTAGGATCTCTAGATCATCAGATTTAAAAATTGAAGATGTCAGCTGTCCTTCTGATCTCCTGGTACAGTCATCTGCTAAGATAAAAAACATATTTTTTAATAAAATATCCTTGAATTTTATATTTTTGAATATTTCTACTTAAACTGTCCATAAAAATAGCAAGCTATGTAAAAAACTATAATTATTTACCAAGACAATGAGACTTTACAGTCTAATAGGAAACCTTGTTGGATGAACCAGTAGTGTGTGGTGTTGAACTGTTTGTTCATTCTGCCTCCCAAATATCGAATAAAGAGAAACCAATCAATGTTATGTAGGCGAAAATAATACCAATTCTCATCTCACAAAAAACAAGTCCCCACTCAGGTCCATCATTTGTCAATAGAAAAACAGATAAGGTAGATTACAGTTAGTGCTATAGTTAAGGTTAATGCTGGAGCTAAAGTAACGGTTACTGTTAGGGTTACTGTTAGGCTAAAGTTAGGGTTTACTCTAAAGTTAGGGTTAGGCTGAAGAATTAGGCTTTTCTCAGTTGTCTCCCCAATAATTGGGTCATGTCAGTCATGTCAGAGTTTTCTAATTCCAGAAAAAAAAAAAAAAAAACCGAATAAAATGGCCCGTCAGTTTTATAGTGCAGAGGAGGCTTATGCACTTTTATGTTCTGACTGTGAAGAAAGTGCAGTGTCAGATGGCGATGAGGATTTCGAGGGCTTTAGTAGCAGCGACAGTGATAGCTCAGAAATGAGCAGTGATTCCGGTCCATCCTCACACACAAGGACCAGTACAACAAGAAGGACAAATAGCGCTTCTGGAGAAATGTCTCCAACTCAGGGAACAATGCCCAGTACTAGCGCTGTCCTTAGTGCTCGTGAATTGGCGCACATCAATGTCCAAGGGGCTTTGCCTCTTGATGTAGCATTTCCCAGATGGGAGGCTTCGGATTCAGCTACTCCATTCATCCCTAATTTTAATGCCATTCCTGGTATAAATGTGGAGGTGGAAAATTTTGGAACAATTATTTTTTTAAATTTGTTTCTGACAGTTTGCTAGAGCATATTGTCCTACATATTTATATACGTCCCAATTCATCAGCCAGAATCCACGATCCTATTATGTGAGGTCAAATTTATGGAACCAACTAATGTCCTAGAAATTAAAACATTTTAGCACTTACATTCGCTATGGGGCTTGTTAAAAAACGATCATTCAGTCCTATTGGTCCAACTGCCTTGTTCAAGCCACCCCTATGTTTTCTGCCGTTCTTCCTAGGACCCGTTATGAAATGCTCATGAGATTTTGGCATTTTAACAAGAATAGTCAATGGCTGCCCAGAAATGCCCCAGAACATGACAGACTATTCAAAATCAGACACATCATCGAAGACTTGACAGAAAAGTTCTTAAAGCTTTACACCCCAACAGAAAACATTTCCATTGATGAGTCCCTTGTAAAATTCAGAGGAAGACTGCACCTCAAGCAATTTGTTCCTTCTAAGAGGGCAAGGTTCGGAATAAAGCTCTATAAAATGTGCGAGAGTTCAACCAGATACACATCAGCTTTTCACATTTATGAGGGGAAAGACAGCAAACTAAACCCACCAGGAGGCCCTACTTATCTGGGGACATCTGGAAAAATCGTTTCGGAGATAACTCCATTTTTATAAAAAGGCTCCAATCTGTATGTTGACAACTACTACACCAGCATACCTCTATTTAAAAGTCTGGTTGAACATAACATAGGGGCTTGTGGGACCATTCGCAAAAACTGTCAGGTGTTTCCACAATCATTGGTCAGCAAAAAGTTCCGAAAGGGGCAGTCAGGGACTTTACACAATGGAGAGCTGCTTGCCCTTAAGTATAAGGATAAAAAAGATATTTTTATCCTGAGCTCGATCCACACAGAAGCCACAAGGGCCACTGCAGACCAACAGGGATCCACTACTCCAAAACCTGTGTCTGTCATTGACTACAACAAATATATGGGGTGTGGACCTTGCAGATCAGGTTCTACAGCCATACCAGGTATCAAGAAAATCATATATCTGGTATAAAAAGTTAGTCATGTATTTGTTTCAGGTGGCCACATATAATTCTTTTGTGTTATGCAAAAAAGCTGGAAATGCAGATACTTTCCTTGATTATCAGGAAAAGGTCACTGAAAATCTTGCTTTTGAAAATTTTGTCCCCACCAATCCTTTATAATGTGAAGATGTGAGAAGACTCACTGAGCGACATTTTATTGCACTCATCCCAGTAACTGAAACAAGAACCCCCAGAGAAGATGTCGTGTATGTTCCTATAGGGGAATGAGGCATGATACCCGCTATTATTACCCACAATGCCCATCACTGCCAGCCTTATGCCTCCATGACTGCTTTACAATCTTCCACACAGAACCACGTTTTTGAACTGTTTTGACATTCAAGCATTTGGTTTATTTAGTGACAGACACATTTGAGTAGAGTTGACTTAACAATTTCCGGGGTTAGGTGGGGGGAGGTCTCCAGAGACACAAGCTGGGCACAATATATTGGGCACTACCATGATATTTTTGCAGTTTTTGCTCTAAAACTTCCACTACGTGTTTCTGGAAATCATCCATGTAGTGAAAATGATCACTATATCCATAGATGAATTCCCAGAGGAGTGTCATTTCCAAAATGGAGTCACTTCAGGGGGGATTCTGTTGTTCTGGCACTTAGCGGCTCTCCAAAGTGTCATAACAGCAGAATCCCCCCTGAAGTGACCACATTTTAGAAATGACACCCCTCTGGTAATTGGAAATGACACCCCCCTGCAAATTCATCTATGGGTGTAGTGACCATTTACCTATCTACCTATTTTCCAATGTAAAATCTGGGGTTAAAACAACATTTTAGTGGTAAAAATGTAATTATTTTTTCTTCACTGGCCAATGGTATAATTTTCTATGGAACAGCTGTGGTGTCAGTATGCTCACTGCGCCATGAGAAGGTTTCATTTAGGGAAGTATTTGGTAAAATGCAGTCACTTTTGGGGGCTTATGCTTATCTGGCACCTCAGGGGCTCTGATAATGTAACATGTCACCCACAAACAATTCCAGCAAAATCTCCTTTCCAATATGACGCTCCTTCCCTTCCAAGCTCTGCCATGCGCCCAAACAGTGGTTTACCCCCACATAAGGGGTGTCAGAATACTCAGGACAAATTGCACAACAACTTTTGCGGTCCAATTTCTCCTGTTAACCTTTGGATAAAAATTGGAGGGCGAAAAGATCTTTTTTTAAAAAAAAAAATATGATTTTTTATTTTCACGTTTCTACATAATTAACTTCTGTGAAGCACCTGGGGGTTCAAAGATCCCACCACACATCTAGATAAGCGCCTTGGGGGTCTAGTTTCAAAAATGGGGTCACATGTTGGGGGTTTTCACTGTTTAGACACGTCAGGGGCTCTGACAATTTGACATGTCACCTACAAACAATTCCAGCAAAATCTGCTCACCAATATAGCGCTTCTTCCCTTCCAAGCTCTACCATGCGCCCAAACAGTAGTATTCTCCCACATGTGGGGTATCGGCGAGCTCAGGAGAAATTGCACAACAAATTGTATGGAGCAATTTCTCCTGTTACCCTTATGAAAATGCAAAATATGGGGCTAAAAATCAATTATTTGTGAAAAATGTTATTTTTTTTATTTCAACAAGTCTATGTTATAAACTTCTATGAAGCACCTGTGGGTTCAAGGTGCTCAATACACATCTGGATAAGTTCCCTGAAGGGGTCTAATCTCCAAAATGGTGTCTCTTATTGGGGGTTTCCACTGTTTAGGCAGATCAGGGGCTCTCCAAGCGCGACATGGCAACCGCTAATTATTACAGCATATTTTACATTCAAAAAATCAAATGGCGCGCCTTCCCTTCCGAGCCCTGCCATGCGCCCAAACAGTAGATTTCCCCCACATATGGGGTATTGGCATGCTCAGGAGAAATTGCAAAACAAAATTTATAGTCCATTTTCTCCTATTACCCTTGCGAATGTAAAAAAAATTAGGTTTAAAGGAAAATTGTTGTGATGGTGGGATCTGACACTGATGTTCCTTGAGCTTGAAGTGCACCTTTTGTTTAGAAGTTTTTCTGGGCTCTTTTGTTACCATTCATATTATCCATCTCTTTGATTTGCCATGAAATTTCCTCCTGCGGCCACATCCAGGGAGGTTGGCTACAGTCATATGGAGCTTAAATTTCCAAATATTATGTGCAGCTGTAGTTACAGGAACATCAAGCTGCTTGGAGATGGTCTTATAATTTTTACCTGTAACATGTTTGTCTATAACTTTCTTTCTAATCTCCTGAGACAACTCTTTCCTTCACGTCCTCTGGTCCATGTTGAATGTGATACGCACCATGTCACCACACAGCACAGTGAGTATCTGTAGCCTCTATACAGGCCACTCACTGATTCCAGGATTGTAGACACCTGTGATGCTAATTAGTGGACACTCCGCGATTTATCATGTCCCTTTTGCACACTATTTTCAGGGAACCACCATTTCTGTCCAGGCCTATTTCATGAGTTTTATTTATTTTTTAATTCTGTGGAAGCATGGTGGAAAAGCAATGTCTGACTTTCATTTGATCATTTTCATAGATTTTTGATAGATTATTACTTTTGTCAGATTCAAGTTATTCCTGTGACCATTGTGGGATTTTCTGTCATTAAACAAGGGGTACCAACAATTTTGACCACGTGTGTATAGTTTACAACCATCAGTGAATTAATTTATAAAATGGAATCACTTTATGGGGATTTCTACTATTCTGGTTTCTGTCATTTAGTTATATTAGGGCTTCTGCATATGGTGTGTCCAATCTCATCTGGAATCTGTTCCTGATGTCCAGCTGGAGTAATCTGCTCCATACTTCAGCCAATTGGAAAGTACCACACCCTACTAAAGCGCAAAGCACATGGCCAGAATCTGCCAGATACAGCGCTGTTCTGCTCTGGTTCAGTCCTCTGTGCTCAGCTTGCGGCTTGTGTATTTGTTTCCTGCTGTGACCGTGGCCCGTTTACTGACTACTCTTGTGTCTTCTGATTCTGTATTCTGGCCTTCTGGTTCTGACCCAGATACCTGACTAGTCTTCTTGCCATCTAACACCACAGAATAGCAGGTAACACCATAGTCCAAGCCTAGGGATCCCTGTGTAAGTCCAGATCCATGTAATGGTGTTAAAGGGCGATGAGCAAGGCAATCCTTGGGATATGGAAAGCAGAGAAGATAGTGCCAACCAGCAAAATGTCACTGGTGATGGCGGCGCCTGCGCAGTAGCATCTATAAGTAAGAGATAGAGGCTACTGGACAGGGGCCGCTGGTGACATTTTGCTGGATGTAATTTTTTTTCTAAGCCTCACAATAGCCACAATATTATAGGCATTATCAACAATAATATCAATGCAATTATATGCATTATGTAATAATGGGGGCAGGTCAGTGAGGGATCAGCGACCTGTCATAAGCCAATACAGATGAATATGTAATCATCGCACCACATAAAGCCCCACCCACAGCCCAGCC
Source organism: Dendrobates tinctorius (assembly GCF_039654945.1). Classification (NCBI taxonomy): domain Eukaryota; kingdom Metazoa; phylum Chordata; class Amphibia; order Anura; family Dendrobatidae; genus Dendrobates; species Dendrobates tinctorius. The sequence continues at coordinate 456,192 of NW_027361988.1, read as the reverse complement.
CCAGAGCCCCACCCACAGCCCCGCCCCAGAGCACGAGAATCTCATTAACTGAAAACTACAAATACAGATTGTTACGTGTTACGGAACCACTCAGCACCCAGAATATGTTGTGCAGTTATATGTATGTATAATAGGTTCCATGGGAGATGCATGTCCCTAATGCATCAGCCCACAGGCTGCGCCCAGCCGCCCCCCTCCCCCCCCACCTTTGTAATTCCCACAGTAAATATCGTCAGTCTCCGGCCACCTGCGGCTATTGTAATGTATGTCTGGCCTGCCGCTTTTCTATTGGCCTGCCACCTGTATCTGTGTGATATATTCTGTGTCCTGTGAGTAAAGTGTTGTCAGACTGGAAATACGTGGAGAAGCAGTGATCTTTTATATGCGCCCATGTAACCAATGAATTCCAGCCAGCGTCCTTCATTCAGACTCCAGCCAAAGCAGAGTGGATCTCCGGAAACACAGGGTGGTACTGAAAGAGGTACCTGAGATAGGAAGACCCCGTTACACTGGTGACAGTGGTGGGATATGATACCCCTTCTACAGGAGGAAAGGAATGAATGGAAATACCAGAAGTTAAAGAGGACTACATTAAAAGATCTGGTGGAAGCCCGAGGGTTGATCGCCAGCAACAAAACAAAAGCGGATTTGATAGCAGCCATCATGGAACACGACAGTGCAGCGCCCCCCAATGTGAACATGGAGGAGACTGAATTCCAGAGGGAGGTAAAGAACAGACAGGCGTTCTATGGCCCAAACCCTGCAGTAGAGATCATATGAGAGGTGATGGCTGATGTGTGTAATGATCTGAAGGAAAAGATGGCCGAGCGGACCAGGATAGAGCTAGCCAAGATGGAGATGGCAGAGCGGACCAAAGTGGAGCTGGCCAAGATGGAGATGGCAGAGCGGAGAGAGGATAGTCAGCGAGCAGAGGGAGCTGTGGCCTTCGACCAGGTACCTTCAACAATAAGCCACAAAAAGATCCAGTATAATGCCTTCCGACAGTTGGGGGAGGCAGAAGACATTGATGGCTTTCTGCAGGACTTTGAGCGGCAGTGTGCCCTTCATCAAGTAAAGCCAGAGGAACGGGTTCAGATTCTGGCCAGCAAGCTGACAGGCCGGGCAGCGGACGCCTATCGCACGGTACCTGATGAGGACTGTATGGACTATGAGCGGATCAAAGAAGTAATCTTGGCCTGGTATGCGCTGACACCAGAGGCATACCGCCAAAAGTTCTGTGGACTTATAAAACGCGTAACCGATACCCACGCTGAATGGGCCTGTAAATTACGGCGGTCACTGCTACAGTGGGTACAAGGGAGCCAAGCAACCACTAAGGAGGACGTCCTCCAGCTCTTCTTCTTAGAACGATTCTTTAATGGACTAACCCCCGAGACACAGGAATGGCTTCGGGACAGGCAGCCAACGACTCTGGAGGAAGCCGCTCGTCTGGCCGATGAGCATCATGATGCCAGGAGGCCTCAGTTGTCCGGATCAAAGATGGTTACTAGGGGCCCGCCCATGGACCTGGAGGGCCCCAAACCACCGAAGATTGTAGGGGGACCAGCTAGAAACCCGGCCTACCACAGTCCCCCTGGGGCGCGATGCCACACCTGCCGTCAGCTGGGCCACCTGCAAAGACAATGTTGCAACCGGACTCAGCATACCCAGTGGCCAAAGGCGGGAACGGCTACCTTCAGCCGGGCTGCTGTACACTGCTACCAGGGCGAAGCTGACCCAGCATTGGGGGCTACGACTAATCAAGGGGTGGAAGAAATGGAGGAAGTGCTGCATGAAGTAGACCCTGTGCAGGCAGCCTGGGCAGATAATCGACAACAGCATCGATAGGTCGTGTGGGTTAATGGGAAATGTATGCAGGGACTAAGAGATTCCGGGGCAACTTTGACCCTTGAGAAGCCTCATCTCGTCCGGGACTAAGAGAAGACGGACCAGACAGTGGCAGTCCGTGTAGCAGGGGGAGCTATACATCGACTGCCCACTGCCAGGATTCACCTGAACTGGGGAGTCGGGGATGGCCTTGTTGAGGTCGGCTTGATAGAGGATTTGCCTGCAGACGTCTTGCTGAGAAACGACTTGGGGCCCATGTTGTCTGCATTCTCGGTTTCCCCTCTGGCTGAGACATATCCTGTGACCACCCGGAGACAAGTTCGAGCTGCGGAGGTGGAATCACACTCAGAGGAGGCCCAGGTAAGACATCCCAGCCCTACACGTATTCCCATAGCCAGATACATTTCTTGGGCCACCCCAGATGAATTTAAGAGGGAGTTACTTGAGGATCCTTCATTGGAGGGATATCGTGGGAAGGCACAGGAGGGGAAAGGGGTACTGGAAGGGGAACAGTTTGCATGGAAGCAGGGACTCCTCTACCGGATCACAGAGCAGCACCACACAGGGACGAGCTCCACTATAAAACAACAGCTGGTAGTTCCCAAGAAGTATAGGCAGGAGCTACTGCGAATCTCTCATGATATACCCTTGGCCGGGCACTTCGGCGTCAGTCGCACCAGGCATCGTCTGACAAAACTTCTTTTGGCCGGGGGTAACCTATGATGTTCGTCAGTACTGCCAGACCTGTGACAGTTGCCAGCGCATTGGCAAGAGGGGGGAATCGATGCAAGGCCAAATTACGCCCCCTCCCCATTGTGGAGGAACCATTTCTGATAGGGCCGTTAGCCAAACCCAGTCCGTCAGGGAAAAGGTATATATTGACAGTGGTAGATTATGCCACACGGTATCCAGAGGCAGTTGCATTACCTAACATACTGGCAGAGTCGGTGGCGGCCGCCCTGCTCCAGGTTTTCTCACGGGTAGGATTTCCCCGGGAGATTATCTCGGACCAGAGAACCCAGTTTACAGCAGAGGTGACCAACCAACTGTGGAAGTGGAACTGCGGGGTAAAGTCCATTAGAAGTGCCCCGTACCACCCGCAAACCAATGGTGTTATGAGTTCATTTTCTCCTTCACCTCTGATGAACTCCCTCTGCTGGTGAAAGGAGTTAGTGAAATTGATCTGGATGGGAAGAACCTGTCATCTGAACAGGTGAAGTGTGATTGGACATCCGGAATTTCTGAGTGGATATAAGGCAGCCGACGCCCTTGCAGGGTTGCTGGTGATCCTTTCTGCTCTGAGCTCTGGCATCCAGTTTAGTTCCTGTCTACTAAAAGCTAAGTTTTTGCTCTGCTATTTTTTCCATGAGATTTTGTCTGTTTACTTAGTGTTTGTGTTCAGCCTGCCCTGGTTGGGATGGGCTGAACTCCATTTTTGCCTCTGATCAGTTGATCTCTTTGCTCTGTCTTCAGAATATACCCGAGTGCTGATATAGTGATTTTGAAGTCTAGTGACTTCAGGGCCTTTTCAATCAGACGTGTTGGACATTATTTTTGGCAGGGTTTTTTTACGGGTTGCAGCCAGCATCTTTTCTGTCCTTTCCTATCTAGTTAGTTGGGCCCCATCGTTTGCTCAGCCTGTCTTTCTGTCTGTGTTTGTGTTTTCATCTGTTTTTCACCGACAATACATGTTGGGGGCTGTCTATTGCTTTGGGGTCTGCTCTGGGGCAGTTTAGATTTCCCCTTTCTTTCTTTAAGCTTATTTAGCTCTCCGGCTGTGATGAGTGGTCTAGGGCACCGTAGGAACCCCCCACGGCTACTGTTAGTTGTGGTGAATAGGATCAGGGGTCTGCAATCTGCAAGTTACCAACCTCTCCGGTTTTCTGGACTTAGCTTGTGTTTTTGTTTTTTTCCTCCTCCGGTGACTCATTTATAACACAATGGGTTGTGTGAACGCTTTAACAGGACATTAAAACAGCTCATTGGGACTTTTACTAGGACCTACAGGGACTGGGAGAAATTCTTGCCACACCTCCTGTTTGCCTATCGGGAGGTACCCCAAGAATCCACGGGGTTCTCCCCGTTCGAGCTGGTATACGGGAGACTGGTAAGGGGACCCCTAGACTTAGTGCTAGAACACTGGGAAGGGGAGGGCCTCATAGAAGGGGTACCTATTGTACCCTATGTGCTGGAATTCCGGGACCGCCTACAGGAGCTGACCCAGGCTTTACGTGAGAACATGCAGGAGACCAAGCGGCGCCAGCGTGTATGGTACGATCGGAGGGCCAGAGAGCGCACCTTGGAAATAGGACAGAAGGTCCTGGTGTTAGAGCCCACTAAGCAGAACAAGTTCCAAGCTGCATGGCAGGGGCCCTACCAGGTAGTGGGGAAAATAGCCGACACAACCTATAATGTCACCGATTGTGATGACCCCAGAGTTATCCGCATGTTCCACGTGAATATGCTGAAGCCCTACCGGGAGCACCCTGAAGAGGTAGTGGCCATCTGTGCACCTGAAGCAGAGGATTTAGCCGGACTTCCCTTGCCGGATGTCTTAGGGGAAAGGACTCAGTCTGAAACATGGGACCAGGTACACTTGGGTGAAGACCTAGGCCCCCGGGAGAGACAGCAGGCGGAGGAGTTGTTGAGGCAGCGACAGAGGATGTTTTCGAGGAGACCAGGGCACACTCGCCTGGCACAACACAAGGTTGAGACCCAGGATCAGACCCCCCTGCGACAAAACCCCTTCCGCGTCCCTGAGTCTGTACGAGAGGGGATCATAGAATCAGAGAATCGTAGAGTTGGAAGGGACCTCCTGGGCCATCTGGTCCAACCCCCTGCTCAAAGCAGGATTCGCTAAATCATCCCAGTCAGATGTCTGTCCAGCCTCTGTTTGAAGACATCCATTGAAGGAGAACTCACCACTTCTCGTGGAAGCTTGTTCCACTCATTGATCACTCTAACTGTCAAAAAGTTTTTTATAATATCTAATCTGTGTCTCCTCCCATTCAGTTTCATCCCATTGCTTCTAGTCTTTCCTTGTGCAAATGAGAATAAAGTTGATCCTTCTACAATGTGACAGCCCTTTAGATATTTGTAGACAGCTATTAAGTCTCCTCTCAGTCTTCTCTTTTGCAAACTAAACAATCCCAAATCCTGCAACCTTTCCTCATAAGACAGGGTTTGCAGACCGGTCACCATTCTGGTTGCTCTTTTCTGAACTTGCTCCAGTTTGTTGATATCTTTTTTAAAATGTGGTGCCCAAAACTGGACACAATATTCCAGATGAGGTCTGACCAAAGAGGAGTAGAGGGAAATAATGACTTCACGTGATCTAGACTGTATGCTTCTGTTAATACATCCTAGAATTGCATTTGCTTTTTTTGCTGCTGCATCACACTGTTGACTCATATTCAGTCTGTGATCTATTAGTATACCCAAGTCTTTTTTACATGTGCTGTTGCTTAGGCCTATTCCTCCCATTCTGTATATGCTTTTTTCATTTTTATTGCCCAGATGTAGTACTTTGCATTTCTCCCTGTTAAAAACCATTCTGTTAGTTGCTGCCCACTTCTCCAGTTTATTTATATCTTTTTGAATCCTCTCTCTCTCTTCTCTAGTATTAGCTATCCCTCCTACCTTTGTGTCATCAGCAAATTTAATCAGTTTACCCTCAATTCCTTCATCTAAATAGTTGATAAAGATGTTGAACAATACAGGGCCCAGGACAGAGCCCTGTGGTACCCCACTTGAGACATTCTTCCAACTGGATGTGCAGCCATTTACGACCACTCTTTGGGTCCGATCACTAAGCCAGTTATGAATCCACCTAACAGTTGCCTTGTCCATTCCATACTTAGTCATTTTTTCAATAAGGATTGTATGAGATACTTTGTCAAATGCTTTGCTGAAGTCAAGATATACTATATCTACAGCATTTCCTTGATCCACCCAATCAGTGATTCCGTCATAGAAGGAAATTAAGTTTGTCTGACATGACTTATTAGTTACAAACCCATGCTGACTCTGTTTAATCACTTCATTCTTATCCAGGTACTGACATACATGTTGTTTAATAATTTGTTCAAAGGTCTTTCCTGGTATAGAAGTCAGACTCACCGGCCTATAGTTGCCTGGGTCCACCTTCTTCCCCTTTTTGAAGATAGGAACAACATTTGCTCTTCTCCAGTCTTCTGGGACTTCTCCTGTTCTCCAAGAATTTTCAAAGATTATGGAGAGGGGTTCAAAAATTTCTTCTGCTATCTCCTTCAGTATTCTGGGGTGTAATTCATCTGGACCTGGAGACTTGAATTCATTTAGGTTAGCTAAGTGTTTCCTCACTATCTTTCTGTTTATAGATATCCTGGATTCTTCTATTCCCTTAATAGGACAGTGAATAACAGTTGATGTCACATTTCCTTTCTGAGAGAAAACAGATGCAAAATAGGAATTTAAAAGTTCGGCCTTCTCAACATCCTGTCTTACCATTTCATCATTTTCATCCTGGAAAAATCCTATAGCATCTTTGACTTTTCTTTTACTTTTGACATATCCCCAAAATCCTTTATTATTGCTTTTGACATCTCTTGCAAGCCTCAATTCATTGTCAGCTTTAGCTAATCTGATTTGTGCCCTGCAGGTTCTGCAGACAGCATTATATTCTTCTTTAGATATGCCTCCCTCTTTCCATTTTATAAACATTTTTTTCTTCCTTTTTAGCATGTGCTTAAGTTCTGTGTTCATCCATCCTGGCTTCCTTAAATGCTTCCTATTCTTCCCTCTTTTTGGAATTGTTAACAACTGTGCTTTGAGAATTTCATTTTTCAAGATTTCCCATCCTTCCTGGACATTTTTGTCTTTAAGGATATCCAGCCATTGGATCTCTCCAATTCTCTTTCTGAATCCCTTAAAATCTGCCTTTCTGAAATCTAACCTTGACGTCTGAGTCTTCACAGATCTTCCTCCTCTAGTTATCCAAAATTCTAAAATAGCATGGTCGCTACCTCCTAGGGTCCCAGCCACTTTTACCTCCTCAACCATTTCCTCCCTGTTTATAAGGATTAGATCCAAGGTAGCAGTTCCCCTTGTTTTCTCCCCTACCTTTTGGAAGATAAAGTTGTCAGCAAGAGAGGATGTTTAAATATTAATAATCCGTTAATTTCTTATAAGACTCAGTTCTGTACATTGCTTTAGCTTACACGACATAGGCTATTTTTAAGCTTGGCTCATGGTAGAAAGACAGCTCCATATATGTAGAGACCATGTGCTTTAGGAGACGTATATAATTCATGGCTAACTGTAGAGGTCGCTCTTGCTCCCTCCCCATCATGAGACACAGACGCAAGATGACATAACTGAACAACTGGTATGTTACTTTACTACAAAGAAGCCTAAGAGAGCCAGAGGCCATTTGCCATGTGGGATCTTAGAGAAAAAAGATGAAAAGCTTTTGCAATAACGGACAATTTCTCTTTCACCTATTTTTATGTTTTTCTGTAATAATCTTTTCTTTGATGGAAGAAACCAAATAAACCACTATATTTTTAACTGGTAACTAGTCCTGAGTATTTTACAGGATAAGCATTATTTTACATTGGAGAGCCAGCCAGATCTGTATTTTTGTACTTTTTTGTGGATTTCCATCCACTTGCCCAAAAGGGGATTGAACTTTGTTAACGTCATATGTGCAAGTTATCAGGAAATCTACTACTTACAAGAATCACACAGAACCTAGAAGTAAGAATTGCCAGATAGATTGAGAAGTACTACAAGTGCCAAGGTGCCAGACGTGCTGAAGCCAAGACGTGTGAAGACAAGAGCCCAGTGTTGTCCATTAAAGGAACAAGCTGAGAAATTTCAAGGTAAGAGAAATGGATGTAATTAATTCTTATGCTAAGCAGAGTAGATTGAAATTTAAGTCTGTAGACAAGTCTAATCCAGAAGTATTATGGCTAAGATTATATGCTGAGTGCGAACTGGCGAATCAGAAGTTAGACTGTAAATTCTTCAATAGAGAAAGAGAGAGATTAAAAAATATTCTACAGATGGTAGATATATTTCATAGATCTGTGTCAGAGAAATCCAAAAATGATTGTGTAGAGGATAGTGATGTTCCCGAGATTCACTGTAATGTGGAGAAACAGTTACAAGTAGCAGCAGCCATTGAAGGTGACCTTGCAGACGTGGAACAAGATGGAGAAGTAGGAGGAGACTTCAGAACTGACGTAGAGGACGTACAAGGGAAAGACGTACCACTAAAAATAGACGACTCACAGGCCAAAATACAAAGTAAAGTAAGAAAAACTTTGCTAAAGATATGCAAAATAATACCTGCATATGATAATACAATCCATGTTTGTAGAAACTCTGAGGTTTTTGAAAGTTGTGTTGATAAATTTGATTTATCTAACGAGGAGAAGAATCAGTTGTTCAAAATGTGGATCCCTGTAAATTTTGCTAGGAGATTGACTTTAAAGTTATCTGGTGAAACACATGAGAATTTAAATGATAAGGACAGATTAAAGATTCTTATTTTTTGTTCATCAAATGAAAATCATCCAGATATTGATATTCTTCAAAAATTAAGGATTGGTCGGAAGGAATGTATTTTTACGTTCATGTCCATATATGAACGTTTGTATAGAATGCTGAGTGAGAATGTCAAAACACAGTCCCTCATAAGGAGTTTTGTAAGCAAATTTTGGTTTTTAAATCCTGCATCTCGTGTTATTGCGTCACAAAAAGATTCTTTATTTGAATGTGCGCAATCCCTTGATTTTGCCAGAAAACACGAGAATCGTGAAAGGAAAGTAAATTGTGCTAATTTTGTGAAGACAGGCAGAGTAAAATCTTATCAGAAGCCTGCATTAGCAAAACCTTCTAAAATGAGTTTTCCTCAAAATCAAATCTATGAAGAACAAAGAAAATCACATGTTTGTTATAAGCCATATGGAATGATGCAAAGAAACACCGAAAAGACACAGATTGAATTAAGAAAAATGATGAGTTCTGATTTTCTTTCTGTAACAAAGATGGCCGAATGTGACAGACAGAAACAGGTGGTGAGTGACATCATGGCCTGTAAACTGAATACTCTGCTCCAAGAATCTATCAGCTTCAAAATGGCAAGAACCTTTCAGGATATTTTTTGCAGAGAAATAAGTATGGGTGTAGGAATTGGCTAGAAAAAGTAATTATATATATTGTGTAACAGTGTTATACAATTAGTGAGTTATATGTAATTATTTTATAGAGTATAATCCTGTAGTTTTATGGTTTGTGGATATATACATATTCATACAGTAGATATAGAGTGTTTGTAGAAGTAGAAATAGTAGAACTGTATTTTTTAGTGAAAATTAAAATCTACTCCAGTAATAAAATTTAGAATTATGAATATGATATTAACCTTCTCTTTTATTTTTCCTTAGAATTTTCATTTCAAAGCAGGACTTAATCGGGAAAAATTCTCTTACAAGGATTTATGACTTTATTTACACAGGAAGTTGCAATAGGTGTATGATTTTATATATATCTAACCCTTAAAAGGAAATAACTAATTGCATTTTAAAATGTGTGTGTGTGCTTTTCCTGCATGGCTTGAATGACAACCACAGCATGTGAAATTTGAACCTTGTTCTAATAATACAAGTATACCAGTATACTATGTCCCTGTTCTTAGGAAAAGAATTTTTAAGGGGTCTCAACTTTTGCAAACCAATGGAATTTTTTTTCCAGGCCTAAATGTCAAGTATAGCTATACAATATATATTTATGTCATGTGTATTTGGGGAATATTCTAAGAAATATTAAGAGACTAAATTTAAATAGTTTACAATGCATTGATAATTAGGATAATTTGGGTTAAAATACGTGTATTCATCACACCTTCGTATGTGAGGTATTTGGTTTAAACTTAAATATGTGACACAGTCTGAGTGACAGTGACTGAGTGTATGAGCAGCTGCTGAGCGAGTAATGTGATACGTTTGTATGAGACCTCAGGATTCTGAATGAGAGAGAGAAAAAAAGAGAAAAAAAACAAAAAACCAAAAGCCTTTACCTTTAGGAGAAATATGCAGATCAGTTAAATTATTAGAATATTAGGATATATAATGAAATATTATCTATACAACATATATTTCTATAGTAATTATTATTTCTTGATTTAGTTAATTGTGGATAAGTGCAAAGTGCAATCGCACATCAAAATGGTTTATGCAAATTAATTTTTCCAAAGGATAATTTTATGATATTCAAATTAATTTTGATGGTTACACATCTTCAGACAAATAATGGTATAAGCAAATATAAATTCACATAATTTATACATTAATTATTTTTAATTTTGGTTTTGATAAATGAATTATTTCATGAAACAATATTTTTTGGTATTAAGGGGGAACTATGTTTTTTGATCCTGACTACATCGTCACATTTGATTAATACCTCTTCTTCACACATTTTAATAGGAAATAAATAAATAAGGTTCAATGGTATAAGTATTGGGTATAATAACATTAAGTATTATAAAGAGTCATTTCTTTACAGTAAGAGGAATATTATATGCAAAGTTGCATAATTTGAATATTTTGGTAACACAAGTTTATGACAATTATGAAATAATCCAGATCATGGAAATATTAAGGGTATATGTTACTGAAGACATAACTACTCTGCATCAACATAAAGGCCTTATTCTTATTTTTATTTTTATTCTTACTTTTCATTATTTTTAATTCTTTCACCAATATTTAGTAAAGTAATATCTACTGAGAATATTGCTTCATTAAATATAGCAATGATATGGTTTTATTACAAAGGAAATGTTTCACTTCTGAGTTATATGCAACAATTCTTTTATTCATTCATTCACTCACTCATATATTCTTATTTTGGTTCATGGCTATACATTCCTACATATTATTAGTATAATAAATATATTCCTTATTAATAAAGATGATAACACTGGTTACATAAAACACAGTGACACCTATGGGTTGAAAAAGGTAATTACACCTATGACATAAAAAATGTTCTATCACATGAAAAATATGGATAATAATGTATTATCACTTATTATTAGTTTATTATTTCAAATATTGAAATCTATATATGGTACAAATTCTGATAATTATATGGATATTACTGATTGCTATGGTACGCTGTGATATTATAGGATAGGAAAATTACCAGATTTGGTATAGAATAGGGAATGAAGACTTCAAGCAAGATACTGAAATTACGTTAATAAAGACTTTTCATATTAAAATTGATTCTTATCAGTTGCAAGAAGAAGAATGCCGCGATCCAGAAGTCCCAGAAGGTAACAAAGCTATGATTACTGAGTAACTATGTTAATTACAAATGCAGAATTCACCACTGACAGTCACAAGTGCAGTATCCACCACTGACAGTCACAAGTGCAGTATCCACCACTGACAGTCACAAGTGCAGTATCCACCACTGACAGCGACAAGTGCAGTATCCACCACTGACAGTCACAAGTGCAGTATCCACCACTGACAGTCACAAGTGCAGTATCCACCACTGACAGTCACAAGTGCAGTATCCACCACTGACAGTCACAAGTGCAGTATCCACCACTGACAGCCACAAGTGCAGAATCCACCACTGACAGTCACAGGTGCAGTATCCACCACTGACAGTCACAGGTGCAGTATCCACCACTGACAGTCACAAGTGCAGTATCCACCACTGACAGTCACAAGTGCAGTATCCACCACTGACAGTCACAAGTGCAGTATCCACCACTGACAGCGACAAGTGCAGTATCCACCACTGACAGCGACAAGTGCAGTATCCACCACTGACAGTCACAAGTGCAGTATCCACCACTGACAGCCACAAGTGCAGAATCCACCACTGACAGTCACAGGTGCAGTATCCACCACTGACAGCCACAAGTGCGGTATCCACCACTGACAGTCACAAGTGCGGTATCCACCACTGACAGTCACAAGTGCGGTATCCACCACTGACAGTCACAAGTGCGGTATCCACCACTGACAGTCACAAGTGCGGTATCCACCACTGACAGCCACAAGTGCGGTATCCACCACTGACAGTCACAAGTGCGGTATCCACCACTGACAGTCACAAGTGCGGTATCCACCACTGACAGTCACAAGTGCGGTATCCACCACTGACAGTCACAAGTGCAGTATCCACAACTGACAGTCACAAGTGCAGTATCCACCACTGACAGTCACAAGTGCAGTATCCACCACTGACAGTCACAAGTGCAGTATCCACCACTGACAGCCACAGGTGCAGAATCCACCACTGACAGTCACAGGTGCAGTAACCACCACTGACAGTCACAAGTGCGGTATCCACCACTGACAGTCACAAGTGCGGTATCCACCACTGACAGTCACAAGTGCAGTATCCACCACTGACAGCCACAAGTGCAGTATCCACCACTGACAGTCACAAGTGCAGTATCCACCACTGACAGTCACAAGTGCAGTATCCACCACTGACAGTCACAAGTGCAGTATCCACCACTGACAGCCACAAGTGCAGAATCCACCACTGACAGTCACAGGTGCGGTAACCACCACTGACAGTCACAAGTGCGGTATCCACCACTGACAGTCACAAGTGCGGTATCCACCACTGACAGTCACAATTAAAGTGTCTAACCTGACAACCAGAGGACGATGATCCTATGATGCTGAGATGAACTGTGTTATCACGTTCTTACCAAGTTCCAGAGGCTTCTAATCACCTGTAAAGCTTCAATGTAAAGCTGGTAAACAATGAAGGTAATTATCAGGAAGCTACAACCCTGACATGTGTCCTGTGCATTAGGACAAGGACTGGTTATGGTGCTATGTTTAGCAAGGAAGAGTCATTTTAACCCTTGCTTTGCTGACCAAAGACGTCACACCTGTTCAAAGACCAGTGCCGATGGAGGATTCCAGAATATCCAAGGCGAGCCAATGTAAGCCCAGGTTTTTAAAGGTGACACTGCAAAGATATTAAAGCTGCATTTCATCTATAGACTTTGTTTCTTATCAACATTTGAATTTATGGACTTTGATTTTTACACAACACGATTTCTACAACATCTATATGCTATAGAAAAACTGTTTCTAAAAGAACCAAGAAGAAGACAGAAGACATCAAAATGAAGACCAGATGACATCAGATGATGATGACTGGACCTGAGATGCTTCAATTTAGATTTAGGGAAGTATAATTATACATATTGTATATGAATATTGTTCACGGCTTACCATAACATGAATTCACATCAATTATGTCATTGAGTACTTATAACGGTAATCTGATATTATTATTATTGATATTAAATTATTTTGTCAAAGAAGAAGAAAAGAAGAAAAAAGATCTCATTATATTTTGAGGGTTCCAATTAATGTCTGTCTCCCTCAAAAGGGGGAATTGTTAAATATTAATAATCCGTTAATTTCTTATAAGACTCAGCTCTGTACATTGCTTTAGCTTACACGACATAGGCTATTTTTAAGCTTGGCTCATGGTAGAAAGACAGCTCCATATATGTAGAGACCACGTGCTTTAGGAGACGTATATAATTCATGGCTAACTGTAGAGGTCGCTCTTGCTCCCTCCCCATCATGAGACACAGACGCAAGATGACATAACTGAACAACTGGTATGTTACTTTACTACAAAGAAGCCTAAGAGAGCCAGAGGCCATTTGCCATGTGGGATCTTAGAGAAAGAAGATGACAAGCTTTTGCAATAACGGACAATTTCTCTTTCACCTATTTTTATGTTTTTCTGTAATAATCTTATCTTTGATGGAAGAAACCAAATAAACCACTACATTTTTATCTGCTAACTAGTCCTGAGTATTTTACAGGATAAGCATTATTTTACAGAGGATAAGAATTTCCTTGACCTGTTAGTTTTGCCTGAGAGAGATTCCCAACAAATGTCTGGATAGTTGAAATCTCCCATGACAACTATGTCATATTTTTGGGAGAACTTGGCCATTTGATGCATAAAGAGTTCATCCATACCTTCAGCTTGCACAGGCGGCCTGTAGTAAATGCCTACAATGGTGTCCTTTCCATTGTTCTGTCCTTGTATTCTTACCCAAACAGTTTCCACAGAACTCCCATTCTCTGAAGCTTCAATCTCTGTGCAGATATACGCACTTCTAACATACAACGCGACACCTCCTCCTCGTTTATCAAGTCTGTTTCTTGCAAATAAGTTGTATCCTTCTAGTCTTGTATTCCAATCATGTGTATCATCCCACCAAGTTTCAGTGATTCCAATGACATCATATTTCTTCTCCTGCGTTAGTAGTTCCAATTCTCCTTGTTTGTTGCCCATGCTTTGTGCATTAGTATAGAAACATTTTAGTTTGTGATTGGTTTCTCTTTCTCCAATATTTTTATTAATTAGATTCTTTTGTCTTTGTTCTTCCTTTCCACTTCTAATAGCAGAGTTCTCAATAGCATTTGTCAGGTGTATGGCTTTTTCTGGTCTTTTGCTTCCCTTCCCATGTTGTTCTAGTTTAAAGCTCTCCTTACAAGTGTAGCAAGACGACTTCCAAATACATGTTTTCCAGTCTTCGTAAGGTGCACCCCATCTCTAGCAAGTAGTCCATCGTAAAGGTAACTCACTCCGTGATCCAGAAATCCAAATCGTTGCTGACGGCACCATCGACGTAGCCAGTTGTTCACCTGCAGAATCTTATTCCACCTCCTTGTTCCATGGCCATCCACTGGGAGGATGGAAGAGAAGACCACCTGAGCTCCCAGTTCTTTCACTTTCTTGCCTAAGTCTTCAAAGTCTCTGCAGATGGTTTCCAGGTCGTTTCTTGCGGTGTCATTTGTCCCCACATGTAGTAACAGGAATGGGTAGTCATCTGTAGGTCTGAAGAGTCCTGATATCCTGTCAGACACATCTTTAATTTTTGCACCTGGAAGACAGCACATTTCTCTTGAAGTTATATCCGGTCTGCAGATAGCGGCCTCTGTTCTTCTCAACAGGGAATCCCCCATGACCACCACTCTCCGTTTCTTCTTCACAACATTTTTCTTTCTCCATCCAGTAGGACTCTGAAGGCGTACAAGGTTGCTGTTTGTGGGCAAAGTCTTATCCTGATGTATTTCTTCATTGGTTTCCTGCGTGAGAGCCTGGTACTGGTTCCTGAGGAGTATGGGTGCTGACTGCCTCCTGATCCTCCTGCTTCTCTGGGTCACATGTCTCCATTCCTCTGTTTCTTCAGGTGCACTTCGAATTTCTTCTCTTTCTGTAACATGAAGAGATAATTCTGCTCTGTCTAAGAACTCTTCGCCTTCCTTAATGATCTTCAACGTAGCTAACCTCTCTTCGAGACTTTGCAACTTTTCCTCCAACAGGGACACAAGCTTGCATTTGTGGCATGTGAAGTTTGGCTTTTCCACTGGTAAGTCTGTGAACATGTATCAAGAAATGCAGCTCACCAAATGGCTCCTGGCCTCTTCCATATTGCGATTTCTTAAAAACGATGAAAGATGAGCCAAAATTCGGCGCGCGGCTTTACGATTTCCTCTTTTCAGCTGCAACAGCCAAAACCCAGTGATCGTTGAGCTCGCGGAGACTCTTCACTTATCCCAGAAGGCAGTGGGAATATGCAAATGATCTCCTCAAGACTCTTCCCCTGGTTTTTCTGGTCAAGAGATACAAGAGATGCTGCGTTTAGGGGTCATTGAAGAGTCAGATAGTCCCTGGGCATCCCCAGTAGTGTTAGTGCCCAAGAAGGATGGGACTACACGGTTTTGTGTAGACTATCGTAAGCTCAATGAGAAAACAGTGACGGATGCATATCCCATGCCGCGTGTGAATGAGTTGTTAGACCGGCTGGCGGGGGCAAAGTATTTGACCACCATCGATCTATGCAAAGGCTACTGGCAGATTCCCCTTAGTCCTGACGCTATTCCCAAGTCGGCATTTGTCACCCCGTTCGGCTTATTCCAGTTTCGAGTTATGCCATTCGGGATGAAGAATGCCCCGGTGACCTTCCAAAGGCTGGCTGACCGGCTTCTGGATGGTCTCCAGGACTATGCTTGTGCCTACCTGGACAATGCCATCTACAGTGCGACATGGGAAGAGCATCTAAATCACCTAGAGACAGTATTGGACAGGATCCACCTGGCCGGAATCACCTTGAACCCAAACAAGTGTCACGTGGGCAAAGCAGAGGTTCAGAATTTAGGGCATTGGGTGGGAAGTGGGAAACAGCGACCAGAACCAATCAAGATTGAGGCCATAGCCAAATGGCCCACCCCACGCACTAAAACCCAGGTCATGGCGTTTCTAGGGACAGCGGGGTATTACAAGAAATTCGTTCCCAATTACAGCAGCGTAGCCAAGCCCCTCACTGATCTGACCCGTAAGAACCAACCCCGCCAGGTAACCTGGACCTCAGAGTGTGAGGAAGCCTTCCGCCAACTAAAGGACGCCCTCACCAATACCCCTGTATTGGCCGCACCCGATCCAACTAAACGTTTCCTGGTTCACACAGACGCTTCTATGTTTGGATTGGGGGCAGTGCTGAGCCAAGTCGGGCTGGACGGCAAAGAACACCCGGTAGCTTACCTGAGTCGGAAACTACTGTCCCGTGAAGTAAGCTATGCGGCCATCGAGAAGGAGTGCCTGGTGGTAGTATGGGCACTCAAAAAGTTGCAACCATATTTGTATGGACGACAGTTATCCCTCCTAATGGACCATAATCCCCTAGTCTGGCTTAATCGGGTCTCCAGAGACAACGCCAGATTGCTGCGGTTGAGTTTAGCCATACATCTTCTGGACTTCACCATCCACTACAGACCCGGCAAACAAAACGGTAACGCCAATGGACTAAGTCGACAAATGGAACTTGTACCAAACCCATAAACTTCGGTCATCCCCAAACCGATCCGTTAAGGATCAGACTGTGTATGCCGATCGCGTCGCTGAAAAGGGGAGCCGTGTTACGGAACCACTCAGCACCCAGAATATGTTGTGCAGTTATATGTATGTATAGTAGGTTCTATGGGAGATGCATGTCCCTAATGCATCAGCCCACAGGCTGCGCCCTGCCGCCCCCCTCCTAAATATCGGCAGGCTCCGGCCACCTGCGGCTATTGTAATGTATGTCTGGCCTGCCGCTTTTCTATTGGCCTGCCCTCTGTATCTGTGTGATATATTCTGTGACCTGTGAGTAAAGTGTTGTCAGACTGGAAATACGTGGAGAAGCAGTGATCTTTTATATGTGCCCATGTAACCAAGGAATTCCAGCCAGCGTCCTTCATTCAGACTCCTGCCAAAGCAGAATGGACCTCCGGAAACACGGGGTGGTACTGAAAGAGGTACCCGAGATAGGAAGACCCCGTTGCACAGATTAAACAACAGTAAACCAGAGCTGCACTCATTTATGGTGGACCATTGGAGCTACTATGAATCCTGAGCAGAAGATTAGAGAAAATAATATTGCTCCCCATTTCAGGAGAGATTGTGCAGTAATCTGAATTCCTTAGGATCAAAAACAATGTAAGTTATGACGTGGAGTGAATCCATGAAACCAAGGCTCAAGCCATGCCAACACAGATCCTGCAGGCATGAATAAATGTATATTTCAGCCATCAGCCACGCAGTTTGGAGAGGCGAGTTGTAAAATAATCGCCAGGATTCAAGTACCGCGTGTACCGCATTACTCGCCAAGTACCAAATCCTAATGAGTAGACTCGCTCATCCCTAGTGACCATGAGACATTCAGCAGCACAGAAGGGAGAAAAGGTAGATTCATCTGATAAGATCTCAGGGATCTAGGAAGCCAACAGCATCATTACCCTCCGCTTTCTCTTACAAGCCCAGCATACTTTTCTTCAAGTGATTTTCTATCTTGTCAGCACATTCTATGTACGCTGTCATTTGGCTTTATAGTTTAGAAGGCTCTGGCTGTTACCTGTCTAATTCCTGTCTCTTTGTCTTGAGAATAAAATTTAGGATTTCTATGCAGCCACAGCTCCAGTTCCGAGTAGCGGCAGCAGCGACGGGTGTTGATGCGAGAGACTCGTGCAAGTTTCTTGCATCACACAAAGTAGTGTGATCCCGGCCTAACTTTGCGTTCAGTGTGACCCTTTAAGCGCGCACTCGGCCTATATTGGGTCAGGTACAAGCGATCATATAGATCTCTCTTTAAGGGATCACCCTCACACTAATACCAGGGGGTAGGTGAATCCTCCATGTGGTAAGTTCTATAGAAAAGGGCTTTCAATGCACAAAGTAATTTGAACAGTTTTGGGTGGAGGAGAATGTTGTGGACTAGAGGCAAAATGGTGATCATGGTAACACAGCCGGACTACACCACCGATAAGGCAGCCACAGCCGGTGACTGAGAGGAATCTGTGACTTCTCTGCATTCAGTGGTTACTACTCACCTGGGTAGTCATATGTGGGAATCTCCTCTTTACACCGCTCATCATCTCTCACATGTGTCTCTGTAGTATTAATATGGGTCAGATCTTCACCCTGAAACAAATATTGTAAAAGTCACTGACAGATGGAAAAGTCCCATCTATGATCAGCTCTAATCCTGCCATCTCCACCGTTCTCATTACACAAGTATAAAACATATAATACTGGTGGATAAAACAAGACTGAGCACAAGACCTTCACAGCCGTCTACACATCATAGGGGAGATCTCCTGACACCTTCTCTCCATCTACCTGATGATCCTGAGGAGCACTGGGATCTTCTTGGTTACAGTCCTGTGGAAGACGAGGACGGGGACATCTCTCTGTTGTTGTCCTCTTACTGGATAGATCTGGGGGAAACACATACAGGGACTGAATTCATTCTCTACATACAGATAATTACAGGCCGTGTGTATTTAGTCCTGTCTATTACCTGGAGATGTGAGGGGCTGGGGAACCTCCATTATGACGTTCTTGTACAGATCTCTGTGTCCTTCTAAATACCCCCACTCCTCCATGGAGAAATAGACAGCGACATCCTGACACCTTATAGGAACCTGACACATACAATGATACCGTCATCCCCCCGATCCCTTCATAGTGTTACTGTATAATGTCCCAGCATTCCCAGCAGTGTCACCTCTCCAGTCAGCAGCTCAATCATCTTGTAGATGAGTTCTAGGATCTTCTGGTCATTGATGTCCTCATGGATCAGGGGGTGAGGTGGAGGCCCCGTGATTGGGCTCAGGGGTCTTCCCCATCCCTCAGACACAGGGTCCTGACAGCGATCACTAGAGGTCTTCTTCACCACTGTGTAATCCTGGTTATGGAGAGACACATTAATAAATCTCACTACAGACATTTCCAGAGTCCTCACCTCTCCAGTTCTGTCCATCTGTTATTCCCATAGATAAGAATGATGTAATGTGACGTCATCAGAATCTCTCACCTCTCCAGTGAGACGGAAGAGGATCTCTAGGGTGAGGTGTAACATCCTCTCCGCCATCTTGTCTCTGTCCATATCCATCCTTGATGGGTAAATCAGGAAAATTCTCTTCTGTAGAAGATCTTCACTGAGAGGATCCGATATTGTAGAGACCTGAATGAGAAGAAGATGATCCGATGTAACATCATAAGAATCCTGTGTAATAATACACTTACTGGAGATAATAAGGGAAACATATGAGGAGATTTATTATCTTACAGGGTTTAGTTTTCTTCCCTGACATCTACTAATAAAACCTATATATTTAGGCCACAGACAACAAGCAGTTTGCTCCTCGGAGTCGGCAGCTGAACACGTTCCTCATAGACTCATCAACGTCACCATCAATTCCCATCAGAGTGAAGGAACATCGCTCCTCTATTCAGCTCTATGGATCCAGGATGAAATCCACTGCGGCCCCTGCAAGAAAAGAGCGAAGTCTGGTGAGACCCCCGAGGCCGGAGATTTCTACAGCTGCTCTGTGCGCACAGGACCTGTGATGAGGTCACAGGAGGGGAGGAGTCAGGGGTCACATGATCAGGGGCCTCAGTGTGTGCAGGACTCTGCTGTGCTGGTTGTCATGGTGCTGGATGAGGGGAAGTTTCTGTGTGGGGTCAGGAGGGGTTTACAGGGTGGATGTAGCAGAGCCGTGTGTGTACGAGGTGTACGGAGCGGAGCCGTGTGTGTACGAGGTGTACGGAGCAAAGCCGTGTTTGTGTGGACCCCTCTGTGTATGCTGTATACACCCATATACCTCCAGCTTCGGTCGCAGACCCCTGTGTTCACTGTATACACCTGTTTATCCCCAGTTTTGGTCGCAGACCCCGCGTCTCTCACACTTTATACACCTGTATACCCCCAGCTTCAGTCACAGACCCCTCTGTTTATGCTGTATACACCCGTATACTCCCAGCTTCGGTCACAGACCCCGTGTTCACTGTATACACCCGTATATCCCCAGTTTTGGTCGCAGACCCCTGTATATGCTGTATCCACCCGAATACAACCTGGTTCGGTCGCAGACCGCTGTGTACGCTGTATACACCTGTATACCCCCAGCTTTGGTCACAGACCCCCCTGTGTACGCTGTATACACCTGTATACCCCCAGCTTCGGTCATAGACCCCTCTGTGTATGCTGTATACACCCGTATATCCCCAGCTTCGTTCGCAGATCCCTGTGTACACTGTATACACCCGTATACCCCCAGCTTTGGTCACAGACCCCCCTGTGTATGCTGTATACACCCGTATATCCCCAGCTTCGGTAACAGACCTCTGTGTACTCTGTATACACCCGTATACCCCCAGCTTCGGTCACAGACCCCTGTGTATGCTGTATACACCTGTATACCCCCAGCTTCGGTTACGGACCCCCCTGTGTATGCTGTATACACCCGTATACCCCCAGCTTCGGTCACAGACCCCTCTGTGTACTCTGTATACACCCGTATACCCCCAGCTTCGGTCACAGACCCCTCTGTGTATGCTGTATACACCCGTATACCCCCAGCTTCGGTCACAGACCCTGCATCTCTCACACTGTAGAACTGACGCCGGACACACACGGTAAAACTGCGGTCGTCGGTCTCTCATCTCTCGCACTTATACTGATAACATAAGATGGAGTCAGACGAACCCTCCTACAAAACGTGAGAACAAAGTCATTACTACAGGACTGTGTGAGAAAGGGATTTATTCTACAAGAAACGCTGGGGCCACAAATGAGAATAACATAATGTCGTTCATCTTCTCTTTCACCATAGATATTGGCAGTGAGGGCGACTTCCACTTTGCCGCAATGTGGATTTTAGTGGCCATACATAAGTAGTTTACTAGCTTCTGAAAGCTTTCTGGAAGCCGAGAAGGCCTGGTTCCCAGTAATAGGTTCCAGATCAACCGGTCCACCATACATCTGTGCTATCAGATGCGTCACCTTCTCCCAAAGCCCAGAAACCACCATACAAGACCACCAAATATGTCTCATGTCACCAGATATTCCACAGCCCCTAATACAGTCTCCCGAGATTTTAGGAAAAATGCTGTGAATTTTTTCCTTTACATAATAGACTCTGTGCAATAGTTTTAAGGAGGTCTCCACAAGGGAAGTCTGGTGACTACCTCATGATATGGTGTCACAGCTACGATACCATTCATCAATTGACTTTTCAAACCCCAAATCCTCCTCCCACTGTAACATACTGTATACTTCAATTTTTTATCATCTTGTGGAGAATTTATAGCATAGTAGATCAATGAGATCGTTCCCCTGCCCAAAGGGTCATTTAGACATTATTTTTCAAAACTGGTTGCCCTGAGAGTAGTACCGCTCGGGAGGATCTGCTTTGCAAAGTGAAAGATCTGGTTCAATCGCATTACCTCCCTAACTGGAGGTTCAAATGTTTGAACAAATTCCTGTCTGTCAAGTAAGATATTAAATGGGGAACACAAATGTTGAAGTATATGAATACCTTTCAGCTTCCACCAAGAAAACATTTGTGTCTCAAGGCCTGGCGGGAACATGGGGTTTTGTAATATAGCTGTCAGGGGAGAAGGGCTTGATTGTAAGTTATATTTAAACTTTCCTCCAAAGAAGCAACGAGTGGACTGTAAAAGGAGCCACATTCATTAACCCCCATGGAAGTCGGTCTGTGGTCCACATTAGGCCTGATAAAGAGAATGGTTTGGAGAGAAATGATTCCAGAATAACCCATCTCGGACTATTGGGATATGAACACGCACTTATTAATGGAGCAATCTGTGCCGACTTGTAATAAAGTGTAAAATTAGGGAGGGATAAACCCCCTTCTTTTCTGTGACCGAACATAAGTTTTTGCACAATTCTGGGTTGTTTTCCAAGCCAAAGAAACTTAGACATCATAGAGTGTAAATGAGTGAACGTTCTGGCTGGTACCATAATTGGGAGGGACCTAAATAGATATAAGAAGCGAGGCAGTGACACCATTTTTAATGCATGTATTCTGCCGAGCCAGGATAACTTTGAGGAAGCCCATCTATCCAGGTCCCTCTGGAAGTTTTGGATCAGTGGAGTGTAATTCCACCTAAACAGAGTTGACCTGTTGGCTGTTAAGTTGATATCCAGATATGTTAGATAATGTTCTTTGTGTATAAACCCAAAATGGGAGGCTATATTAGTTTGCTCTGTCTTAGGAAAATTTACAAATAATGCTTCGGATTTATCAATGTTAATCTTTAACCCTGAGATCTTCTCAAATTCGTGAAGGAGGGAAAACAAGTGAGGGCGTGTAGTGTGGGGACTTATTAATGTTAGCCGGAGATCATCCGCAAAGAGGCTGACTTTATATTGGTCTCCCATATTCTCAGGGCCCAGGATATTCTGATCTCTCCTTATTGCTTCCGCAATGGGTTCCACTGCAAGTGCAAAAAGATCCGGAGATAGAGGACAGCCCTGCCTGGTACCCTCTGAATATTAATTGGAGTGGGATGTGGTGACGGGAGTTTTACATAAGCGATAGGGCTATCATATAACAATTGGAGGCACTTTATAAGTTTAGGGGAGAATCCGACTTCTGATAGAACCGTAAAGAGATATGTCCAGGACGCCGAATCGAAAGCCCTCTCAATATCTAATGCAAGCAGGAGAAGTCACTTTGGTTGTAGGTTAGTTGTATGAATAATATTTAACGCTCTCCTAATATTATCTGGGGCCTGTCACGCTGGTATAAAACCAACCTGATCCCGATGGATGAGGTGAGGGAGGATTTTATTGGTCCTGTTAGTCACAATGGATGTAAAGATTTTGAAGTCAATGTATAAGAGGGATATAGGTCTATAATTTGTGGTGAGATGATCTTTCTTAGGATTAGGGATTACGGTTACATGCGCCACGTAGAGCTCAGGGGGCAGCTGTGCGCCATTTAGTAGTGAATTACAGAGGTTTTTATATGTGGTGTCAGCACATCGCTGCATTTTCTATAACTTATTGCTGTAAGACCATCCGGCCCCGGGGCCTTTCCTCTCTTTAGCTTTTTGATTGGTGAAACTATTTCCTCCTCAGAGATGTGTAAATGGAGTTGTTGTGCCTCGGACTCAGTCAGGTTAGGTAGATGTAGTGTGTGAAGGAATGACTCCAGTAGTGAGGGGGGTGATTGTGGGGGCGAATACAAACTCTGGGGGTATTCATTATAAGTGCTATACATGACATCGGGGTGGGCTGAGATCTGACCCTTAGGGTCTTTTATAGAGGAGATTATATGACTCTCTCATTCTGAGCTTACGAGCGGCATCTTATTAGGCTTATTGGCATGGTGATAAAACGCGGCTTTACTCCAAATTAGCGCCTCTCCGTTCTGGTGGTGAGAATGGCGTCTAATTGTCATTTCATATCTTGTATTTGTGTAGATAAGTATAGGGGTGAAGAGCGCTGATTGGCCAATTCTAACTCCTGCAGTTTCTCCTCCAGTCTGGGCTGTAATTCAGACCTTTCTTCTTCCTGTCGGCCGATAACTTAATCACAGAACCGGGAATAGATTTTCTGTGCGCGAGTCACATTGCTCCAAGTGAGGCCTCCTCCGCTGTGTGAGTTTAGGGGAAATTTGTTATATCTTCTCTTATAGCGGTTACATTAGAGATTTGGGCATTTTAGCTCCTGGTGTGGAGTCGATAGCACAATCATATGCCGCCATATAGTAGACGGCCGGTAACCGGTGAGAATTCCCTCCTGTGTGGGGTCTATTTCCCTCCATAGAAATCACACGTTACATTCCACACATAACACTGTGTAGAGAAGGCGGCGCGGAGTAATTGTGCCAGTAGTGAGGGGCGAATAATGGCGGGAATGTCACTGACTGAGGAGAAGGCTCCATGGAGGTCTGCACTCCGGAGATCATGTGACCCCTGACTCCTCCCCTCCTGTGACCTCATCACAGGTCCTGTGCACAGAGCAGCCATATATGTGGAGTGCGGCTCTGCAGGTTAGTGATGGGCAGTCCGGCTCTTCTGGCTCCTTTCCCCACTTTTCTCCCTCCTGTCCCTTCACTATAAAGCCTGGGCCTCATTATACAGCTGTACAGGGGTCTAGTGAAGGCTTTTTAGCCCCTTCCTCAGACTGTAGCTCCTGGGAACAGGCCCTAACTCCTGTCCCTTCACTATAAAGCCTGGGCCTCATTATACAGCTGTACAGGGGTCAAGTGAAGGCTTTTTAACCCTTTCCTCAGTCTAGCTCCTGGGCACAGGCCCTCACTCCTGTCCCTTCACTATAAAGCCTGGTCCTCATTATACAGCTGTACAGGGGTCTAGTGAATGCTTTTTAGCCCTTTCCTCAGACTGTAGCTCCTGGGCACAGGCCCTCACTCCTGTCCCTTCACTATAAAGCCTGGGCCTCGTCATACAGCTGTACAGGGGTCTAGTGAAGGCTTTTTAGCCCTTTCCTCAGACTGTAGCTCCTGGGAACAGGCCCTCACTCCTGTCCCTTCACTATAAAGCCTGGGCCTCATTATACAGCTGTACAGGAGTCTAGTGAAGGCTTTATAGCCATTTCCTCAGACTTTAGCTCCTGGGAACAGGCCCTCACTTCTGTCCCTTCACTATAAAGCCTGGTCCTCATTATACAGCTGTACAGGAGTCTAGTGAAGGCTTTTTAGCCCTTTCCTCAGACTGTAGCTCCTGGGAACAGGCCCTCACTCCTGTCCCTTCACTATAAAGCCTGGGCCTCGTTATACAGATGTACAGGGGTCTAGTGAAGGCTTTTTAGCCCTTTCCTCAGTCTGTAGCTCCTGTGCACAGGCCCTCACTCCTGTCCCTTCACTATAAAGCCTGGGCCTCATTATACAGCTGTACAGGGGTCTAGTGAAGGCTTTTTAGCCCTTTCCTCAGACTGTAGCTCCTGGGAACAGGCCCTCACTCCTGTCCCTTCACTATAAAGCCTGGGCCTCATTATACAGCTGTACAGGGGTCTAGTGAAGGCTTTTTAGCCCTTTCCTCAGACTGTAGCTCCTGGGCACAGGCCCTCACTCCTGTCCCTTCACTATAAAGCCTGGGCCTCATTATACAGCTGTACTGGGGTCTAGTGAAGGCTTTTTAGCCCTTTCCTCAGACTGTAGCTCCTGGGAACAAGCCCTCACTCCTGTCCCTTCACTATAAAGCCTGGGCCTCATTATACAGCTGTACAGGGGTCTAGTGAAGGCTTTTTAGCCCTTTCCTCAGACTGTAGCTCCTGGTCACCATGTGATCTCACCATAACCCTAACAAGCTAATTAAGGTGTGAAATCTTGATCAAAATTATCTCAGTACACAAATCTCTAAAGGTACCCGAATTTTTGCATCGCCCTTTCTCCTTTTTGCAATTATAAAATTGTACAAAAGTTTATATATATATATGTTTTATTATTATTTTTGCCTAAAATACAAAGGCCATGTGTGATCTTAGAGGTTCGGCCTTTTAGAGATCATTTCATCTTCATCTTACTACTGCTCACAATAACGGTCATTTTGACCAGGGGCGCCCACACTTTTACATGCCGCTGTCAATGCTTCATCCCGCTGGTGCTCAATATTTAATAGGGTCTTGCTATTAAACTTAATGAAAAGTTTGGTGAATGTCTTTGAGCTGTTATTACTAGAGATGAGCGAATATCGTCGGAGAAGTTGTTATTGGCTAATATCACTTACCGAATAGCTGCATTGGGACCCCGGATCCCTGGAGCGCTCCCGATAATCAGCTGCATGTGTCGCCCTCCATGCAGGTGCTGTGACTATCACACAGCGCAACACACGCAGCTGATTATCGGGAGCGCTCCAGCACACTGAGTCCTGCACACACTGAGGCCCCTGATCATGTGACCCCTGACTCCTCCCCTCCTGTGACCTCATCACAGGTCCTGTGCACAGAGCAGTCATATATGTGGCGGACACTCCTGGATCTTCTGCTTTCTGGGCCGGTTCCTCCTGTGAGTCCTATTAACCCTTTTGCTCCCTGTATTCTCCTTTCTGACAGGACAATGTCTGAATTCGGATAGTGTGACAGGAATTTAAGCAATGTGGAAGGAAAAAATGACAATTTTACTTTTTTCCTCACAAAAATGTGACTTTAGCCCCAAAATTGGCAGCGTAACAAATCCTTATTTCCCCCACTGTAGTTTGTAGACTCCATATACAGATCTCTTAAGTGCGAAAAGAGCTGAATTCCCCACTTAAGTTATTGCATTTTGGAAATTGCCCCCACTGGGAATTTATCTCCAGGTAAAGGCACAATTGTGTCTCCATGGGGGTTGTGCTCACAGCCCAACATCGTGTGGCCTCCAAAGAAATGCCACCCCGCACCATTACTGACCACTGCCAAACCGGTCATGCTGAAGGATGTTGCAGGCAGCAGATCACTCTCCACGGCGTCTCCAGACTCTGTCACGTCTGTCACATGTGCTCAGTGAGAACCTGCTTCCATCTGTGAAGAGCACAGGTCACCAGTGGCGAATTTGCCAATCCTGGTGTTCTGTGGCAAATGCCAAGCGTCCTGTACGGTGTTGGGCTGTGAGCACAACCCCATCTGTGGACGTCGGGCCCTCAGACCATCCTCATGGAGTCGGTTTCTTACCGTTTGTGCAGACACATGAACATTTGTGGCCTGCTGAAGATCATTTTGCAGGGCTCTGGCAGTGCTCCTCCTGTTCCTCCTTGCATAAAGGTGGAAGTAGCGGTCCTGCTGCTAGGCTGATGCCTTCATACGACCCCCTCCACATATCCTAGTGTACTGGCCCTCATACGGCCCCCTCCATATCTCCTGGTGTACTGGCCTGTCTCCTGGTAGCGCCTCTGGACACAACGCTGACAGACACAGCAAACCTTCTTGCCACAGCTCGCATTGATGTGCCATCCTGGATGAGCTGCACTACCTGAGCCACTTGTGTGGGTTGTAGAGTCCGTCTCAGGTTACCACGAGTATGAAAGCACAAACAACATTCAAATAAGTGGACAGTTTGATTTCACAGAAGTTTGATTTACTTGGAGTTATATTCTGTTTAAGTGTTCCCTTTATTTTTTTTAACCGTGTATATAGATAGATTTTTTTTTTTCTTTACATTGGAGGGTCCAATTCCAGCTATTGCTGTGGGATCTGTGATTTCTATCTACTCCACTGTGTACAGGATAATAGCGTATAATAAAGTAGTTATGGACGTGACGTAACTAACATTGTGCAGTGACTCTGCTTTCCATATAGTGATGGATATTTCTTGTTGCTGAAACTGTGATATTTTTTCCACTTTTAGGCTGAGTTCACACGTGGCGGTTTTTTCGCGTTTCCGTGGCGGTTTTACCCGCACGATTTTGCCACGAAAAATAAGCATCCCATTCATTCCTATGGGATTCCGCAATGCTGTGCTAATGCTGCGTTTTTTACCGTGGCGGAATCGCTTCACTGTAAAAACCGCAGCATGCTCATTAATTTTGTGGAATCGCGGCGATCCCGCACCCATAGGAATGCATTGTTCTGCTTACTTTCCACATGTGGCTGTGCACACCATGCGAAAAGTAAGCAGAACATTTGCGGATGGTACCCACGGTCCAGAGGAGAGGAGACTGTCCTCCGGGCTCTGGGTACCATATCCCTGTAAAAAATAGAATTTAAAATAAAAAATATTGTTATTCTCACCTTCCGACGTCCCGCGCAGCCTTCCCGCCTCTCTCCACGCTCCCGGTCCCAGTAATACTTTGCGAGCGATGACGTCCGTTCTCGCGGGATCGCGAAGTCTCGCGGTCATTTGCATTATGTCATCACGAATGACCGTGAGACATCGCGATCCCGCGAGAACGGACGTCATCTCGGTAATTGTCGCAAAGGATTACTGGAACCGGGAGCGTGGAGAGAGGCGGGAAGGTGAGAATAACAATATTTTTTTTATTATTATTTTTTACATTCTATCTTTTACTATTGATGCAGCATAGGCGGCCTCAATAGTAAAAAGTTGGTCACACTCATCAAACACTATGTTTATTGGACGCTGCCTCTGGCCCGGCCTAATATACCTTCATACATTGCAGCCCAGACCCCATTATTAGGCATGCAAGTATCGGAGTAACTAGGCCGCCCCATACTATCGAGTACTTGAAGGCGGGGGCATTCAGCCGAACTCTGTCACACCTTCTTAGATGTCATGCTTGCTTTCCACAGCAGCAAGGGGTTAAACTGTCAGGGTTTGTGGACAAGCCTCATCTGTGCCGTCCCTGCGGTGTACATCTATGTTCTGGGGTACAAAAAGATTAATTTCTTTTTAATAAATGTTTAACATGTTAAACATTATAAAATGTGTCTTCTGCTTTTTTCTTATTTTTTTCTTCTTACAAGAATTGTTGGCGCCAATTTTCTTTAGAAACATTTTAATATCGGCTTTTTCTGGAGTTTTTCTTGTAATATAGGAAAGCCTAAGGCCAGAAATAATCCCCATAAATCACTGTACATGGAGACTTTGCGATCAGATCATTTCTGTCCGCGTTGATTGTGGAAACTAAAAATCTTTTC
This sequence comes from Dendrobates tinctorius, assembly GCF_039654945.1. Taxonomy (NCBI): domain Eukaryota; kingdom Metazoa; phylum Chordata; class Amphibia; order Anura; family Dendrobatidae; genus Dendrobates; species Dendrobates tinctorius. The sequence continues at coordinate 427,400 of NW_027361988.1, read as the reverse complement.
TAAAAGCCTCAAACTTCTGTGTGTGACTCAGAGCTGAGATCTAACGTGAGAGAAGATTCCAGTGCGGGGAAGACGGGAAACCTTCATATAGACGGCCGGTGGGGATGGAGTCAGTGACCGACTCTGGCCAAATCTGTCTCTAGAGCCGTAGTAGAAGATGAAGATGTCGTCCTCATCATGAAGGAGTTATTTCTCATGTCGCGTGTAATGAATATCTCCTGCAGTATTGCTAATGCCGATTCCAGTGTCGGTAATGAGACGAGAATTAGCGTTATGGAAGATGAGTCTATGAGGAACGTGTTCAGCTGCCGACTCCGAGGAGGAAACTGCTTGTTGTCTGTGGCCTAAATATATAGGTTTTATTAGTAGATGTCAGGGAAGAAAACTAAACCCAGTAAGATAATAAATCTCCTCATATGTTTCCCTTATTATCTCTAGTAATTGTATTATTACACAGGATTCTTATGGTGTTACATCGGATCATCTTCTTCTCATTCGGGTCTCTACAATATCGGATCCTCTCAGTGAAGATCTTCTACAAAAGAGAATTTTCCTGATTTACCCATCAAGGATGGATATGGACAGAGACAAGATGGCGGAGAGGATGTTACACCTCACCCTAGAGATCCTCTTCCGGCTCACTGGAGAGGTGAGAGATTCTGATGACGTCACATTACATCATTCTTATCTATGGGAATAACAGATGGACAGAACTGGAGAGGTGAGGACTCTGGAAATGTCTGGAGTGAGATTTATTAATGTGTCTCTCCATAACCAGGATTACACAGTGGTGAAGAAGACCTCTAGTGATCGCTGTCAGGACCCTGTGTCTGAGGGATGGGGAAGACCACTGAACCCAATCACGGGGCCTCCACCTCACCCCCTGATCCGTGAGGACATCAATGACCAGAAGATCCTAAAACTCACCTACAAGATGATTGAGCTGCTGACTGGAGAGGTGACACTGCTGGGAATGCTGGGACATTATACAGTAACACTATGAAGAGATCGGGTGGATGACGTATCATTGTGTGTGTCAGGTTCCTATAAGGTGTCAGGATGTTGCTGTCTATTTCTCCATGGAGCAGTGGGAGTATTTAGAAGGACACAAAGATCAGTACAAGAACGTCATAATGGAGGTTCCCCAGCCCCTCACATCTCCAGGTAATAGACAGGACTAAATACGGCCTATAATTATCTGTATGTAGAGAATGAATTCAGTCCCTGTATGTGTTTCCTCCAGATCTATCCAGTAAGAGGACAACACCAGAGAGATGTCCCCGTCCTCTTCTTCCACAGGACTGTAACCAAGAAGATCCCAGTGCTCCTCAGGATCATCAGGTAGATGGAGAGAAGGTGTCAGGAGATCTCCCCTATGATGTGTAGACGGCTGTGAAGGTCTTGTGCTCAGTCTTGTTTTATCCACCAGTATTATATGTTTTATTCTTGTGTAATGAGAACGGTGGAGATGGCAGGATTAGAGCTGATCATAGATGGGACTTCTCCATCTGTCGGTGACTTTTACAATATTTGTTTCAGGTTGAAGATCTGACCCATATTAATACTACAGAGACATATGTGAGGGGTGATGAGTGGTGTAAAGAGGAGATTCCCACATATGACTACCCAGGTGAGTAGTAACCACTAAATGCAGAAACTTCACAGATTCCTCTCAGTCACCGGCTGTGGCTGCTTTATCGGTGGTGTAGTCGGGTGTTGTGAGTTCATTTTCCCCTTCACCATTGAGGTCTGATGAACTCCCTCTTCTGGTGAAGGAAGGTAGTGAGGCTGATTACCAAGCACCTGAGCAGGTAGATGATGACTGGGTGACAGGAATTGCTGACTGGATATAAGGCAGCCGACGCCCTTCTGCCTTGCTGTGATTTCTCTAAGGGATTCTAGGAGACCAGTCTGATTCCTGCTCCTCAAAAGCTAAGTTTTCTGCTCTGCTTTTTGCATTTGTGTTTTGGTTTTGTTTTGCCTTGTTTTTCTGGATTTCTGCCATTCCCTGCTGGGGTGAGCTGAATTCCTTTTTGTCTTTTTGCTCTGTCTTCAGAAAATACCTGAGTACTGATATAGTCTTTTTGAAGCCTAGCGTCTTCAGGGCTTTTTTCCCTATCAGTCTGTTGGCTCTTGTTTTGATAGGGTTTTTGCGGATTGCAGACAGCAGCTTTTCTATCCTGTCCTATTTAGTTAGCTTGGGCCCCATCATTTGCTCAGCCTATCTTTCTATCTGTGTTAGTGTTTTTTCATCTTGCTTCACCTTCATTATATGTTGGGGGCTGCCTATTGCTTTGGGGTCTGCTCTGGGGCAGTTTAGATTTCCCTTTCTGTCTTTAGGCTATTTAGTTCTCCGGCTGTGATCGAGGGGTCTAGGGCACCGTAGGAACCCCCCACAGCTACTGCTAGTTGTTGTTGATAGGTTCAGGGGTCTGCAATCCGATAGCTGCCAACTTCTCTGGGTTTCTGGACTTAGCTAGTATTTCTGTTTTTGCCTCCTACGGTGACTCATTCATAACAGTCGGGCCATATTACCAAGATCACCATTTTGCCTCTAGACCACAACATTCTCCTCCACCCAAAACTGTTCAAATGACTTTGCGTATTGAAAGATTGAAAGCCCTATTCTATAGAACGTACGACCTGGAGGATCCACCTACCTCCTGGGATTAGTGTGAGGTTGATACCTTAAAGCGAGATCTATATGATTGCTCGTACCTGACCCAATATAGGCCGAGTGCGCGCTTATAGAGTCACACTGAGCTCAGAGTTAGATGTCTACTCCTTTCTTAGTAAAGGCTTGCACACAACTAAAGTTTATTCTCAAGACAAAGATACAGGAAATGGGTGTCACACCATCTTCTGAGTAGCCAGTGTCAGTCTATGATAGGTCCATTTCAGCTTCACTTCCACATATGGTATCCAGTATCTCAGCTTCTGCATTCTAAGAATTCCTTCCGGGGTGTTGTCTGAAGACACAGATGCCATCTTGGTACACCATATCTGAACTGACTTGTATAAGGTTTAATAATTGATTTCATTAGCCATTCTCTCCTTCACATTAGGAGACGCTGACCGTTACCTGCCCAGATCTGTAACTATAAAGCCAAATGACAGCGTACGTAGAATGTGCTGACAAGATAGAAAATCACTTGGAGAAAAATCTTATGCTGGGCCTGTAAGAGAAAGCGGAGGGTAATGATGCTGTTGGCTTCCTAGATCCCTGAGATCTTATCGGATGAATCTTCTCTCCCTTCTGTGCTGCTGAATGTCTCATGGTCCCTACAAGACGAGGTCCAGTCTTTCTGGCCAAACTTCCCTTTTATGAGCGACAGCAGTAAATGTGCAGTGAGGCCAAGTGTGAATTTCTGACCAATAACAGCAGAGTTTCCCTTTATCCTGACTTTTCCATTTGTATTAAAACCAACTAACTTCAAGGAGGATTGTGAGAATCTCCAGGACAAACATTCCACCTGTGCCATGATAGATCTCTAAGCTGTGCGTGGCTGAGGGCTGTAATATACATTTATTCCCGCCTGCAGGAGATGTGTTGGCTCCAGCCCTGGTGTCATGGAGTCACTCCACGTCATACATTACATTGTTTCTGATCCTAAGGAATTCAGATTACTGCACAATCTCTCCTGAAATGGGGAGCAATATTATTCTCTCTAGTCAGGAGTCATAGTAGCTCCAATGGTCCACCATAAATGAGGGCCACTCAGGTTTACTGTTGTTTAACCCCTTAACGTCCAAGGATGGACACAGTCCATCATGGCAGGATGTCCGTTCCCGCACCATGACAGACTGTGTCCGTCCTGCATTTAAACTGTCACTGCATGTAAAAACAGACAGCTGACAGGCATGGGCAGAGGTGCGGGGAACCATGCCGTAAGTCCCCGCACCCAAAACGCTGTGATTGGTCAGTCAGTCTGACTGACCAATCACAGAATGATCAGGCAGAAGATGCTGAAATTTCAACATCTACCACTCAGTCAGTGCAGGAGCTCAGCGCTGCCGGTGGCTGAGCTTCCTGCACTAACTGCCAGGAGCGGCATCCGTGTCCGCCCCTGGCTGTTAACCCCCTGATTCCTGCGATTGCAGAGTTCAGGGGGGAGGCAGAGGGTCGGGGGCTCCCTCTGCCTTCAGATCGGCAGCCCCGCGATGTAATCGCAGGGCCCGATCTCTGCCGTGATGACTCACAGCATGGTCTCAGAAGCTTTCTCCATAGGTATAATACATTGCAATGCTGGAGCAGTACAATGCATTATACCTGCAGCCAAATTAAAAAAAAAGTGAAAATCCCATAAAGGGACAAGGTAAAAAAATTAAAAAAAAAAAAAAAATAATAAAATAATTAAAAAAAATCCCCTAATACATAAATCAGAATAGAAAGCGATCAAAAAACATCATGTGCCCGAAAATGGTACCAATAAAACCGTCGCCCCGCAAAAAGCAAGCCCTCACATAACTATGTGGGCCAAAATATGGGAAAATTATAACCCTCAAAATACAGTGATGCAAAAACTTCTTACAAAAAAGCGTCTTTTAGTGTGTGACAGAAGTTAAACATGAAAAAGGATATAAATCTGTTATCGCTGTAATCGCACCCACCCGAGGAATAAAGTCGCCATATCACTAATACCGTACGAGGAACGGCGTAAAAATACAGCCAATTCTTCACCATTTGTGGATTTGTTCATTCTGCCTCCCAAAGATCGCAGTAAGGCGATCACAGTGGTTTATCCCACATATGGAGTATCAGAGTACTCAGGACTAATTGCACAACAACTTTTGGTATTCTATTTCACCTGTTACCCTTGGGAAAATAAAAATTTAGGGGCAAAAAGATCATTTTTGTGTTAAAAAAAAATATGATTTTTAATTTTACGTTATTAACTTCTGTGAAGCCCTTGGGGGTTCAAAGTGCTCACCAGTGTCACCACACATCTAGATAAGCTCTTTGGGGGGTCTAGTTTCCAAAATGGGGTCACTTGTGGGGGGTTTCCACTGTTTGGGCACATCAGGGGCTTTCCAAACGCAACATGGCGCCCGATCTGAATTCCAGCCAATTTTGCATTGAAAAAGTCAAATGGTGCTCCTTCCCTTCCAAGCTCTGTCATGCGCCCAAACAGTGATTTACCCACACATATCAGGTATCAGCGTACTCAGGACAAATCGCTCAATAACTTTTGGGGTCCTGTTACAGTTAGGAAAATAAAAATTGGGGGTGAAAAGATTTTTTTTGGAAAAAATATGATTTTTTAATTTTATGGCTCTTTGTTATAAACTTCTGTGAATTCCTTGGGGGTTCAAAGTGCTCACCACACATCTAGATAAGTTCTTTGGGGGGTCTAGTTTCCAAAATGGGGTCAATTAAGGGGAGTTTCCACTGTTGAGGTACATCAGGGGCTCTCCACGCGTGACATGGCATCCCCTCTCGATTCCAGCCAATTTGACATTCAAAACCCCAAATGATGCTCCTTCCCTTCTGCCGTGCGCCTAAAGATTGGTCTTCCTCCACACATGGGATATTGATATACTCAGGAGAAATTACACAACACATATTGTGGTTCATTTTCTCTTGATGCCCTTGACAAAATAAAAAAAAATTGTGTTTGAATTAAAATCTTTGGGAAAAAGAGTTAAATGTTCATTTTTTCCTTCCACGTTGCTTCAATTATTGTGAAACACCTGAAGGGTTAATAAATTTCTTGAATGTGGTTTTGAGCACGTTGAGGGGTGCAGATTTTAGAATGGTGTCACTTTTGGGTATTTTCTGCCATATAGACCCCTCAAACTCACTTCAAATTTGAGGTGGCCCCTAAAAAAATGGGTTTGTAAATTTTGTTAGAAAAATGAGAAATCGCTGGTCAACTTTTAACCCTTATAACTTCCTAACAAAAATAAATTATGTTTCCAAAATTGTGCTGATGTAAAGTAGACATGTGGGAAATGTTATTTATTAACTATTTTGTGTGACATCACTCTCTGATTTAAGGGCATAAAAATGAAATGTTTTAGGAATTGCAAAATTTTCAAAATTTTTGACAAATCTCCATTATTTTTAATTTCATAAATAAAAAATTAAGGAAAGAAAGCGCCCATAGGGCGATAAAAGTAATTTTTTGGGTGACAATACATGGTTAGTGCACTCACCGTTACAGGTTGTGAACAGTCACAACCCCTTGCAGAATGTGAAAGGAACCAGTGGTCGCTGCAGACTCCTGTAGATACCAATGTCACAAAGGAGGAAGAAAAAGACCGAGTTTTTCAATGTATCCGCGCTGACCACACAAGGACAGAAAAATTCTTCATAGCTTTATTGTGCTGACGCGTTTCGTGGCAGATCTGCCACTTCCTCAGGGCGTTTCCACAGGAAGTGATGTCTTTTTGCATGTAATTGTGATGTCATGAAGATTTTGTTTAAAACTGCTGCTGTAACCAGATACTGTAATTCTTTGGCCCTGAGGAAGTGGCAGATCTGCCACGAAACGCGTCAGCACAATACAGCTATGAAGAATTTTTCTGTCCTTGTGTGGTCAGCGTGGATACATTGAAAAAAACCCGGTCTTTTTCTTCCTCCTTTGTGACATTTTCATAAATAAACGCATTATATCGAATAAATTTTACCACTAACATGAAGTACAAAATGTCCCGAAAAAAACATTGTCAGAATCAGTGGGATCTGTTGAAGCGTTCCAGAGTTATAGCCACATAAAGTGACAGTGGTCCGATTTCAAAATTAAGGCCTGTCATCAACCTACAAAATGGCTTGGTCCTTAAGGGGTTAATCTTTATTTGTAGTTTTCAGTTAAAGAGATTCTTGTGCTCTGGGGCGGGGCTGTGGGCGGGGCTTTATGTGGTGCTCTGATTACATATTCATCTGTATTGGCTTATGACAGGTCGCTGACCCCTCACTGACCTGCCCCCATTATTACATAATGCATATAATAGCATTGATATTATTGTTGATAATTCCTATAATATTGTGGCTATTGTGAGGCTTAGAAAAAAAATTACATCCAGCAAAATGTCACCGGCGGCGTCTGTCCAGTAGCCTCTATCTCTTACTTATAGACGCTACTGAAAGCAAAAAACACAAATATCCTGAACTAAAAGTAAAAAATATACTGCAAATAATACATAAAGGTAATAATAATGAGGGTATTTAGTAAACATAATTTTGATCAAAATAATGTACAAGCCATCCCGCCACGTCACGGCAACCCTTGTGGGACAGTCCCTACTCTAGTATTTAATACCTTTTCACTTGCCAAGTGACGTGAATGTGAATAAGGGTCGAGCGGCTGAACCACTAGTAACAGCTTAGGCCAGACTGGATGGCTTTCCCAGCTCAGAAAGAGGGCGGTCACACCCATATATGCACTGAATGCACAAATACTGAATACTAGAGTAGGGACTGTCCCACAAGGGTTGCCGTGACGTGGCGGGATGGCTTGTACATTATTTTGATCAAAATTATGTTTACTAAATACCCTCATTATTATTACCTTTATGTATTATTTGCAGTATATTTTTTACTTTTAGTGCAGGATATTTGTGTTTTTTGCTTTTCGTTTTCTCTGGTTAATGGTCATGTGTTAATATGCACTTACATTGTGCATACACATTAACTTACTTTTCTCAGTTCAGATTTGTTTTTTGTTTTTTTATATATGCTACTGCGCAGGCGCCGCCATCGCCGGTGACAATTTGCTGGATGTAATTTTTTTTCTAAGCCTCACTATAGCCACAATATTATAGGCATTATCAACAATAATATCAGTGCTATTATATGCATTATGTAATAATAGGGGCAGGTCAATGAGGGGTCAGCGAAATGTCATAAGCCAATTTATGGATTATGCCAAACTACATGTTGACAAACCACAAAGCTTCTGGGAGAATGTCCTATGGACAGATGAGACAAAAATGGAACTTTTTGGCAAGGCACATCAGCTCAGCATGTCAAGTAAAGAACACTGTCCCTACTGTGAAACATGCAGGAGGCACTGTTATGCTCTGGGGCTGCTTTGCTGCGTCTGGTGCAGGGTTTCTAGAATCTGTGCAGGGTACAATGAAATCTGAAGACTCTCAAGGGATTCTAGAGAGAAATGTGCTGCCCAGTGTCAGAAAGCTTGGTCTCAGTCGCAGGTCATGGGTCTTGTAACAGGATAAAGACAAAAAGCACACAGCTAAAAACACCCAAGAATGGATAAGAGGAAAACATTGGACTATTCTGAAGTGGCCTTCTATGAGCCCTGACCTAAATCCTATTGAGCAACTTTGGAAAGAGCTGAAACGTGTCGTCTGGAAAAGGCAACCTTCAAACACGAGACAACTGGAGCAGTTGCTCTTGAGGAGTGGGCCAAAATACCTGTCGAGAGGTGCAGAAGTCTCATTGACAGTTACAGGAATTGTTTGATTGCAGTGATTGCCTCAAAAGGTTGTGCAACAAAATATTAAACATTTCGGGCCAGAGCCTGTTTTTGCCTTCGTGACCGGTCCAATTTTTTCAATTCTGACCAGTGTCACTTTATGAGATCATAACTCTAAAAGGTTTCAACGTATCTTGGTGATTCTGAGATTGTTTTGGAAACAGAATTTTTTTTGGTAGGAAGATATAAGGGTTAAAAGTTGACCAGCGATTTCTCATTTTTACAAAATTCACAAAGCCATTTTTTATGGACCACTTCACATTTGAAGTGAATTTGAGGGGTCAATATGACAGAAAATACCCAAAAGTGACACCATTCTAAAAGTTGCACCCCTCAAGGTGCTCAAAACCACATTCAAAAAGTTTATTAACCCTTCAGGTGTTTCACAGGAATGAATGGAATGTGGAAGGAAAAAAATAAACATTTACTTTTTCCTGTCTCCCATGACGGCACACATGAGAGAGGGGATCCGCCCAGTCAGGACAGGAACCCTACTGAAGATAAAAGGGCGGTACCTCTCCCTCGCTTCAGTTGGGTTTCCTGTCCTGACAGGGACCCGTGTACTGAAGGAACACGTACCTGCCCCTCTCTTGTGCCGGCGTGGAAGAACAGGCAGGGTCCTGGGCGCCATGCGTCGGGGGAGGGAAGCACCGTCCGCGGGTCCCCAGGGGGCTCAGCATCCGAGCGGGTGCAGAAGCAGCATGGCCTGGGGTCCTGGGGCTCTGCCGTGGAGCCGCGCCGACCCTCTCCCCCTCTGCCGCATCCAGGAGCGTCAGGGAACGGCCACTTCCGGATCGCGCTCCCCTGACGTCACACGCAGGGCACGCTGGGAGGGGGCGTGCCTGCGTGACGTCGGGAGGCGGCGCCGGCAATCCAAGATGGCGGCGCCCATAGAAAATAACGCCGGCCGGCGAAAGGAGATCCCGGCGGCATGGCGGGGGGAGGGGCTGTGGGATAACCGGAGGAGGCGGAGAGTGCAGTGGATGACCACAGAAGACGCACTCATGCCCAAGGCTTCATGATGGAAGTGGGGCAAGACGAGCAGCGTCAGCAGCAGCGTCAGCAGCAGCAAGACCTCTCGCCAGATGCCAGGCCGAGCCGCCAACATACCAGGAGCAGTCGCTCAAGTGGTGGGAGCGGCAGTCATAAACGCAATCGGCATGACTCAGACGTCCAGGAGAAACGTCACGAGTGCATGTGAGGAGCCTCCGAGATCGGTACCCCTAATTGACAGCGGTGGTGAGTGATCTACGTGATTGTCACCCTTATGGTAACGGGGTTCCATTTTCTCTGTTTGATCACTAGGGGTCGAGGAAGGCCAGCAGCAAAACCAAAAATAGAGAATGCGCCCTATGTAAACACCCGCTGGCAGATCAGTGGCAGAAAGACCTCTGCGCTGACTGTATAAATAAAACTATACAGGAGGAGACCCCTGATTTGGTGACTAGCCTTAAACAGTTAATTCAACAGGAGGTGAAAGGTTCCTTAAAGGCAGCCCTTAAAAAGAAAGATAAAAGAAATCGTAGAAGAAGCTCCGATTCAGAGGCCTCGCCAAGGCAGAAGGGGCGGGAAAGATCCTTGTCCCCCTCCACCTCCTCTTCCTCTACTCAGTCCTCAGAATCCTCCTCGGACAGCGATCTAGGCGGCCGTCCATGTTTCCCAACAGAGGATGTGGAAAAACTGGTCAGAGCGATTAGGGCTACTACTTAAAAGGAAAAAGCTCCCAAATCATTAGAGGATGTAATGTTTGGAGGACTGAAGAAAAAACGAAAACGTACCTTCCCTGTAAATGATAAAATAAAAGCACTAATTGACAGGGAATGGAAAAAAACGGAGAGGTCAGGGGGCTTACCTTCCGCATCAAAGAGGAGGTATCCTTTTGAGCAGAAGGATTCAGAAGCCTGGGAAAAAGTCCCAAAAATTGATGGGGCCATAGCCAGATCCTCAAAAAAGGTATCCCTACCATTAGAGGACTCTGGCGTGTTGAAAGACCCGCATGACAAAAAAGCAGACGGTTTCCTGAAGCACATCTGGGAAGCTTCAGCAGGTGGATTGAAACCAGCGATAGCTGGTACCTGTACCGCTCGTGCCCTCATGGTCTGGCTGCAACAAATAGAGGACCAGATCAAGGATAGAGTTCCTAGGGACGAAATTCTGTCTAATTTGACACTGGTGCACGGAGCAGCGGCTTTCTTAGCAGATTCCTCTGCAGACTCCACAAGATTAACAGCTAGAGCAGCAAGCCTGTCAAACGCGGCAAGACGAGCCATGTGGCTTAAAGGGTGTCCGGGAGATTTGCCATCAAAGCATAGGTTATGTTCCATTCCATGCGATGGCCAATTCCTCTTTGAGAAAAAACTAGAAGAGATTTTGGAACATGCGGGGGATAGGAAGAAAAGCTTTCCCCGATTTCCAGGAGAACATAAAAAGCAGCCCTTTCGGAGGAGGAGATTTAACAGGGGTCGTCCCCCGGGAGATAGAAAAAGCTGGGACTTTAAAGAAAGAAGAGGATCAGGCTATATGTTTAAAGGGCCCTCCACTTCCTCCAAAAAAATCTACCCAATGACGTTGGGCCGGAGGTAGGGAGAAGGCTTTCTCTCTTTCTTTCCGCCTGGGCAAATATCTCCCCCAGTACATGGGTCCTAAATATAATCAAGGATGGCTTAAAAATAAAATTCATCCGTCCGCCCAGGCATACCTTCATAATGACACGCAGAAGGAAAGCCCAAGAGCAACAGCTGGCCCTGGAGACTGAAGTCTTGGGACTAGTGAAAAAACAAGTCCTACAGGAAGTCCCAGTGCAAGAAGAAGGAAGGGGGTTCTACTCCCCCCTCTTCTTAATACAAAAAACAGACGGCTCTTGGAGAACCATTGTCAACCTGAGGAGACTCAATCAGTGGGTAGACAATTGCTCCTTCAAAATGGAGTCAATCAACACGGCCACAAAGATCCCGTTCCAGCATTGCCTCATGGCAGTGATAGACTTAAAAGATGCCTACTATCACATCCCAATTCTTCGGGAGTATCAAAAATATTTGAGAGTAGTGCTCTATGTCCAGGGGCAGGTGAAGCACTACCAGTACGCAGCCCTTCCATTTGGCCTGTCTACAGCCCCCAGAGTATTCACTAAAGTAATGGCCGAAGTAATGTCTTTTCTGCCTTCCAGGGACATAGTGATCGTCCCATACCTAGACAACTTTCTGGTAATAGGGAGGTCGGAGTCCCACTGCACACATCAAGTGAAGGAAGTGATAGCAATTCTAGTAGGATTAGGATGGTAAACATCCCCAAGTCAAGGATAACCCCAGTAAAAGAGCAATCCTTCCTAGGGTTGATATTGGACTCCGAGCAACAACGCTGCTTCCTACCAGAGAGCAAAGTGACCAAGATAAAGGGCCTAGTTCGCACAGCAATACAAAGGCCAAATATGACACTGAGGAACGCAATGTCCCTTTTAGGCTCGTTGACATCATGCATACCCGCAGTAGCATGGGCGCAGTACCACTTAAGGCAACTACAGTGGGAAGTTCTGTCAGCACAGAAACAATTAAAAGGGCATTTAGAAGGCAAACTATGTCTCTCAGTGGCTGTAAGAGATTCCCTGCTCTGGTGGACTGTAGAAAAGAATCTAACAGCCGGTGTCCTGTGGCAAAAAACAGTTGAGGACATCATTACAACAGACGCGAGTGCCACAGGATGGGGAGCACACCTGAGATCCCACTCAATACAGGGGACCTGGTCCTCGCTAGAAAGGGATCATGGTTCAAATGTAAAAGAACTATGGGCAGTGGAAAAAGCCGTGAAACATTCCCTTCCCTTACTTCGGGGCCGCCACACCCGGGTCATGACGGACAATCAAGCAGTAGTAGCCTACATCAATCACCAGGGGGAATGAGATCTCGGGGCCTCATGCAAATATCAGATCTACTCTTCCAGCTAGCAGAACAACATCTGTTATCCATCACAGCACTGCACATAAAGGGGGCGGAAAATATACAGGCAGACTTCCTGAGTCGCAGGCACCTAAGACAAGGGGAATGGTCCCTAAACCCCCAAGTCTTCCAACAAATAGTTCAGGCCTGGGGCAAACCAGAAATAGACCTGTTCGCTACCGCACACAACCGGAAGGTCAGGAAGTTCTCACTAAACCCAAGGGAAAACCCCTTTGCAGTAGATGCCCTACAAATACCCTGGAAGTTCATCCTGGCCTATGCATTTCCCCCGATAACAATGATCCCAGTAGTGGTCAGGAAAATCAGGGAGGATCGAGCGAGAATAATTCTTATAGCTCCGTTTTGGCCGAGAAGGCCTTGGTTCTCCCTTCTGAAGCTCATGTCAGTGACAGATCCATGGATACTACCGGAGATTCCAGACCTGCTCTCCCAGGGACCAGTGGTCCACTCTCAGGTGAAGGGCTTCCATCTAGCAGCCTGGAATTTGAGAGGGTGCTACTGAGTCGCCAGGGATTCTCTCCAGGGTTAGTCTCCACCCTGTTGAAAAGTAGGAAACCTATAACATCCCAAATCTACGATAGAACGTGGAAAAAGTTCCTAGACTTCCTGGGGAACCCTTGGGGGATGTAGCGCCAGTGGGACCTATCCTAGAGTTCTTACAGTCGGGGCTATAACTGGGGTTAGCCACTAACACACCCAAAGTTCAAGTCTCAGCTTTGGGGGCCCTATATAACTGCAACTTAGCAGCCAATAGGTGGGTGTCTCGATTCATAAAGTCCTGTGGCAGGTCAAGGCCGGTCATTATCCCAAAGATACCACCCTGGGACCTCAACCTAGTCTTAGAGGCCTTAACAAAGACCCCTTTGAACCACTACTAGAACTGTCACCAAAGCTACTTACACTTAAAACTGTCTTACTGGTAGCCTTAACATCAGCCCGAAGAGTCAGCGACCTTCAAGCTCTGTCTATATGTCCTCCATATACACAGATCTTGGAGGACCGAGTGGTTCTAAGACCAGACCCCGCCTATCTCCCCAAGGTAGTCCAAAAGTTTCATAGGACTCAGGAGATCTCCTTGCCAGCGTTCTGTAACAATCCTAGAAACCCTGGGGAGCAAGAGTTCCATACATTAGATGTAAGAAGAGCCATATTACAATATATGTCAGTAACTAGTCAGTGGAGGAAAGATCAGTCCCTTTCTGTAGCCTTTCAGGGTAGTAGAAAAGGGCACGGGGTAGCTAAGAGTACCATTGCCAGATGGATCAGGGAGGCCATTATGTTATCCTACTCCGCAAGTGGCGCTCCGGTTCCAGAAGGCATCAAGGCTCACTCCACCAGAGCCGTGGCTACCTCCTGGGCAGAGAAGGCTGAGGTATCAATTGAACAAATTTGTAAAGCCGCTACTTGGTCCTCACCTTCCACCTTTTTTAAGCACTACTGACTTGATCTGACTTCCTCTACTGACCTAACCTTTGGTAGAAGGGTGCTGCAAGCGGTGGTCCCTCCCTAAGGTGTCTTATTCTACAAAAGTCTCATGTGTGCCGTCATGGGAGACGGGAAAACACCAAGGTTACTTACCGGTAGCCGGTTTTTCCGGAGCCCATGACGGCACCTGTATATTCCCCCCTTTTCACTCCTTTGGTGTGCACTATAGTTTGGGTGTTTTTTTAGTTAGATATAATGTGGTGATAGTTTTACCATGTGTACTAACCCGGGGGGCCTCTCATGCTCTGTAAACCAACTGAAGCGAGGGAGAGGTACCGCCCTTTTATCTTTAGTAGGGTTCCTGTCCTGACTGGGCGGATCCCCTCTCTCATGTGTGCCGTCATGGGCTCCGGAAAAAACGGCTACCGGTAAGTAACCTTGGTGTTTCTTTCACAAAAATTTTCATTTAGACCTAATTTTTTTTACTTTCGCTAGGGTAACAGGAGAAAATGGACTATACATTTTGTTTTGCAATTTCTCCTGAGCATGCCGATACCCCATATGTGGGGATAACTACTGTTAGGGTGCATGGCAGGGCTCGGAAGGGAAGGCGCGCCATTTGATTTTTTGAATGTAAAATATGCTGTAATAATTAGCAGATGCAATGTTGCGTTTGGAGAGCCCCTGATGTGCCTAAACAGTGGAAACCCCCAATAAGTGACCACATTTTGGAGACTAGACCCCCAACTTATCTAGATGTGTAGTGGGCTTTTTGAACCCCCAAGTGCTTCACAGAAGTTAATTACGTAGAAACGTGAAAACAAAAAATCATATTTTTTCCCAAAAAAAAAAAAAGATCTTTTCGCCCTCCATTTTTTTTTTCCAAAGGGTAACAGGAGAAATTGGACTCCAAAAGTTGTTGTGCAATTTGTCCTGAGTATTCTGACACCCCATATGTGGGGGTAAACCACTGTTTATGCTCATGGCAGAGCTCGGAAGAGAAGGAGCGCTATATTGAAGTGCAGATTTTGCTGGAATGCTGGAATTGTTTGTGGGTGACATGTTACATTGTCAGAGCCCCTGAGGTGCCAGAACAGCATAAGCCCCCAAAAGTGACTGCATTTTACCAAATACTTCCCTGAACGAACTCTAGTGTAGTGAGCATACTGACACCACTGCTGTTCCATAGAAAATTATACCATTGGGCAGTGAAGAAAAAACAATTATATTTTTACCACTAAAATGTTTTATCTCCAGATTTTACATTGGAAAATAGGTAGATAGGTAAATGGTCACTACACCCATAGATGAATTCGCAGAGGGGTGTCATTTCCAAAATTGGGGTCACTTCAGGAGGGATTCTGCCGTTATGGCACTTTGGAGAGCTGCTAAGTGCCAGAACAACAGAATCCTCCCTCAAGTGACCCCATTTTCGTAATGACACCACTCTGTGAATTCGTCTATGGATATAGTGACCATTTTCACTACATGGATGATTTCCAGAAACTCGTAGTGGAAGTTTCAAGCAAAAATTGCAAAAATGTCATTGTAGTGCCCAATATATTGTGCCCAGCTTGTGTCTCTGGAGACCTCCCCCCACCTACCCCCGGAAATTGTTAAGTCAGCTCTACTCAAATGTGTCTGTCACTAAACAATCCAAATGCTTGATTGTCAAAACAGTTCAAAAACGTGGTTCTGTGTGGAAGATTGTAAAGCCGTCATGGAGGCATAAGGCTGGCAGTGATGGGCATTGTGGGTAATAATAGCGGGTATCATGCCTCATTCCTCTCTAGGAACATACACGACATCTTCTCTGGGGGTTCTTTCTTGTTTCAGTTACTGGGATGAGTGCAATAAAATGTCGCTCAGTGAGTCTTCTGACATCTTCAGATTCTAAAGGATTGGCGGGGACAAAATTTTCAAAGAAGATTTTCAGTGACCTTTTCCTGATAATCAAGGAAAGTATCTGCATTTCCTGCTTTTTTGTATAAGACAAAAGAATTATACTTGGCCACCTGAAACAACTAAATTACTAACTTTTTATACCAGATATATGATTTTCTTGATAACTGGTGTTACAGAACCACTCAGCACCCAGAATATGTTGTGCAGTTATATGTATATATAATAGGTTCCATGTGAGATGCATGTCCCTAATGTATCAGCAGTGTCCGCCCTCCCCCCACCTTTGTAATTTACACAGTAAATATCCGCAGGCTCCGGCCACCTGCGGCTTTTGTAATGCATGTCTGGCCTGACGCTTGTCTATTGGCCGGCCCTCTGTATCTGTGTGATATATTCTGTGTCCTGTGAGTAAAGTGTTGTCAGACTGGAAATATATGGAGAAGCAGTGATCTTTTATATGCGCCCATGCACTCAGAGGAATTCCAGCCAGCGCCATTCATTCAGACTCCAGCCAACGCAGAGCGGACCTCTGAAAACACGGGGTGGTACTGAAAGAGGTACTCCAGCTTGGTAGACCCCGTTACACCTGGTATGGCTGTAGAACCTGATCTGCAAGGTCCACACCCCCATATATTTGTTGTAGTCAATGACAGACACAGGTTTTGGAGTAGTGGATCCCTGTTGGTCTGCAGTGGCCCTTGTGGCATCTGTGTGGATCGAGCGCAGGATAAAAATATCTTTTTTATCCTTATACTTAAGGACAAGCAGCTCTCCATTACGTAAAGTCCCTGACTGCCCCTTTCGGAACTTTTTGTTGGCCAATGATTGTGGAAACCCCTGACGGTTTTTGCAAATGGTCCCACAAGCCCCTATGTTATGTTCAACCAGACTTTTAAATAGAGGTATGCTGGTGTAGTAGTTGTCAACATACAGATTGTAGCCTTTTTGTAAAAATGGAGTTATTAGCTCCCAAATGATTTTTCTAGATGTTCCCAGATAAGTAGGGCCTCCTGGTGGGTTTAGTTGGCTCTCTTTCCCCTCATAAATGTGAAAAGCTGATGTGTATCCAGTTGAACTCTCGCACATTTTATAGAGCTTTATTCTGAACCTTGCCCTCTTAGAAGGAATAAATTGCTTGAGGTGCAGTCTTCCTTTGAATTTTACAAGGGACTCATCAATGGAAATGTTTTCTGTTGGGGTGTAGAGCTTTAAGAACAAGAACTTTTCTGTCATGTCTGTGATGATGGGTCTGATTTTGAATAGTCTGTCATGTTCTGGGGCATCTCTGGGCAGGCATTGACTATTGTCATTAAAATGCCAAAATCTCATGAGCATTTCATAACGGGTCCTAGGAAGAACAGCAGAAAACATAGGGGTGGCTTGAACAGGGCGATAGGACCGAATGCTTGCTTTCCCCATAGGGAATGTAAGTTCTAAAAAATTTTTCATTTCTAGGATATTAGTTGGTTCCATAAATTTGACCTAGCATAATAAGATCGTGGATTCTGGCTGATGAATTGCTTATTTCTGAGTCATCACTGTCGCTGCTACTAAAGCCCTCGAAATCCACATCACCATCTGACACTGCACTTTCTTCGCTGTCAGAACATAAAAGTGCATAAGCCTCCTCTGCACTATAATACTGACGGGCCATTTTATTCCTTTTTATTTTTTTTTCCGGAAAAAGAAAACTGTGTAGTGACTGACTGACGTGACCAAATTATTGGGGAGACAATTGAGAAAAGCCTAATTCTTTAGCCTAACCCTAACTTTAGAATAAACCCTAACTTTAGCTTAACAGTAACCCTAACTTCAGCCTAACAGTAACCATAACCCTAACTTTAGCCTAACAGTAACCCTAACAGCAACCCTAACTTTAGCCTAACAGTAACCCTAACCCTAACAGTAACCCTAACTTTAGCCTAACAGTAACCCTAACAGCAACCCTAACTTTAGCCTAACAGTAACCCTAACTTTAGCCCCTACATTAACCCTAACAGTAACCCTAACTTTAACCCCAACCCTAACCCTAATAGTAACCCTTACTTTAGCCTAACAGTAACTCTAACTTTAGCCTAGCAGTAACTCTAACTTTAGCCCCTACACTGACCCTAACTATAGCACTAACCCTAACCAGCCTTACCTGTCAGCAGCACTTGTAACACTGTTTCTCCTCTAATCTCTCTCTGACAGGAGATCTGAGGAGAAACAGCGGTTTTATGAGGCAGATCACCCGGGAAAGTTCACTGCTACAACAAACTTTCCTAGTGACTTGTCTCATTGGCTGGTGTGACGCTGACGTCATCAGGTCCTGAAGCAATCAGGTCTCAATAGGTCGGGGGTCACAGGAAGCATTGTGCCGCGGAATCCCCTCGTTACAAGGTACGTTGGGGTCCTGATGAGCACAAAACCACTGACCATAGACAAACGTCGGCATTGCACAAAGCCCTGCTAGCGCCGACGTTTATCTACCGTTGGCAGTCATGAAGCGGTTAAGTTAAGGGTACCATAATTTCTGTCCAGGCCTATTTCATGAGGTTTATATTTTTTTAATTCTGTGGAAGCCTGGTTGGAAAGCAATGTCTGACTTTCGTTTCTTCATTTTCATAGATTTTTTATTTATTATTACATTCATCAGATTCAAGTTATTTCTGTGACCATTGTGGGTTTTTCTGTCATTAAACGAGGGGTACCAACAATTTAGACCACATGTGTAGGAGGAGTGAATATTTTGACTCCACATTCACTTTCCAGAAATTAACACGCAGTGGATGTTGGAGAGTGAAAATTACACATCTGCCATTTTATTACCCAGCACATAGTGCCCAGATTGTGCTCCAGGAGACACCGCAAATTAAGTGGGTTCTTCTCTCTATAATATTGCTAAATACAGGGATCCTAAATGTTGTTTGCGCACACTGCAAGACTCCGAAGTGAGAGCGGATTTTGCTGGATTGGTTTATAGAAACCTTGTTGCTTTTCAGCAGCCTTTGAGCCACTAATAGTGTGGGAACCTCTGTTTTTCCATTGACAGATGATGGACCTGAGTGGGGACTTGTTTTTTGTGAGATGAGAATTGGTATTCTTTTCGCCTACATAACATTGATTGGTTTCTTTTTTATTCGATATTTGGGAGGCAGAATGAACAAACAGTTGAACACCGCACACTACTGGCTCATCCAACAAGGTTTTCTATTAGACTGTGAACTGTCATTGTCTTGGTAAATGATTAAAGTTTTTACATAGCTTGCCATTTTTATGGACAGTTTAAGTAGAAGTGTTCAAAAATATAAAACTCAAGGATATTTTAATACAAAATAATAATTGTTTTTTATCTTAGCAGATGACTGTATCAGGAGATCAGAGGGACAGCTGACATCTTCAATTGTTAAATCTGATGATCTTGAAATCCTACAAGATACAACTGAAGTGAATGCCATTACTCCAGATATATCATCATCCATTCACAGCAAAGATCTGTCATCTGATCCTATGAAACAGGTCCCATCTTCTGATTCATTACTGACTACTAAGGAAAATCAAACTCACAAAAGAGGCATTAAAATACAAACTGCTCCTAAAGCAATGGAGGAATTTTCCTGTTCAGAATGTGGGAAATGTTTTTACCATAAAGGGAATCTTACGCTACACCAAAGAACCCACACAGGGGAGAAGCCTTTTTCATGTTCAGAATGTGGGAAATGTTTTAACCGTAAAGGGAATCTTGAGCAACACCAAAGAACCCACACAGGGGAGAAGCCTTTTTCATGTTCAGAATGTGAGAAATGTTTTAACCATAAAGGGACTCTTGAGCAACATCAAATAACCCACATAGGGAAGAAGGCTTTTTCATGTTCAGAATGTGAGAAATGTTTTAACCAGAAATTATATTTGGTTAATCACCAGAGAACTCACACAGGGGAGAAGCCTTTTTCATGTTCAGAATGTTGGAAATGTTTTAACCAGAAAGCGCTTCTTGTTAGACATCAGATAACTCACACAGGGGAGAAGCCTTTTTCATGTTCAGAATGTGGGAAATGTTTTAACCGTAAAGGGACTCTTAAGCAACACCAAATAACCCACACAGGGAAGAAACCTTTTTCATGTTCAGAATGTGGGAAATGTTTTAACCATAAATCAAATTTGGTTAATCACCAGAGAACTCACACAGGGGAGAAGCCTTTTTCCTGTTCAGAATGTGGGAAATGTTTTAACCAGAAAGCGCCTCTTGTTAGACATCAGAGAACTCACACAGGGGAGAAGCCTTTTTCCTGTTCAGAATGTGGGAAATGTTTTAACCAGAAAGCGCTTCTTGTTAGACATCAGAGCAGTCACACAGAGGAGAAGCCTTTTTTATTTTCTTAATGTGGGAAATATTTTACTTGGATATCAAGTGTTAATAAATATCAGAGATGTCACATAGGGGAGAAGCCTTTTTTTATATTTATAATGTTCGAATAGTTTAAACCAAAATTGAATCTTCTTAAATGGGTTGTCTCTTGTCATTCCTCATGTTTGCTGACAAAAGGATAAAACTAAACTTTATTAATTCCAAATGTAAAACTATACCCATAATTCACCCCCTGAAGGTAAGACAGTAGGTGACTAATAAATAAATCATGTGCCCCACAGTTCAGTATATAGGGTGAGGTGACGTATAAACACTCGCTCTCCAAGCCTCTCATTTCTACGGGTTTCACCGTCCTCACCAAAGGCGACTCATCAGGAGACTCTTTAATATTGACCTATATTCAAGCGAGAATCTGGCCAAAAAAAACTAAAATCATGTTATCCGAAGCAGTCAGAAAACTAGCCACATATTGGCAGATCCCAGACCTCAAACTATATACTTCATAAGTATATAAGCCCCTCCAGTGTCAGGAATAGATAGTATGTGACAATACAGTATAATTCTTGTGTTTTCTCCTATAGGGACTGCCCTAGTTTGGTAATGTAACTGCTGATAATTAGTAGTGCAGACAAATTGTCCTAGACTAAACTCAGTCTTCAGTCGGCCCAATATGTACCACTCAGGGAAAACTTACCTGCTCCAAAGATCATTAGCAGCTTCTAACTAATGGCCATGCTGCTGTCTGTCAGGGAATGAGTGCAATATCGTTGTAAAGACTAGGGATATGTGCAATCATAATGTCTGGGAGATCTGTGCCATTATTTAGTATGAATATGGAAATTATCTCTGAAAGGTAAGTGTTCCCTGAGTGGTATATACGGTATTGTCACATACTATCTATTCCTGACACTGGAGTGGCTTATAAACTTACACAGTATATAGTTTGAGGTCTGGGATCGGCCAATATGTGGCTAGTTTTCTGATTGTTTCGGTTAACATGATACATGATTTTAGGGTTTTCTTCGTCTAGTCCCACTTAAATATTGATCAATAATAAATAGTCTTCTGATGAATGAATGAATCCAATGAATATTCATTTCTCTTAAGCAGTGGCACACGTGACCACCGGTAGCAGCAGGAAGCCAGTGGCTGACACTGCGCGCTACTGAAGAGGAATGAATGCTCACTGCTCTCTGTGCGCACAGTCCCAGCGAGTACTCCGGCAGCTGTGCTCTGCTTGTGAGCAATGCATGTCGTCCCTGCCATGTGCTGCTTACAAGCATAAAGCAGTTGCTGGCACCGGAGCAGACGCTGCGAGGGAGCGCCTGTAGGTAAGTGTAATATTTTGTGTTTTGTTTTTTTTTTAATGTTTTCTGATGGGGCCATGCATACCAGGATGGGGGTGGTGGCCAATTATAAGGATTGCGCCATGCATATCAGGACTGAGATGGGGGTCAATCATACCAGAATAGGGATGGGGCCCTGCATACCAGGATAAGATGGGGGCCCTGTATACCAGGTAGGGATGGGGCCATGCATACTAGTATAGGGATGAGAGTGATAATTCCTGCCAGGATAGGGATGAAGGGCCATGCATACCAGGATAAGGATCAAGGGCCATGCATACCAGGATAGGGTTGATGGGCCATGCATACCAGGGTAGGGATGAGGAGCCATGCATACCAGGATAGGGATGAGGGGGCCATGCATACCAGGATAGAGATTAGGGGGTCACGCATACCAGGGTAGGGATGAGGGAGCCATGCATAACGGGTAGGGATGAGGGGGCATGCATTCCAGGGTAGGGATAAGGGATCCATGAATACCAGGATAGGGATGAGGGGGCCATGCATACCAGGATAGGGATGAGGGATCCATGCATACCAGGGTAGGGATGAGGGATCCATGCATGCCAGGATAAGGATGAGAGAGCCATGCATACCAGGGTAGGTGTTGTGATTGGGTCACCGAGGAGGAAAGCAAGACCAAGCCACAGAAAACCAGAGAGGTTGGTAACTAAGCGGATTGCAGACCCCCCCTGATCCTATCCACACAACTAGCAGTAGCCGTGGAGCGTACCTACGATGATACTAGACGCCTTGACACAGCCGGAGAACTAAATAAGCCTAAAGCAAGAAAGGGGAAATCTAAACTGTCCCAGAGCAGACCCCAAAGGAATAGATAGCCCCCAAACATATATTGTCGGTGAGACAAGATGAAAACACAAACGCAGGTAGGAAAATAGACTGAGCAAACGATGGGGCCCACACTAACTAGACAGGACAGGAAAGGACTCTGTCTGCAATCATGCAAAAAACCCTGCAAAAAATGCCCAACACGTCTGATAGAAAAATACTGAAGTCACTAGACTTCGCCCACTATATCAGCACTCTGGTATATTCTGAAAGCAGAGCAAAAAGAGGACAATCTAATAAGGGACAAAAACAAACTGGCACAAACAGTAACATAAGGATGGAAATTCAGCACAGCCCCCACCGGGGCTGGCTGACCACACAAACCTAAAATAGACAAAACCAAATCAAATGTGAACAATAGCAAAAGAGCACTTAGCTGAGCATGCAGGGACTGAGCTGGAAACTAAGACCTCAGGAGGCAGGAAAAAGTCACCAGCAGGGATAGAGGGAGTCAGCTGTCTTAAATCCAGTCAGAAATTACAGATATCCAGTCATCCTCATCATCAGGTGGCAGGCCACTGTTAATTAGTACAGCTCCATTACTTCCAGTAGCCACCAGAGGGAGCCCGGAAAGAGAACCAGCTCCACTACCTTCACTAGTAATCAGAGGTAGGCCAGAAAGTGAATTCACAACAGGGAGGGATGAGGGATTCATGCATACCAGGGTAGGGATGAGGGGGCCATGCATACAAGGGTAGGGATGAGGGGGCCATGCATACCAGGGTAGGGATGAGGGGGCCATGCATACCAGGGTAGTGATGAGGGGGCCATGCATACCAGGGTAGGGATGAGGGGGCCATGCATACCAGGATAGGGGATATTAAGTACAGAATTGACTACATTTTTTGCTTCAATTTTTTTTCCTAATTTCTTGCTCTAAAGCCTAGGTGTGTCTTATAGTCCAAAAAATACGGTATATATATATATATATATATATTTGTTTTTCTCAGTGAACTCATTCCTCATGTTTGGCCTCATTAAAATAAAAACACTCATACTCCGCTGGCGTGCCAGCTCCACTTCAGTGGTGTTGAGACTCACTGTCCTGGGGCTTATGTGAGGTTCTCACATCACACGAGCCCTGCACCCAATCACCGGCAGCTTCACTGTTCCTGCCTTCGGACGTATTGGACATCAACATGAAGCCAGGGCTGCGGCTGCTCTCTGGCGGCCTCATGATGCTTGATTTGTCCAAAGGTGGGGACAGTGACGTCAGCGCTGATTGGGCACAGGGCTCACATGATGTAACAACCTCAAAAGAGACAGAAGAACACAAGTGCCGACACCACTGAAACGGAGCCAGCATGGGAGGTTTGTGTAAGTGTTTTTATTTTAACAAGACCAAACATGAGGAATGAGAAGGGGTTGTCCAACTAGTTGTCAACCTTTTTATCAAAAATCCCACACAGGGAAAAGTCATTATTATACTGAGAGTGTGAGAAATGAATTACAGGAAAATCGTATGTTGTTGACAATGAAAAATAACTCAGATGAGGAGAACCTATATATATTATTCACAGATTGTACAAAAGCATGATGCACGCGGCGTGCGTTCAAGAATGGAATATTATATGGGAGTTTTATAGGATAAATTCAAGGTGAGAATATTATATGGGCGTTTTATAGGATAAATTCAAGGTGAGAATATTATATGGGAGTTTTATAGGATAAATTCAAGGTGAGAATATTATATGGGAGTTTTATAGGATAAATTCAAGGTGAGAATATTATATGGGAGTTTTATAGGATAAATTCAAGGTGAGAATATTATATGGGAGTTTTATAGGATAAATTCAAGGTGAGAATATTATATGGGAGTTTTATAGGATAAATTCAAGGTGAGAATATTATATGGGAGTTTTATAGGATAAATTCAAGGTGAGAATATTATATGGGAGTTTTATAGGATAAATTCAAGGTGAGAATATTATATGGGCGTTTTATAGGATAAATTCAAGGTGAGAATATTATATGGGAGTTTTATAGGATAAATTCAAGGATGGAATATTATATGGGAGTTTTATAGGATAAATTCAAGGTGAGAATATTATATGGGAGTTTTATAGGATAAATTCAAGGTGAGAATATTATATGGGAGTTTTATAGAATAAATTCAAGGTGAGAATATTATATGGGAGTTTTATAGAATAAATTCAAGGTGAGACTATTATATGGGAGTTTTATAGGATAAATTCAAGGTGAGAATATTATATGGGAGTTTTATAGGATAAATTCAAGGTGAGAATATTATATGGGAGTTTTATAGGATAAATTCAAGGTGAGAATATTATATGGGAGTTTTATAGGATAAATTCAAGGTGAGAATATTATATGGGAGTTTTATAGGATAAATTCTAGGTGAGAATATTATATGGGAGTTTTATAGGATAAATTCAAGGTGAGAATATTATATGGGAGTTTTATAGGATAAATTCAAGGTGAGAATATTATATGGGAGTTTTATAGGATAAATTCAAGGTGAGAATATTATATGGGAGTTTTATAGGATAAATTCAAGGTGAGAATATTATATGGGAGTTTTATAGGATAAATTCAAGGTGAGAATATTATATGGGAGTTTTATAGGATAAATTCAAGGTGAGAATATTATATGGGAGTTTTATAGGATAAATTCAAGGTGAGAATATTATATGGGAGTTTTATAGGATAAATTCAAGGAGAGAATATTATATGGGAGTTTTATAGAATAAATTCAAGGTGAGAATATTATATGGGAGTTTTATAGAATAAATTCAAGAAGAGAATATTATATGGGAGTTTTATAGGATAAATTCAAGGTGAGAATATTATATGGGAGTTTTATAGGATAAAGTCAAGGTGAGAATATTATATGGGAGTTTTATAGAATAAATTCAAGGTTAGAATATTATATGGGTGTAAGGACTGGGACTGTGTACCTGTTGTGTCTGCTCTTGACCTTAGTTCAGTTGGATACTGCCCTCAACCAAAATGGAGTTGCTGGCTTCACAGGGGCCATCTTGTTTCCTGTCTGATACTCCTTGTTTTCCTGTCTACTGTATATATAAGGGAACTTTGCACACTATGCCTTGCTTGAGTATCTTGTACCTTACTTGCTGCCAAGCTGGAAGGACCTGGAACCTGCTTGCTTCTTCTAGTCTTCAGGATACCCCACCTGTTTTGATCTACGTACCATGAAAGGACTCTGTTGCTTTACTCCGGCTCTGCACCCACCCCGGCTATGGTCTGCCCTCCATTAGGAGCCTGCATTGCTGGACTCATACTCACACCCTCGGTCTGTACTACTATATCTGCCCACTCTAAAGACTGTCTTATTGCCTGCTTATCTGTAACGTTGCAGTTTGCATCTGTTATCCGGAAGTTCATATCTCTACCAATAGATATTTACATCTTGAACTGTGATATACTGTGTTTGT
This sequence comes from Dendrobates tinctorius, assembly GCF_039654945.1. Lineage (NCBI taxonomy): Eukaryota > Metazoa > Chordata > Amphibia > Anura > Dendrobatidae > Dendrobates > Dendrobates tinctorius. Next base: position 401,717 of record NW_027361988.1, on the reverse strand, counting down.
CTTCATTTCTGACCCACGTCGTTGGGCTTCATAGAACTTTAGTATAAAATTATAACAGAATACACAAGCCTCAAAGATGGAGCTCACTGGGTCAGATACAATGGAGACACGGGTGAAAAAGCTGTGCTCATTTGTCACAGGACTGCATGGAGAGCTTCAGGCGATTAAGACCATGCTGGGGGCATTAGTCCCAAACTAATCACAATGTAATTGTGGCTGATACTTCTATCCAGGCTATAGCCTCTCAAATGTGGAGACTACAGCCGCAGCTGCGGTTCCAGCCCCTGTTCCAGCTCCAGGTCCGGTTTTTCCCAAACTCCCACCATTCAGGTTTGGTAGAGAAAGAGAGAAATTCCGTGGGTTTCTGAACCAGTGTCAATTGTATTTTTCTGCACATACGGCTCAGTTCGCAACCGAACGGGACAAGGTGTTAACCATGATAATGCTGCTGACAAGCAAAGCTTTAGCCTGGGCAAATCCGCTGATTGAAACCAATGATGCATGTTTGAATTCTCTAAATGACTTTATTGCTGCCATGTGTCAGATGTTCGATGATCCCAACCGTAATGTCACGGCAGAAGCTGCATTATTAACACTTCGTCAAGGAAAGCGTCCTGTGGTGGAATATGCTATGGAATTTCGGAGGTGGGTGCTGGACACTACATGGTGTGACTCAGCAAAATATGCAGTGTTCAGGAGGGGTTTGTCTGCTACTATTAGGGTATGTGCACACTTTGCGGTTTCTGCTGCGTTTCCGCAGCGTTTTTGGCTCTGCAGAAATGCAGCAGATTCTGCTGCATTGTACAGTACCTTTATTTCCTGTGGAAATAAAAAAAAGCTGTGCACATGCTGCGTTTTTTTCCGCGCGGTTTTGCTGCGGTTTTCAAAACGCAGCATGTCAATTGTTTGGTGCAGAAACGCTGCAGTTTTACACCTCATCCATTATGAGGTGTAAAACCGCAGATAAACCGCAGATATACCGCAGAAAAACCGCAGCACTTTGTCCTGCGGAATTCCTGCGATTTTTCTCTACAAAATCCGCAGAGACAAAAAACTATATGTGCACATACCCTTAAAGATGAACTGGCTCGGGGTGAATCACCTCCTAATTTAACTGACTTTATAAATCATTGTATCCGGATAGATATTTGTCTCACGGAGCGTCGGCAAGAGAGGTGGGCGGAGGCCAATCATAATAACCCCATATTCCTCCCATCTTCCTCCAGGGAAACCTAAAACAAGCCGTCTTCTCCGGCTTAGTCTGAACCTATGAGTGATGCGGTTCGGAGGCGTAACATCGACGCACGCAAGGAACATCGCTTCAGAGAAAATTTGTGTTTCTACTGCAGAAGATCGGGTCACTACATCTCGGTCTGTCCCGGAAAAAATCGCAAGTCCGCAGCTGCGGTAATCGAATGTGACTTTTCCGATCTTCTGTTTGCTCTCAGTCAAATACTTGCAGAGAAATGATGCTGGACGAGACCCCAGATTTCTCTGATTCTTGTTCAGAAGCATCATCACCTGTGGGTGGGGTAGTATTTCCAATAAGTACTGCTACGGTGAGGTCAGAAAGGACACACTTTATACTATTCCCATTGAGATCTGGGTGCAATCTTGTTGGATTACTAGTAAGGCCATGATTGATTCTGGGGCTAGCGGCAATTGCATGGACATTGCATTCGCTAAAAAACATGGTATACACTCGCAGAAGAGACGTTCACCGGTGTTAATGGAAACCATGGATGGGTCCCCGTTGGTGTCCGGACCAATAGACTTTCAAACAACACCTCTGAAGATTCGTATGGGGGAGGGTCATTCTGAAAAAATATCATTTTTGCTAATTTCCTCCCCTCACTTTCCTATAATTCTAGGGTTACCATGGTTACAACAGCAAAATCCAACTATCGATTGGAGGATGAAAGAATTGCAGTTTCCAAGTAAACAGACACCATCTGGAGAATTAACTTCTCAGGTCAGCCATCACAGGTGAGTTAGAATTACTAATTGAATATCAAGATTTTGCGGATGTACGCGATAAAAAGAAAGCAGACAAATTGCCACCACATCGGCCATGCGATTGCCCTGTGGAACTACTTCCCGGTGCTGTGATTCCATTTGGGAATATTTATCCCTTGTCTGGGCCAGAATTGAAAGCTCTCAAAGAGTATATTGACGAAAATTTAGCGAAGGGATTTATACAACCATCTTCCTCCCCAGCAGGTGCTCCAGTCTTCTTTGTCAAAAAGAAGGACGGTTCTCTTCGACCATGTATCGATTACCGTGAACTTAACAAAGTTACGATCAGGAACTCTTATCCGCTTCCGCTAATTCCTGAAATACTCGAGAGGGTGCGACACGCCAAGATCTTCACAAAATTAGATCTCCGTGGTGCTTACAATTTAGTATGGATTCGTCTCGGGAATGAGTGGGAAACAGCCTTTTGGTCATGATATGGACATTATGAGTATCTTGTTATGTCTTTTGGCCTGCGCAATGCACCAGCTACATTCCAACATCTGGCAAAGGATATTTTTAGGGATATACTCAATATTTTTGTTGTGATTTATCTGGATGACATTTTGATTTTTTCCAGCAATATAGAAGAGCACCAGCAGCACGTGAGAATGGTTCTGGATCGTTTACGGCAAAATCAGTTATACATCAAACTGGAGAAATGTGAGTTTCACAAAACGGAAATGCAATTTTTGGGGTATGTTATTTCTCAGAGTCTCAGCATGGATGCGAGCAAGACGCAAGCCATTTAAGAATGGCCAATTCCCAGGTCTGTGAAGGAGGTTCAACGATTCATTGGATTTGCCAATTTTTACAGGCAGTTCATTAAAACCTTTTCAGACATCATCGCACCCATTACTCAATTGACCCAGAATCATAGAATCGTAGAGTTGGAAGGGACCTCCTGGGCCATCTGGTCCAACCCCCTGCTCAAAGCAGGATTCACTAAATCATCCCAGTCAGGTGTCTGTCCAGCCTCTGTTTGAAGACTTCCATTGAAGGAGAACTCACCACTTCGCGTGGCAGCCTGTTCCACTCATTGATCACTCTAACCGTCAAAAAGTTTTTTCTAATATCTAATCTGTGTCTCCTCCCATTCAGTTTCATCCCATTGCTTCTAGTCTTTCCTTGTGCAAATGAGAATAAAGTTGATCCTTCTACAATGTGACAGCCCTTGAGATATTTGTAGACAGCTATTAAGTCTCCTCTCAGTCTTCTCTTTTGCAAACTAAACATTCCCAAATCCTGCAACCTTTCCTCATAAGACAGGGTTTGCAGACCGGTCACCATTCTGGTCGCTCTTTTCTGAACTTGCTCCAGTTTGTTGATGTCTTTTTTAAAATGTGGTGCCTGTTATGAATGAGTCACCGTAGGAGACAAAAGCAGAAATACAAGCTAAGTCCAGAAAACCAGAGAAGTTGGCAACTATCCGATTGCAGACCCCTGAACCTATCAATACAACTAGCAGTAGCCGTGGGGGGTTCCTACGATGCCCTAGACCCCTCGATCACAGCCGGAGAATTACATAGGCCTAAAGAAAGAAAGGGGAAATCTAAACTGCCCCAGAGCAGACCCCAAAGCAATAGGCAGCCCCCAACATATAATGACGGTGACGCAAGTTGAAAATACTAACACAGACAGAAAGATAGACTGAGCAAAGACGGGGCCCAAAACTACCTAGATAGGAAAGGACAGGAAGGCTGCTGTCTGCAATCTGCCAAAACCCTATCAAAGACATAAACCAACAAGCTGATATGAAAAAGGCCCTGAAGCAGCTAGGCTTCAAAACTAAATCAGCACTCAGGTATTTTCAGAAGACAGAGCTAAATGAATTCAGCACACCCCAGCAGGGAATGGCAGAAATCCAGAAAAACAAAGCAAAACAAAGTCAAAGCACCAAAGCAAAAGGCCGAGCAGCAAACTTAGCTTTAGAGGAGCAGGAATTCAGACTGGTCTCCAAGGATCCCACAGAGAAATCAACCGCAGGGCAGAAGGGCGTCGGCAGCCTTATATCCAGTCAGTAACTCCACTCAGCCAGTCATCATCAGCCTCAGGTGTTTGATAATCAGGCTCACAACTATTCTTTACCAGAAGAGGGAGTTCCTCGGGCCTCAGTAATGAAGGGGAAAATGAACTCACAACAGGTGCCCAAAACTGGACACAATATTCCAGATGAGGTCTGACCAAAGAGGAGTAGAGGGAAATAATGACTTCACGTGATCTAGACTGTATGCTTCTGTTAATACATCCTAGAATTGAATTTGCCTTTTTTGCTGCTGCATCACACTGTTGACTCATATTCAGTCTGTGATCTATTAGTATACCCAAGTCTTTTTCACATGTGCTGTCACTTAGCCCTATTCCTCCCATTCTGTATATGCTTTTTTCATTTTTATTGCCCAGATGTAGAACTTTGCATTTCTCCCTGTTAAAAACCATTTTGTTAGTTGCTGCCCACTTCTCCAGTTTATTTATATCTTTTTGAATCCTCTCTCTCTCTTCTCTAGTATTAGCTATCCCTCCTAGCTTTGTGTCATCAGCAAATTTAATCAGTTTACCCTCAATTCCTTCATCTAAATCGTTGATAAAGATGTTGAACAATACAGGGCCCAGGACAGAGCCCTGTGGTACCCCACTTGAGACATTCTTCCAACTGGATGTGCAGCCATTTACAACCACTCTTTGGGTCCGATCACTAAGCCAGTTATGAATCCACCTAGCAGTTGCCTTGTCCATTCCATACTTAATCATTTTTTCAATAAGGATTGTATGAGAGACTTTGTCAAATGCTTTGCTGAAGTCAAGATATACTATATCTACAGCATTTCCTTGATCCACCCAATCAGTGATTCCGTCATAGAAGGAAATTAAGTTAGTCTGACATGACTTATTAGTAACAAACCCATGTTGACTCTGCTTAATCACTCCATTCTTATCCAGGTACTGACATACATGTTGTTTAATAATTTGTTCAAAGATCTTTCCTGGTATAGAAGTCAGACTCACCGGCCTATACTGTAGTTGCCTGGGTCCACCTGCTTCCCCTTTTTGAAGATAGGAACAACATTTGCTCTTCTCCGGTCTTCTGGCACTTCTCCTGTTCTCCAAGAATTTTCAAAGATTATGGAGAGGGGTTCAAAAATTTCTTCTGCTATCTCCTTCAGTACTCTGGGGTGTAATTCATCTGGACCTGGAGACTTGAATTCATTTAGGTTAGCTAAGTGTTTCCTCACTATCTTTCTGTTTATAGATATCCTGGATTCTTCTATTCCCTTAATAGGACAGTGAAGAACAGTTGATGTTACATTTCCTTTCTGAGAGAAAACAGATGCAAAATAGGAAGTTAAAAGTTCAGCCTTCTCAACATCCTGTCTTACCATTTCATCATTTTCATCCTGTAAAAATCCTATAGCATCTTTGACTTTTCTTTTACTTTTGACATATCCCCAAAATCCTTTATTATTGCTTTTGACATCTCTTGCAAGCCTCAATTCATTTTCAGCTTTAGATAATTTGATTTGTGCCCTGCAAGTTCTGCAGACAGCATTATATTCTTCTTTAGATATGCCTCCCTCTTTCCATTTTATAAACATTTTTTTCTTCCTTTTTAGCATGTGCTTAAGTTCTGTGTTCATCCATCCTGGTTTCTTTAAATGCTTCCTATTCTTCCCTCTTTTCGGAATTGTTAACAACTGTGCTTTGAGAATTTCATTTTTCAAGATTTCCCATCCTTCCTGGACATTTTTGTCTTTAAGGATATCCAGCCATTGGATCCCTCCAATTCTCTTTCTGAATCCCTTAAAATCTGCCTTTCTGAAATCTAATCTTGAAGTCTGAGTCTTCAGAGGTCTTCCTCCTCTAGTTATCCAAAATTCTAAAATAGCATGGTCGCTACCTCCTAGGGTCCCAGCCACTTTTACCTCCTCAACCATTTCCTCCCTGTTTATAAGGATTAGATCCAAGGTAGCAGTTCCCCTTGTTTTCTCCCCTACCTTTTGGAAGATAAAGTTGTCAGCAAGAGAGGATAAGAATTTCCTTGACCTGTTAGTTTTGCCTGAGAGAGATTCCCAACAAATGTCTGGATAGTTGAAATCTTCCATGACAACTATGTCATATTTTTTGGAGAACTTGGCCATTTGATGCATAAAGAGTTCATCCATATCTTCAGCTTGCACAGGCGGCCTGTAGTAAATGCCTACAATGGTGTCCTTTCCATTGTTCTGTCCTTGTATTCTTACCCAAACAGTTTCTACAGAACTCCCAGTCTCTGAAGCTTCAATCTCTGTGCAGATATACGCGTTTCTAACATACAATGCGACACCTCCTCCTCGTTTATCAAGTCTGATTCTTGCAAATAAGTTGTATCCTTCTAGTCTTGTATTCCAATCATGTGTATTGTCCCACCAAGTTTCAGTGATTCCAATGACATCATATTTCTTTTCCTGTGTTAGTAGTTCCAATTCTCCTTGTTTGTTGCCCATGCTTTGTGCATTAGTATAGAAACATTTTAGTTTGTGATTGGTTTCTCTTTCTCCAATATTTTTATTAATTAGATTCTTTTGTCTTTGTTCTTCCTTTCCACTTCTAATAGCAGAGTTCTCAATAGCATTTGTCAGGTGTATGGCTTTTTCTGGTCTTTTGCTTCCCTTCCCATGTTGTTCTAGTTTAAAGCTCTCCTTACAAGTGTAGCAAGGCGACTTCCAAATACCTGCTTTCCAGTCTTCGTAAGGTGCACCCCATCTCTAGCAAGTAGTCCATCGTATAAGTAGTTCACTCCGTGATCCAGAAATCCAAATCGTTGCTGACGGCACCATCGACGTAGCCAGTTGTTCACCTGCAGAATCTTATTCCACCTCCTTGTTCCATGGCCATCCACTGGGAGGATGGAAGAGAAGACCACCTGCGCTCCCAGTTCTTTCACTTTCTTGCCTAAGTCTTCAAAGTCTCTGCAGATGGTTTCCAGGTCATTTCTTGCGGTGTCATTTGTTCCCACATATAGTAGCAGGAATGGGTAGTCATCTGTAGGTCTGAAGAGTCCTGATATCCTGTCAGACACATCTTTAATTTTTGCACCTGGAAGACAGCACGTTTCTCTTGAAGTTATATCCGGTCTGCAGATAGTGGCCTCTGTTCCTCTCAACAGGGAATCCCCCATGACCACCACTCTCCGCTTCGTCTTCACAACATTTTTCTTTCTCCATCCAGGAGGACTCTGAAGGCGTACAAGGTTGCTGTTTGTTGGCAAAGTCTTATCCTGATGTATTTCTTCATTGTTTTCCTGCGTGAGAGCCTGGTACTGGTTCCTGAGCAGTATGGGTGCTGACTGCCTCCTGATCCTCCTGCTTCTCTGGGTCACATGTCTCCATTCCCCTGTTTCTTCAGGTGCACTTCGAATTTCTTCTCTTTCTGTAACCTGAAGAGATAATTCTGCTCTGTCCAAGAACTCTTCACCTTCCTTAATGATCTTCAATGTAGCTAACCTCTCTTCGAGATTTTGCAACTTTTCATCCAACAGGGACACAAGCTTGCATTTGTGGCATGTGAAGTTTGGCTTTTCCACTGGTAGGTCTGTGAACATGTAGCAAGAAATGCAGCTCCTGGCCTCTTCCATATTGAGATTTCTTAAAAAGGATGAAAGATGAGCCAAAATTTGCGCGCCGATAGGCGCGTGGTTTTCCGATTTCCTCTTTTCAGCTGCAACGGCCAAAGCCCAGTGATCGTTGAGCTCGCGGAGACTCTTCACTTATCCCAGAAAGCACTGGGAATATGCAAATGATCTCCTCAAGACTCTTCCCCTGGTTTTCCGATTTCCTCTTTTCAGCTGCAACGGCCAAAACCCAGTGATCGTTGAGCTCACGGAGACTCTTCACTTATCCCAGAAAGCACTGGAAATATGCAAATGATCTCCTCAAGACTCTTCCCCTGGTTTTCCGATTTCCTCTTTTCAGCTGCAACGGCCAAAACCCAGTGATCGTTGAGCTCGCGGAGACTCTTCACTTATCCCAGAAAGCACTGGGAATATGCAAATGATCTCCTCAAGACTCTTCCCCTGGTCCGGATACAAGAGAAGAAGACGCCGTTTGTTTGGTCACCACAGGCACAACTGGCATTCTCTAAATTGAAGGCTAAATTTACTTCGGCCCCTATCCTCGTGCATCCGGACTCAGATTGGGCCTTCATAGTGGAAGTGGATGCCTCAGACTGTGCTATAGGGGACATACTCTAGCAAAGAACAGGTGAGAAAGATCTTCTACACCCCTGTGCTTTTCTCTCCCAAAAGTTGTCACCTGTTGAAAAAAATTACGATGTTGGGAATATAGATTTGTTGGCTATTATAACTGCACTTAAAGAATGAAGGCACCTGCTACAGGGGGCATTTCAACAGACTGTTGTGCTCACAGATCACCGAAATCTTGAATTCATGAGGTCGGCAAGGTGTCTAAAACCCACACAAGCTCGGGGGAATCTATTTCTTAATCAGTTTGATTTCATTATTTCCTATAGACCAGGTTCCCAGGTTCTCACAATGGGAAAGCCGACGCTCTGTCCAGGATTCATTCGGATGATGTAACCTTGGCTTCACCTCCAAGGACCATACTGTGAGAACGAAACTTCACAAGTGTGCTGCACAATCAAGACCTATTAAAGGATATTAAGGAGGCCTACGCCACAGATTCACTGCTGATTCAACCACCTACTCAGGTAAATTTAACCTTGAAGAATGGCCTTTGGTTTCAGAGACAACTTCTATATGTCCCGGAAACAATAAAATTAAGAGTATTAAAACTAATGCATTACTCTAAGATCAACGGTCATAGAGGAATCCAGAAAACTCAGGAGTTTGTGTCTCGTTTCTTTTGGTGACTGACTTTCCGGAAAGACGTTCAACTGTACATGTCATCATGTGCGGTATGTGCCAGATCAAAAGGCCCTCCCTCCTCACCTACTGCACTATTGCAACCTCTTCCTATTCCTTCTCATCCCTGGGGGTCTATCTCAATGGATTTTATTGTAGAGTTGCCAACATCCCAAGGAAAGAACATGATTCTAGTAGTGGTTGACCGACAAACCAAAGCTACTCATTTCATTCCGAGTACCAGGTTACCGATGGCCAAACAGACAGCGGACCTCATTGTACAAAATATTTTTCGATTACATATAGTCCCGGATGAAGTAATATCTGACAAGGGGTTCAATTTACTTCTAAATTTTGGCAAAATTTTTGTTCTGCTCTCGACATCAAGGTAAATTTGTCATCTGCTTTCCACCCGCAGTCTAATGGCCAAACGCAACGGACCAACCAGACCTTGGAGCAGTATCTGCGTTGCTATGTGTGTCACCTGAAAGATGACTGGGTGAGTTTGATCCCGTTGACTGAATTCACCTATAATAAATCAGAGTGCATCCACCAAAATGTCTCCATTATTTGCTAATAAGGGATATCATCCCAGTATTCTTCCTCGGCTTCCAATGGACATGTCTGTGCCTGCAGTAGCCGACCGCATTTCATCTCTACCGGAGAATCTGGAAGTTCTGAAGCAGATGCTGGCCACAGCACAGGAGAGATACAAAAAGGCAGCAGACAGATTCCGCAAGCCAGTACCCACATGCAAGGTAGGATACATGGTTTGGCTTTCAACAAAGAACTTGAAACTCAAGGTCCCAACATCTAAACTGGGGCAGAAATATGTTGGTCCGTACAAAATCAGCAAGATAGTGAGTTCTGTAGCCTGTCGACTCAAGTTGCCTAGTTCTTTAAAGATACAGCCCATCTTTCACGTTTCCCTGCTTAAACCGGTAGTGGCAAATCCTTTCTCCGGGCGCACATCTGCTCCTCCTGATCGAATTCTCGTTGACGGGCAGGAGGAATTCATCGTGGAGAGGATCATCGATTCATGGATTCATAGGGGACGACTCCAGTATCTGGTAAAATGGCAAGGGTATTCGTCTGAAGAGAATTCCTGGGAACCTCTGGAGAATATTCACGCTTCTCGTCTGATCAGACAGTTCCACAGCAGATACCCCAATAAACCAGATATAAGATCATCCACAGGACATCTTTAAAGAGGCGAGTAATGTAAGGACTGGGACTGTGCACTTGTTGTGTCTGCTCTTGCCCTTAGTTCGGTTGGATTCTGCCCTTAACCAAAATGGAGTTGCTGGCTTCACCGGGGCCATCTTGTTTCCTGTCTGATACTCCTTGTTTTCCTGTCTGCTGTATATATAAGGGAACTCTGCACACTATGCCTTGCTTGTGTATCTTGTACCTTGCTGCCAAGCTGGAAGGACCTGCAACCTGCTTGCTTCTTCTAATCTTCGGGATACCCCACCCGCTTTGATCTATGTACCACGAAAGGACTCTGTTGCTTTACTCCGGCTCTGCACCCACCTCGGCTACGGTCTGCCCTCCATTAGGAGCCTTCCAGGCCCAGGGCCCTGGAGCCTGCATTGCTGGACTCATACTCACACCCTCGGTCTGTACTACTATATCTGCCTACTCTAAAGACTGTCTTATTGCCTGCTTATCTGTAACATTGCAGTTTGCATCTGTTATCCGGAAGTTCATATCTCTATCAATAGATATTTACATCTTGAACTGTGATATACCGTGTTTGTCTTCATTTCTGACCCACATCATCGGGCTTCATAGAACTTTAGTATAAAATTATAACAATGGGCGTTTTGTAGAATAAATTCAAGGTGAGAATATTATATGGGAGATTTATAGAATAAATTCAAGGTGAGAATATTATATGGGAGTTTTATAGGATAAATTCTAGGTGAGAATATTATATGGGAGTTTTATAGGATAAATTCAAGGTGAGAATATTATATGGGAGTTTTATAGGATAAATTCAAGGTGAGAATATTATATGGGAGTTTTATAGAATAAACCAAATACAAACAGAAAATAAATGACCCAAAACAAATATTTATCAGTAAAAATAACTCATCTTAATTAGGTAAAGTATGAAAGAATTGCTCCATTTTCCGATACCCGTCGCATCCCCATTTTTCATGATCTTGGGTTGGGTGAAGGCTTATTTTTTGTGTGCCGAGCTGACGTTTTTAATTATACCATTTTGGTGCAGATACGATCTTTTGATCATCCGTTCTTGCATTTTAATGCAATGTTGCAGTGACCAAAAAAACCTATGTGGCGTTTTGTTTTAGTTTCAATGGGGCGAAAAGGGGGTAATTTGAACTTATATATTTTTTTTTTATTTTTTACCACATTGTATCTTAATTAACCAGATGACTATTTTTAGCAGACGAAGAATAATAGAAAATAGGCTTAGGGGTGATCTTATTACAATGTATAAATATATGCAGGGACAATACAAAGACCTTTCTACTGATCTTTTTACTCTTAGACCTGTGACGGGGACTAGGGGGCATGCTCTACGTCTGGAGGAAAGAAGGTTTAAGCATACTCACTGTCATGATTTGTAGTTTTGTCCTGTCCTGTATTTTGTATAATATGTCATTTTAATTTTCTCTGGTTGTATTCGCTGTAAATTAACCATGTCTCCTTCCCCCAATACTTTGCAATGTCTTGTGATGTACCTGGACCATAATCTAATTTAGGCTTATGTCAACAGCTAGTGGGATTTTGGCTATTGTTTTCCTAAGCAGAAGATGCAGGAAAACGATGAAGAAATACATCAGGATAAGAATTTGCCAACAAACAGCAACCTTGTTCGCCTTCAGAGTCCTCCTGGATGGAGAAATAAAAATGTTGTGAAGAAGAAACGGAGAGTGGTGGTCATGGGGGATTCCCTGCTGAGAGGAACAGAGGCCGCTATCTGCAGACCGGATATAACTTCAAGAGAAATGTGCTGTCTTCCAGGTGCAAGAATTAAAGATGTGTCTGACAGGATATCAGGACTCTTCAGACCTACAGATGACTACCCATTCCTGCTACTACATGTGGGGACAAATGACACCGAAAGAAACGACCTGGAAACCATCTGCAGAGACTTTGAAGACTTAGGCAAGAAAGTGAAAGAACTGGGAGCGCAGGTGGTCTTCTCTTCCATCCTCCCAGTGGATGGCCATGGAACAAGGAGGTGGAATAAGATTCTGCAGGTGAACAACTGGCTACGTCGATGGTGCCGTCAGCAATGATTTGGATTTATACAGGGGTGAGCTGGCATATGGAGGTTGTGCGTGGCATATACAGGGGTGAGCTGGCATATGGAGGTTGTGTATGGCATATACAGGGGTGAGCTTGCTTATGGAGGTTGTGCATGGCATATACAGGGGGAGCTGGAATATGGAGGTTGTGTGTGGCATATACGGGGTGAGCTGGCATATGGAGGTTGTGCGTGGCATATACAGGGGTGAGCTGGCATATGGAGGTTGTGCGTGGCATATACAGGGGTGAGCTGGCATATGGAGGTTGTGCGTGGCATATACAGGGGGAGCTGGAATATGGAGGTTGTGTGTGGCATATACGGGGTGAGCTGGCATATGGAGGTTGTGCGTGGCATATACAGGGGTGAGCTGGCATATGGAGGTTGTGCGTGGCATATACAGGGGTGAGCTGGCATATGGAGGTTGTGCGTGGCATATACAGAGGTGAGCTGACATATGGAGGTTGTGCGTGGCATATGCAGGGGTGAGCTGGCATATGGAGGTTGTGCGTGGCATATACAGGGGTGAGCTGGCATATGGAGGTTGTGCGTGGCATATACAGGGGGAGCTGGCATATGGAGGATGTGCGTGGCATATACAGGGGGAGCTGGCATATGGAGGTTGTGCGTGGCATATACAGGGGGAGCTGGCATATGGAGGTTGTGCATGGCATATACAGGGGTGATCTGGCATATGGAGGTTATGCGTATCATATACAGGGGGAGCTGGCATATGGAGGTTGTGCATGGCACATACAGGGTGAGCTGGCATATAGAGGTTGTGCATGGCATATACAGGGGTGATCTGGCATATGGAGGTTGTGCGTGGCATATACAGGGGGAGCTGGCATATGGAGGTTGTGCATGGCATATACAGGGGTGATCTGGCATATGGAGGTTATGCGTATCATATACAGGGGGAGCTGGCATATGGAGGTTGTGCATGGCATATACAGGGGTGAGCTGGCATATGGAGGTTGTGCGTGGCATATACAGGGGTGAGCCGGCATATGGAGGTTGTGCGTGGCATATACAGGGGGAGCTGGCATATGGAGGTTATGCGTATCATATACAGGGGGAGCTGGCATATGGAGGTTGTGCGTGGCATATACAGGGGGAGCTGGCATATGGAGGTTGTGCGTGGCATATACAGGGGGAGCTGGCATATGGAGGTTGTGCGTGGCATATACAGGCGTGAGCTGGCATATGGAGGTTGTGTGGCATATACAGGGGTGAGCTGGCATATGGAGGTTGTGCGTGGCATATACAGGGTGAGCTGGCATATGGAGGTTGTGTGTGGCATATACGAGGTGAGCTGGCATATGGAGGTTGTGTGTGGCATATACAGGGGGAGCTGGCATATGGAGGTTGTGCGTGGCATATACAGGGGGAGCTGGCATATGGAGGTTGTGTGTGGCATATACAGGGGGAGCTGGCATATGGAGGTTGTGCGTGGCATATACAGGGTGAGCTGGCATATGGAGGTTGTGTGTGGCATATACGGGGTGAGCTGGCATATGGAGGTTGTGTGTGGCATATACAGGGGGGAGCTGGCATATGGAGGTTGTGTGTGGCATATACAGGGGGAGCTGGCATATGGAGGTTGTGCGTGGCATATACAGGGTGAGCTGGCATATGGAGGTTGTGTGTGGCATATACGGGGTGAGCTGGCATATGGAGGTTGTGTGTGGCATATACAGGGGGGAGCTGGCATATGGAGGTTGTGCGTGGCATATACAGGGGGGAGCTGGCATATGGAGGTTGTGTGTGGCATATACGGGGTGAGCTGGCATATGGAGGTTGTGTGTGGCATATGCAGGGGTGAGCTGGCATATGGAGGTTGTGTGTGGCATATACAGGGGGGAGCTGGCATATGGAGGTTGTGTGTGGCATATGCAGGGGTGAGCTGACATATGGAGGTTGTGTGTGGCATATACAGGGGGGAGCTGGCATATGGAGGTTGTGTGTGGCATATACGGGGTGAGCTGGCATATGGAGGTTGTGCGTGGCATATACAGGGGTGAGCTGGCATATGGAGGTTGTGCATGGCATATACAGGGGTGAGCTGGCATATGGAGGTTGTGCGTGGCATATACAGGGGGAGCTGGCATATGGAGGTTGTGCATGGCATATACGGGGTGAGCTGGCATATGGAGGTTGTGTGTGGCATATACGGGGTGAGCTGCATATGGAAGTTGTGCGTGGCATATACAGGGGGAGCTGGCATATGGAGGTTGTGCGTGGCATATACAGGGGGAGCTGGCATATGGAGGTTGTGCGTGGCATATACAGGGGGAGCTGGCATATGGAGGTTGTGCATGGCATATACAGGGGTGATCTGGCATATGGAGGTTATGCGTATCATATACAGGGGGAGCTGGCATATGGAGGTTGTGCATGGCACATACAGGGTGAGCTGGCATATAGAGGTTGTGCATGGCATATACAGGGGTGATCTGGCATATGGAGGTTGTGCGTGGCATATACAGGGGGAGCTGCCATATGGAGGTTGTGCGTGGCATATACAGGGTGAGCTGGCATATGGAGGTTGTGCATGGCATATACAGGGGTGATCTGGCATATGGAGGTTGTGTATGGCATATACAGGGTGAGCAGGCATATGGAGGTTGCGTATGGCATATATACAGGGATGATCTGGCATATGGAGGTTGTGTATGGCATATACAGGGGGAGCTGGAATATGGTGGTTGTGTGTGGCATATACGGGGTGAGCTGGCATATGGAGGTTGTGCGTGGCATATACAGGGGTGAGCTGACATATGGAGGTTGTGTGTGGCACATACAGGGTGAGCTGGCATATAGAGGTTGTGCATGGCATATACAGGGGTGATCTGGCATATGGAGGTTGTGCGTGGCATATACAGGGGGAGCTGGCATATGGAGGTTGTGCGTGGCATATACAGGGTGAGCTGGCATATGGAGGTTGTGCATGGCATATACAGGGGTGATCTGGCATATGGAGGTTGTGTATGGCATATACAGGGTGAGCAGGCATATGGAGGTTGTGTATGGCATATACAGGGGGAGCTGGAATATGGTGGTTGTGTGTGGCATATACGGGGTGAGCTGGCATATGGAGGTTGTGCGTGGCATATACAGGGGTGAGCTGACATATGGAGGTTGTGCGTGGCATATGCAGGGGTGAGCTGGCATATGGAGGTTGTGCGTGGCATATACAGGGGTGAGCTGGCATATGGAGGTTGTGCGTGGCATATACAGGGGTGAGCTGGCATATGGAGGTTGTGCATGACATATACAGGGGTGAGCTGGCATATGGAGGTTGTGCGTGGCATATACAGGGGTGAGCTGGCATATGGAGGTTGTGTGTGGCATATACGGGGTGAGCTGGCATATGGAAGTTGTGTGTGGCATATGCAGGGGTGAGCTGGCATATGGAGGTTGTGTGTGGCATATACGGGGTGAGCTGGCATATGGAGGTTGTGCGTGGCATATACAGGGGGAGCTGGCATATGGAGGTTGTGCATGGCATATACGGGGTGAGCTGGCATATGGAGGTTGTGTGTGGCATATGCAGGGGTGAGCTGGCATATGGAGGTTGTGTGTGGCATATACGGGGTGAGCTGGCATATGGAGGTTGTGTGTGGCATATACAGGGGTGAGCTGGCATAAGGAGGTTGTGCGTGGCATATACAGGGGGAGCTGGAATATGGAGGTTGTGTATGGCATATACAGGGGGAGCTGGAATATGGAGGTTGTGTATGGCATATACAGGGGTGAGCTTGCTTATGGAGGTTGTGCATGGCATATACAGGGGGAGCTGGAATATGGTGGTTGTGTGTGGCATATACGGGGTGAGCTGGCATATGGAGGTTGTGCGTGGCATATGCAGGGGTGAGCTGGCATATGGAGGTTGTGTGTGGCATATACGGGGTGAGCTGGCATATGGAGGTTGTGTGTGGCATATACAGGGGTGAGCTGGCATATGGAGGTTGTGCGTGGCATATACAGAGGTGAGCTGGCATATGGAGGTTGTGCGTGGCATATACAGGGGTGAGCTGGCATATGGAGGTTGTGTGTGGCATATACAGGTGTGAGCTGGCATATGGAGGTTGTGTGTGGCATATACAGGGGAGAGCTGGCATATGGAGGTTGTGCATGGCATATACAGGGGTGAGCTGGCATATGGAGGTTGTGCGTGGCATATACGGGGTGAGCTGGCATATGGAGGTTGTGCATGGCATATACAGGGGTGAGCTGGCATATGGAGGTTGTGCGTGGCGTATACAGGGGTGAGCTGGCATATGGAGGTTGTGTGTGGCATATACGGGGTGAGCTGGTATATGGAGGCTGTGTGTGGCATATACAGGGTGGTCTGGCATATGGAGGTTGTGCGTGGCGTATACAGGGGTGAGCTGGCATATGGAGGTTGTGTGTGGCATATACGGGGTGAGCTGGTATATGGAGGCTGTGTGTGGCATATACAGGGTGAGCTGGCATATGGAGGCTGTGTGTGGCATATACAGGGTGGTCTGGCATATGGAGGTTGTGCATGGCATATACGGGGTGAGCTGGCAAATGGAGGTTGTGCATGGGACACTGCTCAGTGCGTGTGATGACAGGATCTGCTAGTAATACCGCCAGTCAGCCCTTTATTGTTCTCACTCGTACAATATGCCTTCCATGGCCTTCATTGAGTATGATTCCCTCAAAAATTCCCCCTCCCACACACAGTACAATTCCCCCACAGTGAACTCCTCACACAATGTGCCCCTACAATACCCAACACGTGCACAGTAGGATGACTCTACAGTGTCCCTAACACAGTATGATGCTGCAACCGTGTCCACAACATAATATCATGACCCCACAACCACTAACACAGTATGATGTGACCATTGCACACCCCATTCATTATGATACTGCAACAGCCCCCTCCAACGCAGTATGTTGTCCCCACAGTGCCCCCAACACCGTATGATGCCAACAGTCTTCCCCCACATACATTATGAGGCCCCTACACTGTAAGAATCTTCTACATCCCCCCACACAGTATGATGCCTCCACAGCCCCACAAAACAGTATGATGGCCCCCACAGTACCCCATACACAATGTGATGGCCCCCAAAGTCTTACACACCGTATGATGGTCCCAGCTGCCTCCAATATAAAGTATGATTCCCCCACAGTTCCCTACACAGTTAGATTACCCACACAGTCCCCTTACACAAAATTGAGGCCCCCACACATAGCATGATGTCCCCATAACTATGTACACAGTATGGTGATCCCCGCAATTCCATCCACAGCACACACAGTATGATTGCCCCTTCTCAGCATGCTGGCTCCATTCCAAAAGAATTCACTGACAAAATTGTTTAAAAATGTTCTCACGCAGCCCAATTCCTCCAATGCCCTTCACCCGTCTGTGCAGGCGCGATCTAGTCTCATCATTGTGCCTTCTGTGCTGACACTCAGATCTACAGACTGAATACAGTTCTACCATTGAATTCCACTGTATTGGCCTCGGATGCAGATACTGGTGAAATTTAGCCACCAGCACAGGGAGGGCAATGTTGCTTGACACCCCCCCCCCACACACACTCACGGGTCCCATCATGGCTGCATGGTTTGCCGCTGTTAGCTTGAAGCAGGTGGCATACTGCTATCATTTAGACACTTTTGTTCATGAATGATAACTTTGTGATCCAGGCAAAGAACTGAGTGATGGAGGCCACAACTGTTCATCGTGATATTTCAGAGTCCTGTTCTCTGGATCTATGGGGATCCAATCTGTCTGACTCCCACCAATCACAATGACCAATCCTGTGGAAAATGTGAAGCTAAAGACTGTTTATAGATGGACGGTAGATTGCTGCGAGGTTAGGTGGATCTTCTGCATTGTCTCTAGTGGGTCATCCAGTTGTTAGAAGTAGTGAAGGTAGAAATGACCATTGTCAACCAATAGAAACTTTACAGCATACTAGACTTCTATTGGGGAAAAATAAAAGTCTAGGTGTTATGCGTCTCCATTGCTTTTCTGTACAGGTTAAAAGAAAGTATACCAATGCGTATACATCAAACGTGATGATAACACAGCCTGAACTCCAATGCAGGTTCACATTGAAGAGCAGTTTTATAGTTACACATAGCTAGAATTTACAGGAAACATTGGAGATTTATTGAGGCTTTTGTTCCATTTTTCGCACATAAAAAAATCACCAAGATTGTACCGTTTCGTGCAGCACTTAAAATTTGGTGCAAAGAACAATAATGCAGCCCAAAAAAAACCTGACTTCAAGCTTCAATTCATCTCATTAATATTATTATTATTATTATACATTTTTATAGCACGATTTATTCCATGTCACTTTACAAATATGGACAAGTACAATCAACATGAGCAAAACAAGGTACACACAAGTACAGAAGGCAAGAGGACCCTGCCGGCAAGGGCTCCCCGTCTACAGGACACGGGTGAGGGTACACTAGGAGAGGGTAGAGCTAGTCGTGTGGCGGTTCACTAGACTAAGGATCACCGCAGGTTGTAGGCTTGTCGGAAGAGGTTGGTCTTCAGGTTCTTTTTGAAGGTTTCTGTGGTAGGGGAAAGTCTGATGTGTTGAGGTAGAGAGTTCCAGAGTATGGGGGAAGCACGGGAGAAGTCTTGTATGCGGTTGTGTGTAGAAGAGATAAGAGGAGAGTAGAGAAGGAGATCTTGAGAGGATCGAAGGTTGCGTGTGGGTAAGTACCGGGAGACCAAGTCACAGATGTATGGAGGAGACAGGTTGTGGATGGCTTTGTATGTCATAGTTAGGGTTTTGAACTGGAGCCTCTGGACAATAGGAAACCAGTGAAGGGCTTGGCATAGAGGAGAGGCTAAAGAATAACAGGGAGATAGATGGATTAGTTTGGCAACAGAGTGTAGGATGGATTAGAGTGGTGCAAGAGTGCTAGAGGGGAGGTCAGAGAGTAGGAGGTAGCAGTAGTCAAGGTGGGAGATGGTAAGGGCATGCGCTAGTGCTTTTGTGTCTTCGTAGTCAAGGAATGTACGGATCCGGGAAATATTTTTGCGTTTGTGTCAGCAGGAGGAGGCAAGGGCTTGGATATGTGGCTTGAAAGAGAGGGCAGAGTCGAGGATCACCCCGAGGCATTGAGCATGCGGGACTGGGGAAAGTTTATCTCATGATAAATTCCCTCTTGTAAGTCACTTTGTAAGGCTGGTTTCACACTTGCGTTTTTTTGCGCTGCGTTTTTGCGCATGCGGTTTTTCCCCTATACTTAACATGGGTGCGCATAGTCATGCGTTCGTACGCATTTGTATGCGCATGCGTTTTTTTGTAGTGTGCGCCCGGGCGCACAAAATGCATCCTGTGGCATTTTTTGTGCGTCCGACCTGTCTCAAAAAAATGCATGCACTCGCAATGCGCACAAAATTCACCCAAAAACACATTATAGTCTATGGGTGCTCTGACGTGCGCATGGTCGTGCGCACGCAGCGCAAAAAAACGCAAGTGTGAAAGTAGCATAAGGGCGTTATTTTATCATGTGCATATCTTATATACACTCTCTTCTCCTTAGCTCAGATCTGCTTGTCTTGTGTCAATACCGAGCTCCTTCTGGTAAGTTTTATATATGTCCTAGTTTAGTCTTTATCCCGTGACACAATCTCTCCCAGAATGCAGAGCGGAAGACATTAGATTAGCCCACCCAGGGACCAAGGGATGTGTCTGTTTACAGACTGTAAGCTGTTTTTTTGCTGTCCCATCTAAAGTTTTGATTATATGTTTATCTAGATTGTGTTATGTTACCATTCTTTGTATTCAGTTTTGCATTTGGTCTGCTGCCACCTGCTGTCATTTTTCTGCAGCCTGCAGCTAATTATTTCTAGTACATGCCTTCTACTTCCTGATCAGTGACTCCTTCTCTTCCTGCTGGTGGCCATTATTAGTTTCATTTTTCACCCGGGAGAGACACGCTTACCAGGCTGTGAAAGGCATCATTTTTTTGACCACACATACAAATCCGTTGCTCACCTTGCTGCATCCTGCTGTACCACCTTGGTCGTTACACCTGCATTTCTGGAGAAGTGCATTACCAATCATACTGTTACACTGCTCCGTCATACTCACCTGGCCTCTGCTCCCATGCCGCTGCCGGCCTCCGCTCCCTCGCCGCAGCCTCTCTCCTTCCGACGGTCGCGGCGCTCACCTGTGACGGACTCGCGGCCGATGCCATCCCTGCATGCTATGCGCATGCGCCATAGGCCGCAGCCGTGCCTCCCTCTGGCTTCCTGTGCTCCGGCTATGCCGTGACCCGGAAGCACCTCCCTAACCAATGGCAGACCAGACAGGAGCATATCAGGCCACTTCCCCCTTAGGGAGGTGCCTGATTGTTGTGTTTCCTAGCACACTGGCCTCGCTGTATCGTGTGCTCTCGGCTCCTGCAGTTCCGTTCTCGCCTGCTCTCCGCAGCAGCCTCTCAGTCCTGCTACCCGGGTTCCTTGCTCTCTTCCACAGTCCTGTCTCCGGTGTTCCTGCCATCCTACTCCAGTCCTGCCTCCGGTGTTCCTGTTTCATCCTGCTCCAGTCCTGCCGTCCTACTCCAGTCCTGCCTCCGGTGTTCCTGTTCCATCCTGCTCCAGTCCTGCTATCCTACTCCAGTCCTGCCTCCGGTGTTCCAGTTCCATCCTACTCCAGTCCTGCCTCCAGTGTTCCTGTTCCATCCTGCTCCAGTCCTGCCATCCTACTCCAGTCCTGCCTCCGGTGTTCCTGTTCCATCCTGCTCCAGTCCTGCCGTCCTACTCCAGTCCTGCCCCCTGCCCCCGGTGTTCCTGTTCCATCCTCCTCCAGTCCTGCCTCCAGTGTTCCTGTTCCATCCTGCTCCAGTCTTGCCATCCTACTCCAGTCCTGCCTCTGGTGTTCCAGTTCCTTCCAGCTTCTGTCCTTCCGTCCTCCTCCCATCCTTTCTCCTGTGTTCCTACTCCTGTCATCCCTCCTCGTTCCAGTCTACTGTCTCACTCCAATCCTGCCTCCTGGTTCCAGCTCTGTCATTCTATACTTCAGGCACACAGTCCTACTCCGGTCCACCCTGAGACGCTCCTCTCGGTACCGGCTACCGTGGTACTCAAACCCCTGGGCCTGCTCCTAACGGTCGCTGTATAGGGGTCGGTCCCACCTGGCAGCTTGCCTGAGGCCCCTCGGTGCCACGGTTCAGAGGGTCCACTCCTGGAGTTCCGGTTCCAGACCCCCCATGCTAACAGTACAATCAGGCCATGGACTCTGCCGGTACTACGGCTGCTTCCCAGAAAGAGTTGCGCTTCCTGCAGGAGAATCAGGGATGCATTATGTTGGTCATGAAGTCTATGGACACCCATTTGTCTGCCTTGCAGGTAGCCGATCCTGGAAATGCCTCCCAGTTGGCCAGTCTCCAACAGGAGCTGGGTCAGCAACAAGATACGCAAGCCCACATTTTGTCTTAAATGGCCTCCTTTGACAGCCGCTTGTTGGCCCTCCAGGCTGTCACTGCAGCCCCGACTCCTCCTCCCGCGTCTACAGCTCTCCCGACGCCCCGCCTCACCAAACCGCCTTGCTTCACCGGGGATCCCAAGCTCTGTAGGGGGTTCTTAAATCAGTGTAGCCTCCACTTTGAATGGTTGCCGCAGCAATATCCCTCGGACCGGGCCAAGGTGGCCTTCATCATGTCCCATCTGGAGGGAGAGGCCCTGTGACGAACAGCCCACCGCCGTTCGTCCACTTACGGGCGACACCAACGGGGGTCCCGCTGCCACCAAATCGCGACGGACAGCGGACCCTGTGTCACCACTATGTCACAATCCCACCACTGACACCGGTGTATCAGCGGACGGAGGGACGTGACACAATGCTGGCACACGGCTATCACAGGCGCAGGGGGGCTTATCTTAGTTATCCCACCACTGGCACCATGTGACAAAAATATCCAGCAAGCTAATCTCGCTCTACAATTTGCCGCAGGGGGAGTTTAATTTGGATGCCCCACCACTGCTATCAATCTTCCAAGTACTGCGGGGATTTGTGTATATCCCACTTTCTCAGTTCCACCTTGGAACTCGCAGCTCTCCGGCGCCCCCCTTACCCTCAGGTCAGTCAGGGAACTGCACCTAGGATAATTGGTCGCCGGACGGGCTGCCTGTTGTGAACCGGCAATTAGGCTTCTGCAGTAAGGGAATTATCAATGCTGTGGCCGCAGACCCTTATTCAGCAATATAAGACCCTTCTGTACTGCCAGCAAGCCGTAATAGCCGTACACAACGCGCTGCCACCAGTCACGGTTACTTAATTCACAGTGTTAAATTAAGAGGGTCCGTGGCAAACCCCTTGAATTAGTAGCGATTATCTATCAAAGGCGTATAGTTCGAGTCTTAGAGCATAGAGACAGATCTAAATAATTATTTCATTTATTTTCCGAAAGAGGACAGTGATTACAGATAAAAGTTGCTATAAAATTGAGACATAAAATATGTACAGTACAGGTATAAAATAAAAGTGGAGAAAACAAAGAGATTACACTCACAGTTCCATATTGTTCCTTAGGCAGACCATGCGGCTAAGGTGGGTGGAGGCGGAGCTGCACTTCTCCGCTCATCTGAGTTCTTGTCAGCACGGACTCTGCAGCTGTTCTGAGCTGGTTTGCCCAGGGAAGGCCTTATAGGCTTTGCTTTGTGACATCACGGAGAGATGCATTCTGGGTTGATCCCTCCTCTCTCATCCGAGTTATGTTTTGGCTACAAAACTTAGATTAGCTATAACTTTATGGGAGAAGCTGGTATGGACTCATCAGTGGTATCATGTTTCCCAGCGTAATGAGCCTATCAAGAAAACATCAAACATCTATGCGATATGACCATCCATTTGGGCGCAAATCCTATCTCATGTTCTGGACAGGGTAGAACTTCGAAACATACGCGGTCTCGAAGCTGGGACCGCTCAGGTTACAAAAATATGATTTTCATATCTCTACTTGGTACGGTTTTCGCAGGGCAGGCTCTTAAAGTTTTATTTCAAACAAAGACCTTTTTCCCGCATTTTTCTTTCAGCTGAGAGAAGCCAAATGGTGTGAGGAAGATGGTCTAGCTAATTAACATTCCTGCTCTTCCAGAGGAAGTGGCAGGGTTGGTAAAACCTGGGGGGAAGGAATTCCTACTACTGACAGTTTACAATGTCCTAGGATGGAGGATTTGTTAGCACATTGCAACAGAAAACATATCTTGCAGATATTGTACATCACACCTCCCCCCTTAAGAGGGCGCTAAGGAGGCATTACCTCTCGGTAATCGGCCATGCGCACCTCAGCGGGTTCGCCCCGGCGGGACAACCCATCGGCATTGCCGTTTTCACTGCCCTTCCTGTGTTTTACAGTAAAATCGTACTGTTGAAGAGCAAGGCTCCAGCGGAGCAATCTTCCATTGGTTCCGGACACTGTGTGCAACCAGCTCAGAGGGTTGTGGTCGGTTACCACCGTGAAGGCGCGCCCATACAGGTAGGGCTGCAAACGCTGCAGTGCCCACACCATGGCCAGACACTCCTTCTCTATGGTCGAGTATGCCACTTCCCTCGGCAAAAGTTTCCGGCTCAGGTACAACACGGGGTGCTCTTGGTCCCCCGAGTCGACCTGGCTAAGCACAGCACCGAGGCCAAACTCGCTGGCGTCGGTCTGTACCAGAAACGGGCGACTGCTGTCGACTGCTCTCAACACTGGAGAGTTGCACAGGGCTGCTTTCAAAGCTTGGAAAGCCGCCTCACAGTCATCTGTCCAGTTGACTGTTTGGGGTAGCCTCTGCTTGGTGAGGTCAGTCAAGGGTTTGGCAAGGGCGCTATAGTCCTGTACGAACCGCCTATAGTACCCTGCAGTGCCCAAGAAGGACTTCACCTGTTTCTTGGTCCTGGGGGTGGGCCAGGACACGATTGCGTCCACTTTTCCTGGCTCCGGACTCATGGAACCCCCGCCTACCCGGTGCCCCAGGTAGTGGACCTTGCGCATGCCTATCTGGCACTTCCCCGGCTTGATGGTCAGGCCTGCCTGGTGAAGACGCTTGAGCACCTCCTGGAGGTGCTGAAGGTGTTCCTCCCAGGTGGAACTGAAGACGGCAATATCGTCTAAGTACGCCACCGCGTACTCCTCCAGTCCCCGAAGCAGGTGGTTGACCATCCGCTGGAAAGTGGCAGGGGCATTCTTCATGCCGAAGGGCATGACCGTGGACTCGTACAGTCCAAAGGGGGTGATAAAGGCGGATTTCTCCTGCGCCTCAGGGCTCAGGGGAATCTGCCAGTATCCCCGACTCAAATCCATGATGGATATGTAGTTGGCGTTTGTCAACCGCTCGAGCAGATCCTCGATGCGCGGCATCGGGTGGGCATCAGAGGTTGTGATGGCGTTGAGCCCCCTGTAGTCCACGCAGAACCGGGTGGTTCGATCCTTTTTAGGCACGAGGACTACAGGTGAAGCCCACGCACCTTTTGACCGTCGAATCACTCCCAGCCTTAACATCTCATCGACCTCTTGGCGCATGACTTGTTGCACCGTTTCAGAGATCCGATAAGGTGTTCGCCGTAATGGGGCATGATTCCCGGTGTCCACCTCATGAACCGCTAACTCCGTCCTCCCAGGACGGTTGGTGAACACGGGCCGGAAGAGTTCCAGGGTGGCCATCAACTGCAACCGCTGGGACACGGTGAGCGAACCACTTATCTCCATGTCCTCAATGGACCCATTGGCCTTGGCCTGGGCCAGCATGTCCAGGAGGGAATCTTCCTCCCCATCCTCTGGCAGATTGCAGACCGGTAGGACGCAAGCTTCACGTTCGTAGTGCGCCTTCAGCATGTTGACGTGAAAGGCCTTGCGCCTACCCCGAGCATGGTCAAGCGTGACCACGTAGGTGACCGGGTTGCGCTGTTGGTGGACGACGTACGGGCCTTCCCAGGCTGCCTGAAGCTTATCCGTTGGTACAGGGACCAGCGCCCACACCTTTTGACCCACCTGGTAGGTCCGCTCCCGGGCGTTCTGGTCGTACCAGCGCTTCTGGTCAGCCTGAGCCTGCGTCATGTTGTCATGCACCAACTGCGTCAAGGTCTGCATCTTGTCACGGAAGCGCATGACATAATCCACGATGGACACTTCTGTGGGGTTTGGCTCATCTTCCCAGGATTCTCTTATCAACCCAAGGGGTCCCCGGACTCGCCTGCCATACAGGAGCTCGAAGGGGGAGAACCCGGTCGAGGCCTGCGGAACTTCTCTGTAAGCGAACAGCAGGTGTGGGAGGTACCGCTCCCAGTCGCGCCCTTGGGTCTCAACCAGTATGCGGAGCATCTGTTTGAGGGTACCGTTGAAGCGTTCACACAAACCATTAGTCTGTGGGTGATACGGACTCGATACCAGGTGCGTCACCTGCATTTTCTCACAGAGAGCCTCCATTAGGCGAGACATGAATTGGGGCCCTTGATCGGTAAGCATCTCCCTGGGAAATCCTACTCTTGAAAAGATGGTCACCAGTGCGTCAGCCACCTTATCTGCCCTGGTTGAAGACAGAGCTACTGCCTCTGGGTACCGGGTAGCGTAGTCTACCACGGTGAGAATGTATCGCTTTCCGGAGCTGCTGGGGATGGACAGCGGTCCGACAATGTCCACCGCGATTCTCTGGAAAGGCTCCTCTATCACCGGTAAAGGAATAAGGGGAGCCTTAAGAGCAGGCCCCGCCTTACCCACTTTTTGACAGGTGGCACAGGAGCGGCAGTAGTGTGTTACATCTGTCCCCATCTTGGGCCAATAGAAGTGTTGAGACAGCCGTGCCTTTGTTTTGCTGATCCCCAAGTGTCCAGCGAGTGGAATCTCATGGGCAATCCGCAACAACTCAGTTCTGAACTGATAGGGGACGACCAGCTGTCTTTCCCTCAACCACTCCTTTTTAGGATCTCCGGGTACTGTCTCCCGGTACAACCTTCCTCGTTCCCAGAACACCCTCTCCTTATCAGACTTGGAGGTGGGCGTCTCGGCGAGACCTCTCAATTTCTCCAGGCTGGCATCTGAGTGCAGAGCAGCCTGGAACTCCATGCTGGAGGCTGCCAGAAGTGACGTCAGGGTCCCCTCTTTACTGGGACCCTCTGGAACCGGCTCTGGGTTCACCTCTGGTTCAGTCTCTCTTGTAGCAGCAGAGGGTCCAGAAGACAGTGCGTTACCTGCGATCTGGGCACTCTGACTGCGTGTGACAGCTGCTATGTATGCTGTCTCCCTGGGGATTTCTTCAGACCCACCAGCTGGTGCTGCCCTGGGCTCTACCTCCCCATCCACCCCCAACACTTCAGGAGCAGTGCTACTTATGGGCCAGTTACCTTCCTCGGTGGCACTGGTCAGCTGCATGGCATTACCTTCCTCATGGTCCCCATGCACCTCCCCATTTCCTTGAGCACCGTTGCTTACTCCTGCCAGGGGTTCCTCAGCCGTCTCACTCCGCAGAGTGACGGGGCTGAGCACTTCGGTACCTGTGGACACATCTACCGCTTCAAAGAAAGGGTTAACGGGTTCAGTCGGCACAGATACATCAACATCATCATCATCCTTCCTAGGAGAAGAATGGTTATCAGTTTGCTTTGGTACATTCACATCAGCATCAGCATCGTACCTGGGGAAAGAATGGTTGTTAGTTGCATCATTACTCATCAAGGCATTAGCAGGTAACACATTCAGTTTCCCGTCATCATCATCATCATCATCAGGGTTAACGTTACCCTTATTATCAGTTTGGGGAAGGGTGTCAGGGACATAGTATGCAACCATCCTCCCCAAGTCAGTCCCCAATAAAACATCAGTGGGCAAATTTTCAGACACTCCCACCTCCCTCAACCCGCTCCCGGCACCCCAGTCAAGAAAAACTCGTGCCGGCAAGGGACAACGGGTGCCTCCAATCCCGGTGACAGTCAGGGTTTTCCCCTCAACAAACTCTTCAGGGGCCGCCAGTCCAGGACGGATGAGGGTTCGTTCAGCCCCGGTGTCCTTGAGGCCTGTAGCAAGACGGGCCCCCACCTGAACAGGTTGAACATTGTCGTCAGCCCTCCCAACCACACCTCCCACCAAAAGAACAGAGGCGTTGGGCCCGGGGGCCTTGGCTGGGGGGTTCTTCGGCCTATTCGGACAGGTGTAAAAGAAGTGACCAGGCCGCTGGCAGTGGTGACACAGGCGACTGTCAGTAGCCGGCCTGTTGTTGGCAACAGGGACAGGGCCTCCGGAGGGACGGCTAGCTGGGGCATTGGGGTTGGTTGCTGGCTTACCCCCTTTCCAGCTGGTGGCGACTGGCCTCCGCGTCTCGGGCTTCCGGTTGGCCTCGTGGTTGTCGGCGATCTGCGCCGCTTTGTTCGCGTTCGTTGGTTCGCGGTCCAGGATGAACTGTCAGACCTCAGCTGGGCAGAGATGCAGGAACTGGTCTTTGATCATCAGGTCCCGTAGCTGCTCAAAGGTTTCAACGGACAGTCCATGGATCCACTGGTCAAAGTGGGTCCTGAGTCCTTGCACCACATCACTGTAGCTATCGTGTGGGCCACGTTGGAGGTGTCGGAACTTCTTTCGGTATACCTCAGGTGTCAGCCGGTATTTGGCGATCAGCGCCTGCTTTATGGCGTCATAGTCGTCATCGGCTTCTGGCGGAAGAGAAGCAAATGCCTCCAGGGCTTTGCCTTTTAGCCCTGGGGTCAAGTACCTTGCCCATTGGTCTCTAGGCAGCTGGTACTGTCTGCAGGCTTTCTCAAAGGCTCGCAGAAATGTGTCCAAGTCCCCATCCTTTTCCATCACGGGAAAATGCTCTGGCCGGGGTTTAGGAGTCTGGACGCTGCTGGGCTCACTGCTTCGGGCTGTGGGGGCATTCCCACCCCGCTGGAGTACCTCCAGTTCATGGGCCCTCTGCGCCTCCCTCTCGGCTCGCTGCTCTGCTCTCTCAGCCTCAGCTTGGCGCTCACGTTCGGCTTGGGCCTCCTGCCGATATTGCTGGATCAGCCTCACCCGCCCATCCCTGTCTTCGGCGGGGAGTTCGTCCAAGGCCATTTGCAGATAGGGGTCCACCCCGTTCTGGTTGAATGTGGGGCCAGCGCTCAGGAGTGGAGCCTCTGCTGCAGCCCCATTGCAACTTGGGCCAACTTCTGCGCTCGCTGGATTCTGGTCGTTGTCCAGCTGCACTAGAGCCGCGATCATTTGAGCTCTGTTTTTGTTTGTGGCGTCAAGGCCTTGGTACGTGCATAACGCAGCAAGAACTTCCTTTGTCTGCCGGTTGTACCAAGGTTCTCCTTTTGCCGCCATGGTTGCCAAATAAAAGATAGAAAAAGAAAAACGAAGAAACGGGAGGGGGATACTTGCAAGTACACACTAATGTCTCAGGACTAGTAACCACTGAGTCTGTTCTCCAAAACCTATGATGCAGGATTCCCGCAGGAACCGTGCAGGTTTTTAGTGAGAGGAATGATTGCTCAAACCAAATCACTAATGCTCTAGGATTATCCCACCGCTCTGCCACCAATATGTGACGAACAGCCCACCGCCGTTCGTCCACTTACGGGCGACACCAACGGGGGTCCCTCTGCCACCAAATCGCGACGGACAGCGGACCCTGTGTCACCACTATGTCACAATCCCACCACTGACACCGGTGTATCAGCGGACGGAGGGACGTGACACAATGCCGGCACACGGCTATCACAGGCGCAGGGGGGCTTATCTTAGTTATCCCACCACTGGCACCATGTGACAAAAATATCCAGCAAGCTAATCTCGCTCTACAATTTGCCGCAGGGGGAGTTTAATTTGGATGCCCCACCACTGCTATCAATCTTCCAAGTACTGCGGGGATTTGTGTATATCCCACTTTCTCAGTTCCACCTTGGAACTCGCAGCTCTCCGGCGCCCCCCTTACCCTCAGGTCAGTCAGGGAACTGCACCTAGGATAATTGGTCGCCGGACGGGCTGCCTGTTGTGAACCGGCAATTAGGCTTCTGCAGTAAGGGAATTATCAATGCTGTGGCCGCAGACCCTTATTCAGCAATATAAGACCCTTCTGTACTGCCAGCAAGCCGTAATAGCCGTACACAACGCGCTGCCACCAGTCACGGTTACTTAATTCACAGTGTTAAATTAAGAGGGTCCGTGGCAAACCCCTTGAATTAGTAGCGATTATCTATCAAAGGCGTATAGTTCGAGTCTTAGAGCATAGAGACAGATCTAAATAATTATTTCATTTATTTTCCGAAAGAGGACAGTGATTACAGATAAAAGTTGCTATAAAATTGAGACATAAAATATGTACAGTACAGGTATAAAATAAAAGTGGAGAAAACAAAGAGATTACACTCACAGTTCCATATTGTTCCTTAGGCAGACCATGCGGCTAAGGTGGGTGGAGGCGGAGCTGCACTTCTCCGCTCATCTGAGTTCTTGTCAGCACGGACTCTGCAGCTGTTCTGAGCTGGTTTGCCCAGGGAAGGCCTTATAGGCTTTGCTTTGTGACATCACGGAGAGATGCATTCTGGGTTGATCCCTCCTCTCTCATCCGAGTTATGTTTTGGCTACAAAACTTAGATTAGCTATAACTTTATGGGAGAAGCTGGTATGGACTCATCAGTGGTATCATGTTTCCCAGCGTAATGAGCCTATCAAGAAAACATCAAACATCTATGCGATATGACCATCCATTTGGGCGCAAATCCTATCTCATGTTCTGGACAGGGTAGAACTTCGAAACATACGCGGTCTCGAAGCTGGGACCGCTCAGGTTACAAAAATATGATTTTCATATCTCTACTTGGTACGGTTTTCGCAGGGCAGGCTCTTAAAGTTTTATTTCAAACAAAGACCTTTTTCCCCGCATTTTTCTTTCAGCTGAGAGAAGCCAAATGGTGTGAGGAAGATGGTCTAGCTAATTAACATTCCTGCTCTTCCAGAGGAAGTGGCAGGGTTGGTAAAACCTGGGGGGAAGGAATTCCTACTACTGACAGTTTACAATGTCCTAGGATGGAGGATTTGTTAGCACATTGCAACAGAAAACATATCTTGCAGATATTGTACATCACAGGCCCTGTCTTGGTTGAATCCGCTCTGGGAACATGACGATCCAGTAGTCTCGAGTCTCCCGGTTTTCCTTGAGATGTTTCGTAGGGTCTTCGATGAGCCGGGTCGGTTAGGCTCTCTCACTGAGTCACTCTTTAACTTACATCATGGCTCTCTCACAGTCTCCTCCGAGCTCGGCTGGAATAACGCGGCCTTGGTAGGGGCATTCTGGCGCGGTCTTTCAGGCAGAATAAAAGATGAACTCGCAGGTCGAGATACCCCGTCCACCTTAGAGGACCTTATCTCGCTGGCTACCCGCATTGACGTACGCTTCTTGGAGCACGCTCGGGAGTCAGCGAGAGACAGGAGGTCCACCAGGTCAGTTCCCCTTTTCATCCGATCTGCCAGCTCCCGTTCGGCCGGGTCCTCTCCTCCCTCTTCGGTAGAATCCATGCAGATAGATCGCCTTAGAATGGCCGAGTTGCGTCAGAGAGAGAGACGGGCACAGGGTCTGTGCCTCTATTGCGGTGATTTGTCACACTATATCCGCACCTGCTCTAAGAGACAGGGAAACGACTCCACCTGGGTCAGGTAAGAGAGGCCTCCCTAGGTGATGATGATCCCTCTCAACCCCTTAACGATTTCTGTGCTTTTGGTTTCCGGGGAGAGACGTGGATCCGAGATGGTCTGGATTCGGGCTCGGCAGGTAACTTCATTCGGCCTGAAGAGGTGGACAGATACCATATTCCTGTAGTCACTCTGTCTAACCCTATTCAGATTGCCACTGTGGATGGCAAACCGCTACAGGTGACCGTCACCTTGGTCACTGAAGAAGTGGAGTTGCAAGTCGGAGCCTTACATCAAGAGAAGATAGCCTTTTACGTTTTACCTAAGCTCTCCCACGCCATTCTACTCGGTCTCACATGGTTAAGGACTCATCAGCCTGTCTGCTCTGCATTGAGGAAACGGAAGGTAGGAATCTCTCCCAGCCCCAATCAACTACAACTCCATTCGCCTCATGTGGGGACAAAACAGTCAAAAAACTGCCTTGAAGCCCGGCAAAAAATCACCCTTATATTCTAACCCATCTGCCCGTTCACATACTGCAGCCCTGCTCTGCTAAGAAACTCTGCAGCATCACCCCAGACCGCATTGTGCATAGTTACTGTCTGTATATTATACAACATCGCTGCAGATTGTCGGACTGCAAAACCCCACAATTCTCTAAAAACACATTGGGGATCTCGTCAGGACGTCTTAACTAAGCTGCACTGCGATTTCCAGCCCCCAATTCAAAAGTTCAGTTTTTTGACAGTGCACCTTAAATCAAAATAGCCAAAAAAGACCCGGCACATTCTCCCACTGCTGAAACAGAGCAAATACTACCCGATACTGTCCATTATGGAGAGGGGGAAACAGAGCCAGCTTCAGAAATATACCAAGACTCACGGCCAAGACGCTCCTTCAAACCAACCATAAAGGCTGTCAAAAACTATCACAGTACTAAGGACGAGTTCAATGACAACCTGGATTACCTATGGGAGCGAGTCACCTCCCTCATGTCAAGCATCCAACGCCACAAAAATGATGCAGCGAGTCTACTGGACACTATAAAATGGCTAGACACGGCCCATGGAAGATACAAGAGACTGTCCGCAAGGTACATTGCCTTCCTAAAAGACTAAAATATTGATGAAGCCTCATCAGAATTAAGCAAAGTGGATTCCACAGAAAGAGAGAAGGGCGCCGCTGTGCAAGACGCCAAAGATAAAGCGGAGCTCTGTATCGCTTATCTGCAAGAAGCTGGATCTCACAGATCAGGCTCATCCAGACACTCTGCTGGGTCATATAAATCATACTGATCAAGAACTTCAGCCCTCAGCGACAGAATCCTAGAGGCCCGTTTAAACGCAGAGCGATCCAAACTAAGACGCTCCTACACAGAAAAGAAAGCGGAAGCAGAGGCAGAAGCCAAGAAAGCAGAGGCAGAAAGTAAGAAGGCAGAAGCCAAGAAAGCAAAAGCAGAGGCCCAAGCAAAGATCCTTCAAACAGAAGCAGAGGCCCAAGCAAAGATCCTTCAAACAGAAATGGAGGAAGAAATCGCGCTAGCCAAAGTAAAAATACTTGAGCAAGCATTGAATCAAAACCTCTACCCGATTTGCCTACCACCACTGGAAGAAGAGGACCCAGCTGTCCGTACCAGTGATTACGTGCAGAAACAGATATCTGCAGAACACACCTTCTCCAGCGGCGTTCAACCCACCAATGTGGAAATGTCAGTCAGCCCAACTTACGGTGCCAGTGTTACCCACAGCACCTGCAGAGACCCAAGACCAACGCCATAATGTGTCCCCTCAGGTGCAGCAATCATCACAAGACGACCACAAGATGCACTCCAGTCCATCTCCACAGTTCAAGCTGCAGTCATCGAAATTTCCAGAGGTTAAACCACAGCTCAACCCTGCAGCAACATCATTCTACTCGGGAACAATTCACCCTTCCACGCCACACAGCTTATACGCCCGAGAGACAACACAAGCTAACATGGTAACAAGGAGTGAAGGATCGGATATGCCCGAGTTAGCCAGGTTTATGGTGAGCAAAGATCTAATCAGCACCAGCCTCTCAAAGTTTGACAACTGTGCAGAGAACTACAGAGCCTGGAAAGCAACCTTCAAGGCCACCATTGCTGACCTCAATCTATCAGCAGAACGGGAGCTCGACCTCATGGTAAAATGGTTGGGTCCTGACTCCACAAACCGTATCAAGAGTATTCGGACAGTCTACGTGGGGCAAGCTGAAGCAGGTCTCGCTGCTGCCTGGCTGAGACTCGAAAGAACCTATGGCAGTGCTGAAGCCATAGAAAAGTCCCTGTTCAAGAGACTGCAGAATGTTCCAAGGATCAACCTTAAGGAAGCCCACAAGCTTCTGGACTTAAGCGACCTGCTTATGGAACTGGAACTCGCAAAGAGAGACCCTCGTCTGTCTGGATTATGCTACCTGGACACTGCCCATGGGATGAACCCAATCATCTTAAAGCTGCCGCATAGTCTGCAAGAGAAGTGGGCAGTATGCGTTTCCAGGTACAAAAGGTCACATGATGTCACCTTTCCTCTGTTTAATCAATTCTGCAAGTTTGTTGACAAACAGGCCCAAATGAGGAATGACCCTAGCCTAGACTTCCTGGAGTCTAACACTACAGCTCCAGCAACACTGTCATCAAGGTATGAAAGCGTCTCACATAGACGCAAGGACTTGAGGAGCAGTATGTATCAGAAAGACTAACTTGCCACCACCTGCAGTAACTGCCGGTAAACAGTACACCATTCCATTGAGAGATAAATCTTTCAATCGTGAGTGTCCCATTCACAAAAAACCACACTCATTGAACAAATGTAGAGGCTTCAGGTCCAAAACCATGCAAGAGCGCAAGAAAATCCTCAGTGAACTTTGGGTATGTTTCAAGTGTTGCGCCTCATTAGAACACATGGCCAAGGACTGTAAATCTGCTATTAAGTGTGAAGAGTGTCACAGTGACAAACACCCTTCAGCTTTGCATCCAACCTCAGCCACCAGCGATCCAGCAGTCGCAGTTACCTCTAGTCCGGCTACAAGCCATGGCGGGGAGCCACAGAATAAAGCCAATTCTACCACGGCTGTCTCCTGCTCATGCTCAGAGGTATGTGGGGAGAGCCAAAGTGATGAATTCTGTGCCAGGATATGCCTAATCAGAGCTTATCCAGAAGGGCAATCAGAGAAGGCAGTAAAAATGTATGCCATCATTGACGATCAGAGCAATCGATCTCTAGCTGGACCTAAGTTCTTTGAAGCCTTTGGAATCAAGGAACCAGCAACGCCCTATACTCTGAAGAATTGTTCAGGCCGCATAGAAACTAGCAGCAAGAGGGCACAAGGTTTCATTGCTTCTCCTGTCAACGAAGGTGTAGAAATACCCGTACCTACGCTAATCGAATGCGACCAAATACCCAGTTAAAGGGATGAGATTCCTACCCCAGAAGCTGCGTTCCACCAACCACACCTAAGGCACCTAGTCAGCGTTATCCCACCTATGGACAAAGATGCTGAAATCCTACTTCTGCTCGGCAGAGGCAATTTAAGGATACTTAAGGTCCGACAACAGTGCAATGGTCCCGACTATGCCCCCTACGCACAGAGACTCGACTTGGGGTGGGTAATCATAGGAAATGTGTGCTTGGACCGAACAAGAGTCAATGCCTTTAAGACCTACATACGCCGAGACGGACGAACTACTTTCTGCAAGCCATGCCCTCATCACTATGATGTGAAAAAAAAGCCTCCAGATCCTGTACAGCTGCCTGATGTCATTCCTTCTCCCTATGCAGACGACTTGGGAAGATCAGTGTTTCATACAACTAAGGATGACAACAAAGTAGCCCCATCAATGGAAGACAAGGAATTTGTCAGGATAATGGACAATGAGTTCCTTAAGGACGAGACCAATCACTGGGTTTTTCCCCTACCCTTCCGAGCTACCAGGGTAAGACTCCCGAACAATCGTGAACAAGCCTTGTCCAGATTCAGCTCTCTCCAGCGCACACTTAGCAACAAACCGGAGATGAAAGAACACATTGTCACCTTTATGAGCAAGATATTCCGGAATAACCATGCGGGGCCAGCGCCTCCCTTAAAGGCAAACGAGGAGTGCTGGTACCTACCCTCATTTGGAGTATATCACCCACGGAAACCTAAGCAAATTAGAGTTGTCTTTGATTCAAGCGCCAAACATCAAGGCGTATCTCTCAATGATGTCCTCCTCACGGGTCCTAATCTTACAAACAACCTAGTCGGAGTGTTGATGAGGTTCCAGAAAGAGCCCATTGTCATCACCGCCGACATTGAACAGATGTTCCACTGTTTCATAGTTAGAGAGGACCATAGGAATTTCCTCAGGTTCCTGTGGTACAAGGACAATGACCCCAGCAAAGAGATGGTGGAGTATCGCATGAGTGCACGTATTCGGGAACAGCCCTTCCCCGCAGTGGCAACCTATGGCCTGCGGAGAACCGCTCAAGAAGGAGAGACCGAATATGGAACAGATGCCAGAGACTTTGTAGAGAAAGACTTCTATGTAGATGATGGACTAAAATCCCTACCCCCAGAAGAAGTGGCTATCGATCTACTCAAGAGGACCCAAGGTATGCTGTACCAAGCTAAGCTTAGATTGCACAAAATTGCTTCAAACTGCCAGGCTGTCATGAGAGCCTTTGATTCAAGTGATCACGCACCAGGATTCAAGGACATAGACCTGGGACCAGACTGTCCATCTGTGCAGAGAAGCTTAGGCTTGAGGTGGAACCTGTCAGTCGACACCTTCAGTTTTCAAATAAACTGTGCAGACAAACCGTTCACTAAACGTGGTGTCCTGTCAGTGGTGAATAGCTTATACGACCAAATGGGGTTCATAGCACCAATTATCATACAAGGTAAATCCCTTCTGAGACAGCTTTCTGAAACCGTCAAGGACTGGGATGCCCCACTCCCTCCTGAGAAGGAACCAAAATGAGAAGCCTGGAAGCAGTCTTTGTGTGCCTTGATGAGATCCACATACCGAGATGCTACGCCAGAACCTCACTTGCTGCTAGCACTAGGAAGGAACTCCATGTGTTCTCGGATGCATCCACGGAGGCCATTGCAGCAGTTGCCTATCTGAAGGTGATGGGACCCGACAATCAAGATCACGTTGGGTTCGTCTTCAGCAAGGCTAAGTTGGCTCCCAACCCTGACCACACTATTCCCAGATTTGAACTCTGTGCGACCGTGCTTGCAGTAGAACTCGCAGACTTTATACAGCACAGCACGAGCTTGACACCAACATAGACGACGTACAATACTACAGTGACAGTAAGGTTGTCTTAGGTTACATCTCCATCAAACAAGGCGCTTCTATGTGTATGTCAGTAACCGCATCGAAAGAATAAGGAGGTCTTCCAAGCCTGAACATTGGCACTATATCCCATCTGAACTTAATCCAGCTGACCATGCCACTAGACCTATGTCTATAAGGTCCTTTGCTAACTCTTCTTGGCTTTCAGGTCCTAAGTTTCTGTTGGAACAGAAGGGAAGCGAACGTGTCCAGGAAGTCTTCAGCATCCAGGATCCGGATGGTGATCCAGAAGTTCGCTCCGAGCTCAGTGCTTTGGCGACGAACACTAAACCAACCTCCAGCCTCGGTTGCCAGCGCTTTGAACGCTTCTCCAATTGCATAAGACTCGTCAAGACTATCGCAAGGTTAGTCCACATTGCAAGATCTTATCACAGCGCACGTGGAGACAAAGACTGTTGCGGTTGGCACGTCTGCCATAAACCACTCTCTGCTGAGGACATTTCTTACTGTGAGTCCCTTATAATACGTCCAGCAG
Organism: Dendrobates tinctorius; assembly: GCF_039654945.1. Taxonomy (NCBI): domain Eukaryota; kingdom Metazoa; phylum Chordata; class Amphibia; order Anura; family Dendrobatidae; genus Dendrobates; species Dendrobates tinctorius. The sequence goes on along the minus strand of NW_027361988.1, from coordinate 365,131 downwards.
AGCGTATTCAGCACTGAATGGGAATGCCTACACCACAAACATCAGATCCCTCTGAAAAGCCCCATTGTTGTGAGTTCATTTTTCCCTTCACCATTGAGGTCTGATGAACTCCCTCCTCTGGTGAAGGAAGGTGGTGAGGCTGATTACCAAACACCTGGGCAGCTAGATGATGACTGGGTGGCTGGAATTGAGGACTGGATATAAGGCTGCCGACGCCCTTCTTCCTGGCTGGTGATTTTCCTGCTGGATTCTTGGAGGCCAGTCTGATTCCTGCATCTCAAAGCTAAGTTTTTCTGCTCTGCTTTGTAATCTTCAGTTTTGTTTTTGTTTTGCCTTGTTTTTTGGGAGTTCTGCCATCCCCGGTCGGGGTGAGCTGAATTCCATTTTTGTCTTTGATCTGTTGATCTTTTGCTCTGTCTTCAGAATATACCTGAGTGCTGATATAGTCTTTTGAAGCCTAGCGACTTCAGGGCCTGTTTTTCCTATCAGTCGGTTGGCTCATTTTGATAGAGTTTTTGCGGATGGCAGACAGCAGCTTTCCTATCCTGTCCTATGTAATTAGCTTGGGCCCCATCATTTGCTCAACCTATCTTTCTATCTGTGTGTTTTCATCTTGCTTCACCGTCATTATATGTTGGGGGCTGCCTATTGCTTTGGGGTCTGCTCTGGGGCAGTTTAGTTTTTCCCCTTTCTGTCTTTAGGCTATATAGTTCTCCGGCTGTGATCGAGGGGTCTAGGGCACCGTAGGAACCCCCCACGGCTACTGCTAGTTGTTGTGGATAGGTTCAGGGGTCTGCAATCCGATAGCTGCCAACCTCTCTGGTTTTTCTGGACTTAGCTGGTATTTTGTTTTTTCCTCCTTCGGTGACTCATCATAACAGAATCACCTGCCATACCGCAGATCCTAGGGTACTCAATAGCAGGAGAGAATTGTAAAAAGAAAAAAAAAATAAGGAAAAAAAAGTGTCAGAATTTTTTTTTTTGTGTGCATATTTTTTCCTCTATATCTCTGAGGCCGTAGGGGGAATTTTTCTCTCAATGGAGATGAAGCAATTGTCTGATCGTGTGGAGCAGCTCGCTGCTGAAGTATGGGGAATTTCCGCCTATCTTGCTCATTCACATGCTGCTGAACCAAAGATTCCCACTCCTGATGTGTTTTTTGGGGATCGGTCTAAATTCTTGAATTTCAAGAATAATTGTAAATTATTTTTTGCCTTGAAGCCTAACTCGTCGGGGAACTCCGCACAGCAGGTTAAAATTGTCTTCTCTTTGCTGCGCGGCGATCCCCAGGATTGGGCGTTTTCTTTGAAACCTGATGGTCCTATTCTGAATAATGTGAACGCATTTTTTCAAGCCTTGGGGTTGTTGTATGATGAACCTAATGCTATTGATCAGGCTGAAAAGACCCTGTTGGCATTAAGCCAGGGTCGGGATTCGGCAGAGTTGTACTGTCAAAAATTCCAAAAGTGGGCGGTCCTTACTACCTGGAATGATGGTGCCTTGGCAGCCCTCTTCGGAAGGGTTTGTCAGAAACTGTAAAAGATACTATGGTGGGATTTCCTGTTCCCTCTGGTCTTGACGATTCTATGTCATTAGCCATTCAGGTGGATCGGCGTTTATGTGAACGCAAAACTATACGAGAGATGTTGCCACCTGTTGAACAAATGTCTGAACCTATGCAATGTGATAGAGTTTTGTCTAGGGCGCAACGTCAGGAGTTCAGAAGGCGTAATAAGCTGTGTTTTTTTTTGTGGAGATGCCTCGCATATTATTTCTGTCTGTCCTAAATGAGAGAAACGTTGTGCACACACGTTTTCTGTGGGTGGTGTTCAACCTAAGTTTCTTCTGGCAATTACTCTGATCTGCTCCCTGTCCACATTTTCCGCCAAGGCTTTTGTGGATTCAGGAGCAGCTCTGAACCTGATGGACTTGGATTTTGCTAAACGTTGTGGATTTCCTATGACACCTCTGCGGACGCCTATCCCTTTGAGGGGTATTGATGCTACTCCTTTGGCGAAGAATAAACCTCAGTTTTGGACCCAGGTGGTAATGCGGGTCGCCCCAGACCATCAAGAAAATTGCAGATTTTTGGTGTTGCATAATTTGCATGATACCATTGTTCTTGGGTTTCCCTGGTTGCAAATCCATAATCCAGTTCTGGATTGGAAATCTTTGTCTATGGTGAGTTGGGGTTGTCAGTGTGCCCTTAGTGATGCTCCTGTTTTCTCCACCTCTCCCCAGTCGCATGATGTTCCTGACTATTTGGCTGACTTTTATGATGTATTTAGTGAGAATGAGTCTGCGTTTTTGCCTCCTCATAGGAGTTATGCCTGTGCAATTGAGCTGAACCCGGGGTGTAAATTCCCCAAGGGTCGGCTTTTCAATTTATCTGTACCCGAGCACGAGGCTATGCGATCCTATATTAAGGAGGCATTGGAGAAGGGTCATATTAGACCATCCTCTTCACCCTTAGGTGCTGGGTTTTTTTTCGTGGCTAAAAAGGATGGTTCATTAAGGTCTTGTATTGACTATCGTGCCCTCAACAAAATTACTGTTAAATATCAGTATCCGTTACCCCTGATTTCTGATCTATTCTCCAGAGTTAAAGGTGCTTGCTGGTTTACCAAGCTTGACCTCAGGGGGGCGTATAATCTTATTCGCATTAAGCATGGGGATGAATGGAAGACGGCGTTTAATACTCCGGAGGGACATTTTGAGTACCTGGTGATGCCTTTTGGGCTCACTAATGCCCCTTCTGTCTTCCAGTGCTTCATGAACGATATATTTCGACACTTCGTGGATAAATTTTTGATTATCTATCTGGATAATATTTTGATCTTCTCCAAGAATTGGGACTCTCATGTGGAACATGTTCGACTGTGTTCCGGATTTTGAGGGAGAATTCCCTGTATGTCAAGGGATCGAAATGTCTTTTTGGGGTACAGAGGATTTCATTTTTGGGATTTATTTTGTCTCCGTCAACTATTGAAATGGACCCGGCCAAGGTACAGGCCATTTATGATTGGGTTCAGCCCACTTCTTTGAAGGCCCTCCAGAAGTTTTTGGGTTTTGCTAATTTTTATCGGAAATTTATAGCTAATTTTTCTGATATTGCCAAGCCATTGATGGATTTGACTAGGAAGGGTGCTGATGTGCTGAATTGGTCTCCGGAGGCTGTTTCTTCCTTTCAGGAGCTGAAGCGAAGATTCACTTCTGCTCCGGTTTTGTGGCAACCTGATGTCTCACTCCCGTTTCAGGTGGAGGTGGACGCTTCTGAGATTGGTGCAGGAGCGGTGTTGTCCCAAAAAGATCCTGTGACATCTAAAATGAATCCTTGTGCTTTCTTTTCCCGAAAGTTCTCCCCATCCGAACGTAACTATGATGTGGGGAATCTGGAACTGTTGGCCATGAAATGGGCATTTGAGGAGTGGAGACATTGGTTGGAGGGAGCCAAACACCAAGTCGTGGTCCTTACTGACCACAAGAATTTGATTTAGCTGGAGTCGGCCAAGCGCTTGAATCCTAGACAGGCTAGGTGGGCCTTGTTTTTCACACGTTTTGATTTTGTGGTCTCTTTTCTTCCGGGCACTAAGAATGTCAAGACTGACGCCCTTTCTAGGAGTTTCCTTGCTGATTCCCCTGTTGTGACTAAGCCTGCTACCATCTTAGGCGAGGGGGTAGTTCTTTCTGCCATCTCGCCCGATTTGAGACGTGCTCTGGAAGAGTTTCAGAAGGACAAACCTGAGCGTTGTCCCAGTGGAAAGTTGTATGTTCCTGACCAGTGGAGGAAGAGAGTGATGTCTGAAGTTCATTGCTCTGCATTGGCTGGTCATCCAGGTATTTTTGGTACTAGAGATCTGGTGAGTCGGTCTTTTTGGTGGCCCGCCTTGTCTCATGATGTCAGGAATTTTGTGCAGTCCTGTGGGACTTGCTCCCGGTCTAAACCTTGTTCTCGCTCTAGTGGCTTGTTGATGCCTTTGCCGGTGCCCAAGAGGCCATGGACCCATATTTCAATGGATTTTATCTCTGATATGCCTGTCTCTCAGAGAATGACTGTTATTTGGGTGATTTGTGATAGATTCTCTAAGATGGTCCATCTTGTACCACTCCCTAAGTTGCCATCTTCCTCTGAGTTGGTGCCCTTGTTTTTGCAACAGGTGGTTCGCTTGCACGGGATTCCTGAGAACATTGTATCTGACAGAGGAGTTCAGTTTTTGTCTAGATTTTGGAGGACTTTCTGTTCCAAGCTGGGAATTCAGTTGTCCTTCTCCTCTGCGTTTCACCCTCAGACCAATGGGCAGACGGAGAGAACAAACCAGACTTTGGAGTCGTATTTGAGATGTTTTATTTCTGCCGATCAGGATGATTGGGTTTCATTTTTGCCCTTGGCCGAATTTGCTTTAAATAATAGAGCTAGTTCTGCCACTTTGATGTCACCTTTTTTTTGTATCTTTGGTTTTCACCCTCGATTTTCTTCAGGGCAGGTGGAGCCTTCTGCCTGCCCAGGTGTTGACACTGTGGTGGAGAGAATGCACCAGATCTGGGACCAAGTAGTGGATAAATTGTCTCTCTCCCAGGAAAAGGCCCAGCGGTTTTCCAACCGACGTAGGACCGTTGGTCCCCAGTTTAAGGTGGGTGATATGGTTTGGTTGTCATCAAAAAATATCGCTATGAAGGTGGCTTCTCCTAAGTTTAAGCCTAGATTTATTGGACCTTACAAGATTTTGGAGATTATTAATCTGGTCTCTTTTCGGTTGGCTCTTCCTGTCACATTTAAAATTCATAATGTGTTTCATAAGTCCTTGTTGAAGAGGTTTGTTGAACCAGTAGTTCCTGTGGTGGCACCTCCTGACCCTATATTGGTTGAAGGTAACATGGAATATGAGGTAGAGAAGATACTGGATTCCCGTCTGGCTAGACGGAGACTCCATTATTTGGTTAAGTGGAAGGGTTATGGTCAGGAGGATAATACCTGGGTCTCTGCCTCTGATATTCATGCCGAAAGATAGGTGCGTGCCTTTCATCGGGCTCACCCGGATCACCCTGGTGGCATGGATGAGGGTTCGGTGACCCCTCCTCAAGGGGGAGGTACTGTTGTGAGTTCATTTTTCCCTTCACCATTGAGGTCTGATGAACTCCTCCTCTGGTGAAGGAAGGTGGTGAGGCTGATTACCAAACACCTGGGCAGCTAGATGATGACTGGGTGGCTGGAATTGAGGACTGGCTATAAGGCTGCCGACGCCCTTCTTCCTGGCTGATGATTTTCCTGCTGGATTCTTGGAGTCCAGTCTGATTCCTGCATCTCAAAGCTAAGTTTTTCTGCTCTTTGTAATCTTCAGTTTTGTTTTTGTTTTGCCTTGTTTTTTGGGAGTTCTGCCATCCCCGGCCGGGGGTGAGCTGAATTCCATTTTTGTCTCTGATCTGTTGATCTTTTGCTCTGTCTTCAGAATATACCTGAGTGCTGATATAGTCTTTTGAAGCCTAGCGACTTCAGGGCCTGTTTTTCCTATCAGTCGGTTGGCTCATTTTGATAGGGTTTTTGCGGATGGCAGACAGCAGTTTTCCTATCCTGTCCTATGTAGTTAGCTTGGGCCCCATCATTTGCTCAACCTATCTTTCTATCTGTGTTAGTGTTTTCATATTGCTTCACCGTCATTATATGTTGGGGGCTGCCTATTGCTTTGGGGTCTGCTCTGGGGCAGTTTAGTTTTCCCCTTTCTGTCTTTAGGCTATATAGTTCCCCGGATGTGATCGAGGGGTCTAGGGCACCGTAGGAACCCCCCACGGCTACTGCTAGTTGTTGTGGATAGGTTCAGGGGTCTGCAATCCGATAGCTGCCAACCTCTCTGGTTTTTCTGGACTTAGCTGGTATTTTGTTTTTTCCTCCTTCGGTGACTCATCATAACACCCCATTGCCCATTTGAATCCAGTAATGGACAGCTTCGGTTTGCTGAGAGTCGGTGGTCGTTCAAATCAAGCCAAGATTGCGGCTTCACAGCAACATCCTTGCATCATTCCCAGTAAACATCATATCACTGATCTACTGATCCAGCACTTTCATGAAAAAACCAAGCACCAAGGCAGGCAGATCACAGAAGGCAAGTTACGGTCTGCAGGTCTTTGGATCATAGATATGAAAACACGTGTAGCAGGATCACTACATCGCTGTGTGCAATGTCGGAAAACCAGAGCAAAACAGGTACATCAACAAATGGCCGACTTGCCCTTTGACAGATTGAGTGCCGAACCGCCTTTAACCTACGTTGGCCTAGATGTCTTTGGGCCATGGATGGTATCTGCATGCAGAACTCGAGGTGGCCATGCCAACAGCAAACGATGGGCTATACTATTCACTTGCATGAGTGTCCGTGCCGTCCACATAGAGGTAAGAGTCTATGGACACATCCAGTCAGATCAACGCCCTCCGGCGGTTTCTAGCGATCAGAGGACCGGTGAAACAGTTGAGGTCTGACCGCGGAAGCAACTTCATCGGTACATGTCGAGAGCTGGATATTGACATCAAGCCAATTCAGGATCAGCTGGCAGAAAGATCGTTAATCCTCCGCATAGTTCTCACATGGGAGGTTCCTGGGAAAGGATGATCAAGATCTCACGCAACATCCTGAACTCTATGTTTATGGACGTAAATTGTTCAAGGCTTACGCATGAGACCTTGGTTACTCTTCTGGCTGAAGTTTCTGCCATAATCAACTCAAGACCACTTGTCCCAGTGTCCATGGATCCCGAAAAACCGACCATTCTTACGCCAGCTACTCTTCTCACTCAAAAGACTGGGAACCCGCTAACAGTTAGTGGAGAGTTTACTCACGCAAACACCTACCAGAAACAGTGGAAGCGTGTGCAGTACCTCGCTGATTACTTCTGGAACCGGTGGAGAAAGGAATATCTCGTTACTCTCCAAGGAAGAAAATGGCGACAGAATAAACCGAACTTGAAAGGAGACGTGGTACTAATGAAAGAACAACAAGCCCGAAGGATCAACTGGCCTATGGGAATCGTTTCAAGGACCTTTCCTAGTCAAGACAGTAAGGTCCGGAAGGTGGAGCTGAAGGTCCTTAGGAAAGGCGAGCCTAAGACATTTTAGAGGCCAATCCACGAGCTTATATTGATACTACCAATTGAGGACATTCCAGTAGGATGAACCACGAACAGAACACTGCCCTACTACTTCATCCATTGGATTACCGTTGGATCGGAGACATTTTGGCCTAGTGCGGCTTCTCCGATCCGAAGATGGGTATCATTGGATTGTCTCAGGAACTGACTGTCATCTACCTCGTTTTGAAGTTGTCATTATTGCATGCATATTTGTGTCTCCTTTCTAGGCTATTGAACTTTACTTAAACAAAAAACATTAATATAGTAAAATCCCTTACGGAATTTCAGACAGGGAGTGTGCTGTTCCATCGAAGGTTATGATTGTATGCTTATATAATTGTATTGTTACCATTCTTTGTGTTCAGTTTTGCATTTGGTCTGCTGCCACCTGCTGTCCTTTTTTTGTATAGCAGACTGCAGCTAATTATTTTTAGTACATGCCTTCAACTTCTTGGTCATTTGACTCCTTCTCTTCCTGCCGGTGGCCATTACTAGTTTATTTTTCTCCTGGGAGAGACAGGCTTACCAGGCTGTGAAAGGCATCAGTTTTTTTGACAACTCACAATTTGCTCAATTTTGCTGAATCATCTTGCTATCAACTTGCTACACACCTTGCTGCACACACATCGCTGTATCACTTGGGTTGTTACACCTCCATTTCTGGAGAAGTACTGCATTACCAATTATATGCTGTATGTCCAGATTTCCAATAAACAAGTCTGGACTTCACAATATCTGGTGTGTATCATCTCTCTGGACGCATGAACAGCAAAACAGCAACAATGGTCCTGTCTACTCTCCATTGAGGAAACGGAAGGTAGGGATCTCTCCCAGCCCCAATCAACTATACCTCCATTCTCCTCATGTGGGGCCAGAACAAAATTATCACTGAAAGTAAAGTATTCCCTTAGCGGTATATACTGTATTTTCACATACTATTTATTCCTGACACTGGAGTGGATTATAAACTTACGAAGTATATAGTTTGAGGTCTGGGGTCTGCCATTATGTGGCTAGTTTTCTGACTGTTTCAGATAACATGATAGATGATTTTCTTCGTCTAGTCCCGCTTGAATATAGGTCAATACTAAATAATCTCCTGATGAGTCGCCGTTAGTGAGGACGATCAAGCAAGTAGAAATGAGAGACTTGGAGAGGGAGTGTGTATACGTCACATAACCCTCTATACTGAACTGTGGGGTATATGTTTAACTCCATATCAGCATAGGGTTATGAGGAATCGCTCCTGTCAAACCAATCTAATCAGTTTTTATGAAGAGGTAAGCTATAGGCTGGATCAAGGTGAGTCATTGGATGTGGTATATCTTGATTTTTCCAAAGCATTTGATACCGTGCCACACAAGAGGTTGGTACACAAAATGAGAATGCTGGGTCTGGGGGAAAATGTGTGTAAATGGGTAAGTAACAGGCTTAGTGATAGAAAGCAGAGGGTGGTTATAAATGGTATATTCTCTAACTGGGTCGCTGTGACCAATGGGGTACCGCAGGGGTCGGTGTGGGACCTATTCTCTTCAACATATTAACGATCTGGTAGAAGGTTTACATAGTAAAATATCGATATTTGTAGATGATGCAAAACTATGTAAAGCAGTCAATACAAGAGAAGATAGTATTTTGCTACAGATGGAAGAAGGGAAGGAATCAATATCACCATTACACACTGAACGGGAAACCACTGGGTAAATCTGACATGGAGGACTTGGGGATCCTAGTTAATGATAAACTTACCTGGAGCAGCCAGTGCCAGTCAGCTGCTGCTAAGGCAAACAGGATCATGGGGTGCATTAAAAGAGGTCTGGATACACATGATGAGAGCATTATACTGCCTCTGTACAAATCTCTGGTTAGACCGCACATGGAGTACTGTGTACAGTTTTGGGCAACGGTGCTCAGGAAGGACAAAATGGAACTAGAGCGAGTACAAAGGAGGGCAACAAAATTAATAAAGGGGATGGGTGAACTACAATACCCAGAGAGATTAGCAAAATTAGGATTATTTAGTGCAGAAAAAGATAACTGAGGGGCAATCTAATAAACAGGTATCAATATATAAGGGGACAATACAAATATCTCTCCACGGATCTGTTTATACTAAGGAAGGTGATGGTCTCTAGGGGGCATTCTCTGCGTCTGGAGTAGAGAAGGTTTTTCCACCAACATAAAGAGGATTCTTTACTGTTAGGGCAGTGAGAATCTGGAATTCCTTGCCTGAGGAGGTGGTGATGGCAAACTCAGTTGAGGGGTTCAAGAGAGGCCTGGATGTCTTCCTGGAGCACAACAATATTGTATCTTACAGTGATTAGGTTCTTTAGGACCTAGATCTGGGGATTCATTCTGACAATATAGACTGAACTGAAAGGAGAAATGTCTTTTTTCAGTCTTGCTAACTATGTAACAATGTTTTTTTCTATTAGTCACCTACTGACTAAACTTCAGGGTTGAATTATGGGTATAGTTTTACATTTGGAATTAATAAAGTTTAGTTTTATCCTTTTGTCAGCAAACATGAGGAATGACAACAGACAACCCATTTAAGAAGATTCAATTTTGGTTAAAATTCTTCCAACATTATGAACATAAAAAAGGCTTCTCCCCTATGTGACATCTCTGATGTTTATTAACAGTTGATTTCCAAGTAAAGTATTTCCCACATTAAGAAAATGAAAAAGGCTTCTCCCTTGTGTGAGTTATTTGGTGTGTAACAAGATTCCCTTTATGGTTAAAACATTTCCCACATTCTGAACAGGAAAAAGGCTTCTCCCCTGTGTGAGTTCTCTGGTGACCAACAAGATGACATTTCTGGTTAAAACATTTTCCACATTCTGAACAAGAAAAAGGTTTCTCCCCTGTGTGAGTTCTTTGGTGACTAAGAAGAGATGATTTCTTCAGAAAACTTTTCCCACATTCTGAACAGGAAAAAGGATTCTTCCCTGTGTGAGTTCTCTTGTGGTTAACAAAATGTGATTTATGTGCAAAACATTTCCCACATTCTGAACAGGAAAAAGGCTTCTCTCTTGTGTGAGTTCTGTGATGAGTAACAAGCAGTGATTTATATGCAAAACATTTCCCACATTCTGAACATGAAAAAGGCTTCTCTCCTGCGTGGGTTATTTGGTGTGTAACAAGATTCCCTTTATGGTTAAAACATTTCCCACATTCTGAACAGGAAAAAGGCTTCTCCCCTGTGTGAGTTCTATGGTGCTTAATCAAATCTGATTTCTGGTTAAAACATTTCCCACATTCTGAGCATGAAAAAGGATTCTCCCCTGTGTGAGTTCTATGGTGAGTAACAAGTAGTGATTTATGTGCAAAACATTTCCCACATTCTGAGCAGGAATAAGGCTTCTCCCCTGTGTGAGTTCTCTGATGTGTAACAAAATGTGATTTGTTGTTAAAACATTTCCCACATTCTAAACAGGTAAAAGGCTTCTCCCCTGTGTGAGTTCGTTGGTGTGTAACAAAATGTGATTTGTTGTTAAAACATTTCCCACATTCTGAACAGGAAAATGGCTTATTTGCTTTAGTAGCAGTTTGTTTTTTATTGCCTCTTTTGTGACTTTGATTTTCCTTAGTAGTCGGTAATGAATCAGAAGATGTGACCTGTTTCATAGGATCAGATGACAGATCTTTGCTGTGAATGGATGATGGTATATCTGGAGTAATGGCATTCAATTCAGTTGTATCTTGCAGGATCTCAAGATCATCAGATTTAAACATTGAAGATGTCAACTGTCCCACTGATCTCCTGGTACAGTCATCTGCCAAGATCAAAACAATTTTTTAAAAAAGTTTTATATTTATATTTTCGAACATTTCTACTTAAACTGTCCATAAAAATGGCAAGCTATGTAAAGAACTTTGATTATTTACCAAGACAATGACCGTTCACAGTGTAATAGAAAACCTTGTTGGATGAGCCAGTAGTGTGCGGTGTTCAACTGTTTGTTCATTCTGCCTCCCAAATATCGAATAAAAAGAAACCAATCAATGTTATGTAGGCAAAAATAATACCAGTTCTCATCTCAAAAAACAAGTCCCCACTCAGGTCCATCATCTGTCATTGGAAAAGCAGAGGTTCCCGCACTATTAGTGGCTCAAAGGCTGCTGAAAAGCAACAAGGTTTCTATAAACCAATCCACCAAAATCCGCTCTCACTTCGGAGTCTTGCAGTGTGCGCAAACAACATTTAGGATCCCTGTATTTAGCAATATTATAGTGAGAAGAATCCACTTAATTTGTGGTGTCTCCTGGAGCACAATCTGGGCACTATGTGCTGGGTAATAAAATGGCAAATGTGTAATTTTCACTCTCCAACATCCACTGCGTGTTAATTTCCAGAAAGTGACTGTGGAGTTAAAATATTCACTCCTCCTACACACGTGGTCAAAGCTGTTGGTACCCCTCGTTTAATGACAGAAAAACCCACAATGGTCACAGAAATAACTTGAATCTGACAAAAGTAATAATAAATCAAAAATCTATGAAAATGAAAGTCTGATATTGCTTTTCAGCCATGCTTCCACAGAATTTTTAAAAAAAATAAAACTCATGAAACAGGCCAGGACAGAAATTATGGTACCCTTAACTTAACCACTTCATGACTGCCAACGGTAGATAAACGTCGCGCTAGCAGGGCTTTGTGCAATGCCGATGTTTGTCTACGGTCGGCAGTTTTGTGCTCATCAGGACCCCACATAACTTATAACGAGGGAATTCTGGCGCAGAATGCTTCCTGTGACCCCCGACCTCATCGAGACCTGATAGGTTCAGGTCCTGATGATGTCAGCATCACACCAGCCAATGATACAAATCACTAGGAGAGTTTGTTGTAGCAACTTTCCCGGGTGATCTGCCTCATAAAAACGCTGTTTCTCCTCAGATCTCCTGTCAGTGAGAATAGAGGAGAAACAGTGTTACAAGAGCTGCTGCCAACAGCTGTGTCAGTCAGCGATTGTGCTATAAAGTAAAAAACAGATAAGGCAGGTTAGGGTTAGTGCTATAGTTAGGGTTAGTGTTGGGGCTAAAGCTAGGGTTACTGTTAGGCTAAAGTTAAGGTTTATTCTAAAGTTAGGATTAGGCTAAAGAATTAGGCTTTTCTCAATTGTCTCCTCAATAATTTGGTCACATCAGAGTTTTCTATTTCCAGAAAAAAAATAAAAACGCATAAAATGGCCCGTCAGTATTATAGTGCAGAGGAGGCTTATGCACTTTTATGTTCTGACAGTGAAGAAAGTGCAGTGTCAGATGGCGATGTGGATTTCGAGGGCTTTAGTAGCAGCGACAGTGATAGCTCAGAAATGAGCAGTGATTCTGGTCCATCCTCACACACAAGGACCAGTACAACAAGAAGGACAAATAGCGCTTCTGGAGAAATGTCTCCAACTCAGGGAACAATGCCCAGTACTAGCGCTGTCCCTAGTGCTCGTGAATTGGCGCATACCAATGTCCAAGGGGCTTTGCCTCTGGATGTAGCATTTCCCAGATGGGAGGCTTCGGATTCGGCTACTCCATTCATCCCTAATTTTAATGCCATTCCTGGTATAAATGTGGAGGAGGAAATTTTTGGACCAATTAGTTTTTTTAATTTGTTTCTGACAGATAGCTTGCTAGAGCATATTGTCCTACAAATTTATATGCGTCCCAATTCATCAGCCAGAATCCACGATCCTATTATGCTAGGTCAAATTTATGGACACCAACTAATGTCCTAGAAATGAAAACATTTTCAGGACTTACATTCACTATGGGGCTTGTTAAAGAAGCAAGCATTTGGTCCTATTGGTCCAACCGACCTGTTCAAGCCACCCCTATGTTTTCTGCCGTTCTTCCTAGGACGCGTTATGAAATGTTCATGAGATTTTGGCATTTTAACTACAATAGTCAATGCCTGCCCAGAAATGCCCCAGAACATGACAGACTATTCAAAATCAGACCCATCATCGAAGACTTGACAGAAAAGTTCTTATAGCTCTACACCCCAACAGAAAACACTTCCATTGATGAGTCCCTTGTAAAATTCAAAGGAAGACTGCACCTCAAGCAATTTATTCCTTCTAAGAGGGCAAGGTTCGGAATAAAGCTCTATAAAATGTGCGAGAGTTCAACCGGATACGCATCAGCTTTTCACATTTATGAGGGGAAAGACAGCCAACTAAACCCACCAGGAGGCCCTACTTATCTGGGGACATCTGGAAAAATGGTTTTGAGTCTTTTTTTTCAAAAAGGCTACAATCTGTATGTTGACAACTACTACACCAGAATAACCCTATTTAAAAGTCTGGTTAGTCATGTATTTGTTTCAGGTGGCCACATATAATTCTTTTGTGTTATACAAAAAAGCCGGAAATGCAGATACTTTCCTTGATTATCAGGAAAAGGTCACTGAAAATCTTGTTTTTGAAAATTTTGTCCCCGCCAATCCTTTAGATCTGAAGATGTCAGAAGACTCACTGAGCGACATTTTATTGCCCTCATCCCAGTAACTGAAGCAAGAAAGAACCCCAGAGAAGATGTCATGTATGCTCCTAGAGAGGAATGAGGCATGATACCTGCTATTATTACCCACAATGCCCATCATTGCCAGCCTTATGCCTCCATGACGGCTTTACAATCTTCCACACAGAACCACGTTTTTGAACTGTTTTGACATTCAAGCATTTGGTTTATTTAGTGACAGACACATTTGAGTAGAGCTGACTTAACAATTTCCGGGGGTAGGTGGGGGAGGTCTCCAGAGACACAAGCTGGGCACAATATATTGGACACTACAATGACATTTTTGCAATTTTTCCTCAGAAACTTCCACTATGTGTTTCTGGAAATCATCCATGTAGTGAAAATGGTCACTATATCCATAGATGAAATCCCAGAGGGGTGTCATTTCCGAAAAGGGGTCACTTCAGGGGGGATTCTGTTGTTCTGGCACTTAGTGGCTCTCCAAAGTTCCACAGCAGCAGAATCCGCCCTGAAGTGATCCCATTTTGGAAATGACACCCCTCTGCGAATTCACCTATGTATACCCATAGATTTACCTATGATGACCATTTAACTATCTACCTATTTTCCAATGTAAATTTTGGGGCTAAAACAAAATTTTAATGGTAAAAATGTACCATATTTTTCGGACTACAAGACGCACTTTTTCCCCAAAATTTTTTGGGGGAATTGGGGGTGCGTCTTACAGTTGGAATATACTTACAAATGCTGCGGTATCGGCGCTCTGTGCTGCGTGGAGGGCTCCGCCGGCATTTTGTCAAAGCCCGGAGACCCCTGTAGATCCATTGCTGTGATGCGGTGGTCTCCGGAAAAATGGCCGCTGTGTGCAGCACATGCTGAGATTCAGATCTCGTCCTGTGATCTCGTTGCCGAGATCTGAATCTGAGCATGCTCCACCCCCAGCTGCCATTTTCCCGGAGGCCACCGCATTGCAGCAATGGAGCTGAAGGGGCCTATGGCTTTGACAAAAAGGCGGTGGAGCCCCCCACGCAGCACAGAGCGCCGCTGCCCCAGCACAGAGCAACGCCACCGCCCCAGCACAGATCGCTGCTACCGCCCCAGCACAGAGCACTGCTGCCACCCCGGGTAGAGAGCTGCTGCCACCCCAGCACAGAGCACCGCTGCCGCACCAGCCAGGAAAGGGATTATCCGGCGGCCACCACACCAGCCTGGACCACCGAACAACCTCTATGACCACTTTGGCACCTGTGCTGATCCCCCCCCCCGGTAAGCTGGATTCGGACTGTAAGACGGACCCTCATTTGGCACATTTTTTCCCCTATTTTCCTTTCGAAAATTTGGGGTGCATCTTATAGTCTGAAAAATACAGTAATTATTTTTTCTTCACTGCCCAGTGGTATAATTTTCTATGGAACAGCTGTGGTGTCAGTATGCTCACTGCACCACTAGAGGAATTCATTCAGGGAAGTATTTGGTAAAATGCAGTCACTTTTGGGGCTTATGCTGTTCTGGTACCTCAGGGGCTCTGACAATGTGACATGTCACCCACAAACAATTCCAGCAAAATCTGCTCTCCAATAGGGCGCTCCTTCCCTTCCAAGCTCTGCCATGCGCCCAAACAGTAGCATTCTCCCACATATGGGGTATCGGCATGCTCAGGAGAAAGTGCACAACAAATTGTATGGAACAATTTCTCCTGTTACCCTTATGAAAATGCAAAATATGGAGTTAAAAAGATTTGTGAAAAATGTTATTTTTTTTTACTTCCACGGCGCCATGTTATAAACTTCTATAAAGCAGCTGTGGGTTCAAGGTGCTCAATACACATCTGGATAAGTTCCCTAAGGGGTCTAGTTTCCAAAATGGGGTCCCTTGTTGGGGTTTTCAACTGTTTAGGGATATCAGGGGCTCTCCAAATGCGACATGGCAACCGCTAATTATTCCAGCATATTTTACATTCATAAAGTCAAATGGCGTGCCTTCCCTTCTGAGCCCTGCCGTGTGTCCAAACAGTAGATCTCCCACACATATGGGGTATCGGCATGCTCAGGAGAAATTGCAAAACAAAATGTATCGTCCATTTTCTCCTGTTACCCTTGCAAAAGTAAAAAATTAGGTCTAAAGGAAAATTTGTGTGAAAGTAAATGTTTATTTTCTCCTTCCACATTCCATTCATTCCTGTGAAGCACCTGAAGGGTTAATAAACTTCTTGAATGTGGTTTTGAGCACCTGGAGGGGTGCAGTTTTTAGAATGGTGTCACTTTTGGGTATTTTCGGTCATATTGACCCTCAAACTCACTTCAAATGTGAGGTGCTCCCTGAAAAAATTGTTTTGTAAATTTTGTTGGAAAAATGAGAAATCGCTGGTCAACTTTTAACCCTTATAACTTCCTAACAAAAAAAAATTGATATACTTGATATAGATGATACTGCGCAGGCGCCGCCATCTCCGGTGACATTTCGCTGGGTGTAATTTTTTTCTAAGCCTCACAATAGCCACAATATTATAGGCATTATCAACAGTAATATCAATGCTATTATATGCATTATGTAATAATGGGGGCAGGTCAGTGAGGGGTCAGCGACCTGTCATAAGCCAATACAGATGAATATGTAATCAGAGCACCACATAAAGCCCCGCCCACAGCCCTGCCCACACCCCCGCCCCAGAGCACGAGAATCTCATTAACTGAAAACTACAAATACAGATTACACAACAGTAAACCAGAGTTGCCCTCATTTATGGTGGACCATTGGAGCTACTATGGATCCTGAGCAGAAGATTAGAGAAAATAATATTGCTCCCCATATCAGGAGAGATTGTGCAGTAATCTGAATTCCTTAGGATCAGAAACAATGTAATTTATGACGTGGAGTGAATCCATGACACCAGGGCTGGAGCCAACACATCTCCTGCAGGCGGGAATAAATGTATATTACAGCCCTCAGCCACGCACAGCTTAGAGAGGTGAGTTGTGAAATACTCGCCAGGATTTGAGTACCGCATTACTCGCCGAGTACCAAACCCTAACGAGTATACTCGCTCATCCCTAGGAACCAAGAGACATTCAGCAGCACAGAAGGGAGAAAAGGGAGATTCATCCGATAATATCTCAGGGATCTAGGAAGCCAACAGCATCATTACCCTCCGCTTTCTCTTACAGGCCCAGCATAAGATTTTTCTTCAAGTGAGTTTCTAACCTGTCAGCACATTCTATGTACGCTGTCATTTGGCTTTATAGTTACAGATCTGGGCAGGTAACGGTCAGTATTTTGAGGTGGATGGATTCTCCAGGTTCTAAGTTCTATAGAAAAGGGCTTTCAAAGCCCAAATAAATTTGAACAGTTTTGGGTGGAGGAGAATGTTGTGGTCTAGAGGCAAAATGGTGATCATGGTAATACGGCCGGACTACACCACCGATAAAGCAGCCACAGCCGGTGACTGAGAGGAATCTGTGACTTCTCTGCATTCAGTGGTTACTACTCACCTGGGTAGTCATATGTGGGAATCTCCTCTTTACACCACTCATCATCTCTCACATATGTCTCTGTAGTATTAATATGGGTCAGATCTTCACCCTGAAACAAATATTGTAAAAGTCACAGACAGATGGAGAAGTCTCATCTATGATCAGCTCTAATCCTGCCATCTCCACCGTTCTCATTACACAAGTATAAAACATATAATACTGGTGGATAAAACAAGACTGAGCACAAAACCTTCACAGCCGTCTACACATCATAGGGGAGATCTCCTGACACCTTCTCTCCATCTACCTGATGATCCTGAGGAGCACTGGGATCTTCTTGGTTACAGTCCTGTGGAAGAAGAGGACGGGGACATCTCTCTGGTGTTGTCCTCTTACTGGATAGATCTGGAGGAAACACATACAGGGACTGAATTCATTCTCTACATACAGATAATTATAGGCCGTGTGTATTTAGTCCAGTCTATTACCTGGAGATGTGAGGGGCTGGGGAACCTCCATTATGACGTCCTTGTACAGATCTCTGTGTCCTTCTAAATACTCCCACTCCTCCATGGAGAAATTGACGGCGACATCCTGACACCTTATAGGAACCTGACACATACAATGATACCGTCATCCCCCCGATCCCTTCATAGTGTTACTGTATAATGTCCCAGCATTCCCAGCAGTGTCACCTCTCCAGTCAGCAGCTCAATCATCTTGTAGATGAGTTCTAGGATCTTCTGGTCATTGATGTCCTCATGGAGCAGGTGATGAGGTGGAGGCCCCGTGATTGGGCTCAGGGGTCTTCCCCATCCCTCAGACACAGGGTCCTGACAGTGATCACTAGAGGTCTTCTTCACCACTGTGTAATCCTGGTTATGGAGAGACACATTAATAAATCTCACTACAGACATTTCCAGAGTCCTCACCTCTCCAGTTCTGTCCATCTGTTATTCCCATAGATAAGAATGATGTAATGTGACGTCATCAGAATCTCTCACCTCTCCAGTGAGACGGAAGAGGATCTCTAGGGTGAGGTGTAACATCCTCTCCGCCATCTTGTCTCTGTCCATATCCATCCTTGATGGGTAAATCAGGAAAACTCTCTTCTGTAGAAGATCTTCAGTGAGAGGATCCGATATTGTAGAGACCTGAATGAGAAGATGATCCGATGTAACATCATAAGAATCCTGTGTAATAATACAATTACTGGAGATAATAAGGGAAACATATGAGGAGATTTATTATCTTACAGGGTTTAGTTTTCTTCCCTGACATCTACTAATAAAACCAATATATTTAGGCCACAGACAACAAGCAGTTTCCTCCTCGGAGTCGGCAGCTGAACACGTTCCTCATAGACTCATCTTCCATAACGCTAATTCTCGTCTCATTACCAACACTGGAATCGGCATTAGTAATACTGCAGGAGATATTCATTACACGCGACATGAGAAATAACTCCTTCATGAGGAGGACGACATCTTCATCTTCTACTGCGGCTCTAGAGACAGATGTGGCCAGAGTCGGTCACTGCCTCCATCCCCACCGGCCGTCTATATGAAGGTTTCCCGTCTTCCCCGCACTGGAATCTTCTCTCACGTTAGATCTCAGCTCTGAGTCACACACAGAAGTTTGAGGCTTTTCTGGAAGAACAGAACAGGAGAGATCTGAGGCCGATGTCTCCATGTACAGGGTTTCCCCTCGGGATAAGAGGCTTTTCTATCCCTTTCCCCCAATTAGAGGGGACACCTGTGGATATCGGGGTCTTTACCGGCTGCAGTCCTGGGGGGATTTACTCGGTAACGTGGACGTTGGACAAACGTCACCATCAATTCCCATCAGAGTGAAGGAACATCGCTCCTCTATTCAGCTCTATGGATCCAGGATGAAATCCACTGCGGCCCCTGCAAGAAAAGAGCGAAGTCTGGTGAGACCCCCGAGGCCGGAGATTTCTACAGCTGCTCTGTGCGCACAGGACCTGTGATGAGGTCACAGGAGGGGAGGAGTCAGGGGTCACGTGATCAGGGGCCTCAGTGTGTGGAGGACTCTGCTGTGCTGGTTGTCATGGTGCTGGATGAGGGGAAGTTTCTGTGTGGGGTCAGGAGGGGTTTACAGGGTGGATGTAGCACAGCCGCATGTGTACGAGGTGTACGAGGTGTACGGAGTGGAGCCGTGTGTGTACAAGGTGTACGGAGCGGAGCCGTGTGTGTACGAGGTGTACGGAGCGGAGCTGTGTGTGTACGAGGTGTACGGAGCGGAGCCGTGTGTGTACGAGGTGTACAGAGCGGAGCCGCATGTGTACGAGGTGTACGGAGCGGAGCCGCGTGTGTAGGAGGTGTACGGAGCGGAGCCGTGTGTGTACGAGGTGTACGGAGCGGAGCCGCGTGTGTACGAGGTGTACGGAGCGGAGCCGCGTGTGTACGAGGTGTACGGAGCGGAGCCGTGTGTGTACGAGGTGTACGGAGCGGAGCCGTGTGTGTACGAGGTGTACGGAGCGGAGCCGTGTGTACGAGGTGTACGGAGCGGAGCCGCGTGTGTACGAGGTGTACGGAGCGGAGCCGCGTGTGTACGAGGTGTACGGAGCGGAGCCGCGTGTGTACGAGGTGTACGGAGGGGAGCCGCGTGTGTACGAAGTGTACGGAGCGAAGCCGCGTGTGTACGAGGTGTACGGAGCGGAGCCGTGAGTACGAGGTGTACGGAGCGGAGCCGTGTGTGTACGAGGTGTACGGAGCGGAGCCGTGTGTGTATGAGGTGTACGGAGCGGAGCCGTGTGTGTACGAGGTGTACGGAGCGGAGCCGTGTGTGTACGAGGTGTACGGAGCGGAGCCGTGTGTGTACGAGGTGTACGGAGCGGAGCCGTGTGTGTACGAGGTGTACGGAGCAGAGCCGTGTGTGTACGAGGTGTACGGAGCGAAGCCGCGTGTGTACGAGGTGTACGGAGCGGAGCCGCGTGTGTACGAGGTGTACGGAGCGGAGCCGCGTGTGTACGAGGTGTACGGAGCGGAGCCGCGTGTGTACGAGGTGTACGGAGCAGAGCCGTGTGTGTAAGAGGTGTACGGAGTGGAGCCGTGTGTGTAAGAGGTGTATGGAGCGGAGCTGTGTGTGTAAGAGGTGTACGGAGCGGAGCCGTGTTTGTGTGGACCCTCTGTGTACGCTGTATACCCCCAGCTTCGGTCTCAGACCCCACAGTGTACGCTGTATACACCCGTATACCCCCATCTTCGGGCACAGACCCCTGTGTACGCTGTATACACCCATATACCCCCAGCTTCGGTTGCAGATGCCTCTTTGTACGCTGTATACACCTGTATTCCCTCAGCTTCAGTTGCAGACCCCTGTGTATAATGTATACACCTGTATACCCCAAGCTTCACTCACAGACCCTGCGTCTCTCACACTATATACACCTGTATACCCCCAGCTTCAGTCGCAGACCCCTGTGTATGTTGTATACACCCGTATACCCCCAGCTTCGGTCACAGACGCCTGTGTACACTGTATACACCTGTTTATCCCCAGTTTTGGTCGCAGACCCCTGTGTACACTGTATACACCCATATACCCCCAGCTTCAGTTGTAGACCCCTGTATATACTTTATTCACCTGTATACCCCCAGCTTCAGTCACAGACCCTGCGTCTCTCACACTGTATACACCTGTATACCTCCAGCTTCAGTCTCAGAACCCTGTGTGTATGCTGTATACACCCGTATACCCCCAGCTTCGGTCACAGCCCCCTGTGTACACTGTATACACCCGTATACCCCCAGCTTCGGTCGCAGATCCCTGTGTACACTGTATACACCTGTATACCCCCAGCTTTGGTCGCAGACCCCTGTGTGTACTGTATACACACGTATACCCCCAGCTTCGGTCACAGACCCCTCTGTGTATGCTGTATACATCCGTATACCCCCAGCTTCGGTCACAGACCCCGCATCTCTCACACTGTAGAACTGACGCCGGACACACACGGTAAAACTGCGGTCGTCGGTCTCTCATCTCTCGCACTTAAACTGATAACATAAGATGGAGTCAGACGAACCTCCTACAAAACGTGAGAACAAAGTCATTATTACAGGACTGTGTGAGAAAGGGATTTATTCTACAAGAAACGCTGGGGCCACAAATGAGAATAACATAATGTCGTTCATCTTCTCTTTCACCATAGATATTGGCAGTGAGGGCGACTTCCACTTTGCCGCAATGTGGATTTTAGTGGCCATACATAAGTAGTTTACTAGCTTCTGAAAGCTTTCTGGAAGCCGGGAAGGCCTGGTTCCCAGTAAAAGAGTAGAAGGTTCCAGATCAACCGGTCCACCATACATCTGTGCTATCAGACACTTCACCTTCTCCCAAAGCCCAGAAACTACCGTACAAGACCACCAAATATGTCTCATGTCACCAGATATTCCACAGCCCCTAAAACAGTCTCCCGAGATTTTAGGAAAAATGCTGTGAATTTTTTCCTGTACATAATAGACTTTTAGAGTTTTAAGGAGGTCTCCACAAGGGAAGTCTGGTGACTACCTCATGATAGGGTGTCACAGCTACGATACCATTCATCAATTGACTGTTCAAACCCCAAATCCTCCTCCCACTGTAACATATACTTCAATTTTTTATCATCTTGTGGAGAATTTATAGCATAGTAGATCAATGAGATCGTTCCCCTGCCCAAAGGGTCATTTAGACATTTATTTTCAAAACTGGTTGCCCTGAGAGTAGTACCGCTCGGGAGGATCTGCTTTGCAAAGTGGGAGATCTGGTTCAAGCGCATTACCTCCCTAACTGGAGGGTCAAATTTTTGAACAAATTCCTGTCTGTCAAGTAAGATATTAAATGGGGAACACAAATGTTTAAGTATATGAATACCTTTCAGCTTCCACCAAGAAAAAATTTGAGGCTCAAGACCTGGCGGGAACATGGGGTTATGTAATATAGCTGTCAGGGGAGAAGGGCTTGATTGTAAGTTATATTTAAACCGGACTTTCCTCCAAAGAAGCAACGAGTGGACTGTAAAAGGAGCCACATTCATTAACCCCTGTGGAAGTCGGTCTGTGGTGCACATTAGGCCTGATAAAGAGAATGGTTTGGAGAGAAATGATTCCAGAATAACCCATCTCGGACTATTGGGATATGAACACGCACTTATTAATGGAGCAATCTGTGCCGACTTGTAATAAAGTGTAAAATTAGGGAGGGATAAACCCCCTTCTTTTCTGTGACGGAACATAAGTTTTTGCACAATTCTGGGTTGTTTTCCTAGCCAAAGAAACTTAGACCTCACAGAGTGTAAATGAGTGATCGTTCTGTCTGGTACCATAATTGGGAGGGACCTAAATAGATATAAGAAGCGAGGCAGTGACACCATTTTTAATGCCTGTGTTCTGCCGGGCCAGGATAACTTTGAGGAAGCCCATCTATCCAGACCCCAGACCTGAATATCATTGAACATTTGTGGGATGATTTGAAGCGGGCTGTCCATGCTCGGCGACCATCAAACTGAACTGAACGGGAATTGTTTTGTAAGCAGGAATGATCACATATACCTTCATCCAGGATCCAGGAACTCATTAATAGCTACAGGAAGCGACTAGAGGCTGTTATTTTTGCAAAAGGAGGATCTACGAAATATTAATGTCACTTTTATGTTGAGGTGCCCATACTTTTGCACCTGTCAAATTTTGTTTAAATGCAGATTGCACATTTTCTGTTAGTACAATAAACCTCATTTGAATCCAGAAATATAACTGAGTCCATCAGTTATTAGATATATGAAACTGAAATAGCTGTTGCAAAAACCAAAATTGTTATAAAGAAAAAAGGTTAACATTAATAGGGGTGCCCAAACTTTAACATATGACTGTACATACATACACACTTTGAGCTTTATATATTAGATAGATATATATATATATATATGTTTTATTATTCTTTTTGCCTAAAATACAAAGGCCATGTGTCATCTTAGAGGTTCGGCCTTTTAGAGATCTTTTCATCTTCATCTTACTACTGCTCACAATAACGGTCATTTTGACCCGGGGCGCCCACACTTTTACATGCCGCTGTCAATGCTTCATCCCGCTGGTGCTCAATATTTAATAGGGTCTCGCTATTAAACTTAATGAAAAGTTCGGTGAATTTCTTTGAGCTGTTATTACTAGAGATGAGCGAATATCGTCGGAGAAGTTGTTATTGGCTAATATCACTTACCAAATAGCTGCATCGGGACCCCGGATCCCTGGAGCGCTCCCGATAATCAGCTGCATGTGTCGCCCTCCATGCAGGTGCTGTGACTATCACACAGCGCGACACACGCAGCTGATTATCGGGAGCGCTCCAGCACACTGAGTCCTGCACACACTGAGGCCCCTGATCATGTGACCCCTGACTCCTCCCCTCCTGTGACCTCATCACAGGTCCTGTGCACAGAGCAGTCATATATGTGGCAGACACTCCTGGATCTTCTGCTTTCTGGGCCGGTTCCTCCTGTGAGTCCTATTAACCCTTTCGCTCCCTGTATTCTCCTTTCTGACAGGACAATATCTGAATTCGGACAGTGTGACAGGAATATAAGCAATGTGGAAGGAAAAAATGACAATTTTTCTTTTTTCCTCACAAAAATGTGACTTTAGCCCCAAAATTGGCAGCGTAACAAATCCTTATTTCCCCCACTGTAGTTTGTAGACTCCATATACAGATCCCTTAAGTGAGAAAAGAGCTGAATTCCCCACTTAAGTTATTGCATTTTGGAAATTGCCCCCACTGGGAATTTATCTCCAGGTAAAGGCACAATTGTGTCTCCATGGGGGTTGTGCTCTCAGCCCAACATCGTGTGGCCTCCAAAGAAATGCCACCCCGCACCATTACTGACCACTGCCAAACCGGTCATGCTGAAGGATGTTGCAGGCAGCAGATCGCTCTCCACGGCGTCTCCAGACTCTGTCACGGCTGTCACATGTGCTCAGTGTGAACCTGCTTCCATCTGTGAAGAGCACAGGGCGCCAGGGGTGAATTTGCCAATCCTGGTGTTCTGTGGCAAATGCCAAGCGTCCTGTACGGTGTTGGGCTGTGAGCACAACCCCCATCTGTGGACCTCGGGCCCTCAGACCATCCTCATGGAGTCGGTTTCTAACCGTTTGTGCAGACACATGAACATTTGTGGCCTGCTGAAGATTATTTTGCAGGTCTCTGGCAGTGCTCCTCCTGTTCCTTCTTGCACAAAGGTGTAGGTAGCGGTCCTGCTGCTGGGTTGTTGCCCTCATACGGCTCCCTCCACATCTCCTGGTGTAGTGTCCTGTCTCCTGGTCATGCCTCCAGCCTCTGGACACTACGCTGATGGGTTGCCCTCCCAGGGCTGTGGGGTACTCGGTATCGGGCCGTTGTCATGGGGATGTGTCACAGCAGAGGTGACCCGGTCCGTGGCCCTGGGCGCCCAAGCAATGGGGAGATGTAGTTAATGGTGGAATAGTTCGTGACGCCACCCGTGGTGTTTGGTAAATATGGTGTTAGGCCAACGCTGCATACAGATCCGCTGGGACTGATGGTATGTGCAGCTTAGATGGTAAAGCTCCCCACAGGTGGAGCTGTAGTACCAGGGCAGTGTAGATGTAGCTGGCACGGGATGTAGCAGTGCCAAAAGCATAGGGAACAGACAAGACACAGCGGTTGCAGTTTCTGTACCTTTACTGAGTATATGCAGTCCAGAGTCCTGATTACAGATGGTATTTAGCAGGTTAGCCTGGAAGCAGATCATGATTCTCTCTCTGCAGAAGGGCTGTGCAGTCTCCTTCCTAGCGCTTTGTAGTGTGAAGCACTCCAGTACTTAGTTACTCTGAAATGCCTCTCTGCAGATGTTCCTAGAACTTTACTTGTATGACAGACAGCTGTAGCCTCTCTCGGGGACTACTCTCCTGAGTCCTGGCTCTCTATTCAGTTGCTGTTGTGTCCCTAGTCTTTGGTGAGAGCAGGGCATTTACAGCCTCCTACTCCTCTGGTATCTGTGGCAGGACTGTTAGTATCCGTACCACCGTGGAGACCAGGCTCCAGTTCTGTGCGCTCTCAAGCTGAGGGAGCTCGCCTTCTGCAGCTCAGCTTCGTTCCTCCCGTCTGCACACTTCACCCTCCGCAGGCTATCTGCCCCTTCTTCCTCCTGGCCCTCAGAGGACACTCCTCTACAGAATCCTGGTTCAGAGTTCCCCCTGCTGGCCCGGAGTGGAACTGTGTTGCATGCATTAGGTTAACTGCTGGAGAGACCCATCACTGCTTCCAAGCCTGGCATTACCCTCCCCTGGAGGAAGGCAAAGCCAGTGTGGCGACCATACTCTTGGGGGTGCCACACTGACAGACACAGCAAACCTTCTTGCCACAGCTCGCATTGATGTGCCATCCTGGATGAGCTGCACTACCTGAGCCACTTGTGTGGGTTGTAGAGTCCGTCTCATGCTACCACAAGTGTGAAAGCACAACCAGCATTCAAAAGTGACCAAAACATCAGCCAGAAAGCATTGGTACTGAGATGTGGTCTGTGGTCCCCACCTGCAGAACCACTCCTTTATTGAGGGTGTGTTGATAATTGCCAATAATTTCCATCTGTTGTCTATTCCATTTGCACAACAGCATGTGAAATTGATTGTCAGTCAGTGTTGCTTCCTAAGTGGACAGTTTGATTTCACAGAAGTTTGATTTACTTGGAGTTATATTCTGTTGTTTAAGTGTTCCCCTTATTTTTTTTGAACAGTGTATATAGATAGAGAGATTTTTTTTTCTTTACGTTGGAGGGTCCAATTCCAGCTATTGCTGTGTGATCTGTGATTTCTATCTAATCCACTGTGTACAGGATAATAGAGTATAATAAAGTAGTTATGGATGTGACGTAACTAACATTGTGCAGTGACTCTGCTTTCCATATAGTGATGGATATTTCTTGTTGCTGAAACTGTGATTTTTTTTCCACTTTGAACCTTTTTTAAACCCCTCTGATCAGTGCGATCATACAACATACAAGCCTCTGATGGCTCCGGTGATGCCCTGTACTACTGTAGTGCCGTGTATCATCACTGCCTGTCAGTGTAATACTAACGGCCCCATACACATGAGATCAGAGTTGGCTGAACGCTCATTTGGCAGACGGCGATCTCTCCCGACTCCCCCATACACACAAATATTCCAGCTTTCCTGTGGTCTGTATGAGAGAGTCGCCTCCAGACTCCTCTAGCGGAGGATTATCTACAGGAAGAGCAAACGGATTATCCTCTGAAATTCAGGATGCCAGATCCTTCTCTACCCTGACATCATCTGTCGGGAGGCCCCCAAATACATTATATCTCGGCCAAACCCCCCGAAATCAGTGCTTTCATGGAACTTTAGTCTAATGTGTATGGGGGAGTTATAAGGTAACTTATTGGACGCTGCCTCTGGCCCGGCCTAATAGACCTTCATACATTGCAGCCCATACCCCATTATTAGGCATGTAAGGCCTGTTTCACACTTCAGTTTTTTTGTGTCAGTTAAAATCTGCCAAAATGGCGGAAAGCGGATCCGTTGCTAACTGATGTAAACGGATGCCACCGGACCGTTTTTTTGATGGATCCGATGATTGAAGAATTTTAAAGGAACTGCAGCCCGGGGGGGGGGAGGAGGGGGGAGAGAAAGAAAGAGAGAGAGATTTTTTTTTTCCAGGCACCAGAACAGACTTTAGGGTTACATTTCAGGGTGAGTGAAGTTTTTCGGGCATGCGCAGTGTGAAGTGCGGATCCTTCCGCCCGAAAAAACGTTACATGCTCCGTTCGGGCATGTCGGCAGACGGCAAAATTTTGGCGGATCCGCAAAAAAACGGATTCAACGGTTGGCCGTCCGTCAAGATCCACTGGTAATGCAACTCAATGGGAAAAAAAACAGATCCGCCAAACAAAATAGCGGATCCGTTTTTTTTGCAAAACGGCGGATCTTGACTGATGGACAAAAACTGAAGTGTGAAACAGGCCTAAGTATCAGAGTATCTAGGCCGCCCCATAATATCGAGTACTTGGAGGCAGGGGGCATTCAGCCAAACTCTGTCACACCTTCTTAGATGTCATGTTTGCTTTTCAGGGTTTTTGTTGCAGCCTCATCTGTGCCGTCCCTGCGGTGTACATCTATGTTCTGGGGCCCAAAAAGATTAATTTCTTCTTAATAAATGTTTAACATGTTAAAAATTATAAAATGTGTCTTCTGCTTTTTACATATTTTTTTCTTCTTACAAGAATTGTTGGAGCCAATTTTCTTTAGAAACATTTTAATATCGGCTTTTTCTGGAGTTTTTCTTGTAATATAGGAAAGCCTAAGGCCAGAAATAATCCCCATAAATCACTGTACATGGAGACTTAGGGATCAGATCATTTCTGTCCGTTGTGTTTGTGGAAACAAAAAATCTTTTCTAAAAGCCTCAAACTTCTGTGCGTGACTCAGAGCTGAGATCTAACGTGATAGAAGATTCCAGTGCGGGGAAGACGGGAAACCTTCATATAGACGGCCGGTGGGGATGGAGGCAGTGACCGACTCTGGCCAAATCTGTCTCTAGAGCCGCAGTAGAAGATGAAGATGTCGTCCTCATCATGAAGGAGTTATTTCTCATGTCACGTGTAATGAATATCTCCTGCAGTATTGCTAATGCCGATTCCAGTGTCGGTAATGAGAGGAGAATTAGCGTTATGGAAGATGAGTCTATGAGGAACGTGTTCAGCTGCCAACTCCGAGGAGGAAACTGCTTGTTGTCTGTGGCCTAAATATATAGGTTTTATTAGTAGATGTCAGGGAAGAAAACTAAACCCTGTAAGATAATAAATCTCCTCATATGTTTCCCTTATTATCTCCAGTAATTGTATTATTACACAGGATTCTTATGGTGTTACATCGGATCATCTTCTTCTCATTCAGGTCTCTACAATATCGGATCCTCTCAGTGAAGATCTACATAAGAGAGTTTTCCTGATTTACCCATCAAGGATGGATATTGACAGAGACAAGATGGCAGAGAGGATGTTACACCTCACCCTAGAGATCCTCTTCCTTCTCACTGGAGAGGTGAGAGATTCTGATGACGTCACATTACATCATTCTTATCTATGGGAATAACAGATGGACAGAACTGGAGAGGTGAGGACTCTGGAAATGTCTGTAGTGAGATTTATTAATGTGTCTCTCCATAACCAGGATTACACAGTGGTGAAGAAGACCTCTAGTGATCGCTGTCAGGACCCTGTGTCTGAGGGATGGGGAAGACCCCTGAGCCCAATCACGGGGCCTCCACCTCACCCCCTGATCCATGAGGACATCAATGACCAGAAGATCCTAGAACTCATCTACAAGATGATTGAGCTGCTGACTAGAGAGGTGACACTGCTGGGAATGCTGGGACATTATACAGTAACACTATGAAGGGATCAGGGGATGACGGTATCATTGTATGTGTCAGGTTCCTATAAAGTGTCAGGATGTCGCTGTCTATTTCTCCATGGAGGAGTGGGAGTATTTAGAAGGACACAGAGATCTGTACAAGAACGTCATAATGGAGGTTCCCCAGCCCCTCACATCTCCAGGTAATAGACAGGACTAAATACACACGGCCTATAATTATCTGTATGTAGAGAATGAATTCAGTCCCTGTATGTGTTTCCTCCAGATCTATCCAGTAAGAGGACAACACCAGAGAGATGTCCCCATCCTCTTCTTCCACAGGACTGTAACCAAGTAGATCCCAGTGCTCCTCAGGATCATCAGGTAGATGGAGAGAAGGTGTCAGGAGATCTCCCCTATGATGTGTAGACGGCTGTGAAGGTCTTGTGCTCAGTCTTGTTTTATCCACCAGTATTATATGTTTTATACTTGTGTAATGAGAACGGTGGAGATGGCAGGATTAGAGCTGATCATAGATGGGACTTCTCCATCTGTCTGTGACTTTTACAATATTTGTTTCAGGGTGAAGATCTGACCCATATTAATACTACAGAGACATATGTGAGGGGTGATGAGCGGTGTAAAGAGGAGATTCCCACTTATGACTACCCAGGTGAGTAGTAACCACTGAATGCAGAGAAGTCACAGATTCCTCTCAGTCACCGGCTGTGGCTGCTTTATCGGTGGTGTAGTCCTGCCATATTACCGTGATCACCATTTTGCCTCTAGACCACAACATTCTCCTCCACCCAAAACTGTTCAACGACTTTGGGCATTGAAAGCCCTTTTCTATAGAACTTACAACCCGGAGTATCCACCTACCCCCTGGTATTAGTGTGAAGGTGAACCTTTAAAGCGAGATCTATATAATTGCTTGTACCTGACCTAATATAGGCCGAGTGCGCGCTTAAGGAGTCACACGGAACACAGAGTTAGATGTCTACTCCTTTCTCAGCAAAGGCTTGCACAGAACTGAAGTTTATTCTCAAGACAAAGAGACAGGAAATGGGTGTCACACAATCTTCTGAGGAGCCAGTGTCAGTCTATGATAGGTCCATTTCAGCTTCACTTCCATATATGGTATCCAGTATCTCAGCTTCTGCATTCCAAGGATTCCTTACAGGGTGTTGTCTGAAGACACAGACGCCATCTTGGTACACCATATGTGAACTGACTTGTATAAGGGTTAATAATTGATTTCATCAGCCATTCTCTGCTTCACATTAGAAGACACTGACCGTTACCTAACCAGATCTGTAACTATAAAGCCAAATGACAGCGTACGTATAATGTGCTGACAAGATAGAAAATCACTTGGAGAAAAATCTTATGCTGGGCCTGTAAGAGAAAGCGGAGGGTAATGATGCTGTTGGCTTCCTAGATCCCTGAGATCTTATCGGATGAATCTTCTCTCCCTTCTGTGCTGCTCAATGTCTCATGGTCCCTACAAGACCAGGTCCAGTCTTTCTGGCCAAACTTCCCTTTTATGATCCACAACAGTAAATGTGCAGTGAGGCCAAGTGTGAATTTCTGTCCAATAACAGCAGAGTTTCCCTTTATCCTGACTTTTCAATTTGTATTAAAACCAACTAACTTCAGGGAGGATTGTGAGAATCTCCAGGACAAACATTCCACCTGTGCCCTGATAGATCTCTAAGCTGTGCGTGGCTGAGGGCTGTAATATACATTTATTCCCGCCTGCAGGAGATGTGTTGGCTCCAGCCCTGGTGTCATGGATTCACTCCACGTCATAAATTACATTGTTTTTGATCCTAAGGAATTCAGATTACTGCACAATCTCTCCTGAAATGGGGAGCAATATTATTTCCTCTAATCTTCTGCTCAGGATCCATAGTAGCTCCAATGGTCCACCATAAATGAGGGCAACTCTGGTTTACTGTTGTGTAATCTGTATTTGTAGTTTTCAGTTAATGAGATTCTCGTGCTCTGGGGCGGGGCTGTGGGTGGGGCTGTGGGCGGGGCTTTATGTGGTGCTCTGATTACATGTTCATCTGTATTGGCTTATGACAGGTCGCTGATCCCTCACTGACCTGCCCCCATTAATGCATATAATAGCATTGATATTATTGGTGATAATTCCTATAATATTGTGGCTATTGTGAGGCTTAGAAAAAAATTACATCCAGCAAAATGACACCACCGGCGCCTGCGCAGTATCATCTATCTCTTACTTATAGATGCTACTGCGCAGGAGCCGCCATGACCGGTGACATTTTGCTGAATGTCATTTTTTTTCTAAGCCTCACAATAACATATTGTGCCCAGCTTGTGTCTCTGGAGACCTCCCCACCTACCCCCGGAAATTGTTAAGTCAGCTCTACTCAAATGTGTCTGTCACTAAATAAACCAAATGCTTGAATGTGAAAACAGTTCAAAAACGTGGTTCTGTGTGGAAGATTGTAAAGCCGTCATGGAGGCATAAGGCTGGCAGTGATGGGCATTGTGGGTAATAATAGCGGGGATCATGCCTCATTCCTCTCTAGGAACATACACGACATCTTCTCTGGGGTTCTTTCTTGTTTCAGTTACTGGGATGAGTGCAATAAAATGTCGCTCAGTGAGTCTTCTGACATCTTCACATTCTAAAGGATTGGTGGGGACAAAATTTTCAAAAACAAGATTTTCAGTGACCTTTTCCTGATAATCAAGGAAAGTATCTGCATTTCTGACTTTTTTGTATAACACAAAAGAATTATATGTGGCCACCTGAAACAAATACATGACTAACTTTTTATACCAGATATATGATTTTCTTGATGCCTGGTATGGCTGTAGAACCTGATCTGCAAGGTCCACAACTAGAGTTGAGCGATACCGTCCGATACTTCAAAGTATCGGATCGGAATGGATCGGCCGATCTTAAAAAAAAGTATCGGTATCGCCGATTCCGATACCGGAAGTCCCATTCAAGTCTATGGGACTTCCGGTATCGGAATAAGAAAAATCCTGTTTTTCCCTTGTACAGCCTCTCTGGGGTCTGTATGGGCCTTTCGGGGGGCTGTGCCGGCCTGCCGGTGGTCTGTGCAGGCTCCGGTGGGCTGTGCCGGCCTGCCGGGGGGCTGTGCCGGCCTGCCCGGGGGCTGTGCAGGCTTCGGGGGTCTGTGCAGGCATCGTCCGATGGGACTACAAGTCCCATCGGGCGATGCCTGCTACCATGACAGTGATTGACACATTAGCCAATGATGGGACAGTAGTAGTCCCATCATCCGGCTAATGTGTTGAATGTAAAAAAAAAAAAAAAAAAAAAAATTACATGCTACATACATACAACATGCATACTACATACATGCTACATTCATACTACATACTACATACATGCTACATTCATACTACATATATACTACATGCAACATACATACTACATACATACTACATGCAACATACATACTACATATATACTACATGCATGCAACATGCATACTACATATATACTACATGCAACATACATACTACATATATACTACATGCTACATACATACTACATATATGCTACATACATACTACATATATACTACATGCATGCTACATACATACTACATGCTACATACATACTACATATATACTACATACATACCACATACATACTACATACATACTACATACATACTACATGCTACATACATACTACATATATACTACATGCATGCTACATACATACTACATGCTACATACATACTACATATATACTACATGCATGCTACATACATACTGCATGCTACATGCATGCTACATACATACTACATACATGCTACATACATACTGCATGCTACATGCATGCTACATACATACTACATACATACTACATGCTACATACATACTACATGCTACATGCATGCTACATACATACTACATACATACTACATGCTACATACATACTACATATATACTACATGCATGCTACATACATACTACATGCTACATACATACTACATATATACTACATGCATGCTACATACATACTACATGCTACATACATACTACATATATACTACATGCATGCTACATACATACTGCATGCTACATGCATGCTACATGCATACTACATACATACTACATGCTACATACATACCACATATATACTACATACATACTACATACAATACATTCATACAATACATACATAGACATACAGTACATATAACATAGAGTAACATACTTACCAATACTTGTCACATTGTTTCCCGAAGCCATTGTCTTTTCCGGAATAAATATTAACATAACAAACCACAAAAATACTCACCCACGATCCGAAGCAGTCCACGAGTGTGTCCCACGACGATCTTGGGTAGAGAACTGCAGCATCAGCTGTTGCTGCCGTTCTCTACGGGCTGCAGGAATCCAATGACGGAAGGTAGGTATCCTTCCGCACTGTATTCCTCCGCCACTTAAAAAAAAAAAAAGTCCCTAGTCTCACTTTATGCCATTGCTGTGTGGGAAATTCCAGCTATGGATGCGGGAGCAGAACTCACGGTGTCCCGGTCAGCGTCCATTGCTGGGGTCCCGTCATCGGGGTCCCTCGGGGGGCCCAGTCATCATCATTTGACACCTCCTGCGGGGAGTCCCAGATGTCGACAGCAAGCTGGCGAAGGTACATCCGAGGACCCAGGTTTTCCGGCTGGAGGGCACACAGCCCCCTCGCAGCCCGGTGAATATGGCTCTCTGTCCCCTGTTTGTCATCCAGTTGCAACATCATCCTGGTTGGGTGGGGGGCCGTTGGCGGAATCCCTCGGGGTCAGCGGGGGGTTGGGATCTGGTGGCGTAGCCGCGGCCGGGGGGGTTAGCGATGTGCTTGCGGATATGCGGAATTTGGTGTCACGTCTGGAGCGGGGTCTCGCTTCACCGTCACCAGTAGCAGCTTGGCCACAAGCTGGGAGTCCTGCGGGGCGGAGTGGGTCGGATTTGGCCGGGCGCGCAAGTGAACCGGTGTCGGTGTCGGTGCAGACTGAGAAAGAGAAAGAATGTCGCATACACTTGGACGATAGAGCGCATGGGGAGGTATGTTTGTTTTGAGGGTCAGTTGGGGGCTCATTTAAAGAAAGAAGTAAAGGAGTGCATTTGGAAGGACGAGTATGTGGAAATATTTTCCCTCTTGCCATTAGAGAAATTTAATTTGGATAAGGGCCTGAAGGAGGATAGCAAAAAGGAGGATGAAGAGAAGCGTAGATGGCGTCTGATCCCGCAAACGTTCGTTAATTGGCAACAGGCGTTCGCTATTTTGGCGAGCGTCATTGGAGAAAAGTCCCCTGATAATTGCTCGGCGTTATTTTGACGCCATAGGGGAGGCCTATAGGGTGTATGGGGGTCAGGCTTGTTTGCGCTATGATGAGCAATTTCGGCAGAGGAAGGCTGTCCGTCCGGCTATCCGTTGGGACCAGAAGGACATTGGGCTGTGGATGCGGGTCATAGCTCAAAATAAATTTGGTAGCTCCTTTCATGGGGGGGCTGGGAGTACCAGCCAGAGTAGCGGCAGTTCTGGCATCTCAGGAGGGGGCGGGCAGGTTCAAACGGGAAATCATAAGTTGGGGGTGTGCTGGCAGTTCAACGACGGCCCATGTAAATTCGGGGCGAACTGCAAATTTAAACATCTTTGCTCCAACTGCAATAGCGCGTCCCATGGAGCCGCCAAGTGTTTCAAGAAAGGGAAGCCCCGAACCGGCGGTGGTAATTCCCAAGGGGGAGACTCCAGTGAGGCTGGAAAGGATGGTCCCTTATCTAAATAGATATGGGGACAGGGAGAAGTCGGCTTTGCTGTACGCGGGTTTCAAGGACGGTTTTGTTATCCCTCACCCCCCTTTTGCTATTCCGCGGGTTTTAAAAAATTTGCGTTCGGCCTTGTTACATGGTTCAGTGGTTTCAGAAAAGCTGGAAAAGGAGGTTTCGTTGGGCCGTATGGCTGGCCTCTTTGTTTCCCCCCTTTTTCGGATTTGGTTGTTTCTCCTCTAGGAGTGGTTCCGAAGAAAGAGCCGAATAAGTTTCGGCTTATCCAACATTTGTTGTACCCTCGCGGGGGTTCTGTTAACGATGGTATCGATCCGGAAAGCTGTTCGGTGGTTTACTCCTCCTTTGATGAAGCAGCGGGGTGGGTGCGAAAATGTGGTCGGGGTGCCCTTATGGCTAAAACGGACATGGAATCCGCTTTTCGTTTGCTCCCGGTTCATCCGGACAGCATGAAGTTGTTAGGTTGCTATTGGGAAGGCATGTTTTTTGTGGACAGGTGTCTACCCATGGGATGTTCGTTGTCTTGTGCGTATTTTGAAGCCTTCAGTTCTTTTTTGGAGTGGGTCATGCGCGATGTTTCCGGTTTTGATTCGGTCATTCATGACTTGGATGATTTTTTGTGCGTGGGCTCCGGGGATTCCGATTGTTGCGAGAGACTGTTACAGGCCATCGAGTGGGTGGCGGAGCGTTTTGGTGTTCCTCTCGCGCCTGAAAAAACCGAAGGCCCCTGTACGTGTTTGCGTTTTTTGGGAATTGTCATTGATACGGTGAATTGGGAGTTCAGGCTGCCTGAGGATAAGTTGGCTGATTTGCGGGCGGAGGTGGTCTGAGCGCGCAGGGTCGAGAAGTTCTCGCTGCGTGATCTCCAGTCGTTGCTGGGAAAGCTCAATTTTGCATGTCGAGTCATGCCAATGGGGCATGTTTTTTCACTTCGTCTGGCCAGTGCGACCGCGGGTGTTCGAGCCCCTCATCATTTCATCAGGTTGTCAGCGGAACTCAGGGCCGATTTGGCGATTTGGGAGTCATTCTTGGAGGGGTACAACGGCCGTTCGTTGGTGATGGAAGAGGTGGTCAGCAGTGACGCGTTGGAGTTGTTCACAGATGCGGCTGGCGGTGTTGGTTTTGGGGCTTACTTTCGGGGGCAGTGGTGTGCGTCCCGGTGGTCTAAGGGATGGATTGCGGATGGCTTGGTGCGCAATATCGCTTTGCTGGAGATCTTTCCGATTCTGGTAGCCGTCCATTTGTGGGGACGTGAGTTTCGGGATCGGCGGGTGCGTTTTAATTGCGATAACATGGGCGCTGTGTGCACGATTAATGGCCTTACTGCATCGTCTCCCCCAGTCGTTCGGGTGTTACAGCGGTTGGTTCTCCTCTGTTTGGACCTGAATGCACAAGTGACCGCGACGCATGTGCCAGGTGTTAAGAACGATATCACTGACTCTCTCTCTCGTTTACAGTGGGATCGGTTTCGCTCTTTGGCGCCAGAGGTGGAGGTCATGGGTTTAGCTTGTCCGGAGGAGCTGTGGATAGTGGCCTATGGGCCGCGGCATCGCTGATTGAGTCGTCTTTGGCTCCAAAGACCTGGGAGGCTTACTGGGCTGTATGGTGCAAGTGGGAGGAACAGTTAGCGGCCGACGTAGCAGTCGGGCCCGGCTTGGATCAGGAGGGAGTTTTGTTGTCTTGGTTGGGGTGGGGGGCCTCCGAGAGTTGGTCGGGTGCAAAAGCCATGCGTGTTTTAGCGGGTTTGTCCTTTGGATTTCGCTTGCGCGGCTGCCGCGATTGGACGAAAACATTTTTGGTGAAACAAGCGGCGAAAGGGTTTCGCCGGTTAAAAAGCAGGGGTGACTTGAGGCGTCCGATATCTTTTGAGGTGCTTGAACGGTTGGGCGGCATTTTGGAGAAGGTGTGTTCTTCACGCTATGAGGTTTTGTTATTTCGCCTAGCCTTTTCGTTGGCATTTTTTGGCGCATTAAGGGTAGGGGAACTAGTGTCGGGGAACAAGCAGTCAGCCGGGGGTATATTGGCCAGGGATGTTGTGCTTACTGCGCGGGGCATTGAGTTTTGGTTGCGACGGTCTTAGACGGATCAGGCGGGTAAAGGTCGCCGAGTGGTGTTGGGCCATGTGCCCGGGTCTTTGATGTGTCCCGTTCAGTGTTTGCGGGGGTTTTGGGAGCTGGGTCCTAGTTTGAGCGGCCCCCTTTTGTGTCACGTGGATGGCTCTAGTTTGTCGAGATACCAATTTGGTGCTGTTCTCAAGAGGTCCATCCGATCGTTGGGTTTGGATGAATCCCGTTTCGCTTCTCATTCGTTCAGGATTGGGGTGGCATCAGAAGCAGCAGTTCGGGGTTTGGATGTGGCTTCGATTCGGCGCATTGGTGGTTGGGCGTCCAATCGTTACCGAAGTTATGTTAGGTCGGTGGGTGGTGATGGGTGAGGCGGAGGGCGGCATTCACGCTAATGGTGTTTGTGTTTGATATTGGCATCGCCTTTTTTATTCCAGGTGTCGAGCCGTTGCTGGTGTGGATTTTTGGTCATTCCTTCGTTTACTGGGGAGCGTTGCGGGTGGATGTCCGGAACGAAGGCAGACAGCTCGGTTTTTCCAGGAACACGGCCTTGGTGCGTTGGTGTGGTTTTAGGGGGATGGAGTGGAGACATGTCTTGCCGGAGATACACGAGTGCGTTCGGTTGGACCGCGCTCCGGACATCCTGGTGTTGCATGTTGGGGGGTAGTGACTTGGCGGTTCGACCTTTTCGGGAGTTGATACGGGACATCAAACAGGACTGTCTGCGCTTGTGGTTATTGTACCGAGGGGTCACTATCGTTTGGTCCGACATTGTTCCTCAGAGGTGATGGCGTTCCATGAGGTCTCTCGCTAAGGTTAATAAGGCCCGGATAAAAGTGAACAGGGCTGTGTCTTCTTTTGTTATCAGGAATGGAGGGGTGGCGGTGCGACACTTTGATTTGGAAAAAGGTGAGGGTGATTTCTGGCTGGCCGATGAGGTTCATTTGAATTCGGTTGGTTCTGACATTTGGGCTCTCGGATTCCAGGAGGGTATTGAGCGGCCCATGGCATGGCGGGTTCGGGGGGGTCTCGGGCCATTGAGGTGTTCAATGGGCCCTTGTTGTGGCGGTTTCAAGAGGGGGGGAGTCCTTGAAGTCGGTAAAAATTGGGTGTGGAAACTCAGTGTCTAGGGTCTCCTTGGTTAAACAGGTATCTTGGGGATGATCTGGTGAAAGGTGGGGGGGAGTTTCCGGCCGAAGTGGCGGATCCCCGAGTAGCTTAGTGGACAAGATATATCGGTGTTGGTGCTCCCGAGCCAGTGGGGTATCGGCTGGGAGCAATCATGAGGGGTTTTTGTCCACAGCAATTTTTGGGGTTATTCACCAAGATCTTGGGGCTTCAAGGACTCCTTCTCAGGTTCATGTTTTTGTTAAAGTGATTTATGATTCACTGTTTGTGTTTTTGGTGTTTATAATAAAGGCTGCTGTGGCCATAACATTCCAAAAGAAATTCCGAGTCTCCGTGTTCTGTGGTGGGGATTATTGGAGGTGATGCGGGGGGAGGTTTGGTGACAGGGTGAGATTTGTTCCCACGCCTGTCTGGTGGCAACTCGACACTACCAACGTCATGCTCGTTTCTTTAACAAGCCCCATAGCGAATGTAAGTCCTAAAAATGTTTTCATTTCTAGGACATTAGTTGGTGTCCATAAATTTGACCTAGCATAACCGGATCGTGGATTCTGGCTGATGAATTGGGGCACATATAAATTTGTAGGACAATATGCTCTAGCAAGCTATCTGTCATAAAAAAATAATTGGTCCAAAATTTTCCACCTCCACATATATACCAGGAATGGCATTAAAATTAGGGATGAATGGAGTAGCCGAATCCGAAGCCTCCCATCTGGGAAATGCTACATCAAGAGGCAAAGCCCCTTGGACATTGGTGTGCACCAATTCACGAGCACTAGGGACAGCACTAGTACTGGGCATTGTTCCCTGAGTTGGAGACATTTCTCCAGAAGCGCTATTTGTCCTTCTTGTTGTACTGGTCCTTGTGTGTGAGGATGGACCAGAATCACTGCTCATTTCTGAGCTATCACTCTCACTGCTACTAAAACCCTCGAAATCCACATCACCATCTGACACTGCGCTTTTTTCACTGTCAGAACGTAAAAAGTGCATAAGCCTCCTCTGCACTATAATACTGACGGGCCATTTTATTTGTTTTTATTTCTTTTTCCGGAAATAGAAATCTCTGACATGACTGACGTGACCAAATTATTGGGGAGACAATTGAGAAAAGCCTAATTCTTTAGCCTAACAGTAACTAACTTTAGCATAACACTAACCCTAACTTTAACCTAAAAGTAACCCTAACTTTACCCCAACACTAACCCTAACTATAGCGCTAACTGTAACCTGCCTTATCTGTTTTTCTATTGACAGATGATGGACCTGAGTGGGGACTTGTTTTTTGTGAGATGAGAATTGGTATTATTTTTGCCTACATAACATTGATTGGTTCCTTTTTATTCGATATTTGGGAGGCAGAATGAACAAACAGTTGGACACCGCACACTACTGGCTCATCCAACAAGGTTTCCTATTAGACTGTGAACAGTTATTGTCTTGGTAAATAATTAAAGTTTTTTACATAGCTTGCCATTTTTATGGACAGTTTAAGTAGAAATGTTTAAAAATATAAAACTCAAGGATATGTTATTAAAAAAATTGTTTTTTATCTTAGCAGATGACTGTACCAGGAGATCAGAAGGACAGCTGACATCTTCAATTTTTAAATCTGATGATCTTGAGATCCTACAAGATACAACTGAAGTGAATGCCATTACTCCAGATATGCCATCATCCATTCACAGCAAAGATCTGTCATCTGATCCTATGAAACAGGTCCCATCTTCTGATTCATTACTGACTACTAAGGAAAATCAAAGTCACAAAAGAGGCAGTAAAAAACAAACTGCTCCTAAAGCAAAGAAGTCATTTTCATGTTCAGAATGTGGGAAATGTTTTACATGGAAATCACATTTTGTTAGGCACCAAAGAACTCACACAGGGGAGAAGCCTTTTTCCTGTTCAGAATGTGGGAAATGTTTTAACAGTAAATCAGATTGTGTTAAGCACCAGAGAATTCACACAGGGGAGAAGCCTTTTTCCTGTTCAGAATGTGGGAAATGTTTTGTCAACAAATCAGAATTGGTTTGGCACCAAAGAACTCACAGAGCGGAGAAACCTTTTTCATGTTCAGAATGTAAGAAATGTTTTATCCGGAAATCACAATTGGTTAATCACCAGAGAATTCACACAGGGGAGAAACCTTTTTCATGTTCAGAATGTAGGAAATGTTTTAACCGGAAATCAAATTTGGCTAATCACCATAGAACTCACACGGGGAAGAAGCCTTTTTCCTGTTCAGATTGTGGGAAATATTTTAACCAGAAAGTGCTTCTTGATCGCCATCAGAGCAGTCACACAGAGGAGAAGCCTTTTTCATTTTCTTAATGTGGGAAATATTATACTTGGAAATCAAGTGTTAATAAACATCAGAGATGTCACATAGGGGAGAAGCCTTTTTATGTTCATAGTCTTGTAATAGTTTTAATCAAAATTGAATTTTCTTAATTGGGTTGTCTCTTGTCATTCCTCATGTTTGCTGGCAAAAGGATAAAACTAAACTTTATTAATTCCAAATCTAAAACTATACCCATAATTTGCCCCTGAAGGTTAGTCAATAGATGACTAATAGAAAAAACATATACGGTATACTACGAAATTGGTTTTGCATGTGAAGTAGTCCCTAATGGGGTAAGATTTGCCTGTACGTGAGTGAATGACTTCATTAACTTTAATGATGTTGGAACAACTCATGCAACTGAGGCAAGGGAAAGTACCCGTCCTTTTTTGACCTGACAGTGTTCGTGTGGAAGTCTGATTGCAATGTCCTAGGTCGGCCCTGACCAACTTGTCTTTGATGTTTTGAGGTCTTCTTAAACACATCAATGGTGGGTTCTTGAAAATGTCAATTTTGGGGCAGGCTTTGGTAAGTAGAAACCAATGTTTATGGATGAGATTATGGACCCTCTGCAGGATGGTGGCCATGAACAAAAGGGAGTCTAGGTGGTTTTGGTGCGATGGTGATACAACAGTCAGGGTTTTTTCTTCCCTTCAGACCCACTGAACAGGTGCCCCTATGAGTCTATATTGACACCTTCCCTGGCGGTAAGATAAATAATAATATATTTGTTTTCATTTTTTTTTTCATTTTTTTTTTTCCTTTTTCTTAAAAAAAAATTTCCCCCTTTTTATTTTAATTTTTTTCCCTTTTTTTCAACATTTTTTCATTTGGTTTATTCATCCATTTTTTTCATTCATCCATTCTTTTGTATAAATTTCATCCCAAAAATGATTTTGTTCCGTTATTTTCACATTCATTTATTCCCATTTCATTTGCTTTATTTACATTATTTTCCCATTATCCACTTACTTTCTCCAATATGGCGCTCCTTCCATTCCAAGCTCTCCCATGCGCCCAAACAGTGGTTCCCCCCACATATTAGGTATCAACCTGCTCAGGACAAATTGCACAACAACTTTTGTGGTCCAATTTCTCTTGTTACGCTTAGGAAAATAAAAAATAGCGGGCTGAAAAAAATCATTTTTGAGGAAAAAAAAGTGATTTTTATTTTCACTGCTGTTGGTGTCACTTGTGGGGTTTTTTCACTGTTTGGGCACATCAGGGGCTCTGCAAAAGCAACATGGCATCCTATCTGAATTCCAGCCAATTCTGCATTGAAATAGTCAAACGGTACTCCTTCCCTTCTGAGCTCTGCCGTGCGCCCAAACAGTGGTTTACCCCCACATATGGGGTATCAGCGTACTCAGGACAAATCGCACAACAACTGTGGGGGTATGATTTCTGCTGTTACCCTTGTAAAAATAAAAATTTGGGGGCGAAAATATCATTTTTGTGGAAAAAAATGATTTTTTATTTTCACGGCTCTACGTTATAAACTTCTGTGAAGCACTTGAAGGTTCAAAGTCCTCACCACATATCTAGATAAGCTCCTTAAGGGGTCTAGTTTCCAAAATAGGGTCACTTGTTGGGGGTTTCCACTGTTTAGGAACATCAGGGACTCTCCGAACGCAACATGGCATCCGGTCTCAATTCTAGCCAATTCTGCGTTGAAAAAGTCAAACGACGCTCCTTCCCTTGTGAGCTCTGCCGTGCACTGAAAAAGTGGTTTACCCCCACATATGGGGTATCGGCGTATTCAGGAGAAATTGCACAACAAATTTTGTGGTTCATTTTCTTTTTTAACACTTGTGAAAATAAAAAAAAATTGGTTCTGAAGTAAATTTTTTGCAAAAACGTTAAATGTTAATTTTTTCCTTCCACGTTGCTTTAGGTCCTGTGAAGCACGTAAAGGGTTAATAAACTTCTTGAATGTGGTTTCGAGTAGGTTGAGGGGTGCAGTTTTTAGAATGGTGTCACTTTGGGATGTTTTATGCCATATAGACCCCTCAAAGTGACTTCAAATGTGAGGTGGTCCCTAAAAAAAATGGTTTTGTAAATTTTGTTGTAAAAATGAGAAATCGCTGGTCAACTTTTAACCCTTATAACGTCCTAACAAAATAAAATTTTGTTTCCAAAATTGTGCTGATGTAAAGAAAACATGTGGGAAATGTTATTTATTAAGAAATTTGTGTGATACATCTCTCTGATTTAAGGGCATAAACAATTTAAAGTTTTTTTCATAAATAAAAACAAGACATATCGAAGAAATTTTACCACTAACATGAAGTACAATATGTCACGAGAAAACAATGTCAGAATCACCGGGATCCATGGAAGCGTTCCAGAGTTATTACCTCATAAAGGGAAAGTGGTCAGAATTGTAAAAATTGGCCCGGTCATTAAGCTGCAAAATGGCTCTGTCACTAAGGGGTTAAACAAGATTTATTTTAGCCACACAATTCAATACTGTTTTCCTTTCTATCCTCACCGTGCTCTTACTTAAGAAAGTGAGAATATGTTCTTTTCTCTACACATAGTTGTAGAATGCACATAACTGTAATGACCTGCAGAACACAGCGATCAGACTATTTACAGGAATCGGTAAGTTACGGGAGAAACAAAATGGCGTAATTGATATTTTTCTCTATAAAACCCATAAAATCATAGAATCATAGAATCGTA
The DNA here is from genome assembly GCF_039654945.1 of Dendrobates tinctorius. Classification (NCBI taxonomy): domain Eukaryota; kingdom Metazoa; phylum Chordata; class Amphibia; order Anura; family Dendrobatidae; genus Dendrobates; species Dendrobates tinctorius. The sequence continues at coordinate 322,661 of NW_027361988.1, read as the reverse complement.
GAGTTGGAAGGGACCTCCTGGGCCATCTGGTCCAACCCCCTGCTCAAAGATTCGCTAAATCATCCCAGTGAGATGTCTGTCCAGCCTCTGTTTGAAGACTTCCATTGAAGGAGAACTCGCCACTTCTCGTGGCAGCCTGTTCCGCTCATTGATCACTCTAACTGTCAAAAAGTTTTTTCTAATATCTAATCTGTGTCTCTTCCCATTCAGTTTCATCCCATTGCTTCTAGTCTTTCCTTGTGCAAATGAGAATAAAGATGATCCTTCTACAATGTGACAGCCCTTTAGATATTTGTAGACAGCTATTAAGTCTCCTCTCAGTCTTCTCTTCTGCAAGCTAAACATTCTCAAATCCTGCAACCTTTCCTCATAAGACAGGGTTTGCAGACCGGTCACCATTCTGGTCGCTCTTTTCTGAACGTGCACCAGTTTGTTGATGTCTTTTTTAAAATGTGGTGCCCAAAACTGGACACAATATTCCAGATGAGGTCTGACCAAAGAGGAGTAGAGGGAAATAATGACTTCACGTGATCTAGACTGTATGCTTCTGTTAATACATCCTAGAATTGCATTTGCATTTTTTTGCTGCTGCATCACACTGTTGACTCATATTCAGTCTGTGATCTATTAGTATACCCAAGTCTTTTTTACATGTGCTGTTGCTTAGCCCTATTCCTCCCATTCTGTATATGCTTTTTTCATTTTTATTGCCCAGATGTAGTACTTTGCATTTTTCCCTGTTAAAAACCATTCTGTTAGTTGCTGCCCACTGCTTCAGCTTATTTATATCTTTTTGAATCCTCTCTCTCTTCTCTAGTATTAGCTATCCCTCCTAGCTTTGTGTCATCAGCAAATTTAATCAGTTTACCCTCAATTCCTTAATCTAAATCGTTGATAAAGATGTTGAACAATACAGGGCCCAGGACAGAGCCCTGTGGTACCCCACTTGAGACATTCTTCCAACTGGATGTGCAGCCATTTACGACCACTCTTTGGGTCCGATCACTAAGCCAGTTATGAATCCACCTAACAGTTGCCTTGTCCATTCCATACTTAGTCATTTTTGCAATAAGGATTGTATGAGATACTTTGTCAAATGCTTTGCTGAAGTCAAGATATACTATATCTACAGCATTTCCTTGATCCACCCAATCAGTGATTCCGTCATAGAAGGAAATTAAGTTAGTCTGACATGACTTATTAGTTACAAACCCATGCTGACTCTGTTTAATCACTTCATTCTTATCCAGGTACTGACATACATGTTGTTTAATAATTTGTTCAAAGATCTTTCCTGGTATAGAAGTCAGACTCACCGGCCTATAGTTGCCTGGGTCCACCTTCTTCCCCTTTTTGAAGATAGGAACAACATTTGCTCTTCTCCAGTCTTCTGGGACTTCTCCTGTTCTCCAAGAATTTTCAAAGATTATGGAGAGGGGTTCAAAAATTTCTTCTGCTATCTCCTTCAGTACTCGGGTGTAATTCATCTGGACATGGAGACTTGAATTCATTTAGATTAGCTAAGTGTTTCCTCACTATCTTTTTGTTTATAGATATCCTGGATTCTTCTATTCCCTTAATAGTACAGTGAAGAACAGCTGAGGTTACATTTCCTTTCTGAGAGAAAACAGATGCAAAATAGGAATTTAAAAGTTCGGCCTTCTCAACATCCTGTCTTACCATTTCATCATTTTCATCCTGTAAAAATCCTATAGCATCTTTGACTTTTCTTTTACTTTTGACATATCCCCAAAATCCTTTATTATTGCTTTTGACATCTCTTGCAAGCCTCAATTCATTGTCAGCTTTAGTTAATCTGATTTGTGCCCTGCAGACAGCATTATATTCTTCTTTAGATATGCCTCCCTCTTTCCATTTTATAAACATTTCTTTCTTCCTTTTTAGCATGTGCTTAAGTTCTGTGTTCATCCATCCTGGTTTCCTTAAATGCTTCCTATTCTTCCCTCTTTTCGGAATTGTTAACGATTGTGCTTTGAGAATTTCATTTTTCAAGATTTCCCATCCTTCCTGGACATTTTTGTCTTTAAGGATATCCAGCCATTGGATCCCTCCAATTCTCTTTCTGAATCCGTTAAAATCTGCCTTTCTGAAAACTAACCTTGACGTCTGAGTCTTCACAGGTCTTCCTCCTCTAGTTATCCAAAATTCTAAAATAGCATGGTCGCTACCTCCTAGGGTCCCAGCCACTTTTACCTCCTCAACCATTTCCTTCCTGTTTATAAGGATTAGATCCAAGGTAGCAGTTCCCCTTGTTTTCTCCCCTACCTTTTGGAAGATAAAGTTGTCAGCAAGAGAGGATAAGAATTTCCTTGACCTGTTAGTTTTGCCTGAGAGAGAATCCCAACAAATGTCTGGATAGTTGAAATCTCCCATGACAACTATGTCATATTTTTTGGAGAACTTGGCCATTTGATGCATAGAGAGTTCATCCATATCTTCAGCTTGCACAGGCGGCCTGTAGTAAATGCCTACAATGGTGTCCTTTCCATTGTTTTGTCCTTGTATTCTTACCCAAACAGTTTCCACAGAACTCCCAGTCTCTGAAGCTTCAATCTCTGTGCATATACGCATTTCTAACATACAATGCGACACCTCCTCCTCGTTTATCAAGTCTGTTTCTTGCAAATAAGTTGTATCCTTCTAGTCTTGTATTCCAATCATGTGTATTGTCCCACCAAGTTTCAGTGATTCCAATGACATCATATTTCTTTTCCTGTGTTAGTAGTTCCAATTCTCCTTGTTTGTTGCCCATGCTTTGTGCATTAGTATAGAAACATTTTAGTTTGTGATTGGTTTCTCTTTCTCCAATATTTTTATTAATTAGATTCTTTTGTCTTTGTTCTTCCTTTCCACTTCTAATAGCAGAGTTCTCAATAGCATTTGTCAGGTGTATGGCTTTTTCTGGTCTTTTGCTTCCCTTCCCATGTTGTTCTAGTTTAGCCCCTGATGAAGCCACCTTTTGTTGTGCGACACGCGTAGGGCACTCCACAAGCTCCCCCTTGTAAGTGGCATTATATAGGGACTATGCAGGCAGGATTTAATCTTGGTCATTTTAGCCTCTTGGCTACACCATGATTGCTATACTTTTCATCTATGCTTAGTACCCTATGGTGTTTATTTTCATGGCTCAGTTGCTTACATTTGTTATCACTTGCATTCATTATTGTACTATAGTCTATTTGGATGGATTATTCAATGGATCATTATGTTTAGTATTACATCTCTGAACATTTCTTCATTGCAGGTATGCTATTGTATGTGATATATTCTAGAGCCTTTTTTATATATGTCCATTTACTGGAGGGAGCTCTTTGGGCTTTATTATAAGCCTTTGTGATAGTTTCATGTCATTGTATGACTTTTTAAATGTTTTTACATGGATGTTGTCTTTTTGTTACCAATAAAATTTGTAATTTTGCAGTGATCCCTGCATTTTGGTCAGTAGCTTTTTCTCCATTTTCTCAGTTTGTGTTTATACTGACTGCTGGTTGATCCGCATATCTTACTCAGTAGTGCCCTCCTGAGTTTTTACATATATATTTGTCAGGTGTATGGCTTTTTCTGGTCTTTTGCTTCCCTTCCCATTTTGTTCTAGTTTAAAGCTCTCCTTACAAGTGTAGCAAGGCGACTTCCAAATACATGTTTTCCAGTCTTCGTAAGGTGCACCCCATCTCTAGCAAGTAGTCCATCGTATAAGTAATTCACTCCGTGATCCAGAAATCCAAATCGTTGCTGACGGCACCATCGACGTAGCCAGTTGTTCACCTGCAGAATCTTATTCCACCTCCTTGTTCCATGGCCATCCACTGGGAGGATGGAAGAGAAGACCACCTGCTGTTGTGAGTTCATTTTCCCCTTCATCACTGAGGCCCGAGGAACTCCCTCTTCTGGTAAGGAGAGGTAGTGAATCTGATTATCAGACACCTGAGATTAATGATGATGACTGGCTGAGTGGAGTCACAGACTGGATATAAGGCTGCATACGCCCATTCTCCCTGCGGGTGATTTCTCTGTGGTATCCTTGGAGTCCAGTCTGAATTCCTGCTCTGCTAAAGCTAAGTTTTCTTCCTTGCTTTTTGCATTTGTGCTTTGCTTTGTTTTTTCTGGATTTCAGCCATTCCCTGCTGGGGTGAGCTGAACTCCTTAGCGCTGTCTCCTGAAAATACCAGAGTGCTGTTTTAGTTTTGAAGCTTAGTTGCTTCAGGGTCTTTTTCCATTTCAGCTTGCTGGCCTATGTTTTTGATAGGGTTTTTTGCCGATTGCAGACAGCAGCTTTCCTTTCCTTTCCTGTTTAGATTAGATTGGGCCCCAACGTTTGCTCAGCCTATCTTTCTATCTGTGTCAGTGTTTTTTCATCTTGCTTCACCGTCATTATATGTGGGGGGCTGCCTTTTACTTTGGGGTCTGCTCTGGGGCAGTTTAGATTTCCCTTTCTATCTTTAGGCTATATAGTCTTCCGGCTGTGTTCGAGAGGTCTAGGGCACCGTAGGAACCCCCCACGGCTACTGCTAGTTGTGTTGATAGGTTCAGGGGTCTGCAATCGGATAGTTGCCAGATCCTCTGGTTTTCTGGACGTAGCTTCTATTTTTGTGTCTGCCTCCTACGGTCACTCAATCATAACAGAATCACCCGCCTGACCGCAGATCCTAGGGTACTCAATAGCAGGAAAGAATTGCAAAAAAAAAAAAAAAAAAAGTGTGTATATTTTTTACTCTATATCTCTGAGGCCGTAGGGGGAATTTTTTTTTTCTCTCAATGGAGATAAAGCAATTGTCTGATCGTGTGGAGCAGCTCGCTGCGGAAGTGTGGGGAATTTCCGCCTACCTTGCTCATTCACATGCTGCTGAACCAAAGATTCCTACACCTGATGTATTTTGTGGTGATCGGTCTAAATTTTTGAATTTCAAAAATAATTGTAAATTATTTTTTGCCTTGAAGCCTAACTCGTCAGGGAGCTCCGCGCAGCAGGTTAAAATTGTCATCTCTTTGCTGCGTGGCGATCCCCAGGATTGGGCGTTTTCTTTGAAACCAGATGATCCTATTCTGACTAATGTGAACGCATTCTTTCAAGCCTTGGGCTTGTTGTATGATGAACCTAATGCCATTGATCAGGCTGAAAAGACCCTGCTGGCATTGAATCAGGGTCGAGATGCTGCAGAATTGTACTGTCAAAAATTCCGAAAGTGGGCGGTACATACTACTTGGAATGATAATGCCTTGGCTGCTCTCTTTCGGAAGGGTTTGTCAGAAGCCGTAAAAGATACTATGGTGGGATTTCCTGTTCCCTCTGGTCTTGACGATTCTATGTCATTAGCCATTCAGGTTGATCGGCGTTTGCGCGAACGCAAGACTGCACGAGAAGTGTTGCCACCTGTTGAATAAATGACTGAACCTATGCAATGTGATAGAGTTTTCTCCAGAGAGCAGCGTCAGGAGTTCAGAAGGCGTAATAAGTTGTGCTTTTTCTGTGGAGATACCTCGCATATTATTTCTATCTGTCCTAAACGAGAGAAACGCTTTGCACACACGTTTTCTGTTGGTGGTGTTCAACCTAAGTTTCTTCTGGCAATTACTCTGATCTGCTCCCTGTCCACATTTTCCGCCAAGGCATTTGTGGATTCGGGAGCCGCTCTAAACCTAATGGACTTGGATTTTGCTAAACGTTGTGGATTTCCTATGACACCTCTGCGGACGCTTATCCCTTTGAGGGGGATTGATGCTACACCTTTGGCAAAAGATAAACCTCAGTTTTGGACCCAGGTGGTAATGCGGGTCGCCCCAGACCATCAGGAAAATTGCAGATTTTTGGTGTTGCATAATCTGCATGATACCATTGTTCTGGGGTTTCCCTGGTTACAAATCCATAATCCAGTTCTGGATTGGAAATCTTTGTCTGTGGTGAGTTGGGGTTGTCGGTGTGCCCTTAGTGATGCTCCTGTTTTCTCCACCTCTCCCCAGTCATATGATGTTCCTGACTATTTGGCTGACTTTTATGATGTATTTAGTGAGAATGAGTCTGCGTCTTTGCCTCCTCATAGGAGTTATGACTGTGCTATTGAGCTGAACCCGGGGTGTAAATTCCCCAAGGGTCGGCTTTTCAATTTATCTGTACCCGAGCACGAGGTTATGCGATCCTATATTAAGGAGGCGTTGGAGAAGGGTCATATTAGACCATCCTCTTCACCCTTAGGTGCTGGGCTTTTTTTTGTAGCCAAAAAGGATGGATCATTAAAACCTTGTATTGATTATCGTGCCCTCAACAAGATTACTGTTAAATATCAGTATCCGTTACCCCTGATTTCGGATCTATTCTCCAGAGTTAAAGGTGCTTGCTGGTTTACCAAGCTTGACCTCAGGGGGGCGTATAATCTTATTCGCATTAAGCATGGGGATGAATGGAAGACGGCGTATAATACTCCGGAGGGACATTTTGAGTACCTGGTGATGCCTTTTGGGCTCACTAATGCCCCTTCTGTCTTCCAGTGCTTCATGAACGATATTTTCCGAGATTTTGTGGATACATTTTTGATTATCTATCTGGATGATATTTTGATCTTCTCCAAGGATTGGGATTCTCATGTGGAACATGTTCGGACTGTGTTCCGGATCTTGAGGGAGAATTCCATGTATGTCAAGGGATCTAAATGCCTTTTTGGGGTACAGAGGATTTCATTTTTGGGATTTGTCTCCGTCAACTATTGAAATGGATCCAGCCAAGGTACAGGCCATTTATGATTGGGTTCAGCCCACTTCTTTGAAGGCCCTCCAGAAGTTTTTGGGTTTTGCTAATTTTTATCGGAAATTTATAGCAAAATTTTCTAGTATTGCCAAGCCATTGACTGATTTGACTAAGAAGGGTGCTGATGTGTTAAATTGGTCTCCGGAGGCTGTTTCTTCCTTTCAGGAGTTGAAGCGAAGATTCACCTCCGCCCCGGTTTTGCGGCAACCTGATGTCTCACTTCCGTTCCAGGTAGAGGTGGATGCTTCTGAGATTGGTGCAGGAGCTGTTTTGTCCCAAAAGGATCCTGTAACATCTAAAATGAATCCCTGCTCTTTCTTTTCCCGAAAGTTCTCTCCATCTGAACATAACTATGACGTGGGGAATCGGGAACTGTTGGCCATGAAATGGGCATTTGAGGAGTGGAGACATTGGTTGGAGGGAGCCAAGCATCAAGTCATGGTCCTCACCGACCACAAGAATTTGATTTACCTAGAGTCTGCTAAGCGCTTGAACCCTAGACAGGCTAGGTGGGCCTTGTTTTTTACACGTTTTGATTTTGTGGTTTTTTTTCTTCCTGGAACTAAGAATGTCAAGGCAGACGCACTCTCTAGGAGTTTCTTTGCTGATTCTCCTGTGGTGACCAAGCCTGCTACCATCTTAGGCGAAGGGGTAGTTCTTTCTGCCATCTCGCCCGATTTGAGACGTGCTCTGGAAGAATTCCAGAGAGACAAGCCTGAGAGTTGTCCCAGTGGAAAGTTGTATGTTCCTGACCAGTGGAGGAAGAGAGTGATGTCTGAAGTTCCTTGCTCTGCTTTGGCTGGTCATCCAGGTATTTTTGGTACTAGAGATCTTGTGAGTCGGTCTTATTGGTGGCCCTCCTTGTCTCGTGATGTCAGGAATTTTGTGCAGTCCTGTGGGACTTGCTCCCGGTCTAAATCATGCTCCCGCTCTAGTGGGTTGTTGATGCCTTTGCCTGTCCCCAAGAGGCCATGGACCCATATTTCAATGGATTTCATCTCCGATATGTCTGTCTCTCAAAGGATGACTGTTATTTGGGTGATTTGTGATAGGTTCTCTAAGATGGTTCATCTTGTACCACTCCCTAAGTTGCCGTCTTCCTCTGAGTTGGTGCCCCTGTTTTTGCAACAGGTGGTTCGCTTGCACGGGATTCCTGAGAACATTGTGTCTGACAGAGGAGTTCAGTTTGTGTCTAGATTTTCTTTCTGTTCCAAGCTGGGAATTCAGTTGTCCTTCTCCTCTGCCTTTCACCCTCAGACCAATGGGCAGACAGAGAGAACAAACCAGACCTTGGAGTCATATTTGAGATGTTTTATTTCCGCTGATCAGGATGATTGGGTTTCATTTTTACCCTTGGCCGAATTTGCTTTAAATAACAGAGCTAGTTCTGCCACTTTGATGTCACTTTTTTTTGTAACTTTGGGTTTCATCCTCGATTTTCTTCAGGGTAGGTGGAGCCGTCTGCCTGCCCAGGGGTTGACACTGTGGTGGAGAGAATGCACCAGATCTGGGACCAAGTGGTGGATAAGTTATCTCTCCCCCAGGAAAAGGCCCAGCGGTTTTCCAACCGACATAGGACCATTGGTCCCCAGTTTAAGGTTGGTGATTTGGTGTGGTTATCATCAAAAAATATTGCTATGAAGGTGGCTTCTCCTAAGTTTAAGCCTAGATTTATTGGACCTTACAAGATTTTGGAGATTATTAATCCGGTCTCTTTTCATTTGGCTCTTCCTGTCACATTTAAAATCCATAATGTGTTTCATAAGTCCTTGTTGAAGAGATTTGTTGAACCTGTTGTTCCGGGAGTGGCACCTCCAGACCCTGTATTGGTTGAAGGTAACATTGAATATGAGGTAGAGAAAGTACTGGATTTTCGTCTGGCTAGACGGAGACTCCAGTATTTGGTTAAGTGGAAGGGTTATGGTCAGGAGGATAATTCCTGGGTCTCTGCCTCTGATGTTCATGCTAAAAGACTGGTGCGTGCCTTACATCAGGCACACCCTGATCGCCCTGGTGGCGTGGTTGAGGGTTCGGTGACCCCTCCTCAAGGGGGATGTACTGTTGTGAGTTCATTTTCCTCTTCATCACTGAGGCCCGAGGAACTCCCTCTTCTGGTAAGGAGAGGTAGTGAGTCTGATTATCAGACACCTGAGATTAATGATGATGACTGGCTGAGTGGAGTCACAGACTGGATTTAAGGCTGCATACGCCCATTCTCCCTGTGGGTGATTTCTCTGTGGTATCCTTGGAGTCCAGTCTGAATTCCTGCTCTGCTAAAGCTAAGTTTTCTTCCTTGCTTTTTGCTTTGCTTTGTTTTTTCTGGATTTCAGCCATCCCCTGCTGGGGTGAGCTGAACTCCTTAGCGCTGTCTCCTGAAAATACCAGAGTGCTGTTTTAGTTTTGAAGCTTAGTTGCTTCAGGGTCTTTTTCCATTTCAGCTTGCTGGCCTATGTTTTTGATAGGGTTTTTTGCCGATTGCAGACAGCAGCTTTCCTTTCCTTTCCTGTTTAGATTAGATAGGGCCCCAACGTTTGCTCAGCCTCTCTTTCTATCTGTGTCAGTGTTTTTTCATCTTGCTTCACCGTCATTATATGTAGGGGGGCTGCCTTTTACTTTGGGGTCTGCTCTGGGGCAGTTTAGATTTCCCTTTCTATCTTTAGGCTATATAGTCTTCCGGCTGTGTTCGAGGGGTCTAGGGCACCGTAGGTACCCCCCACGGCTACTGCTAGTTGTGTTGTTAGGTTCAGGGGTCTGCAATCGGATAGTTGCCAGCTCCTCTGGTTTTCTGGACGTAGCTTCTATTTTTGTGTCTGCCTCCTACGGTCACTCAATCATAACAACCTGCGCTCCCAGATCTTTCACTTTCTTGCCTAAGTCTTCAAAGTCTCTGCAGATGGTTTCCAGGTCGTTTCTTGCGGTGTCATTTGTCCCCACATGTAGTAGCAGGAATGGGTAGTCATCTGTAGGTCTGAAGAGTCCTGATATCCTGTCAGAGACATCTTTAATTTTTGCACCTGGAAGACAGCACATTTCTCTTATGTTATATCCGGTCTGCAGATAGCGGCCTCTGTTCCTCTCAACAGGGAATCCCCCATGACCACCACTCTCCGTTTCTTCTTCACAACATTTTTCTTTCTCCATCCAGGAGGACTCTGAAGGCGTACAAGGTTGCTGTTTGTGGGCAAAGTCTTATCCTGATGTATTTCTTCATCGTTTTCCTGCGTGAGAGCCTGGTACTGGTTCCTGAGCAGTATGGGTGCTGACTGCCTCCTGATCCTCCTGCTTCTCCGGGTCACATGTCTCCATTCCTCTGTTTCTTCAGGTGCACTTCGAATTTCTTCTCTTTCTGTAACATGAAGAGATAATTCTGCTCTGTCCAAGAACTCTTCACCTTCCTTAATGATCTTCAACGTAGCTAACCTCTCTTCGAGATTTTGCAACTTTTCCTCCAACAGGGACACAAGCTTGCATTTGTGGCATGTGAAGTTTGGCTTTTCCACTGGTAAATCTGTGAACATGTAGCAAGAAATGCAGCTCACCAAATGGCTCCTGGCCTCTTCCATATTGAGATTTCTTAAAAAGGATGAAAGATGAGCCAAAATTCTGATTTCCTCTTTTCAGCTGCAACGGCCAAAACCCAGTGATCGTTGAGCTCACGGAGACTCTTCACTTATCCCAGAAGGCACTGGGAATATGCAAATGATCTCCTCAGGACTCTTCCCCTGGTTTTGTGATAAAGCTGTGATGTGGAGGACGTGTTCACACGTAGCGTAAATGCTGCGTTCTTTCTTCTGTAAATGTCTGACCCAGATGACGTAGTGACAATCTTCCCTGATTATTGTGCGTTTGCTGCGTTTCTTCTTTTTTGCATTTTTCTCCATATTTGATGTTTTTGGCAGATATGAAGCCGCATTTAACACTCGTTTAATAGTACAGAGAAGCTTTGATTCTGCGCTTATAAATGTGACGGCGGTTTTCTCTTCATACATTTTTTCTCTTAATACGTTTTTTTCAGAAGAAGCCTATAAAGGGAAAACGCATCAAAGCCCCAGAGGTCCGCAGGGTCTTCAGACCACAGAGAGCGCAGATTTCATGGAATCACGCCCACTTTGCTATGAAGTTTAGACCGTGTTCACATGTAGAGTAAATGCTGCGGATTTTCTGCTGCATTTAATTGTCCAAGCAAAGTGGATGAGATTTCATGAGAACTGCGGCGCTATTAGGCTATGTGCACACGGTGCAGATTCTGCTGTGGAATTTTTCGCGCAGATTTTGTTAAATCTGCAGGTAAAATGACCTGTGTTTTACCTGCAGTTTTAGTGCAGATTTAGTGCAGTTTTTGTGTGGATTTCCCCTGCGGTTTTCCACCTGCAGATTTCTATATTGGAGCAGGTGGAAAACTGCAGGAAAAACCGCACAAAAGAAGCGACATGCTGCTTCTTTAGGCTATGTGCACACGGTGCGGATTCTTCTGCAGTTCAGCAGCAGATTTGGCCCAGCAGAACTGCAAGTGATGTACAGTACCATTTAAGGCTATGTAAAACAAAAACTGCTGTGCACATGCAGATTTTTCTGTGCAGATTTGGTGCGGATTTCTGCAGCATGTCACTTCTTTTGTGCAGTTCTGCTGCAGTTTTAGGCCATGTGCACACGGTGCAGATTTCCTGCGGATCCGCAGCGGATTTTTCCGCGCAGAAACGCTGCAGATCCGCACTGTGATTTACAGTACAATGTAAATAAATTAAAAAAAAAAAACCCTGTGCAGACGGTGCGGAAAAATCAGAGCAGATTTGCTGCAGTTTTAAAAGAAGTGCATGTGACTTCTTTTGTGCGGTTTTCCACCTGCCAAATTCTCCAAATCCACAGGGGGAAAACCGCAGTGGAAAACCGCACAAAAACCACAGGATAAATGCAGGTCATTTGACCTGCGGATTTCTTAAAATCCACGCGGAAAAATCCGTGGGTGGAGCCACACCGTGTGCACTTAGGCCATGTGCACACGATGCAGATTTCCTGCGGATCCGCAGCGGATTTTTCCGCGCAGAAACACTGCAGATCCGCAGTGTGATGTACAGTAGCATGTTAATCAATAGAAAAAAAAACGCTGTGCAGACACTGCGGATTTTTCCGCGCGGTTTTCTTGTGGTTCAAAATATGCAGCATGTCACTTCTTTTGTGCAGTTTTCCACCTGCTCCATTCTCCAAATCCGCAGTGGAAAACCGCAAAAAAGCCGCAAGAAAACCGCAAAAAAAAGAGAAGAAATCCGCAGGAAAAATGCAGGTAATTTGACCTGCGGATTTCTTCAATTCTGCGCGGAAAAATCCGCAGGGCAAAAAAGTACGTGTGCACTTAGCCTTACATCTGCTCCATTATAGAAATCTGCAGGTGGAAAACTGCAGGGGAAATCCAAACAAAAACTGCACTAAATCTGCAGGTAAAATGCCGGTCATTTTACCTGCGGATTTAACAACAGAATCTGCAATGTGTGCACACGAGGCAGATTTCCAGCGGATCCGCAGCGGATTTTACCGCGCAGAAACGTTGCATATCTGCATTGTGATGTACAGTAGCTTTAAAATGAATGGAAAAAAAAAAAACTGCTGCGGATTTTTCCACGCGGTTTTCCTGCGGTACAAAATCCGCAGCATGTTACTTCTTTTGTGCGGTTTTCTATCTCCCCTGTCACCAAATCCGCAGGGGGAAAACCGCAATGGAAAACCGGACAAAAACCGCAAGAAAACCGCGTGAAAAATGGAAGAAATCCGCAGGAAAAATGCAGGTCATTTGACCTGCGGTTTTCTTCCATTCTGCACGGAAAAATCCACAGGGCTCAAAACTCCGTCTGCACTCAGCCTTATTCTGCACCAAATCTGCGCAGAAAAATCTGCAGCATGTGCACAGCCTTTTTTGTTTTACATAGCCTTAAATGGTACTGTACATCACGTGCAGTTCTGCTGCTTTTCTGCTGCAGTTCTGCAGGGCCAAATCTGCTGCAGAACTGCACAGAATCTGCACCGTGTGCACAGGGCCTTAAACTCCAACAATCAGTATCTTCCATGATGTTAGGCTATGTGCACACACTGCGGATTCACCTGCGGGTTTTTTCCTGCGGAACCGCAGGTAAAGCCGCAGGTAAAGTGACCTGCGTTTTTGCTGCGGTTTGGCCTGCGGTTTCACACCTCTACTATGTTAAAGGTGTGAAACCGCAGCAGAATCCGCAGAAACAATTGACATGCTGCGGAAAAAAACCTGCAGCTTTTCCGCAGGTAAAAAACCGCAGCGTGAGCACTGCGGTTTTGAAAACCCATAGGCTAACATGGTAAAGTACCATGTCTGCGAAACTGCTGCAGTTCTGCAGGGCCAAAACCGCAGCAGAACCGCAGCAAAAACTGCAGCGTGTGCACATGGCCTAAGGCTGAGTGCAGTCGTACTTTTTTGCCCTGCGGATTTTTCCGTGCAGAATGGAAGAAAACCGCAGGTCAAATGACCTGCATTTTTCCTGCGGATTTCTTCCATTTTTCACGCGGTTTTCTTGCGGTTTTTGTGCGGTTTTCCATTGCGGTTTTCCCCCTGTGGATTTGGTGACAGGGGAGATGGAAAACCGCACAAAAGAAGTGACATGCTGCGGATTTTGTACCGCGGGAAAACCGCGCGGAAAAATCTGCAGCGTCTGCACAGCGTTTTTTTTTTTCATTCATTTTAAAGGTACTGTAAATCACTTTGCGGATCTGCAGCGTTTCTGCGCGGTAAAATCCGCTGCGGATCCACTGCAAATCTGCATCGTGTGCACACAGCCTAAGGCCATGTGCACACGATGCATTTTTCCTGTGGATCCGCAGCGGATTTTACCGCGCAGAAACGCTGAAGATCCGCAAAGTGATTTACAGTAGCATGTAAATCAATGGAAAAAAAACCCGCTGTGCAGACGCTGCGTTTTTTTCCACACGGTTTTTGTGCGGTACAAAAAATGCAGCATGTCACTTCTTTTGTGCGGTTTTCCACCTGCTCCATTCTCCAAATCCATAGGGGGAAATCTGCAGGGGAAAACCACACAAAAACCGCAATAAAAAAGGAAGAAATCCGCAGGAAAAATGCCGGTCATTTGACCTACGGATTTCTTCAAATCTGTACGGAAAAATCCGCAGGAGGAAAATCACCGTGTGCAGTTAGCCTAAGGCTAAGTGCACACGTAGCAGAAATTTTCTGCTGAAAAACAGGACTACCTTCCCAGAAACCGTGCATTTTTTTCTGCGTGTTTTCCGCGCGTTTCATGGAAAAAGCAGGAAATGCGTAAAAAAACGCGAAATTTATGAGCATGCTGCGTTTTTTACCGCAATGTTTTTTTTGCAGTAAAAAACGCATCAATGTGCACAAAAAGTGCAAAATGCATAGAAATGAATGGGAAGCTTCTTCTTCGTGTTTTTCCCACAGATTTTTTGGCAAATCCACGGGAAAAACCGCGAAAAAACCGCTGTGTGTGAACACAGCCTAACAGTCAGTATTCCTCTAGATTCTCGTCTCTCCGCCTGGTTACAGCTGTTCTTCCTTTCTCCCCTTTTCTTTCCTCGCCTTTCCCATTCCTTCTCTTCCCCTCCCGCCTCTTAAATGTTTTATACATAAGGTATTACATGTGTCCCGTAACCCCTTTCCCGGCCTATCCGGTGCAGACCAATCTTTTCCATTTTCTTTCTATCCCTTTCATTTTTCCCTTTTCCCCATTTTCCTTAACCCCTTCACGACTGTACTAGTACAGTGCAGGTAGCTTCTCTCCCTTTGATGTCGGCTCCGGCGGTGAGCCCGCATCTTTCCCAGCACACGTCAGTACAAGTGAGGTATTCTGCTACATACAGGAGATCTGATCATCGCCTGTATGTAGCAGAGCCGACCGAGTTATGGCAGCTTCTAGTCTGCCATGGAAACTATTGAAGCAGGCCAAAAGGGAAAAAAAGTTTTTAAAAATATTTAAAAAATATAAAAGTTCAAATCCCCCCCCCCGCAACCTGTTGCAATTTCGTGCGCTCGGCGCAGCGTCAAAAGGACGCGTGCGGCGCCAAACGCATACCTGCGCACGACGTGCGTCCTCAGTGCTAAAGATAGGGGACGCATGCAGCGTCATGCTCCTGTAGGCGGAGCTACTAGCGGAGGCCGTGCGCAGGCCGACGCTGCGGCCTTAAACGCAAATGTGAAACCACCCTTACTGGGTATTTATAATCTGTCTCTCCCCTTTTTCTTTACCCCATTTATGTAAATAAATCCTTAATAAAAACTACTTTACCATAAAAGGCGCCCGCTGGGCGCCCAAGGCACGCGGCTGATCTGTGCCGATTTGGGGATTTTTTCTCTCTAATAAAATCGCAGGTAAAAAACTGCAGAAACTTTATTAAGTGCAGAATCAAAGCTTTTCTGTCCTCTAAAAAGCTCAATAAAAACGCGACTTCACCTCTGCACCAAGAACGCATCAAATAAGGGGGAGAAGATCGTTATTGTAGATGGTGCGGATCCTGCAGAAAACAAAAAACACCGTATTTCTGCAGTGTGTGAACACGGCCTTACAGACACAAATAAGCCGGATGTCGTATAGTGACGCTACATAAAGAGGAGAACGTTCTGGAGGCTCCGACTGTGAATGAAGGCACAAAAAATAATCCCCAGGTCCCACGCACGCTGGACCAGACAGCCATGAATCCACCTGCTCATCTCTAGTCCCAACTGTCCCGGATACAGCGGACAGTCCCGGATTTGGGTCTACACCCTGCAGTCTCAGGCGTCTGCTGAATTTCCCTCACTACCAGCGTCCCTCTGACAACTCCTCCTGCCGGGGGAGAAAGCAGAGGTAAGTGGCCGTGGATTAGGGTGAGGCCAAAATTTGCTGCTATGTGCGCCGCATGATCTGTGCCTCTATCTGTGCTTCAAAAGTTGTGAGGTGTGCACAGTTACTTGGTGTAACACTGGTGGATGTGGACCCACTGCACCATCGGCCAGGCTTACTCTAGAGAGGTGTAACTAGGTGTCCACCAGGACTTCACTAGGGCTACTGGTGGAGAGGATAGGCTGGACAGCTGGTAGACACCAGGAACTACTCCAGGGTAGTCCCCAAGACAACCTCAGCTGATTGGTGGGTCAGAGACATGTGTGAGGTACAACAGGCAAAGTGAACTGCCTAAGAACCAACATCCAGCAGAGAGCAGCTGGTGGAGCTGCCTAATATAGAACCTGCCGGCACGGGATAGGCTGGGGAACCTAATCTGTGAAGGACACAGCAGGGTTAAATTCCTGTAGAGACTGGCCAATCCCCCAAGGCTAAATGGAGGCAACATGCTGAGAAGCTGCAGTCACCATAGTGAGTAGGGAGGCGCTGAGAGGCCATGTGAGGCACCACCATAACACCTGGTTAGGAGCCCACTCAGATGTCCCTGAGCTGAACCCTGCGCTGCACCTCGGAACAAATGTAATATTATCTTCACAGCCAAGTGGTAAAGAAATCAGTGACACCTGTAAGATAAAAATGCCCATTACTCACTTAGATGACTTCCCTGAGGGGTACAGTGTCTGAAATGGGGTCACTTTAGGGGGTCGTATGTTGTCCACAAACATCGGGGGCTTTACATTTGGCCCCACAAGAGAGAACTGCCAAATTAGTGCTCCAAAAGCAAAACAGTGACTCTCCCCATTGGAACCCGGCCGTGTGCAATCATTCCTGGCCTCAGGTTTATGGAGAAATTTCTGTGTAACCTGTGGCTCCATTTTGACTCTAGGAGGGAGAGAAAAAAGCACCACTGCATGATAGCGCACACTGACGCAGAGGTCCTCTTTATCTCAACCATTACAACGCTTGGATTTGGGACATTTTTCATGTGGACTTCCTCTATTGAGAGTTCCTTGCCTCTTAGTGAAGGATACATTATCCCAGTATTTACCTTATATAATAGAGAACTGTAAGGCCGATGTTAGGATCTTTTGGTCTATGAGTATTTTGTTCTGGCTCTTTTTTATCCTTCTACCAAGATGGACTCCGGTTTACCCGAGATTTTCCTGCCGGTGTTAGACAGGGGGACCACTTTATGCCAATGATTAGAACCTTGGGTTTGGGTTACTTCCTATTGGGACTTATTCTATTCAAGAGTTACCTCCATTCACATGGAATAACATATTGTCCTACTATCTAGCTTACACAATTGAGGATGAGAGTGGTGGATAGTTCCTACTGGCTCACGAGGACTCTGCTTCTGGTTATTCTTGGAACTGTTAGGTGTGCAGATAGGGGGAATCCCTCTTCTAGTTTTCCTAACCTTATCTTGGGTCTATTAGGAGGGATATATCACGATAGTACACACTTTTCAGTATGCAACAGTTTATATATGTTTTTTGTGGGCGATATGTGTGTCTTTCCTCTATTCGGATTTGATGGGGTATTCCCGGCTCACTTTTGGCCACACTGTCCCTCAAATATGGGGTATATGTATATACTCTTTCAATAATAAATCTGTAGCTATGACTGTATTGCTCAGTTATTATCCCCCCCCTTATGGTTTCCATTGATGGCCTGGCTGTTCCTTGCATGGCAGCCCTTTCCCAGGGAGTGCTGTGCTATTCCTTGTTATTGGATTGTTGATATTGGATATATATAGGCCTTTTTGATGCACTTTTTCATAGGATTTTACCTTGAGACATTCTAATGCGTATCTTTGCCATAAATCATTGATTTCGGATCTATATATAGGCCTCTTGATGCACTTTTTCACAGGATTGCACCTTGAAATACTCTAGTGCGTATGTTGGCCATAAATTATTGTTATAGACATCATTTCATTTTTCCATCAATTAGATCCTGGATGTATTAGAGAGTTTTCTGTCCTGGATCATTCATTATTAAATGGTCATCATTATTATAATGGTACATATATATATATATGTTTTTGTATTTATGTGCTGTTGTCCTCCTTGTCTGTGTGTCTATGTATGTCCAGTCCATTTGTGTCTTTGTCTCCCGGGAGCTGCGCGCACTTTCATACATCAATATGAGCTCACTACTGGTTGGCTTAGCGCATGCGCGATTCTAATGCGGCTCAGGCATCTAGGCCTGCGTTCCACTAGACGCAAGCGCTGTATGAATGTCAGCGTGAGCCTCCTATAGGCCGGCATGGCGCATGCACGGTTGTAATGCGGCCTAAATGTTTGGGCCCTGCGCTCATGACCGGGACGCCGGTTTTTTTCACTCCCGGTTCATTCTAATGAGAGGATGTCCCCAGCACACCGGAACATCTTTATGGACACCTGCAAGGTATTTAAGCCCTATGGATCATCATCTCCATACTTCCCCTGACGAAACCGTACAGGTTACGGCGATACGCGTGGGGTCATGGTCTAGGGCTTGGCATCCATGGATCTGCATTCTATTTGTGGCATATGATCTCTTCTGGTAATATTATTACTTTTTAGCTCCCCCTCCTTGGCTCTTTTACTGGGCTACTTGCATATTCAAGGTCGGACTCTTGCCTCTTGGTGACCTGGACTCATTGTAGTCCTGGCTAGATTGTATCAGGGGGCCCTATTGAGTTTAATGGTCTTTATGGCAGTTTTGGTCATGATTCTATATTGGTTGACCACACTATGCTTAGGGTCTTGTAAGTCCTCCTGAGCCATAGTAGCAGGGAGAGTGTATTATATCACCTTAAATTGGACCTATTTATATATTGTGTATGTCTTTATGCTAACATGTTTTCTGTATTGTAGACATCATGGAAGCCATAGTCTTGTGATTTTACTTATGTTTTAATTTTACATAATTCCGTGTATCAATATAGATTATTTCATTATATTATAATCTATCTCTGGGTCAGTGTGCGCTATCATGCAGTGGTGCTTCTCTCTCTCCCTCCTCTACTTGTTATTTCTACTGCTGCTGTACCTGGCCATATGAATGATTTTGTGATGGTATCAAATAGTTTACTGTGCCCAGAAATCTCCTTGTTTTCCATTTTCACTCTGTGAAATTTAAAAATTTGAGTCTAAAACATTACACCTCGTACACACAGGGCTCCGCTCCGTACACCTCGTACACACACGGCTCCGCTCCGTACACCTCGTACACACGCGGCTCGGCTCCGTACACCTCGTACACACGCGGCTCGGCTCCGTACACCTCGTACACGCGCGGCTCGGCTCCGTACACCTCGTACACGCGCGGCTCGGCTCCGTACACCTCGTACACGCGCGGCTCGGCTCCGTACACCTCGTACACGCGCGGCTCGGCTCCGTACACCTCGTACACGCGCGGCTCGGCTCCGTACACCTCGTACACGCGCGGCTCGGCTCCGTACACCTCGTACACGCGCGGCTCGGCTCCGTACACCTCGTACACGCGCGGCTCGGCTCCGTACACCTCGTACACGCGCGGCTCGGCTCCGTACACCTCGTACACGCGCGGCTCGGCTCCGTACACCTCGTACACGCGCGGCTCGGCTCCGTACACCTCGTACACGCGCGGCTCGGCTCCGTACACCTCGTACACGCGCGGCTCGGCTCCGTACACCTCGTACACGCGCGGCTCGGCTCCGTACACCTCGTACACGCGCGGCTCGGCTCCGTACACCTCGTACACGCGCGGCTCGGCTCCGTACACCTCGTACACGCGCGGCTCGGCTCCGTACACCTCGTACACGCGCGGCTCGGCTCCGTACACCTCGTACACGCGCGGCTCGGCTCCGTACACCTCGTACACGCGCGGCTCGGCTCCGTACACCTCGTACACGCGCGGCTCGGCTCCGTACACCTCGCACACGCGCGGCTCGGCTCCGTACACCTCGCACACGCGCGGCTCGGCTCCGTACACCTCGCACACGCGCGGCTCGGCTCCGTACACCTCGCACACGCGCGGCTCGGCTCCGTACACCTCGCACACGCGCGGCTCGGCTCCGTACACCTCGCACACGCGCGGCTCGGCTCCGTACACCTCGCACACGCGCGGCTCGGCTCCGTACACCTCGCACACGCGCGGCTCGGCTCCGTACACCTCGCACACGCGCGGCTCGGCTCCGTACACCTCGCACACGCGCGGCTCGGCTCCGTACACCTCGCACACGCGCGGCTCGGCTCCGTACACCTCGCACACGCGCGGCTCGGCTCCGCACACCTCGCACACGCGCGGCTCGGCTCCGCACACCTCGCACACGCGCGGCTCGGCTCCGCACACCTCGCACACGCGCGGCTCGGCTCCGCACACCTCGCACACGCGCGGCTCGGCTCCGCACACCTCGCACACGCGCGGCTCGGCTCCGCACACCTCGCACACGCGCGGCTCGGCTCCGCACACCTCGCACACGCGCGGCTCGGCTCCGCACACCTCGCACACGCGCGGCTCGGCTCCGCACACCTCGCACACGCGCGGCTCGGCTCCGCACACCTCGCACACGCGCGGCTCGGCTCCGCACACCTCGCACACGCGCGGCTCGGCTCCGCACACCTCGCACACGCGCGGCTCGGCTCCGCACACCTCGCACACGCGCGGCTCGGCTCCGCACACCTCGCACACGCGCGGCTCGGCTCCGCACACCTCGCACACGCGCGGCTCGGCTCCGCACACCTCGCACACGCGCGGCTCGGCTCCGCACACCTCGCACACGCGCGGCTCGGCTCCGCACACCTCGCACACGCGCGGCTCGGCTCCGCACACCTCGCACACGCGCGGCTCGGCTCCGCACACCTCGCACACGCGCGGCTCGGCTCCGCACACCTCGCACACGCGCGGCTCGGCTCCGCACACCTCGCACACGCGCGGCTCGGCTCCGTACACCTCGCACACGCTCGGCTCCGTACACCTCGCACACACGCGGCTCTGCTACATCCACCCTGTAAACCCCTCCTGACCCCACACATAAACTTCCCCTCATCCAGCACCATGACAACCAGCACAGCAGAGTCCTGCACACACTGAGGCCCCTGATCATGTGACCCCTGACTCCTCCCCTCCTGTGACCTCATCACAGGTCCTGTGCACAGAGCAGTCATATATGTGGCAGAGGCTCCTGGACCTTCTGCTTTCTGGGCCGGTTCCTCCTGTGAGTCCTATTAACCCTTTCGCTCCCTGTCTTCTCCTTTCTGACAGGACAATCTCTGAATTCGGACAGTGTGACAGGAATTTCAGCAATGTGGAAGGAAGAAATGACAATTTTCCTGTTTTCCTCACAGAAATGTGACTTTCCCCCCAATGTATCATTGTCCTAAAGGTGACAGGAGCGCTGAGGCCGCACAGTGCGCCGTGTCTCCTGAGTGCCGATACCCCACAGGTTCGGGAGGGAAGGGGCGCCATTGTGGCTGGGATAGACGGCGGACGCCGTGTGACGTGTGAAGAGCGCTGACACCAGAACAGCAGAGACCCCACAAGTGGCCCCATGTTACCCCCTCCACCTCTGGGGGCTCATCTAGGGGGCAGGGAGGATTATTAACCCTCAGGGGGCACAGAATTGTGTAACATTGAGCGGAGGAATGAAATGTTCCCACTAAAATGTCGCTCCGTCCCCAAGTCTGTAATTATCACATGGGAGAAGAGGAGAAAACAGAAACCACTTGTTCCACAATTTCCCCTGAGCGCCGATACCCCATAAGGGGCCGGACACTCCTCAGGAGGGAAGGAGCGCCGTCTGACAGGGCAGAGTCTGCTCTTATGGTGTTAGGGGCCATGTCACATTATCAGAGCCCCCAATAAGAGGCGCCATGTTACACCCGCCACCTCTCAATTACTCATCTGTGTCCCAGAATTTTATACCATTGGGCGATGAGGAAAAAATAATTACATTTTACCACAAAAAATAGTTTTCTCCCCAGAGCAGCCATAGAAGCTGTCAGTGCTGAGAGAGACTGGATTGTTGCAGCTGCCTGAAGAAGGAGCCGCTGTGCTCTGCAAGCTGCAAACATACTATTATCTGGTTATAAAGGTGTCACTCCGAGAATAGTTATATCATCATTGGGCAGAAAAGTCTTCACATCCATCTTGTAATATAGGAAAGCCTAAGGCCAGAAATAAACCCCATAAATCACTGTACATGGAGACTTTGGGATCAGATCATTTCTGTCCGTTGTGTTTGTGGAAACTAAAAATCTTTTCTAAAAGCCTCAAACTTCTGTGTGTGACTCAGAGCTGAGATCTAACGTGAGAGAAGATTCCAGTGCGGGGAAGACGGGAAACCTTCATATAGACGGCCGGTGGGGATGGAGTCAGTGACCGACTCTGGCCAAATCTGTCTCTAGAGCCGCAGTAGAAGATGAAGATGTCGTCCTCATCATGAAGGAGTTATTTCTCATGTCGTGTGTAATGAATCTCTCCTGCAGTATTACTAATGCCGATTCCAGTGTCGGTAATGAGACGAGAATTAGCGTTATGGAAGATGAGTCTATGAGGAACGTGTTCAGCTGCCGACTCCGAGGAGGAAACTGCTTGTTGTCTGTGGCCTAAATATATAGGTTTTATTAGTAGATGTCAGGGAAGAAAACTAAACCCTGTAAGATAATAAATCTCCTCATATGTTTCCCTTATTATCTCCAGTAATTGTATTATTACACAGGATTCTTATGATGTTACATCGGATCATCTTCTCATTCAGGTCTCTACAATATCGGATCCTCTCACTGAAGATCTTCTACAGAAGAGAATTTTCCTGATTTCCCCATCAAGGATGGATATGGACAGAGACAAGATGGCGGAGAGGATATTACACCTCACCCTAGAGATCCTCTTCCGTCTCACTGGAGAGGTGAGAGATTCTGATGACGTCACATTACATCATTCTTATCTGTGGGAATAACAGATGGACAGAACTGGAGAGGACTCTGGAAATGTCTGGAGTGAGATTTATTAATGTGTCTCTCCATAACCAGGATTACACAGTGGTGAAGAAGACCTCTAGTGATCGTTGTCAGGACCCTGTGTCTGAGGGATGGGTAAGACCCCTGAGCCCAATCACGGGGCCTCCACCTCACCCCCTGATCCATGAGGACATCAATGACCAGAAGATCCTAGACCTCATCTACAAGATGATTGAGCTGCTGACTGGAGAGGTGACACTGCTGGGACATTATACAGTAACATTATGAAGGGATCGGGGGATGACGGTATCATTGTATGTGTCAGGTTCCTATAAGGTGTCAGGATGTCGCTGTCTATTTCTCCATGGAGGAGTGGGAGTATTTAGAAGGACACAGAGATCTGTACAAGGACGTCATAATGGAGGTTCCCCAGCCCCTCACATCTCCAGGTAATAGACAGGACTAAATACACACGGCCTATAATTATCTGTATGTAGAGAATGAATTCAGTCCCTGTATGTGTTTCCTCCAGATCTATCCAGTAAGAGGACAACACCAGAGAGATGTCGCCGTCCTCTTCTTCCACAGGACTGTAACCAAGAAGATCC
Source organism: Dendrobates tinctorius (assembly GCF_039654945.1). Lineage (NCBI taxonomy): Eukaryota > Metazoa > Chordata > Amphibia > Anura > Dendrobatidae > Dendrobates > Dendrobates tinctorius. The sequence goes on along the minus strand of NW_027361988.1, from coordinate 299,491 downwards.
CAGTGTTCCTCAGGATCATCAGGTAGATGGAGAGAAGGTGTCAGGAGATCTCCCCTATGATGTGTAGAGTGCTGTGACGGTCTTGTGCTCAGTCTTGTTTTATGTCACCATCCTGTTAGCTCTTCTCTAATCTTGCTCTCGCTTGTCAATGTTTTTTTTTAAATGTTGTGCCCAGAACTGGACACAGTGTTCCAGAAGAGATCTGACCAAGAAGGAGTAGAGGAGAATAATTATTTGACGTGATGTAGACTCTATACTTCTCTTAATACATCACAGACCTTGTGTTGGCAGCGGATTACTCACAATTCTCCCCAAGCGTGTGACAACAGAACTTGTTTTTTTAGGAACAATATATGATAAGCTTAATAGATCAGGAATAAATCATTTGAGTGTCTCTCTCTGTGCAGCATCTACAGCAGGCTGCTTCTCTCTTACACAGACACAGCAGGAAAACAGGAAATACAGTCACATGCTCTCCCTGTGTGAGCCTCTGTGAGTTTTTTTTTTTAACTTTATAAACAGCATACAAATCTAGCAACTAAACACTCATTGACAGGAATGGAGTTGTTGCACTAAACCTATTCCAACAACTTGTATAATGAGAACGATGGATATGGCAGGATTAAAGCTGATCATTGATGGGACTTCTCCATCAGTCTGTGACTTTTACAATATTTGTTTCAGGGTGAAGATCTGACCCATATTATTACTACAGAGACATATGTGAGAGATGATGAGTCGTGTAAAGAGGAGATTCCCACATATGACTACCCAGGTGAGTAGTAACCACTGAATGCAGAGAAGTCACAGATTCCTCTCAGTCACCGGCTGTGGCTGCTTTATCGGTGGTGTAGTCCGGCCGTATTACCATGATCACCATTTTGCCTCCAGACCACAACATTCTCCTCCACCCAAAACTGTTCAAATGACTTTGGGCATTGAAAGCCCTTTTCTATAGAACTTACGACCTGGAGGATCCACCTACCCCCCTGGGATTAGAAGATGTTGACGGTTCCCTGCCCAGATCTGTAAACTATAAAGCCAAATGACAGCGTACGTAGAATGTGCTGACAAGTTATAAAATCACTTGAAGAAAAATATTATGCTGGGCCTGTAAGAGAAAGTGGAGGGTAATGATGCTGTTGGCTTCCTAGATCCCTGAGATCTAATTTCAGGGCTGAAATATCATCTCCCGATATCTTGATACCGAGATCTCCATCTGCGCTTGTGCCGCCCCCCCAGCAGCCATGTTCACAGAGTCCACCACACAGGAGGAAACCATGGACATGCGGGGGGTTCTGGCCTTTCACGAAATGTCGGCAGAGTCCCCCCGCAGCAGCGGACTCCCCGGGCAGCAGCACCAGGCACCCCAGCAGCACCAAACAATCGCAGCGGTGCACTGCACATCGGACCCCCCCTCATCCCACCCTGCCGCTTGCAGCATCACCCCACCTTTGCCTCCTCCAGCAGCGACTCTGGGACCCCGCTTCACCACAGCAATAAGACGCATGGATTATAAGAAACACCACCATTTTATTAAAAAAAAAAAATTCCTATTTTTCTCCTCAAAATTTGGGGAGCGTCTTATAATCCCAAAAATACGGTAACATGTTTTTTTATTCTAGTTCTTTTTGTACAGGTTCATTTTGTATGGTAGTCTGATGATGGTGGGATCGGCCTGCCTCACTTATGTGAGCCTGCAACTACCTGGTAGCCTTTAAAATAAGGTCTCCATTACCTCTGCCAAATGCCTGAGATCTAAATATAAGACACATCAGCTCTGCACTATTATAAAAAGTTCTCTATGAATATTTAATATTTCTTCTTGAAACTCATCTGACAGAAAATATTGGCCCTTACGATAGTTTAGATTGCCAAGAGCCACCGTGCCCCAAACTCTAATTACCCAGAGAGTTTTCACCAGGATAATAGGAAACAAATGGACCTTACAAATTATTCTCCAATGTCTCCTGAATCCAATAATCCCCTATATATGGTTGTACACTACTCTCTGGGCACATGGTAGGGTAAGAAAGGAAGGAGCGCCATTTAGCTTTTCGCACACAGATCTTGATGGAATAGTTTACACACACAATGTATTGGGAGCACTGTTAGTGATCACCTGTCATATGAAAAGATGGCCACCATGAGAAGGCTTGGCTCTATCTACTCTATTTTCCAGATCCCAGTGATTGCCTTGCTCATCATCCCTTAACCCCTCTTCATGGATCTGGAATTACACAGAGACCCCTAGGCTTGGGCCATGGTGTTACCTGCTATTCTGTGGAGTGAGATGGCAAGAAGAATAGTCAGGTAGTTGGTCATAACCAGGATGGCAGAGAAAGTACAAAATCAGAAGACACAAGTGTAGTCAGTAAGCGGGCTGGGATTACACCAGGAAACAAATACACCAGCTGAGCACAGAGGACTGAAGCAGAGGAGAACAAGGCTGTATCTGGCAGATTCCGGGAATATGCTTCAAGCTTTAGTAGGGTTTGGTGCTTTCTAATTGGCTTAAGCAGGTAGCAGATTACTACCAGATTGCTGGACAGCACACAAACCCATACTGCCAGGCTGGATGAAACTACTGGTCTCAGGCACCCTAATATTAGTGGCTGGACAGAGCCAGCGCCACCCAGAGCTTCTGGTTTCGACGTCTCTTCTATTACCAGCAACGCCTGCACAATAAATAAGGCGCTGCTTGGTGATAGAATCAAACATCGCAGGAGCAGATTCCAGTGGAGAGGGGACACACCATCTGCAGATGCCCTAATATAACACAATTACAGGAAACTAAAGCAGTAGAAATCCCCATAAAGTGACTCCATTATGGAAATTATAACCCTCAGTGAATTATTCTATGGGAGTAGTGACACTTTACGGAAATTAGCTCGCACTGGATGTTGCAACATGAAAATTGCACATTTGCCATTTTATTATCCAACACATAATGCCCAGATTGTGCTCCAGGAAACACACACCGTAAATTAAGTGGGTTCTTCTCACTATAGTAATGCCAAATACATGGATGCTAAATATGGTTTGGGCGCACTACAAGGCTCAGAAGAGAGTGGATATTTGACTTTGGGAGAGCGGATATTGCTGGATTGGTTTATGGAAGCCATGTTGCTTTTCAAGAGCTTTTGAGCCACAAATATTGTGGAAACCTTTTGGTTTTCCTCTGACAGATGATGGACCTTAGTGGTGTCTTGTGTTTCCGTGAGATGAGTAGAAGTTTTATTGGTATAATTTTGACCTATATAACATTGTTGGCTTTTTATTCCATGTTTGGGAAGCAGAATGAACAAACCATTGAACACCATGATGCACTGGTTCATGCTATGAGGTTTTCGATTAGACTGTGAACTGTCGTTGTCTTGGAGAATAATTCAATATTTTTAAAAAGCTTGTATTTTTTTATGGACAGCTTAAGTAGAAATGTCCAAAAGTATAAAATTTGAAGATATTTTATTCAAAATTATTAATTGGTTTTATTTTTAGCAGATGACTGCACCAGGAGATCAGAGGGAACGCTGACATCTTCAATTTTTAAATATAATGATCTTGAGATCTCACAGAATCCAATTGAAGTGAATGACATTACTCCAGATATACCATCATCCCTTCACAGCAAAGATCTGTCATCTGATCCTATGAAACAGGTCCCATCTTTTGGCTCATTACCAACTACTAAGGAAAATCAAAGTCACAATATAAGCAGTAAAAAATTAATTGATTCTAAAGGAAAGGAGCCATTTTCATATTCAGAACATGGAAATAGTTTTCTTGAAAAGACTTTTCTTAAACATGAAAAAATTCACATAACAGAGAATAGATTTTCCTGTTCAGATTGTGGGAAATGTTTTACTCAGAATTCAGATCTTGTTACACATGGGAGAATTCACACAGGGGAGAAGCCATATTCATGTTCAGAATGTGGGAAATGTTTTAGCCAGAAATCAGATTTGGTTAGGCACCACAGAACTCACACAGGGGAGAAGCCTTTTTCCTGTTCAAAATGTGGGAAATGTTTTACGCAGAATTCAGATCTTGTTACACATGAGAGAATTCATACAGGAATGAAGCCATATTCATGTTCAGAATGTGGGAAATGTTTTAGGCAGAAATCAGATTTGGTTAGGCACCACAGAACTCACACAGGGGAGAAGCCTTTTTCCTGTTCAGAATGTGGGAAATGTTTTAGCAATAAATCAGATTGTGTTAATCACCAGAGAACTCACACAGGGGAGAAGCCATTTTCCTGTTCAGAATGTGGGAAATGTTTTAGCAATAAATCAGATTGTGTTAATCACCAGAGAACTCACACGGGGGAGAAGCCTTTCTCCTGTTCAGAATGTGGGAAATGTTTTCGCAATAAATCAGATTGTGTTAAGCACCAAAGAACTCACACAGGGGAGAAACGTTTTTCATGTTCAGAATGTGGGAAATGTTTTAACCAGAATTGTCATCTTGTTAATCACAAGAGAACTCACACAGGGGAGAAGCCTTTTCCCTGTTCAGAATGTGGGAAATGTTTTAACCAGAAATCAGATTTGGTTAATCACCATAGAACTCATACAGAGGAGAAGCCTTTTTGCTGTTCAGAATGTGGGAAATGTTTTAACTGGAAATCAGGTTTGGTTTATCACCATAGAACTCACACAGGGGAGAAGCCTTTTTCCTGCTCAGAATGTGGGAAATGTTTTAACTGTAAATCATATTTGTTTAAGCACCAAAGAACTCACACAGGGGAGAAGCCTTTTTCCTGTTCAGAATGTGGGAAATGTTTTGTGAAGAAATCATCTCTTCTTAGTCACCAAAAAACTCACACAGGGGAGAATCCTGTATCATATTCTTAATGTGGGAAATGTTTTCTACCGAAATCAACTCTTAATAAATATCAGGGAAGTCATATGGGGAGAAGCTTTTTTCATGTTCAAAATGTTGGAAATATTTTAACTCAAAATTGTATCTTCTTAAAGGTGTTGACCACTACTAGGACAACCCCTTGTCATTCCTCATGTTTGGCCATGTTACAATAAAAACACTCATTGTACGAGAATGATCAGTACTAAATATATTGGACAGCCATGTCAGACTGAGCTGCCATCTTGGAAAAACTTTCGCTAACTAACTTTGCAGCTAATGAGATGACCTTGTGGGAGCTCTAGCCAGAATGGAGACATAAAATGACATCAGAGCCATTAGCAGGTATGGTTGGCATACACAAGGGTTAATAGGGGTAGCTGCAGGGCATTGTGAGAGTAAATAATGGTGTCATATGGTAGTAAGTAGTGTCTGTGATGAGGACAATACAGTAGTCAATATGTGAAGAGTTATGTGAGTAATGACATTAGATAAAAGGGACATGGGGATTTATGGACTGTAATGGAGTTTGGTGAAATACTCCTAAATATTGTCATTTTGTATTATCACTTTCTTTAGTATTCTAGAATATGTCTTCCCTGCATTATGAGGTTATCATGTATACACCTTTTACCACTATATGTAGCTCGTTTGTCTAACTATATATATATATATATATATATAAAAAGCCCAAACGAGGTCCGCCATATATTCAGAAGTAGAAATCAACAACATGGCCTACAAACGTTACTCCCATAAACAACATTTCAGTATGAAATATATCTGTATTACAGCAAAACACATAAAAAAATGTAAAAAGAAGAGATTATGCATAGAAAAATCATCAGGTATGTATATAAAACGTATCTAAATCTGTCCCAAAATATAGTTTAGAAAAATCCTTTACATATATATAATTGTAAATGGAAAGCCCATATGGAAGAAGTATAACAATTAGGCCGGTTTCACACTAGCGCATTTTCAACGCGCGCACGGCCGGGGGTAGCTCCGCCCCCGAGCCGGCTCTCTGCCCGGCGTGCCCGCCCCTTCCTTGTAGCGCCGCCTCCTAGCGGACAGCGGCGCCTGCGATCGGCGCACCCTATCTTTAGCATAGGGTGCGCCGATCGTGCGCAGGCCGTGCGCTAGTTGCGCTTTGACCTGCGCTGCGCACTTTTGACGGTGCACCGTGCGCGCCAAAATCGAACTTTTCGGATTTTGGCGCGCACGGCGCACCGTCATAAGTGCGCAGCGCAGGTCAAAGCGCAACTAGCGCACGGCCTGCGCACGATCGGCGCACCCTATGCTAAAGATAGGGTGCGCCGATCGCAGGCGCCGCTGTCCGCTAGGAGGCGGCGCTACAAGGAAGGGGCGGGCACGCCGGGCAGAGAGCCGGATCGGGGGCGGAGCTACCCCCGGCCGTGCGCGCGTTGAAAATGCGCTAGTGTGAAACCGGCCTCACAGTGCCTCGCGAAAGTATTCGGCCCCCTGGAACTTTTCAACCTTTTCCCACATATCATGCATCAAACATAAAGATACCAAATGTAAATTTTTGGTGAAGAATCAACAAGTGGGACATAGTTGTGAAGTCGACCGAAATTTATTTGGCCCATTTACTTTCAGTGCAGCAAACTCACTTCAGAAGTTCATTGTGCATCTCAGAATGATCCAAAATTGTCCTAAATGACTAATGATGATAAATATAATCCACCTGTGTGTAATCAATTCTCTGCATAAATGCACCAGCTCTGTGATAGTCTCAGGGTTCTGTTTGAAGCACAGAGAGCATCATGAAGACCATGGAACACAACAGGCAGGTCCGTGATACAGTTGTGGAGAAGATTAAAGCTGGATTTGGATACAAAATGATTTCCAAAACTGTAAACATCCCAAGGAGCACTGTGTAAGCGATCATATTGAAATGGAAGGTGTATCATACCACTGCAAATCTACCAAGACCCGGCTGTCCCTCTAAACTTTCATCTCAAACAAAGAGAAGACTGATCTCAGATGCAGCCAAGAGGCCCTTGATCACTCTGGATGAACTGCAGAGATCTACAGCTGAGGTGGGACAGTCTGTTCATAGGACAACAATCAGTCGTACACTGCACAAATCTGGCCTTTATGGAAGAGTGGCAAGAAGAAATCCATTTCTCAAAGATATCCATAAAAAGTGTCATTTAAAGTTTGCAACAAGCCACCTGGGAGACACACCAAACATGTGGAAGAAGGTGCTCTGGTCAGATGAAACCAAAATCGAACTTTTTGGCAACAATGCCAAATGATATGTTTGGCATAAAGGCAACACAGCTCATCACCCTGAACACACCATCCCCACTGTCAAACATGGTGGTGGCAGCATCATGGTTTTGGCCTGCTTTTCTTCAGCAGGGACAGGGAAGCTGGTTAAAATTGATGGGAACATGGATGGAGCCAAATGCAGGACCATTCTTGAAGAAAACCTGTTGGAGTCTCCAAAAGATCTGAGGCTGGGATGGAGATTTGTCTTCCAACAAGACAATGATCCCAAACATAAAGCAAAATCTACAATGGAATGGTTCACAAATAAACATATCCAGGTGTTAGAATGGCCAAGTCACAGTCCAGACCTGAATCTAACCGAAAATCTGTGGAAAAAGGTGAAAACTGCTGTTCACAAACGATCTCTGTTGTGAGTTCATTTTTCCCTTCACCATTGAGGTCTGATGAACTCCCTCCTCTGGTGAAGGAAGGTAGTGAGGCTGATTATCAAACACCTGGGCAGCTAGATTATGACTGGGTGGCTGGAATTGAGGACTGGATATAAGGCTGCCGATGCCCTTCTTCCTGGCTGGTGATTTTCCTGCTGGATTCTTGGAGACCAGTCTGATTCCTGCTTCTCAAAGCTAAGTTTTTCTGCTCTGCTTTGTACTCTTCAGTTTTGTTTTTGTTTTGCCTTGTTTTTTGGGAGTTCTGCCATCCCCGGCTGGGGGTGATCTGAATTCCATTTTTGTCTCTGATCTGTTGATCTTTTGCTCTGTCTTCAGAATATACCTGAGTGCTGATATAGTCTTTTGAAGCCTAGCGACTTCAGGGCCTGTTTTTCCTACGGTTGGCTCATTTTGATAGGGTTTTTGCGGATGTTAGACAGCAGCTTTCCTATCCTGTCCTATGTAGTTAGCTTGGGCCCCATCATTTGCTCAATCTATCTTTCTATCTGTGTTAGTGTTTTCATCTTGCTTCACCGTCATATGTTGGGGGCTGCCTATTGCTTTGGGGTCTGCTCTGGGGCAGTTTAGTTTTTCCCCTTTCTGTCTTTAGGCTATCTAGTTCTCCGGCTGTGATCGAGGGGTCTAGGGCACCGTAGGAACCCCCCACGGCTACTGCTAGTTGTTGTGAATAGGTCCAGGGGTCTGCAATCCGATAGCTGCCAACCTCTCTGGTTTTTCTGGACTTAGCTGGTATTTTGTTTTTTCCTCCTTCGGTGACTCATCATAACAGATCTCCATCCAACCTCACTGAGCTTGAGCTGTTTGCCAAGGAAGAATGGACAAGAATTTCAGTCTCTCAATGTACAAAACTGATAGAGACATACCGTATATACTCGAGTATAAGCCCCATAGATTGTTCCCCCATATACTGCCACCATAAGAAGCTCCATAGATTATTCCCCGATATACTGCCCCCATAAGAAAATCCTTAGATTATTCCCCCATATGCTGACCCCATAAGAAGATCCTTAGATTATTCCCCCATATGCTAACCCCATAAGAAGCTCCTTAGATTATTCCCCCATAGCAGCTATGGACGCAGGACAGGTGAGTATCGCTATACTTACCTGTCCTGATGCTGTCTCTTGAGCCCCCAGCTTCTCCGCGCTCTCTCTTCCTGCGTTCAGCTGTCATGTGATACCGCTCATTAAAACTCATGAATATGCATGTATTCATGAGTTTATTGAGCGGTACCACGTGACCGCTGAAGGCAGGAAGAGAGAGTGCGGAGAAGCTGGGGGCTCAAGAGACAGCGTCAGGACGGGTAAGTATGACCTGACACCCCCGCCCCCCCTCCGACCCCCCGGTGTATATGACTCGAATATAAGCCGAGAGGGGGACTTTCAGCCCAAAAAAATGGGCTGAAAATCTCGGCTTATATTCGAGTATATATGGTACTCCAAGCGACTTGCGGCTGTAATCGCAGCAAAAGGTGGCGCAACAAAGTATTAAGTTAAAGGGGCCGAATACTATTGCACGCCCCACTTTTCAGTTTTTGTATTTCCACAAAAATTTAAAATAAATAAATTTAATTCACAACAAAATGGGGTTTCTGGGGAAGCATTACAAGCGAAACGTGCATAAAAGAGCGCCTCTAGGTAATGGAATCCTCTCTATAGATCGGTCCTGTCTGTGTGTGCCTCTTTGGTATGTGGACATTGTGGGGTTCGCCACGTTCCCCTGCTTCTGGATTTATGCACTAGCAATGAAGACTCTATGTGAAGCAGTGACCGGGTCACAATACTATTTTGTCCTCACACTCACTCCCTGTGATTGTGTGGATGTGTCTGGCCTAAGAGAGACAATCAGCAAGTGGGTTATAAATTAGGTATAAATATAATATATATGATCAAATATATTGTAGTTCCCCCTTCATTCTCTCCCATAAGAAGATTCTTGCCGGTAGAATCAGCGCGGATGAGCACCTACTGTGCTCTCTCCCCGGCCACAATTCCCCATCTTAATTCCATCCTCCCCCTTTCCCCCTAGTCATCTTTTCCCATCTAGATATATATATCTACCATCCGACTATAGTGATAAACTATCTGCAGATTCAGGGGCGGACACAGACTGTTGTGGGCCCCTGTGCAAGAAATTTTTCGGGCCCCCCCCCAACCCTTCATAGGGCAACAAAGTTATTTGTTGTTATCTAATATTGAGGCTATGCAGGGCTGGATATAATATCTGTATAGAACATATTGTAACCCCCCATAGAATATAATGCAGTCCCCCATATAGTATAATGCAGCCCCTCCATAGAATATATGGCAACCCCCTCATAAGATATAATGCAGCCCCTTATATAGTATAATGTAGCCCCTCCATAGAATACAATGTAGCCCACCTCATATAGTATAATGCAGCCTCCATAGAATGTAATAAATATGATACAGCCCCCCTATAGAATATAATGTAGCCCCATATAGAATATAATACAGCCCACCTCCCCTTAGAACATAATGTAGCCCCCCATATTATATAACACAGCTTCCCCTTATAGAATATAATGTAAAATGTCCCCCATGGTATATAACAGCCGCATGGTATATAGCCCAGCACCACATGGTATATAGCCCAGCCCACCATGGTATATAGCCCACCATGGTATAATACAGCCCAGCATGGTATATAGCCCCCCCAGAATGGTATAATACAGCCCAGCATGGTATAATACAGCCTAGCATGGTATAATACAGCCCATCATGGTATATAGCCCCCCAGCATGGTATAATAAAGCCCAGCATGGTATATAGCCCCCCAGCATGGTATAATACAGCCCAGAATGGTATATAGCCCCCCCAGCATGGTATAATACAGCCCAGCATGGTATATAGCCCCCCCAGCATGGTATAATACAGCCCAGCATGGTATATAGCCCCCCCAGCATGGTATAATACAGCCCAGCATGGTTTATAGCCCCCCCAGCATGGTATATAGCCCCCCAGCATGGTATAATACAGCCCAGCATGGTATATAGCCCCCCCAGCATGGTATATAGCCCCGCCAGTATGGTACAATACAGCCCAGCATGGTATACAGCCCAGCATGGTATATAGCCCCGCCTCCCAGCATGGCATATAGCCCCCCAGCATGGTATAATACAGCCCAGCATGGTATATAGCCCCCCAGCATGGTATAATACAGCCCAGCATGGTATATAGCCCCCCCAGCATGGTATAATACAGCCCAGCATGGTATATAGCCCCCCCAGCATGGTATGATACAGCCCAGCATGGTATATAGCCCCCCAGCATGGTATATAGCCCCCCCAGCATGGTATAATACAGCCCAGCATGAAATATAGCCCCCCAGCAAGGTATAATACAGCCCAGCATGGTATATAGCCCCCAGCATGGTATGATACAGCCCAGTGTGGTGTATATAGCCCCCAGCATGATATATAGCCCCCCAGCATGGTATATAGCCCCCCCAGCATGCTATGATACAGCCCAGCATGGTATATATCCCCCCAGCATGGTATAATACGGTCCAGCATGGTATATAGCCCCCCAGCATGGTATGATACAGCCCAGCATGGTATGATACAGCCCAGCATGGTATATAGCCCCCCAGCATGGTATGATACAGCCCAGCATGGTATATAGCCCCCCAGCATGGTATATAGCCCCCCCAGCATGGTATAATACAGCCCAGCATGAAATATAGCCCCCCAGAATGGTATAATACAGCCCAGCATGGTATATGGCCCCCAGCATGGTATGATACAGCCCAGCGTGGTATATAGCTCCCAGCATGGTATATAGCCCCCCCAGCATGGTATATAGCCCCCCAGCATGGTATAATACAGCCCAGCATGGTATATAGCCCCCCCAGCATGGTATATAGCCCCGCCAGTATGGTACAATACAGCCCAGCATGGTATACAGCCCAGCATGGTATATAGCCCCGCCTCCCAGCATGGCATATAGCCCCCCAGCATGGTATAATACAGCCCAGCATGGTATATAGCCCCCCAGCATGGTATAATACAGCCCAGCATGGTATATAGCCCCCCCAGCATGGTATAATACAGCCCAACATGGTATATAGCCCCCCCAGCATGGTATAATACAGCCCAGCATGGTATATAGCCCCCCCAGCATGGTATGATACAGCCCAGCATGGTATATAGCCCCCCAGCATGGTATATAGCCCCCCCAGCATGGTATAATACAGCCCAGCATGAAATATAGCCCCCCAGCAAGGTATAATACAGCCCAGCATGGTATATAGCCCCCAGCATGGTATGATACAGCCCAGTGTGGTGTATATAGCCCCCAGCATGATATATAGCCCCCCCAGCATGGTATATAGCCCCCCCAGCATGGTATGATACAGCCCAGCATGGTATATATCCCCCCAGCATGGTATAATACGGTCCAGCATGGTATATAGCCCCCCAGCATGGTATAATACAGCCCAGCATGGTATGATACAGCCCAGCATGGTATATAGCCCCCCAGCATGGTATGATACAGCCCAGCATGGTATATAGCCCCCCAGCATGGTATATAGCCCCCCCAGCATGGTATAATACAGCCCAGCATGAAATATAGCCCCCCAGAATGGTATAATACAGCCCAGCATGGTATATGGCCCCCAGCATGGTATGATACAGCCCAGCGTGGTATATAGCTCCCAGCATGGTATATAGCCCCCCCAGCATGGTATGATACAGCCCAGCATCGTATATAGCCCCCCAGCATGGTATAATACAGCCCAGCATGGTATATAGCCCCCCCAGAATAGTATACAGCCCAGCATGGTATATAGCCCCCCCAGCATGGTATAATACAGCCCAGCAGGGTATATAGCCCCCCCAGCATGGTATGATACAGCCCAGCATGGTATATAGCCCACCCAGCATGGTATAATACAGCCCAGCATGGTATATAGCCCCCCAGCATGGTATATAGCCCCCCAGCATGGTATGATACAGCCCAGCATGGTATATAGCCCCCCCAGCATGGTAAATAGCCCCCCCAGCATGGTATGATACAGCCCAGCATGGTATATGGCCCCCAGCATGGTATATAGCCCCCCAGCATGGTATATAGCCCCCCCAGCATGGTATGATACAGCCCAGCATCGTTTATAGCCCCCCAGCATGGTATAATACGGTCCAGCATGGTATATAGCCCCCCAGCATGGTATAATACAGCCCAGCATGGTATGTAGCCCCCCCAGCATGGTATAATACAGCCCAGCATGGTATATAGCCCCCCCAGAATATTATACAGCCCAACATGGTATATAGCCCCCCAGCATGGTATAATACAGCCCAGCAGGGTATATAGCCCCCCCAGCATGGTATGATACAGCCCAGCATGGTATATAGCCCACCCAGCATGGTATAATACAGCCCAGCATGGTATATAGCCCCCCAGCATGGTATATAGCCCCCCAGCATGGTATGATACAGCCCAGCATGGTATATAGCCCCCCAGCATGGTATATAGCCCCCCCAGCATGGTATGATACAGCCCAGCATGGTATATAGTCCCACCCAGCATGGTATAATACAGCCCAGAATGGTATATGGCCCCCCCAGCATGGTATGATACAGCCCAGCATGGTATATAGCCCCCCCAGCATGGTATAATACAGCCCAGAATGGTATATAGCCCCCCCAGCATGGTATGATACAGCCCAGCATTGTATATAGCCCCCCAGCATGGTATAATACAGCCCAGCATGGTATATAGCGCCCCAGCATGGTATAATACAGCCCAGCATGGTATACAGCCCCCCCAGCATGGTATAATACAGCCCAGCATGGTATATAGCCCCCCAGTATGGTATATAGCCCCCCCAGCATGGTATGACACAGCCCAGCATGGTATATAGCCCCCCCAGCATAGTATGATACAGCCCAGCATGGTATATAGCCCCCCAGCATGGTATATAGTCCCCCCAGCATGGTATATAGCCCCCCAGCATGGTATATAGCCCCCCAACATGGTCTATAGTCCCCCCAGCATGGTATATAGCTCCCCCCAGCATGGTATATAGCTCCCCCAGCATGGTATATAGCCCCCCCAGCATAGTATGATACAGCCCAGCATGGTATATAGCCCCCCAGCATGGTATAATACAGCCCAGCATGGTATATAGTCCCCCCAGCATGGTATATAGCCCCCCCAGCATGGTCTATAGTCCCCCCAGCATGGTATATAGCCCCCAGCATGGTATATAGCCCCCAAGCATGGTATATAGCCCCCCCATCATGGCCCCACAGTCCAGTATTCACACTGATTTAAAGAAAAAAAAAAAACCCACGCCTCACCTTCTCCTCGTGCCTGTGTTGCTCCCGGCTCCTGTCTCCTCTCCTGCTCTGCCTGGTACACAGTGAGAGCGCGATGACATCATCGCGCACCCGCTGTGTCAGAGGCAGAGCGGGGAATGATGGGAGAGGGAGCGTCAGCTGGTGCTCTCTCCTCCAGGCTCCATCATTGCCTTCTTCAATTTTGGGGGGGGGGGGTGAAGTCGGTGCTGGGGGCAGGTGGGCCCCCCTGCCTCACGGGGGCCCCTTTGCCTCCCGCAGCGCTGCTCTCCTCATTGCACTACACATGGCTAATTTGAATTTTGACATAATTAGCCATGCGGTGCTGGAGGCTGGAGGGGCCCCCTCTCCCCTGGGGCCCCGTGCAATGCTCGGTCTGCACGGGTGGTAGGTCCGCCCCTGTGCAGATTAATGATATACTATATTGGTCTGTGTTCCTGGAGGATAGCTTCTGCTCCACTAGATACCATTGATAAGATACATGGTGCTTCACGTCCAGCATTTATTGTGAATAGCATATATAATTATGGGCAGTTGTTCTGTGTGTCACAGCAGCGGTGACCTGGTCCGTGGCCCTGGGCGCCCAATATCAATGGGGGTGATGTTAATGGTGTAATAGTTTATTTGGATAGTTCGTGACGCCACCCGTGGTGTTTGGCAAGTGAGACGTTGAGCCAACGCTGCATGCAGATCCACTGGGACTGATGGTGTGATGCAGCAAAGATCGTGTAGCTCCTCACAGGTGGAGCTGTAGTCCCAGGGCAGTGTAGGTGCAATGGATGAGGAGAGGCGCAGAATGGTATAGATGCTGGTACCCAGGTGTAGCGGTGCTGGAATAACTGGAGGACACCAGAGTATGTGGTTCCAAAGCTTTACTCACTGTTTGCAGTTCACACAAATGCCTGCCTCCGCACTGTGTTCTTCAGGTCAGGGCCCCAGCCAACCTCCAGGCAGGATAGGATTCTCCCCTCCACACTCCACCAATATGTACCTTACTGAACGACTCCTCCAATGCGCCTTTAGGTGCGAAGCACTCCAGTACTTAGTTACCCTGGAATGCCTCTCTCTAGGTGTTCCTAGTCTCTACTTGTATGACAGACAGCTGTAGCCTGCTTCAGGGACTCCTCTCTGTGTCCCGGCTCACTATCCAGTTGCTGTTGTGTCCCAAGTCTATGATGGGAGTAAGGAGTTAGTGGCTCACTACTCCTCCGGTGTCTGTTGCCGGACATAAAGATCCAATCAACCTCGGGGATCGGGCCCCGGCCTTTGCGCGCTAGACTGGAAGGGTTCTCTTTCTTTCTCAACCTGCTTCCCACCGTCCTTCTATTCTCCTTCGTTCCGATCTGTTCTATCTCTCTTATGGAATCTGTAGTCTCCAGTCTACGTCTCCTTCCTTCTGTTCCTTTCCCGTGCCAGCTGGCACAGGTCACTGAGGCAGCTGCAGCACTCCTTCCTCCATCCCTCTTCCAGGGATCCTCACTCCTGTCTGAGTGACTTCCTTTCTCCCTCACCCTCTGTCAGACTGCCCTGAAATCCTACACCTTCCCTTTCTTTTATATCTAACTCCACCTGCCTCCCCAGCACCTCCCGTGTTACGAAGCCAGGGACCACAAAAGGCATAAAGCATGGATGGGTCCCTGCTGAACTATCCTGTGTGTGGGGTGCAGGTGTTGGAATGTGAAAGGGAGTTCCCACCCTACCTGGATGGTGGAGCACCACACCTTAGGAGAAGGTGCAGTACCTCTGTGGCGACTGAAGCCATAGGGGCGCCACATACCCCCCGTTAAACACAGCGCGTCCGCGGGCTGCAAGACAACAAAAGTACAATACAGAAACACAAAAATTTTAAATGCTGTTTAACAATACTTATCTAATCTTCCTAATGTAGGAGGCACATTTCTTAAACGTTACAAACAGGCTAACTTCCTATCTTAGTATCAAAAATTTCTTTAAGTGCAATTCCTAGTTCAAAGTGCAATTATTCTTTCTCTCTCTTTCTACTGGACGCAAGACACTGACCATCTGTGCTTGGCCTGTCACCTGTCACGTTCAATTCTTCATTCTTTATTCAATTCTCACATTCTATCTCAAAACTTTTCTAATTTTCTGTGTCAAACATGCTATAAAAGACATTTACTTTTCATAAGACACAGCATCGTAAAACATTCAAAGATTCTTGCAAAGTGCTGAACACTGCTCCCAGCCGGGATTTCTTGCAGTGTCCCTTGAGGTAGACATCATTCTTCGAAAAGTGTCCATTCAAAAACATCATCTTTGCAAAGTGTCTTTGTGTAACCATTATCTTCACAAAAGGGTCCTATATGTAAAACCAAGAAAGGGCACCTAAAGAGGTGCAACTATTTACAATAAAAGTTTTTGGATCACTCCAAGTTCATGATCGCTAGTTCAAATTGTGAAAACGCTGCCATTGCAAAAACTAGGCAACAAAAGTGCTACCAGCAAAACAAAGCATGATAGCAAAAAAAGCAGAAAAAGGCACAACTGATGCAAACAAACCCTCCTGGGTAACGAGATTTAAATATTTAGCGGCTACCAGATTCAAGGTAGTCATTGGCAATCCGTAAGTACTCCTCTTCCCACGGTGTCAGACCAGAGATCTTCTTAGGCTGCTGGGTTTGAGTCGACTTTGGCATAGCTGAAATCCTGGTAGCAGGTACCTGGGTATCTTGGGTGTTGACCGTAGGTGGAGGAGCGTTGACTAGTTTCGATGGCAGGTACCTCTCAATGAACTCTGTAGGGATACGTCGTACATTCAGGGCGTACCATCCCCGTAGTCCTTCATGCCAGGTGAAGGTCACATACTCCCCATGCTGCAGGTCTCTATCAGGATGCCCCCTCCTCAGATGGGACTCCACGTCCCGCCGGTTGAAGAACAGGTCGCTGATTCTTTTGGGGTCTGCAATAAATCCGAACCCCTCTCTTGGTTTACATTCAGCACCTGCCCCCATCCAGCTGCATCCTGGGGACCATGATGCCCAGCACGGGCCCTCTCCTTCCGGGCCAGATCCGGGCCCAGCACAGCCTGCTTTCTCTGCTCCCTCTCCCGATATTCCGCTGCCAGCTGTCGAATGGTGTCCCGACATCCTGCCCAACTCTCTTCTTTCTCCCGCTCTTCCCGGGACCTGCTCTCACCCATGGCACCAGCATCCCGGTCCCAGACCAGATCCAGGACGACCGGGCCAGCCGCTGCAACTGCGGTACACCCCAGGGCCTTCCCAGGTGGAGAAACATCCGACATACCTGGGGCCTCCTGGCGGTGCGGCCTCTGCTCCGGTGCAGGCGGTGATAGAGCAGATGGTGGCTCCGGATATGCAGGGGTCTCTGCGGGGACCTGCGCAGCCGCGACAGGGCCGGGCGGGAGCTCCGCTTCCACTCCCGGGTCCTCCGGTAACTCCTTCGGGCAGGCGGCACCTAGCCTTAAAGTCAGGGTGGAAGTATAGATCAGCGCTGCCCGGGGACAGTCCGGTGTGGTAGCGGCAGGTACCGTTGGAGGGGGTACCGCTGGTGTAGGCCCCGCCGGGGCGCGCTGCCTTCTCAGCTTCTCCAAAGCTTCCTTTCTCAGCTGCAGACTGGCTGTCAATTCAGCTATTTCAGCTTCTAGTTGCTGGCGGTTCATTCCGGAGTTCGGGTTGGAGCCGTCAGCCATGGCGCCAGGGAGATTCGTTTCCCCTCGCTCCTCAGGCCTCCTTCCCTCACTCTCCAAAATGGCGTTCTCGCGTTCTCCTTCTTGCTCTGCCCTTCTGCTCGCCACTGGCTTCCTCTGCCCCTCCTTCCGGGGCGGAGTCTTCTTCCAGCGCCTCCATACCAAGCCAGTATACGAACCCCTCGGGGGTTGGTCCATGCATCTGTCACATAGTAATTCAGGCAGGGAAGGCCCAATACTTTTCGCGGTCTTTTCTTAGGACCTCCCATCTCTTCACGCCCTTCTTCTCCGCGCCAGCGGCCATTTTTTAGATTCATGTCACAGTCTATTAAATTTGGTCTTTTGCACATTTTCAAAAGTTGTAAATCCAAGGCACAAAGAACCCGATGGCATCGGGTCTAGTCATCCTGTTCGTGATGCCAATATTGGGTTGCCCCTCACACCCAGGGCAGTGGGGTACTCGGTACCGGGCCGGTGTCAGGGGGAATATGTGTCACAGCAGCAGTGACCTGGTCCGTGGCCATGGGCGCCCAATATCAATGGCAGTGATGTTAATGGTGTAATAGTTTATTTGGATAGTTCGTGATGCCACCTGTGGTGTTTGGCAAGTGAGATGTTTAGCCAACACTGCATGCAGATCCACTGGCACTGATAGTGTGGTGCAGCAAAGATGGTGTAGTTCCCCACAGGTGGAGCTGTAGTCCCAGGGCAGTGTAGGTGCAATAGATGAGGAGAGGCGCAGAATGGTATAGATGCTGGTACCAAGGTGTAGCGGTGCTGGAATAACTGGAGGACACCAGAGTATGCGGTTCCAAAGCTTTACTCACTGTTTGCAGCTCACACAAATGCCTGCCTCCGCACTGTGTTCTTCAGGTCAGGGCCCCAGCCAACCTCCAGGCAGGATAGGATTCTCCCCTCCACACTCCGCCAATATGTACCTTACTGAACGACTCCTCCAATGCGCCTTTAGGTGCGAAGCACTCCAGTACTTAGTTACCCTGGAATGCCTCTCTCTAGGTGTTCCTAGTCTCTACTTGTATGACAGACAGCTGTAGCCTGCTTCAGGGACTCCTCTCTGCGTCCCGGCTCACTATCCAGTTGCTGTTGTGTCCCAAGTCTATGATGGGAGTAAGGCGTTAGTGGCTCACTACTCCTCCGGTGTCTGTTGCTGGACATAAAGATCCAATCAACCTCGGGGACCGGGCCCTGGCCTTTGTGCTCTGGACTGGAAGGGTTCTCTCTCTCTCTTTCTCAACCTGCTTCCCACCGTCCTTCTATTCTCCTTCGTTCCGATCCGTTCTGTCTCTCTTATGGAATCTGTAGTCTCCAGTCTACGTCTCCTTCCTTCTGTTCCTTTCCCATGCCAGCTGGCTCAGGTCACTGAGGCAGCTGCAGCACTCCTTCCTCCATCCCTCTTCCAGGGATCCCCACTCCTATCTGAGTGACTTCCTTTCTCCCTCACCCTCTGTCAGACTGCCCTGAAATCCTACACCTTCCCTCTCTTTTATATCTAACTCCACCCGCCTCCCCAGCACCTCCCGTGTTACGAAGCCAGGGACCACAAAAGGCATCCCATGACCTTTCCAGCATAAAACATGGATGGGTCCCTGCTGAACTATCCTGTGTGTGGGGTGCAGGTGTGGAATGTGAAAGGGAGTTCCCACCCTACCTGGATGGTGGGGCACCACACCTTAGGAGAAGGTGCAATACCTCTGTGGCGACTGAAGCCTCAGGGGCGCCACATATGGGAGTCATTATTGAATTAATTTGTCTCTGTGGACACAGCTCTATGGTTTTTAAGTGTGTTTTAATTGTAATTGTGTGCCAATAAAATTGTTGTGATTTATATTTTTCATATATAGTTGTTTGTGTTGTGCATTATTCCGGTAGTGCCTTTTTTTTTCTTCTTTAGTTACAGTCTTAGATGACAACTTGGTTGCATCCCTATATCATACATATTTTTATTTATATAATGCGGTGCGCCAAAATACTTTTTCTCCTTGTATTTGCTTCAATGTGAAGTTCATCAATTTTTTTGAATGAGTCACCAGTCTCACGAATAAAAGATGGTAACATTCAAGTAGAGGCTGTAGTTTGGCATCAATGAATTTACTTGTGGTCTCCAAATTATTACCGCTACCAGAAATGATTGGTCTTCCAAGTGGTGTTATCTCATTTTTATAGATTTTTGGTAAAAAGTAGGGACTGTATAAGTTGGTTTGTCATATTGCAGGGCCAATACCAATTATTTTGTAATGATTCCATTATCTTTGGCTCCTTTTATCATATGACAAAATTTTGTTGAATATGAACGCTGGGGATTATATGTCTGCTTTCTATAACAATCCTTATTCTTAGATGATGGAATGCCTCAGACTCATACAGAGTTTTTGGCAATATCACCATTTTGCCGCCTTTGTTCGCAGGTTTAAAAAATAGCAATGTCTAATATTTTGACATTATTTAGACTGTTACGTTCAACTCTGCTTAAATTGTCCTTAATTGTATAAGAAATTTTTCGAAGCCTGCGCTGACCAACGGAAGGAATAAACCCTCATTAGGACAGGTAGATGGAGGTAGACTTTTTTTGATCTAGTGGCAATACTGGATGGAATCTCACATCCTTCCTCTGTATTATTACCATGAGCTAATTCTCCCAAGATTCTTACTGCTTCCTGTTCTGATTCTGTTGGAAACAAATTATGTAAGGATTGGTGCATGTCCTCCAATGCTTTGTAGCAAGTACCATTTTGTGCTCTCGAATTGTTTCCTAAGTCTGTTCCTAGACTCTGGATCCAAGGAGGTAATAAGAAACGACCATCTGGTGAAAAACTTCTATGTTAACTTTTCTTTGTTAGTCAAGGTTTCCAACCAGTCCATTTTAAACAGAAAATGAATTTTTGTCAATAATGATTTCAAAGGAACATTTGAGTTTAACCATTGCTGTACTATACTTTTTCTTACTGCTGAGGCCCAAATCACTAACATGGCCTTGGTGTGTTATGATGAGTCACCGAAGGAGGAAAAAACAAAATACCAGCGAAGTCCAGAAAAACCAGAGAGGTTGGCAGCTATCGGATTGCAGACCCCTGAACCTATCCACAACAACTAGCAGTAGCCGTGGGGGGTTCCTACGCTGCCCTAGACCCCTTGATCACAGCCGGAGAGCTACATAGCCTAAAGACAGAAAGAGGGAAAAACTAAACTGCCCCAGAGCAGACCCCAAAGCAATAGGCAGCCCCCAACATACAATGACGGTGAAGCAAGATGAAAACACCAACACAGATAGAAAGATAGGCTGAGCAAATGATGGGGCCCAAGCTAACTACACAGGACAGGATAGGAAAGCTGCTGTCTGCCATCCGCAAAAACCCTATCAAAATGAGCCAACCGACTGATAGGAAAAACAGGCCCTGAAGTCGCTAGGCTTCAAAAGACTATATCAGAACTCAGGTATATTCTGAAGACAGAGCAAAAGATCAACAGATCAGAGACAAAAATGGAATTCAGCTCACCCCCGGCCGGGGATGGCAGAACTCCCAAAAAACAAGGCAAAACAAAAACAAAACTGAAGATTACAAAGCAGAGCAGAAAAACTTAGCTTTGAGACGCAGGAATCAGACTGGTCTCCAAGAATCCAGCAGGAAAATCACCAGCCAGGAAGAAGGGCGTCGGCAGCCTTATATCCAGTCCTAAATTCCAGCCACCCAGTTATCATCTAGCTACCCAGGTGTTTGGTAATCAGTCTCACTACCTTCCTTCACCAGAGGAGGGAGTTCATCAGACCTCAATGGTGAAGGGAAAAATGAACTCACAACAGTACCTCCCCCTTGAGGAGGGGTCACCGAACCCTCATCCATGCCACCAGGGCGATCCGGGTGAGCCCGATGAAAGGCACGCACCAATCTTTCGGCATGAATATCAGAGGCAGAGACCCAGGAATTATCCTCCTGACCATAACCCTTCCACTTAACCAAATACTGGAGTCTTTGTCTAGCCAGACGGGAATCCAGTATCTTCTCTACCTCATATTCCATGTTACCTTCAACCAATATAGGGTCAGGAGGTGCCACCACAGGAACTACTGGTTCAACAAACCTCTTCAACAAGGACTTATGAAACACATTATGAATTTTAAATGTGACAGGAAGAGCCAACCGAAAAGAGACTGGATTAATAATCTCCAAAATCTTGTAAGGTCCAATAAATCTAGGCTTAAATTTAGGAGAAGCCACCTTCATAGCGATATTTTTTGATGACAACCAAACCATATCACCCACCTTAAACAGGAGACCAACGGTCCTACGCCGGTTGGAAAACCGCTGGGCATTTTCCTGGGAGAGAGACAACTTATCCACTACTTGGTCCCAGATCAGGTGCATTCTCTCCACCACAGTGTCAACACCTGGGCAGGCAGAAAGCTCCACCTGCCCTGAAGAAAATCGAGGGTGAAAACCAAAGTTACAAAAAAAGGTGACATCAAAGTGGCAGAACTAGCTCTATTATTTAAAGCAAATTCGGCCAAGGGCAAAAATGAAACCCAATCATCCTGATCGGCAGAAATAAAACATCTCAAATACGACTCCAAAGTCTGGCTTGTTCTCTCCGTCTGCCCATTGGTCTGAGGGTGAAATGCAGAGGAGAAGGACAACTGAATTCCCAGCTTAGAACAGAAAGTCCTCCAAAATCTAGACACAAACTGAACTCCTCTGTCAGATACAATGTTCTCAGGAATCCCGTGCAAGCGAACCACCTGTTGCAAAAACAAGGGCACCAACTCAGAGGAAGATGGCAACTTAGGGAGTGGTACAAGATGGACCATCTTAGAGAATCTATCACAAATCACCCAAATAACAGTCATTCTCTGAGAGACAGGCATATCAGAGATAAAATCCATTGAAATATGGGTCCATGGCCTCCTGGGCACCGGCAAAGGCATCAACAAGCCACTAGAGCGAGAACAAGGTTTAGACCGGGAGCAAGTCCCACAGGACTGCACAAAATTCCTGACATCATGAGACAAGGCGGGCCACCAAAAAGACCTACTCACCAGATCTCTAGTACCAAAAATACCTGGATGACCAGCCAATGCAGAGCAATGAACTTCAGACATCACTCTCTTCCTCCACTGGTCAGGAACATACAACTTTCCACTGGGACAACGCTTAGGTTTGTCCTCCTGAAACTCTTCCAGAGCACGTCTCAAATCGGGCGAGATGGCAGAAAGAACTACCCCCTCGCCTAAGATGGTAGCAATGGTAGCAGGCTTAGTCACAACAGGAGAATCAGCAAGGAAACTCCTAGAGAGGGCGTCTGCCTTGACATTCTTAGTGCCCGGAAGAAAAGAGACCACAAAATCAAAACGTGTGAAAAACAAGGCCCACCTAGCCTGTCTAGGATTCAAGCGCTTGGCCGACTCCAGGTAAATCAAATTCTTGTAGTCAGTAAGGACCACGACTTGGTGTTTGGCTCCCTCCAACCAATGTCTCCACTCCTCAAATGCCCATTTCATGGCCAACAGTTCCCGATTCCCCACATCATAGTTACGTTCGGATGGGGAGAACTTTCGGGAAAAGAAAGCACAAGGATTCATTTTAGATGTCACAGGATCGTTTTGGGACAACACCGCTCCTGCACCAATCTCAGAAGCATCCACCTCCACCTGAAACGGGAGTGAGTCATCAGGTTGCCGCAAAACCGGAGCAGAAGTGAATCTTCGCTTCAGCTCCTGAAAGGAAGAAACAGTCTCCGGAGACCAATTCAGCACATCAGCACCCTTCCTAGTCAAATCCGTCAATGGCTTGGCAATACCAGAAAAAATAGCTATAAATTTCCGATAAAAATTAGCAAAACCCAAAAACTTCTGGAGGGCCTTCAAAGAAGTGGGCTGAACCCAATCATAAATGGCCTGTACCTTGGCCGGGTCCATTTCAATAGTTGACGGAGACAAAATAAATCCCAAAAATGAAACCCTCTGTACCCCAAAAAGGCATTTCGATCCCTTGACATACAGGGAATTCTCCCTCAAAATCCGGAACACAGTCCGAACATGTTCCACATGAGAGTCCCAATTCTTGGAGAAGATCAAAATATCATCCAGATAGATAATCAAAAATTTATCCACAAAGTCTCGGAATATATCGTTCATGAAGCACTGGAAGACAGAAGGGGCATTAGTGAGCCCAAAAGGCATCACCAGGTACTCAAAATGTCCCTCCGGAGCATTAAACGCCGTCTTCCATTCATCCCCATGCTTAATGCGAATAAGATTATACGCCCCCTGAGGTCAAGCTTGGTAAACCAGCAAGCACCTTTAACTCTGGAGAATAGATCAGAAATCAGGGGTAACGGATACTGATATTTAACAGCAATTTTGTTGAGGGCACGATAGTCAATACAAGGCCTTAATGAACCATCCTTTTTAGCCACGAAAAAAACCCAGCACCTAAGGGTGAAGAGGATGGTCTAATATGACCCTTCTCCAATGCCTCCTTAATATAGGATCGCATAGCCTCGTGCTCGGGTACAGATAAATTGAAAAGCCGACCCTTGGGGAATTTGCACCCCGGGTTCAGCTCAATTGCACAGTCATAACTCCTATGAGGAGGCAAAGACGCAGACTCATTCTCACTAAATACATCATAAAAGTCAGCCAAATAGTCAGGAACATCATGCGACTGGGGAGAGGTGGAGAAAACAGGAGCATCACTAAGGGCACACCGACAACCCCAACTCACCCCAGAGAAAGATTTCCAATCCAGAACTGGATTATGGATTTGCAACCAGGGAAACCCCAGAACAATGGTATCATTCAAATTATGCAACACCAAAAATATGCAATTTTCTTGATGGTCTGGGGCAACCCACATTACCACCTGGGTCCAAAGCTGAGGTTTATTCTTCGCCAAAGGAGTAGCATCAATACCCCTCAAAGGGATAGGCGTCCGCAGAGGTGTCACAGGAAATCCACAGCGTTTAGCAAAATCCAAGTCCATCAGGTTCAGAGCTGCTCCTGAATCCACAAAAGCCTTGGCGGAAAATGTGGACAGGGAGCAGATCAGAGTAATTGCCAGAAGAAACTTAGGTTGAACACCACCCACAGAAAACGTGTGTGCACAACGTTTCTCTCGTTTAGGGCAGACAGAAATAATATGCGAGGCATCTCCACAAAAAAAACACAGCTTATTACGCCTTCTGAACTCCTGACGTTGCACCCTAGATAAAACTCTATCACATTGCATAGGTTCAGACATTTGTTCAACAGGTGGCAACATCTCTCGTGTAGTTTTGCGTTCACGTAAACGCAGATCCACCTGAATGGCTAATGACATAGAATCGTCAAGACCAGAGGGAACAGGAAATCCCACCATAGTATCTTTTACAGTTTCTGACAAACCCTTCCGAAAGAGGGCTGCCAAGGCACCATCATTCCAGGTAGTAAGGACCGCCCACTTTCGGAATTTTTGACAGTACAACTCTGCCGAATCCCGACCCTGGCTTAATGCCAACAGGGTCTTTTCAGCCTGATCAATAGCATTAGGTTCATCGTACAACAACCCCAAGGCTTGAAAAAATGCGTTCACATTATTCAGAATAGGATCATCAGGTTTCAAAGAAAACGCCCAATCCTGGGGATCGCCGCGCAGCAAAGAGATGACAATTTTAACCTGCTGCGTGGAGTTCCCCGACGAGTTAGGCTTCAAGGCAAAAAATAATTTACAATTATTCTTGAAATTCAAGAATTTAGACCGATCCCCAAAAACACATCAGGAGTAGGAATCTTTGGTTCAGCAGCATGTGAATGAGCAAGATAGGCGGAAATTCCCCGCACTTCAGCAGCGAGCTGCTCCACACGATCAGACAATTGCTTCATCTCCATTGAGAGAAAAATTCCCCAAAAAAAAAGTCCAGAAAAACCAGAGAGGTTGGCAGCTATCAGATTGCAGACCCCTGAACCTATCCACAACAACTAGCAGTAGCCGTGGGGGGTTCCTACGGTGCCCTAGACCCCTCGATCACAGCCGGAGAGCTACATAGCCTAAAGACAGAAAGAGGGAAAAACTAAACTGCCCCAGAGCAGACCCCAAAGCAATAGGCAGCCCCCAACATATAATGACGGTGAAGCAAGATGAAAACACAAACACAGATAGAAAGATAGGCTGAGCAAATGATGGGGCCCAAGCTAACTACACAGGACAGGATAGGAAAGCTGCTGTCTGCCATCCGCAAAAACACTATCAAAATGAGCCAACCGACTGATAGGAAAAACAGGCCCTGAAGTCGCTAGGCTTCAAAAGACTATATCAGCACTCAGGTATATTCTGAAGACAGAGCAAAAGATCAACAGATCAGAGACAAAAATGGAATTCAGCTCACCCCCGCCGGGGATGGCAGAACTCCCAAAAAACAAGGCAAAACAAAAACAAAACTGAAGAGTGCAAAGCAGAGCAGAAAAACTTAGCTTTGAGATGCAGGAATCAGACTGGTCTCCAAGAATCCAGCAGGAAAATCACCAGCCAGGAAGAAGGGTGTCGGCAGCCTTATATCCAGTCCTCAATTCCAGCCACCCAGTCATCATCTAGCTGCCCAGGTGTTTGGTAATCAGCCTCACTACCTTCCTTCACCAGAGGAGGGAGTTCATCAGACCTCAATGGTGAAGGGAAAAATGAACTCACAACAGTGGTGTGCTTTGGTAATACTCTTGGGATCTCTGCTAGAATATTAAAAATATCCCATTGCGGGGTAAGAGGGAACTCAAAACCACTCAATTGTTGTAACTCAGAATGAATATCACGCCATAACTTTTGAATTTTGGGGCAACCCCACATATGATGGTAGATGTCAGTATTATGTAAACCACATTTAACACATTGATAAGAATTTGTAGGAGACATTCTGGATTGGACGTACTGGGTAATATAAGCTCTATGTAGTAATAATATGGCCATATTGGTATAACTATTATATGGAATAACTTTCCTTTGTGTCTCAGTAGCTTCTAATATATCTCCAACTTCCAACCCCTCCATATCCTTTATCCATCTCGCCGGACCCGAGGTTTTAGCATCCCAAGACCATTCCTTCCGCAGAGTGCCAATAATTTTGTTTCCGTGTTCCCTGTAGGAATCCCATGAAAATCTGGCATATTTTGAAGAGTTATCAACAAGGGATCTAATGCTAAATTAAACAATAATGGAGACAATGGGCATCCCTGCCTCGTGCCCCTCCAAATGGCAAAGGGCACCGACAGGGTGTTGTTTATAAAAAGCCTAGATGTGGGGTCCCTATATAACAATTTAATAGCATTGCAGAACCATGACCCAAACCCTCTGAGCTCCAACAACTTATGTAAATAATTCCAGTAGACCCTGTCAAAGGCCTTATATGCATCAAGACCCACCACTATGTTCCTTTTGCCCTTATTGACTCTACAACTAGATATAGTACCTATTGCTGTTCTTATATTATAGGTTATCGATTTCCCATGTACAAACTCCATCTAATGTGGTGAAATTAACTTGGGAATAATCTGCTGAACCCTGGTTGCCAATATTTTTGTCAAGAGTTTAAAATCTGCATTGAGCAGTGAGATTGGGCGGTATCCCTCCACTTGCAGTGGATCCTTCCCAGGCTTAGGAAGCATATTGATGCAAGCCTCATTAAATCTATCTGGAATATAACCCTTTTCTATGATTCCATTAAATAACTCACCTAGGTATGGACCTACCCATGGGCCTAAGATCTTATAATATTCTCTACTAAACCCATCTGGACCCAGTGCCTTAGAAATCTTAAGAGTAGAGATGGCCGACAGAACTTCCGTAATGGTAATGGGTAAATTAAGGAGGTTTCTCTGATCCTCCGTAATACTAGGAGCCACCCCATCCCCAAAGAAACATGATGCCTCCAAAATCTCCTCTCCCCCTCCTGCATACAAAGATAAAAAAAAATCTAGATTCCTCTATTATTTGTTCATTGTCCGCTGTGACCGTGCCACTTTGATTACGAATTCTGGCAATCCTAGTTGCTTGTCTAAAAGGTTTAGTGAGAGAGGCCAGTAACCTTCCCGGCCTGTTCCCCCATTTAAAGTATTTGTGTTTTTGATAATCTAGACTGTACAGCGCTCTCTCGTGCTCAATATTTTCGGCAGTCTCTTTAGCCTCTATGAATTTTTGTTTATTTGTGGGGGTATTAGAACATTTTAAATTTTTATAAGCCTGGGTTAATTCTTCCTGAGCTGCCAACATGGCCTCTAATAATTTTTTCCATTTATTCCCAACATAAGAGATGACTTGTCCCCTTAAAACTGCCTTAGAGGCGGCCCAAAATAAATGAGGATCAGCACAGTGCTCCCTATTGTCTTCTTTGTATGTGTTCCACGACATCTGCAAATAAGCCTTAAACTCATCAGACGAGTATAGTTAAGAGGGAAACCTCCACCTCTTTTCCTTGCATGCCAGATTTACCAATCTAGATTTGAAAACCACCGGGGCATGATCAGATATCTGAACATCCAAGATATCTGTCGATAGAACAAGGGACACCATCAATAATCCCAATAACCAATAGTCTAATCTTGCATGTGTATTATGAACATGAGTGCAGTGCGAGAAATCTTTATCAGTGGGATGCTGCCACCTCCAAATATACGTCAACCCCAAATGATCCATCAGCCTCTGGATGAGACCTTCATGTATTGTTTTATTTTAAAATTTGTTTGTTAAGCACCAGGATACAAAGAATGTACAACATACACAATGACTAATGATAACAGGCATTATATAAAGCACACGTCTCCGTCCATAATAAAATGTAATACAAAGAAATTGCACATTCTTATAGATAAACAAGGTAACATGTATATTTCCTTCTAGCATATGTAAAGGACAATGCTTTATGTATTTTCCCACATGTGTATCAATCCAATTTCACAAACCTTGTCATATCATGCAACCGTAGGAATTAACTAAAACTCCTAAACTACAACTACCACTACATCAACTAATATCTACTATTTCCGCAGCCTGGTTTCCTATATCATATTGTGTCGCCTGTGATGTCTCAGTCTTGCAACGTGAGGTGAGAGGAATTCCACCTCTCCCAGATCTTTTCAAATTTACCCGGGAATCCCCTGTTTTGGTATAACGAGCGCTCATATGGGACAATTGAGTTCACCAGCTCGATCCAAAACCTAAGGGAAGGACATGAGCCCCCCATCCACCGCAGTGCCAACACCTTTCATGCCATAAACAGTGTCTTGCGCAGGAAGACCCCAGTATAGCGATCCCAAATCTCCTCCTCCCACACCCCAAACAAGCAGACCAATGGCTCTAGAGGGACAGGGGCTTGCACCGGTGATGTCAGTAGTGTAGTCACCTCTTTCCAGTAATGTAGGATAGTGGGACATTGCCATACCATATGGATAAAATCAGCATCTGGCGAGTGACATTGCAAACATTCTGATGATTGAAGCCGACCCATCCTAAAAAGTCGCAACGGCGTTAAATATGATTGATTAATTATATACAGTTGTATCATTCTGTTGTTAACAGATGGTGATACTCCAATCGGAGATTTCAGAATCTCCTCCAACTCCTCTCCTTGCACTTCAGGAATGAGTCGTTCCCACGTCATCTTTAAAGAGCTTATGGCCGAATCTGCCCCTACTGACAGCATATATGTGTACAAGGAGGATATGAGACCCTGGGGACCCTGTGACTTAAGAATTCCTATTAGAGGTAACGATGAAATAGTACGGTCCACACCCCCATCCCTCATGTGTGACTAAAGAGCAGATCTCAGCTGCAGATAGCGAAAACATTGAGACCTCGGAATATCATGTGTAGCCTGCAATTGTTCAAAAGACTTTAAGGTCCCCTGGTCATACAAGTCTCCCACTGAAGAGACGCCACACTGGGTCCAAAAAATGGCGGATGGGTGATTCAGTAGCCCTGGAAAATAGTTATTACTCCACAGGGGCATTTCAGCTATAACATCTTTAAACCCTATTACATTCTTGATTTGTCTCCATATCAATCGAGCCAGCCGGAGCAGGGGTAATAGTCGTGGGGCATTAGTTTTTTCCAACTCAAGGAAACCTAATAGGCAATCCGCTTATGCAGCGTGAAGCAGGTGGCTTTCAGAGTTAGAGAGGCAATTACCCAGCATCCAGTTATTTAAAGCTTTAGCCTGCCCAGCTACGTAGTATAGGAAAAAATCTGGTAACGCCGCCCCACCTCCCCTCTTTGGTCTTTGTAGAGTTGACAATTTAAGTTTGGGCCTAGTTTTCCCCCAAACAAAGGACGTGACTAGAGAATTAAGAGTAACAAAAAAGGACTTGGGCACGGCTACCGCACTGTGCTGAAGGGAGTAGCTAAATTTAGGGAGTAATATCATTTTAGTCAGGTTAATGCGTCCAGCCACAGATAATGGGAGCCTACTCCAAGACGCAAACTTAGCTTTAACTAGTTCCAACAACGGGTGGAACCTTCATGTATTGTAGCTCCATGGTTGTGTAATCCTGATCTATCTATAGACATATCATGTGCTTCATTAAAGTCCCCCCCAATTATCAAATTGGTTGTGTCCCAACCTGCCAACTTAGAGAGTAACTGAGTCTGAAACTGCGAGTCTGGACCATTAGGTGCATAAATATTTACTAAATTATAGCAAACACCTTCTTTTTGCATCAGCGGTCATCTTAGGTGGGGAGGTAGTATTCTGGTGCCTAGTCGAGGATCTATTGGATTTTCCAGATTTGGCTATGAATTTTTCCATAGTGAAAAAGAGACCTGATGAGCTTGTGTAGGTTTGGCAGTGGCGTCGCTATTGAATATCTGCCTCACATGTAACTGCCCCGGTTACCTTGCAATCCGGTGATGCTGCGGTGAGCACTCCAGCGTGTGCCCCATGTATTGGAATCCACGTTTCGCGTGGATGTCAGCGACGCCTGCGCCTAGGACCTCTGGGATTCCCGGAGAGCTGGTCCCGCTATCAGGGGAACCTTGCCCGGGCCTTATCCCTGCTGCCCCGCTCAGTGCTGCGGTGTGATGGCAGCGGATTCAATCTGCTGTCAGGGAGCTCTATTAAAATGCGGCCATCTTCAAGCTCCGCCTCCCGAAGGCCCCGAGAGTCAAGTTTTACTTAACAGACACCTGCCCTTTAAATGTCCGGGCGATCAGTAAGGGTTATATAAAGAATTATGTGACGAGATTTCAGCAAAATTATATATCGAGAGTTCAGTAAAAGTAACGAGAATTACATGAAAGTTATACATCTAGAGATGGGTTTTGGTTAATATCTTGAGGGGATTATGTTTGATGCTGTATTTCTCTTAAGGCCAATGTGCGATTATTTAGATAGCACAGCGTTTGTTGTCTTACTGTCTCAGCGAGGACAGCTCGAGTACAGGACTGCCGTGCACTTCATTCCTTCTGTTATAGCTGCTGCAGCTCCGTGCCTTTAGACTAGTGTCTGGAGAGCGGGTGGCAATGGTTTCCTTTGTATCTCAGCCTTGCCTGCTGATCTGTTGTCAGTGTCTTCACCCTGTTGCCCCCCAGCTCCGAGCTCTTCCCCTGTGTTTCTCTGCACGCGGTGAGTCTTGTGATTTATAAGTGTCCCTTTATGTTCTTTTTAATTCTAAAAGATAGCATTGGTAAATTTATAAGCAACAAAAATCCGAAGGCAGAAATTATTGCCATATTATTAGAAAATCTAATAATAAATTTTTATGGAGCACCAAAAATCTTTATAGTTTTTTAAATAAAGATAATACCTTCCATAAAAACTCGTATATGGTAAAGTGGGAATCAGAACTAAATATTCTATTAACCACGAACAATGGGAAAACGCTATCAGAAACTCATATTCGTCCAATATTTCTATGATCCTTCACGAGGCTTCCTATAAAACCCTCGTTAGATGGCGTTACACCCCTTCTCACCTAGCTCATATTGACCAAAAGAACTCACCCTTATGTTGGAGAAATTGCGGACTACATGGTAATCTTCTAAAGTTAAAAGCCTGTGGAAACAGGTATCGATATATACGGACTCCCTTCTCAAGAGGCATTACCCGTTAACTCCAAAGGCCGCTCTTCTCTCTATTGACCTTGAAGAGTTCGACCCTTCGATAAGGTTTGTTATAATACATATTTTCCTGGTGGTTAGGAATTCCCGGGCATTGTACTGGAAAAGAGTGGATGTGCCAAAGTTTTCAGACATTTTGGAGAAAATCTCTTCGCACTACTCTTTGGAACTACGCTTCGCTATTATTAATGATAACTTAAAGAAACACGCAAAGAAATGGGACAAATGGAAATCAATTCCTGTTACGGCTTAAACCAAAGATATACTTTATTGTCCAAATAATAAACATCTGCGCTACGGTACGGCTGATGGAATACTCCAACAGATCTGGTCAACATATAACCTTTTTTTTTTTTTATACTGATCATTAAGTGCCAACAGTCTTTTCATGATATAAACTTATGTTAGATAAAGCTTATACAGTTTACATCTGCATAAATTTCATATGCAAAGCTATGGAAATGTATATTTGGAGTTTTCTAGCTTTTATTGTCACCCCATTTCCCTTCCCTTTCCTCCCCCTCTCCTTATTGTACCCCCTCCCCCTTTTCCTAAAACCTTACATTTCTCTCCTCACTCCTCCCCTTATTAAAACTTCCAAATCAATAAAAACAGTTAAATACATATAAAAAATAAAAGAAAAATTTCCCACATTCTGAACATGAAAAAGGCTTCTCCCCTGTGTGAGTTCTCTAGTGGCCATCCAGATGCGCTTTCCGGTTAAAACATTTCCCACATTCTGAACATGAAAAAGGCTTCTATCCTGTGTGGGTTCTCTGCTGCATAACAAAATCTGGTTTTTGGCTAAAACATTTCCCGCATTCTAAACAGGAAAAATGGCTTCTCCCCTGTGTGAGTTCTCTGGTGCTTAACAAAATTTAATTTCTGTGTAAAACATTTCCCACATTCTGTGGGTGCACGCATTCCCTCAGCAAAGCATTCCAGCAGCTAAACATCTAGAAGAAGCAATTAATCCATGGTAGGGAATTAACATCCATCTTCTCTCTTCACACAGGTACAACCTCTGCTTGCTGTTCTCCGCTGTTTATCATCCTGCAACATTTCTTTAAATGGTACAACCTCTGCTTGCTGTCCTCTGCTGTTTATCATCCTGCAACATTTCTTTTAATGGTACAACCTCTGCTTGCTGTCCTCTGCTGTTTATCATCCTGCAACATTTCTTTTAATGGTATAGAACATAGAACTCTGCTATCAACTACTGCCAAGTTATCCTGTAACAACTTTAATGGCATATAACATAGAACTTTGCTTGCTGAATTATTTCTATAATTCATCTGTTACATTGTACTCAATACTCACTGCTGTACATCCATGGCTGGGGTCATTGTAGATATTATCTTGGGAAAGGTGTTATAGCATAGAGATGGTGCCAGGACAAGTGTTTTTATCATCTATCCACCCCCTGGTGTTGAAACAGCTGCTAAATTATCCCAAATGAGCTCCCACAATCCCTCTCTCCTGACCCTGTAGTGTGGCCTATAAATTTAGAAGCATTCTAAGGTGTGCACGCAGTGTGGGGTGCACGCATCTCCTCAGCAAAGCATCCCAGCAGCTAAGCCTCTAGATGAAGCAGTTAATCCATGGCAGTTAGTCAGGGCAGGAGCCAGGTAACTCACACTTTGCTCTCCCTTTTAGCCATGTGCTTTATTTCTATCCCCCTGTGTTCCCTTGCCATCCACATTCATTGCCCCATCCCCCTCCATGAAGACTCATACACATCAGCCCCTATATACTTCCCTCTCCCATGTACACAGGGGTGGATTAAGGGTAGCCAGGGCCCGGGGCAGTTCAGACTCTGTGGGCCCCCCTCGTCACGTGACGGGGGTCACGAATCGTAGAGCCACACTCTACATAGAGAATAATGGGGCCTCCAGCACCGACCTCCACCCGCAGAGCCACACTCTACATAGAGAATAATGGGGCCTCCAGCACCGACCTCCACCCGCAGAGCCGCACTCCACATAGAGAATAATGGAGCCTCCAGCACCGACCTCCACCTGCAGAGCCCCACTCCACATAGAGAATAATGGAGCCTCCAGCACCGACCTCCACCTGCAGAGCCCCACTCCACATAGAGAATAATGGAGCCTCCAGCACCGACCTCCACCCGCAGAGCCACACTCCACATAGAGAATAATGGAGCCTCCAGCACCGACCTCCACCCGCAGAGCCGCACTCCACATAGAGAATAATGGAGCCTCTAGCACTGACCTCCACCCGCAGAGCCGCATTCCACATAGAGAATGGAGCCTCCAGCACCGACCTCCACCCGCAGAGCCGCACTCCACATAGAGAATAATGGAGCCTCCAGCACCGACCTCCACCCGCAGAGCCGCACTCCACATAGAGAATAATGGAGCCTCCAGCACCGACCTCCACCCGCAGAGCCGCACTCCACATAGAGAATAATGGGGCCTCCAGCACCGACCTCCACCCGCAGAGCCGCACTCCACATAGAGAATAATGGAGCCTCCAGCACCGACCTCCACCCGCAGAGCCGCACTCCACATAGAGAATAATGGAGCCTCCGGCACTGACCTCCACCCGCAGAGCCGCACTCCACATAGAGAATAATGGGGCCTCCAGCACCGACCTCCACCCGCACTGCCGCACTCCACATAGAGAATAATGGAGCCTCCAGCACCGACCTCCACCCGCAGAGCCGCACTCCACATAGAGAATAATGGAGCCTCCAGCACCGACCTCCACCCGCAGAGCCACACTCCACATAGAGAATAATGGGGCCTCCAGCACCGACCTCCACCCGCAGAGCCGCACTCCACATAGAGAATAATGGAGCCTCCAGCACCGACCTCCACCCGCAGAGCCGCACTCCACATAGAGAATAATGGAGCCTCCAGCACCGACCTCCACCCGCAGAGCCGCACTCCACATAGAGAATAATGGAGCCTCCGGCACTGACCTCCACCCGCAGAGCCGCACTCCACATAGAGAATAATGGAGCCTCCAGCACTGACCTCCACCCACAGAGCCGCACTCCACATAGAGAATAATGGAGCCTCCAGCACCGACCTCCACCCGCAGAGCCACACTCCACATAGAGAATAATGGGGCCTCCAGCACCGACCTCCACCCGCAGAGCCGCACTCCACATAGAGAATAATGGGGCCTCCAGCACCGACCTCCACCCGCAGAGCCGCACTACACATAGAGAATAATGGAGCCTCCAGCACCGACCTCCACCTGCAGAGCCGCACTCCACATAGAGAATAATGGGGCCTCCAGCACCGACCTCCACCCGCAGAGCCGCACTCCACATAGAGAATAATGGGGCCTCCAGCACCGACCTCCACCCGCAGAGCCGCACTCCACATAGAGAATAATGGAGCCTCCAGCACTGACCTCCACCCGCAGAGCCGCACTCCACATACATGGCTGCTCTCAGTGCTCTGTGCTGTGCGCACAGGACCTGTGATGAGGTCACAGGAGGGGAGGAGACAGGGGTCACATGATCGGGGGTCCTGACACCTTACCTCCTGTGATCTCATCACAAGCCTTTGCACGCTACCAGCAGCATCAGCGTTCACGCTACTTGTAGATGCTGCTGGTAGCAGAGCACATAATGCCGCCCCCACGGTCACTCACTTTTAGGTGGGGAGAAGATGGAGTGCCATTGCAGCAGCCAGCAGGAATGTGGTGGGGGCCCCCTTAGAAGCTCTTGTGGTGGGGGCCCCGGGGCTGAAACCCCGCCTGCCCTGCCTATAATCTGGCCCTGCGCGGTGGCGGATTATAATGGGGCAATTTACTGGCCTGGGCTGTGGGCCCCTTAACCCCACTGGGCCCGGGGCAACTGCCCAAATTGACCTCATTATAATCCGCCACTGCATGTACAGCTCCCATGCAATTCTCAACTTCCTGAAAAACCTCAGCCCATCTTGCCTAAACACATCGCACAAAAAAACTTCTGACAATTCCAATAACTACTTGCTCTTTATCTTCCTACTCCTACTGATTTTAGGGGACATCTTCTCCAACCCTGGTCCACCATCCCTTATGGAGGAAAACTCTCCCACCAGAAGACTTCATCCACTTCAAATTTATGTTAAGAACCTATAGCTCTGACCTTCACCTCGCCAATCAGCCCTACTTCACCACCCTGATCTCCTCACTATCCGACAACCCCAAGAAACTTTTTTGACCCCTTTCACTCCCTCCTCAGGCCGAAAGCACAAGCCCTTATCACAGACATTTGTGCTGATGACCTGGCCTCCCACTTTACAGAGAAAATAGATAATACATCAGGAAATCCGCTCCCAGACACCAGGTGCTGTGAGTCTCATCCCTCCCTGCATTTCCCCTGGCTCACTCTCCACATTTGATCCCATCACAGAAGAAGTCGTCTCCAGGCTCCTCTCTTCTTGTGCAACTACGTGAACTACTGACCCCATTCCCTCACATCTACTCCAGTCTCTCTCTCTAGACGTCACAAGCCACCCAACTACAATCTTTAATCTCTCCCTCTCCTCGGACATTTTCTCCTCCTCTTTCAAACACACTATCATTATTCCATTATTAAAGAAACCCGCTCTCGACCCATCCTCCACAAACAACTACAGACCAGTCTCCAATCTCCCCTTCATCTCTAAACTCTTGAAGCGCATGGTCTACTCCCACCTAACCTGTTACCTCTCCATTCACTCCCTTCTAGACCCTTCACAGTCCGGCTTCTGCCCCCTACATTCGACAGAAACTGCACTCATTAAAGTGACCAATGACCTTCTGATGGCAAAATGTAACGGTGACCACTCTCTGCTCATTTTTCTTTACCTTTCTGCAACTTTCGACACTGTTGACCACCATCTCCTACTCTCTAGACTCCAGTCATAGAATCATAGAATCGTAGAGTTGGAAGGGACCTCCTGGGCCATCTGGTCCAACCCCCTGCTCAAAGCAGGATTCGCTAAATCATCCCAGTCAGATGTCTGTCCAGCCTCTGTTTGAAGACTTCCATTGAAGGAGAACTCACCACTTCTCGTGGCAGCCTGTTCCACTCATTGATCACTCTAACTGTCAAAAAGTTTTTTCTAATATCTAATCTGTGTCTCCTCCCATTCAGTTTCATCCCATTGCTTCTAGTCTTTCCTTGTGCAAATGAGAATAAAGTTGATCCTTCTACAATGTGACAGCCCTTTAGATATTTGTAGACAGCAATTAAGTCTCCTCTCAGTCTTCTCTTTTGCAAGCTAAACATTCCCAAATCCTGCAACCTTTCCTCATAAGACAGGGTTTGCAGACCGGTCACCATTCTGGTCGCTCTTTTCTGAACTTGCTCCAGTTTGTTGATGTCTTTTTTAAAATGTGGTGCCCAAAACTGGACACAATATTCCAGATGAGGTCTGACCAAAGAGGAGTAGAGGGAAATAATGACTTCACGTGATCTAGACTGTATGCTTCTGTTAATACATCCTAGAATTGCATTTGCCTTTTTTGCTGCTGCATCACACTGTTGACTCATATTCAGTCTGTGATCTATTAGTATACCCAAGACTTTTTCACATGAGCTGTTGCTTAGCCCTATTCCTCCCATTCTGTATATGCTTTTTTTATTTTTATTGCCCAGATGTAGTACTTTGCATTTTTCCCTGTTAAAAACCATTCTGTTAGTTGCTGCCCACTGCTCCAATTTATTTATATTTTTTTGAATCCTCTCTCTCTCTTCTCTAGTATTAGCTATCCCTCCTAGCTTTGTGTCATCAGCAAATGTAATCAGTTTACCCTCAATTCCTTCATCTAAATCGTTGATAAAGATGTTGAACAATACAGGGCCCAGGACAGAGCCCTGTGGTACCCCACTTGAGACATTCTTCCAACTGGATGTGCAGTCATTTAGGACCACTCTTTGGGTCCGATCACTAAGCCAGTTATGAATCCACCTAACAGTTGCCTATCGTGCTGATCGGGAACCCCACGCACCTTATAGCCAGGGCTGGCGTTAGGGGCAGGCAGACCAGGCATCTGCCTAGGGCCCCCGTTCCCCCAGGGGCACCCAGCTAGCAGCACATCACACAGATGCAATGGGGCCTGTGAGGCAGGGGAGCCCGCCAGCTGCCAGCACTGACCCCCCTCCACCACCACACTGAACTATACCGGCATCTGTTGGTACAGTTCTAAGCAATGCTGGAGGAGAGAGTGTTAGCTGATGCTCCCTCTCCCATCATTCCCCGCTCTGCCTCTGACACTGCGGGTGCGCGATGATGTCATCGCGCACTCACTGTGTGCCAGGCAGTGCATCGGCAGCTGGTGAGACAAGAGCCAGGAGCAGCGCAGGCATGAGAGGTGAGGATAGTGTTTTTTTACTATAACAGTGACTACTGGACTTTGGGGCCATTCTCGGGAGGGGAAGATGTGGGCTGTGCTATATACTATGCGGGCTGTGTTACATACTGTGCGTGCTGTGTTACATACAAACCCATGCTGACTCTGTTTGATCACTTCATTCTTATCCAGGTATTGACTTACATGTTGTTTAATAATTTGTTCAAAGATCTTTCCTGGTATAGAAGTCAGACTCACCGGCCTATA
Source organism: Dendrobates tinctorius (assembly GCF_039654945.1). NCBI lineage: Eukaryota > Metazoa > Chordata > Amphibia > Anura > Dendrobatidae > Dendrobates > Dendrobates tinctorius. The sequence goes on along the minus strand of NW_027361988.1, from coordinate 261,280 downwards.
GTTGCCTGGGTCCACCTTCTTCCCCTTTTTGAAGATAGGAACAACATTTGCTCTTCTCCAGTCTTCTGGCACTTCTCCTGTTCTCCAAGAATTTTCAAAGATTATGGAGAGTGGTTCAGAAATTTCTTCTGCTATCTCCTTCAGTACTCTGGGGTGTAATTCATCTGGACCTGGAGACTTGAATTCATTTAGGTTAGCTAAGTGTTTCCTCACTATCTTTCTGTTTATAGATATCCTGGATTCTTCTATTCCCTTAATAGGACAGTGAATAACAGTTGGTGTTACATTTCCTTTCTGAGAGAAAACAGATGCAAAATAGGAATTTAAAAGTTCAGCCTTCTCAACATCCTGTCTTACCATTTCATCATTTTCATCCTGTAAAAATCCTATAGCATCTTTGACTTTTCTTTTACTTTTGACAGTCACAAGGCATTAATGACACTGCTCTCTCCTGGTTCTCTTCCTATCTCTCTGACCGCTCCTTCAGTGTTTTGTTCGCTGGCTCCACTTTATCTCCTCTTCCTCTCACTGTTGGGGTACCTCAGGGCTCAGTACTTGGCCCCCTTTGCTTCTCTCTCTACACGGCCCCAATTGGATAGACTATAAGCAGATTTGGGTTTCAGTACCATCTTTATGCTGATGACACACAACTATACATGTCATCCCCTGACCTTACCCCCGCTGTACTACAGAACGCCAGTGACTGTCTGTCCACAGTCTCCAACATCATGTCCGCTCTCTATCTGAAACTCAACCTTTCCAAAACTGAACTTCTTCCGCTCCCACTGTCTACTAAACTCCTTAAATCTGACATTTCCCTCTCCGTGGGTGGCACTATAATTATACCCCAGCAGCAGGCGTGCTGTCTGGGTGTTATGTTTGACACCAATCTCTCCGTCACCTCCCATATACAATCTCTTGCCCGCTCTTGCCGCTTACACCTAAAGAGCATCTCTAGAATCCGCACTTTTCTCAACATGGAAACAATAGAAACCCTCACTGTTGCCCTGATACACTCCCGCCTGGTCTACTGTAATGCTCTATTAATTGGCCTCCCCCTCACTTGACTTTCCCCTCTCCAATCCATCCTTAATGCAGAAGCCAGGGTTGTCCATCTGGCTAATAGGTACTCGGACGCGTCCGCTCTTCGCCAGTCGTTATACTGGCTGCCCATTCATTATAGGATCCAATTCAAAGTACTTGTTCTCACCCACAAAGCTCTCCACAGTGCGGCACCCCCTTACATCTCCTGCTTCATTTCTGTCTATCGGCCTAGCCGATCGCTGTGCTCTTTAAATGACTTTTGACTAACCTCTGCACTAATCCATACCTCCCACTCCCAACGCCAAGATTTCTCCCTTGTTGCGTCAATCCTCTAGAATGCTCTACCACAAGAAATTTGGACCAGCCACAACTTGCCCAGTTTTAGGCATTCCCTCAAAACACATTTGTTCAGAGCAGCCTATCACATTCCCTAATCAAAAACCATTTTATTTGTAAGTGTGCATATGTAGCCAATTCACTATCTCTATCTAACCGCCACTCCCTCAAGATGACTGGACTATCATTGTAAATATACACCTGTACTTTGTATCTCCCTCACCTCATTGTACAGGGTGGGCCATTTATATGGATACACCTAAATAAAATGGGAATGGTTGGTGATATCAGCTTCCTGTTTGTGGCACATTAGTATATGGGAGGTGGAAAACTTTTCAAGATGGGTGGTGACCATGGTGGCCATTTTGGATCCAACTTTATTTTTTTCAATGGGAAGAGGGTCATGTGACACATCAATCTTATTGAGAATTTCACAAGAAAAACAATAGTGTTCTTGGTTTTAACATAACTTTATTCTTTCATGAGTTATTTTCAAGTTTCTCTTTGTTTACAGCCATTGACATGTTGCAAAGGTTAACACGTGAGGAGCTGATAGAAATTGTGTTGATGTCTGTTGAACGCCTAAGGCCTGTTTCACACTTCCGTTTTTGTGTCCGCCAAACGGATCCGTTTCCGTTTTTTTGACGGAAACTGATGCAAACGGATCCGTTTTTTAAAAACGGATCCGTTTTTTTGACGGATCCGCGGTAACCGTAATGGAAGTCTATGGGACAAAAAAAACGGATCCTGCAAAAAATGGCGGATCCGTTTTTTTACGGAAAACAACGGATTTTGACGGATTTTAAAAAACGGAAGTGTGAAACAGGCTTTACCGGGGTCACTGCAGCAGATTTCAATGCAAGACACCATAAGCAAGAAAACTGTCACCATTCCTGTTTTATTTAGGTGTATCCATATAAATGGCCCACCCAAAAAAGTTTGCCTCATCACTGAACATAATGTTCTGTGTAAACTGAGGGTCCTGTTCCAATTTTTGCTTTGCCCATTCTGCAAATTCAGTGAGCCGCTCTGGGTCACCAAGCATTCCCATTTTATTTAGGTGTATCCATATAAATGGCCCACCCTGTAGATTGTAAGCTCTCATGAGCAGGGTCGTTTTATTTTGCTTTAATTATTGTATTATTGTTAACGTTGTTACGACTGTTGTGTTTGAAACTGTTAAACTGTCAACGCTGTGGAATATGTTGGCGCTATATAAATAACGATTATTATTATTATTATGAACAGGAAAATGGCTACTCCCTTGTGTGAGTTCTCTGGTGCCTAACAACATTTGATTTATGTGTAAACCATTTCCCACATTCTGAACAGGAAAAAGGCTTCTCCCCTGTGTGAGTTCTATGGTGATTAACCAAATCTGAATTCTGGTTAAAACACTTCCCACATTCTGAACAGGAAAAAGGCATCTCCCCTATGTGGGTTCGCTGGTGAATAACTAGACTTGATTTCTGGTGAAAACACATCCCACATTCTGAACAGCAAAAAGGCTTCTCCCGTGTGTGACTTCTCTGGTGATTAACAAAATCTGATTTCTGTATAAAACATTTCCCACATTCAGAACAGGAAAAAGGCTTCTCCCCTGTGTGAATTCTCTGGTGCTTAACCAAAGATGATCTCTGGTTAAAATACTTCCCACATTCTGAACAGGAAAAAGGCTTCTCCCCTGTGTGAGTTCTCTGGTGTCTAACAAGATTAGGTTTATGTTTAAAATATTTCCCACATTCTGAACAGGAAAAATGTTTCTCCTCTGTGTGAGTTCTCTCATGCCTAACAAGTTCTGAATTCCAGTTAAAGCATTTCCCACACTTGGAGCAAGAAAATCTCTTCTCCGTTGTGTGATTTTGTTGATGTTTAAGAAACGACTTTTTGAGGGGAAAACTATTTCTATATTCTGAATGTGAAAATGACTTCTTTGCTTTAGGAGCAGTTTGTTTTTTAATGCCTCTTTTGTGACTTTGATTTTCCTTAGTAGTCAGTAATGAATCAGAAGATGGGACCTGTTTCATAGGATCAGATGACAGATCTTTACTGTAAAGGGATGCTGGTATATCTGGAGCAATGGCAATGACTTCAGTTGCATCCTGTGGGATTTTGCGATCATCTGATTTAAAAATTGAAGATATCAGCTGTCCTGATCTCCTGGTAGAGTCATCTGCTAAGAAAAAAACAATTATTTTGAATATAATATCCTAGAATTTTATATTTTTGAAAATGGCTACTTAAACTGTCTGTAAAAATGGCAAGTTATGTAAAATTATTGAATGACTGTCTAAGTCAATGACAGTTCACAGTCTAATACAAAAAGTTAGAGGATGAACCAGTAGTGTGTGGTGTTCAACTGTTTGTTCATTCTGCCTCCCAAATATAATAAATAAAAAGCAACCCATCAATGATATGTAGGCGAAAATACCACCAATAACAACTCCTACTCATCTCACATAAAACAAGTTCCCACTCAGGTCCATCATCTGTCATTGAAAAAACAGATGTCCACATTATTAATGGCTCAAAGACTCTTGAAAAGCAACATGGCTTCCATAAACAAAGCCAGCAAAATGCACTCTTTCCAAGTCAAATCTCCCCCTCGCTTCTGAGCTTTGCAGTGTACCTAAACCACATTTACCATCCCTATATTCGGCATCACTGTAATGAGAAGGACCCACTTAGTTTTCTATGTGCGTGTCTAGTGGAGCACAATCCGGACATTATGTGCTGGGCAATAATATGGCATATTTCTAATCTTCACTCTCCAACATCCACTGTGTGCTAATTTCCGCAAAGTCCCTGTGAAGTCAAAATAGTCACTACTCTTATAGATTACTTGACCGAGGGTTATAATTTCCAAAATGTAGTCACTTTATGAGGATTTCTACTGCTCTGGATTTCTGACATTTTGTCATATTGAGACTTCCGCAAACGGTATGTCCCATTTTCTCCAGGATCTGCTCCTGTGACATCTGCTTCTGTCACCAGGTGCCATCTTATTCATTCTGCAGGCAGCAGCGGTGATGGAGGCGACATTAGAAACAGAAGCTGTAGGCGGCACAGGCACTGTTCAGCCACTAAGATTAGGGTGCCTGGGACCAGTTAGTACCGGCCAGTCTGGCAGTATGTGTGGGTGCTGTCCAGGTGAAGTTATCTGCTCCCTGCTTCAGCCAATTGGAAAGCACCGCACCGTACTAAAGCTTGAAGCATATTACCGAAGGCTGTCAGATACAGCGTTGGCCTGCTCCGGTTCGGTCCTCGGTGCTCAGCTCCCGGCTTGTGCATTTGCTTCCTGTTATGAACCCGCTCTGTTTACGGACTACTCTTGCATCGTATAACTTTTTATTTTCTCTCCTCTCCTGGTCCTGACTCGACTATCTATTCTTCTTGCTATTTCACACCACAAAACAGCAGGTAACACCATCGCCCAAGCCTAGGGGTCTTTGTGTAAGTCCAGATCCATGTAGAAGGGTTAAAGGGTGATGAGCAAGACAATCCCTTGGATCTGGAAAATGGAGTAGATAGCGCCAAGCCTCTTCATGGTGGACATCTTTTGAGCTGCCAATTGACCACGTACAATGCCCCCAATAAATTTTGTCGGCAAACTATTCCTGCAAAATTTGCCTTCATACAGCTTAATGGCGCTCTTTCCCTTCTTAACCCTGCCATGTGCCAAGACAGTAGTGTACAACCGTATATAGGGTTTTGTCGCATTCAAGAGAAGTTGGAAAATAACTTGTAATGTCAATTTGTTTCCTATTATCCATTGTGATGAATTTCACAGTTATCACCACATAAATTGATACATGTCAGATTTGAAAATTGGGGTCTGATTAGGAAGACAAAACTGGCTGCGAGAAGTGGTTAAATCAGCATTTTGGGCACTAACTACTGTAGTCGAAAACTGAAGATTGATCATTTCAGTAGATGTATTATTGTCTAACTCCACAGTCTCCATCAGTAATAAATGAGCAGCTAGTGGTGAAACCTCTCTGGGGTAATTAGAGTATGGGGCTCGGTGATGTCACAATCTAAACTATTGTAAGGTCCAATATTTTCTGTCAGATGAGTTTCAAGAAGAAATATTACACATTTATAGAGAACTGTGTATAATAGTGCAGAGCTGAGATGTCTTGAATTTAGATCTCGGGCATTTGGAAGAGGTAATGGAGAGCTTATGTTAAAGACTATGAGGGAGTTACAGACTCACATAAGTGAGACAGGCCGATCCCTCCACAAATCATACAAAGCGAAGAACTGTAACCCAATCAGCAAAGAATAAAAAAAAATTTGCATCCCCAACAACAGTAAACCAGAGTTGCCCTCATTTATGGTGGACCATTGGAGCTACTATGGATCCTGACCAGAAGATTACAGAAAATAATATTGCTCCCCATTTCAGGAGAGATTGTGCAGTAATCTGAATTCCTTAGGATCAAAAATAATGTAATTTATGACGTGGAGTGACTCCATGACACCAGGGCTGGAGCCATGCCAAGACATTTCCTACAGGTAAAAGTCAACGGGTAGACAGTCGCACTCAAAATTGAATGTCACTTGCATCAGAGTCATTAAAGGAATTATTATGATTTTTATTAATTTTTTTTCAATAAATCAAGAAAAGTGAAAAAACACCGCAAACAGAGATCAGATTCCAAACAGGAGTATTACACGGTTACGTTTCGACCTATACCTAGGTCTTTCTCAAACCATACTGCAAGATAAAAATGCAAAGAAAAATTATTTACCACACTAAACAAAGTGATCAAGATAATGTACAAAAGGCTAGAGACATAGTGGACATAAATATATACAAAATTAATAAAATTTAAAAAGGGTGTATGCTGAAAAACCCTATAGATACAAAATATATAAACATCTATATGTGCACACATAGGACTACACATGGATCTGCGCAATAACAGGAATGCAGTGTAAGACAAGAAGATGGTCATAGGAGATATTGCAGACTATTGGCAAACAAATATACAGTACTAATCATAATGTGCTTGGATAAATGGAAAACGAAGCTGGGTGGTGGAGAAAGGAAAGTATAGCAAACATGAGATACTAACCTCAATAGGAGTGTCAAGGTATATGGAAAGAGGACAATTTTTCAGAGTCCCAAAGTAAGGGCTGTGGGGGAAAAAAAAAAAAGGAGAGATCATAAGAAAAAAGGAACAGAGGGTAAGCAAGGCGCCAGGGGGTGCTGCTGTACTGACCTGTGGCAAGAGAGCGGCCTCCTCCCAGCCTCATAGTGACTCTCAACATATATAAACCGAGGCATTCTTGCCTCCACCCACAACACTGCAGATCCCTGCCGCTCTCTTGCCACAGGTCAGTACAGCAGCACCCCCTGGCGCCCTGCTTACCCTCTGTTCCTTTTTTCTTATGATCTCTCCTTTTTTTTTTTTTCCCCACAGCCCTTACTTTGGGACTCTGAAAAATTGTCCTCTTTCCATATACCTTGACACTCCTATTGAGGTTAGTATCTCATGTTTGCTATACTTTCCTTTCTCCACCACCCAGCTTCGTTTTCCATTTATCCAAGCACATTATGATTAGTACTGTATATTTGTTTGCCAATAGTCTGCAATATCTCCTATGACCATCTTCTTGTCTTACACTGCATTCCTGTTATTGCGCAGATCCATGTGTAGTCCTATGTGTGCACATATAGATGTTTATATATTTTGTATCTATAGGGTTTTTCAGCATACACCCTTTTTAAATTTCATTAATTTTGTATATATTTATGTCCACTATGTCTCTAGCCTTTTGTACATTATCTTGATCACTTTGTTTAGTGTGGTAAATAATTTTTCTTTGCATGTTTATCTTGCAGTATGGTTTGAGAAAGACCTAGGTATAGGTCGAAACGTAACCGTGTAATACTCATGTTTGGAATCTGATCTCTGTTTGCGGTGTTTTTTCACTTTTCTTGATTTATTGAAAAAAAATTAATAAAAATCATAATAATTCCTTTAATGACTCTGATGCAAGTGACATTCAATTTTGAGTGCGACTGTCTACCCGTTGACTTTTACCTGTGGTATATCCACGTTCAGTCAGCACCTCCTCCTACAGCACGAGTGCGCGTCTTTATTTTTTCTATTGAACACATCTCCTGCAGGCGGGAATAAATGTATATTACAGGGACGTAAATTTGATGAATGCACTGGCATTACCACTGCGTGACAGGGTCAAGAATCTGCATACAGCACCTGCCTGCTCTATGGCTTAACGTGTAGAAATGCAGTAAATATATACAGCAGATATGCCCTACATACACAGATGACCCTGATCTATGAATTACTGAACGTCTCCATGTATGGCTGGGTAGAGCAGGCTGGGGCACACGTACACTTAAGGAGGTGATCATGATTATGAAGCCGTACTGTGTCCTGGATTTGCACTATGTTCCTGCCACCTGCTTGAAAAGGAAAAAGCTGCCGCCCTATGTCTGCGTGATGTCACTACACTGCCGGCTCTTCTATTGCAAAAAAGAAGGGATCCCTGATGAAGGACACCGAAGCCTCAGAAACGCATTGGATAATATCACTCTTTTCTGCAATAGAAGAGAGCCGGCAGTGTAGTGACATCACGCAGACATAGGGCGGCAGCTCTTTCCTTTTCAAGCAGGTGTTAGGATCAGCGCAGCCGGCCTGAACGCTGCTGACTCGGCATCATCCTACACAGTATATATCCAAGATACAGTATGGCTTCATTATCGATTTAATCATCTCCTTAAGTGTATGGGTGCCCCTGACTACTCTGCCCAGCCATACACATAGACGTTTAGTAATGCATATATCAGTGTCATTTAGTGTATTTACCGCATATCTATAGTATTTCTTAACCCCTTCCTGACATATGACGTACTATCCCATCCAGGTAACCCGGACCCGTATGACCGATTGGGATAGTACGCCATTGCGATCAGCTGCGCCCACGGGGCGATTATCACAGATGTCAACCGGCACTAAGTGCCAGGAGCGGTCACAGACCACTCCCAGCACAATAACCCCCATCACACTGCGATCAAATATGATCGCAGATTTTCCCGGAGCATAAGGGAGAATCGTGCAGGGAGCGGGCTCCCTGTGCGCTTCCCTGAGACCCTCAGAACAAAGCAATGTGCTCGTGTTGTTCTGAGGGCCTCCTCACTTCAGGCCCCTGGATCCAAGATGGCCACGGGGGCGTTCCGGGTCCTGAAGGGAGGTGGCTTCTCAGTGCCTGCTGAGAGCAGGCGCTGAGAAGCCACCTGCACTGCCTGTCAGATCGCTGATGACACAGTGCATTGCAAAATGTCAGATCAGCGATCTGACACTGTATAGTGATGTCCCCCCCTGGGACAACGTAATAAAGAAAAAAAAACGCGTAAAAATAATTTTTAGAAAATTCCTAAATAAATTTAAAAAAAATTTCCTAATAATTTCTTTTTTTTGTAAATAACAAAAAACAAAAGTACATATATTTAGTATTGCCACGTCCGTAACGACCCGCCCTATAAAACTGTCCCACTAGTTAACCCCTTTAGTGAACTCCTTCAAAAAAAGGCAAAAAACAATGCTTTATCATCATACCACCGAACAAAAAGTGCAATAACGCGCAATCAAAAAGACGGATATAAATAAAAATGGTACCGCTGAAAAGTCATCTTGTTCCGCAAAAAATGAGCCGCCATACAGCATCATCAGCTAAAAAAGTAAAAAGTTATAGCTCGCAGATGCAGAAACAATTATTTATATAAAATTGTTTTTATTGTATAAAAGCGCCAAAACATAACAAAAAATAAATCAGGTATTGCTGCAATCGTACTGATCCGAAGAATAAAACCGCTTTATCAATTTTACCACACACGGAACGGTATAAACGCCCCCCCCCAAAAGAAATTAATGAAATGCTGGTTTTTGTTCATTCTGCTTCCCAAAAATTGGAATAAAAAGCGATCAAAAAATGTCACGTGCCTGTAAATGGTACCAATAAAAATGTCAACTCGTCCCGCAAAAAATAAGACCTCACATGACTCAGTGGGTCAAAATACGGAAAAGTTATAGCTCTCAAAATGTGGTGATGCAAAATCTATTTTTACAATAAAAAGCATTTTTTAGCGTGTGACAGCTGCCAAACATAAAAACCGCCATAAATAGTAAATCAAACCCCCCGTTATCACCCCCTTAGTTAGGGAAAAATAATAAAATAAAAAAATGTATTTATTTCCATTTTCCCATTAGGGTTAGGGGTGTGTTGGGGTTAGTGTTGTAGGTAGAATTGGGTGTTTCCACTGTTTGGGCACATCAGGTGCTCTCCAAACGTGACATGGCGTCTGATCTCAATTCCAGCCAATTCTGCGTTGAAAAAGTCAAACGGTGCTCCTTCCCTTACAAGCTCTGCCATGTGCCCAAACAGTGACTACCCCCACATATAGGGTATCAGCCTACTCAGGACAAATTGCACAACAACTTTTGGGGTCCAATTTCTCCTGTTACCCTTGCAAAAATAAAAAATTGGGGGTGAAAAATCATTTTTGTGGAAAAAAAAATATGATTTATTTATTTTTATGGCTCTACGTTATGAAATTTTGTGTAGCACTTGTGGGTTCAAAGTGCTCACCACACATCTAGATAAGTTCCTTGGGGGGTCTAGTTTCCAAAATGGGGTCACTTGTGGGGGGTTCCACTGTTTAGGCACATCAGGGGCTCTCCAAACGGGACATGACAACCGCAGACCATTCCATCAAAGTCTGCAGTAAAAAATGTCACTACTTCCCTTCCGAGCCATGACGTGTGCCCATACAATTGTTTTCTACCACATATGGGGTACCAGCGTACTCAGGACAAATTGGACAACTTTTGGGGTCCAATTTCTCCTCTTACCCTTGGAAAAATAAAATAATTGGGGACTAAAAGATCATGTTTGTTGAAAAAATATGATTTTTTTATTTTCACGCCAGGGCGTTATAAGCTTCTGTGAAGCACTTGGGGGTTCAAAATGCTCACTAAACATCTAGATAAGTTCCTTGGGGGGGTCTAGTTTCCAAAATGGAGTCACTTGTGGGGGGTTTCCACTGTTCAGGCACATCAGGGGCTCTCCAAATGCAACATGGCGTATGATTTCAATTCCAGCCAATTTCGCGTTGAAAAAGTCAAACGGCGCTCCTTCCCTTCTGAGCTCTGCCATGCACCCACACAGTGGTTTACCCCCACATATGGGGTATCTGCGTACTCAGGACAAATTACACAATAACTATTGTGGTCCTGTTTCCCTTAGGAAGATAAATATTGGGGTGAAAAGATCATTTTTGTGGAAAAAATATGATTTTATAATTTTACGGCTGTACGTTATACACTTCTGTGAAGCGCTTGGGGGTTCAAAGATCTCACCACGCATCTAGATAAGTCCCTTGGGGGTCTAGTTTCCAAAATGGGGTCACTTGTGGGGGGTTTCCACTGTTTGGGCACATCAGGGGCTCTCCAAACGCAACATGGCGTCTGATCTCAATTCCAGCCAATTTTGCTCTGAAAAAGTTAAACGGCGCTCCTTCCCTTCTTAGCTCTGCCATGCGCCGAAACAGTGGTTCCACCCAACATATCAGGTAACAGCCTACTCAAGACAAATTGCACAATAACTTTTATGGTCCAATTTCTCCTTGTTACCCTTGTTAAAATAAAAAAAATGGACCTGAAGTAATTTTATTGTGAAAAAAGTTAAATGTTCATTTTTTAAAGATTCAAAAAATTCCTCTGACGCACCTGAAGGGTTAATAAACTTCTTGAATGTGGTTTTGAGCACCTTCATGGGTGCAGTTTTTAGAATGGTGTCACTTTTGGGTATTTTCTATCATATAGACCCCTCAAAGTGACTTCAAATGTGATGTGGCCCCTGAAAAAAAATGGTGTTGTAATAATGAGAAATCGCTGATCAACTTTTAACCCTTATAACTTCCTAACAAAAAAAAATATTGGTTCCAAAATTGTGCTGATGTAAAGTAAACATGTGGGAAATGTTACTTCTTAAGTATTTTGTGTGACATATCTGTGATTTAAGGGCGCGAAAATTCAAAGTTGGAAAATTGTGAAATTTTCTAAATTTTCGTCAAATTTCCATTTTTCACAAATAAACGCAAGTTATATGAATTAAATTTTACCACTAACATGAAGTACAATATGTCACGAGAAAACAATGTCAGAATCACCAGGATCCATGGAAGCGTTCCAGAGTTACCTCCTCATAAAGGGACAGTGGTCAGAATTGTAAAATTATCCCTGTCATTAACATGCAAATAACCCTTGGGGGTAAAGGGGTTAAAGAGGTTGTCCAGTACTAGGACAAGCATTTCTTAAACTAAATGTTCGTCCCCGATAAAATGATAAAGCTTATACTCACCTGCCCATCTGGCTCCCTTCCAGCGATGTTGGCACTCGCTGCATTGAGACTGCGATGCGGTGGAATGACAAGTGATGCCCAGCGCCCAGTCAGCGCAGGTGTCACTGTACACTTAATGTTGTCGATCATATAAGTGAAGTTTGGCCAGAAAGACTGGACCTGGTCTTGTAGGGACCATGAGACATTCAGCAGTACAGAAGGGAGAGGAGATTCATCCGATAAGATCTCAGGGTTCTAGGAAGCGAACAGCATCATTACCCTCCACTTTCTCTTACAGGCCCAGCATAAGATTTTTCTTCAACTGATTTTCTAACCTGTCAGCACATTCTATGTACACTGTCATTTGGCTTTATAGTTACAGATCTGGGCAGGTAACGGTCAGCGTCTCCTCAACCCAGGGAGTAGGTGGATCCTCCAGGTTGTAAGTTCTATAGAAAAGGGCTTTCAATGCCCAAAGTCATTTCAACAGTTTTGGGTGGAGGAGAATGTTGTGGTCTAGAGGCAAAATGGTGACCATGGCAATACGGCCGGACTACACCACCGATAAAGCAGCCACAGCCGGTGACTGAGAGGAATCTGTGACTTCTATGCATTCAGTGGTTACTACTCACCTGGGCAGTCATATGTGGGAATCTCCTCTTTACACCACTCATCACCCCTCACATATGTCTCTGTAGTATTAATATGGGTCAGATCTTCACCCTGAAACAAATATTGTAAAAGTCACAGACAGATGGAGAAGTCCCGTCTATAATCAGCTCTAATCCTGCCATCTCCACCGTTCTCATAACACAAGTATAAAACATATAATACTGGTGGATAAAACAAGACTGAGCACAAGACCTTCACAGCCGTCTACACATCACAGGGGAGATCTCCTGACACCTTCTCTCCATCTACCTGATGATCCTGAGGAGCACTGGGATCTTCTTGGTTACAGTCCTGTGGAAGAAGAGGATGGGGACATCTCTCTGGTGTTGTCCTCTTACTGGATAGATCTGGAGGAAATACATACAGGGACTGAATTCATTCTCTACATACAGATAATTATTGGCCGTATGTATTTAGTCCTGTCTATTACCTGGTGATGTGAGGGGCTGGGGAACCTCCATTATGACGTCCTTGTACAGATCCCTGTGTCCTTCTAAATACTCCCATTCCTCCATGGAGAAATAGACGGCGACATCCTGACACCTTATAGGAACCTGACACATACAATGATACCGTCATCCCCCCAATCCCTTCATAGTGTTACTGTATAATGTCCCAGCATTTCCAGCAGTGTCACCTCTCCAGTCAGCAGCTCAATCATCTTGTAGATAAGTTCTAGGATCTTCTGGTCATTGATGTCCTCATGGAACAGGGGGTGAGGTGGAGGCCCCATGTTTGGGCTCAGGGGTCTCCCACATCCCTCAGACACAGGGTCCTGACAGCGATCACTAGAGGTCTTCTTCACCACTGTGTAATCCTGGTTATGGAGAGACACATAAATAAATCTCACTACAGACATTCCCAGAGTCCTCACCTCTCCAGTTCTGTCCATCTCTTATTCCCATAGATAAGAATGATGTAATGTGATGTCATCAGAATCTCTCACCTCTCCAGTGAGACGGAAGAGGATCTCTAGGGTGAGGTGTAACAGCCTCTCCGCCATCTTGTCTCTGTCCATATCCATCCTTGATGGGTAAATCAGGAATATTTTCTTTTGTAGAAGATCTTCACTGAGAGGATCCGATATTGTAGAGACCTGAATGAGAAGAAGATGATCCGATGTAACATCATAAGAATCCTGTGTAATAATACAATTACTGGAGATAATAAGGGAAACATATGAGGAGATTTATTATTTTATACATACCTGTATTCCCTGGTACTATTAATATAGGTCAGATCTTCAACCGGAAACAAATATTGTAAAAGTCACAGACAGATGGAGAAGTCCCATCTATGATCAGCTCTAATCCTGCCATCTCCACCGTTCTCATTACACAAGTATAAAACATATAATACTGGTGGATAAAACAAGACTGAGCACAAGACCTTCACAGCCATCTACACATCATAGGGGAGATCTCCTGACATCTTCTCTCCATCTACCTGATGATCCTGAGGAGCACTGGGATCTTCTTGGTTACAGTCCTGTGGAAGAAGAGGACGGGGACATCTCTCTGGTGTTGTCCTCTTACTGGATAGATCTGGAGGAAACACACACAGGGACTGAATTCATTCTCTACATACAGATAATTATAGGCTGTGTGTATTTAGTCCTGTCTATTACCTGGAGATGTGAGGGGCTGGGGAACCTCCATTATGACATCCTTGTACAGATCTCTGTGTCCTTCTATATACACCCACTCCTCCATGGAGAAATAGACAGCGACATCCTGACACCTTATAGGAACCTGACACATACAATGATACCGTCATCCCCCCAATCCCTTCATAGTGTTACTGTATAATGTCCCAGCATTCCCAGCAGTGTCACCTCTCCAGTCAGCAGCTCAATCATCTTGTAGATGAGTTCTAGGATCTTCTGGTCATTGATGTCCTCATGGATCAGGGGGTGAGGTGGAGGTCCCGTGATTGGGCTCAGGAGTCTTCCACATCCCTCAGACACAGGGTCCTGACAGCGATCACTAGAGGTCTTCTTCACCACTGTGTAATCCTGGTTATGGAGAGACACATTAATAAATCTCACTACAGACATTCCCAGAGTCCTCACCTCTCCAGTTCTGTCCATCTGTTATTCCCATAGATAAGAATGAAGTAATGTGACGTCATCAGAATCTCTCACCTCTCCAGTGAGACGGAAGAGGATCTCTAGGGTGAGGTGTAACATCCTCTCCGCCATCTTGTCTCTGTCCATATCCATCCTTGATGGGTAAATCAGGAAAATTCTCTTTTGTGGATGATCTTCACTGAGAGGATCCGATATTGTAGAGACCTGAATGAGAAGAAGATGAGCCGATGTTTCCAGGATTCTTCTTGTGGGAATTGGCTGTGATATCCCCTGTGCAATATATTTCTAGCATTAAAGCGCTCAGTAATGGGGGGGAATCTCCACATACCTCCACCTGCAGAGCCGCACTCCACATACACTCACTGGCCACTTTATTAGGTACACCTGTCCAACTGTGTGTTAAGACTTAATTTCTAATCAGCCAATCACATGGCGGCAACTCAGTGCATTTAGGCATGTAGACATGGTCAAGACAATCTCCTGCAGTTCAAACCGAGCATCAGTATGGGGAAGAAAGGTGATTTGAGTGCCTTTGAACGTGGCATGATTGTTGGTGCCAGAAGGGCTGGTCTGAGAATTTCAGAAACTGCTGATCTCCTGGGATTTTCACGCACAACCATCTCTAGGGTTTACAGAGAATGGTCCGAAAAAGAAAAAAAATCCAGTGAGCGGCAGTTCTGTGGCCGGAAATGCCATGTTGATGCCAGAGGTCAGAGGAGAATGGGCAGACTGGTTCGAGCTGATAGAAAGGCAACAGTGACTCAAATTGCCACCCGTTACAACCAAGGTAGGCAGAAGAGCATCTCTGAACGCACAGTGCGTCGAACTTTGAGGCAGATGGGCTACAGCAGCAGAAGACCACACTGGGTACCACTCCTCTCAGCTAAGAACAGGAAACTGAGGCTACAATTTGCACAAGCTCATCGAAATTGGACAGTAGAAGATTGGAAAAACGTTGCCTGGTCTGATGAGTCTCGATTTCTGCTGCGACATTCGGATGGTAGGGTCAGAATTTGGTGTAAACAACATGAAAGCATGGATCCATCCTGCCTTGTATCAACGGTTCCGGCTGGTGGTGGTGGTGTCATGGTGTGGGGAATTTTTTCTGGGCACTCTTTGGGCCCCTTGGTACCAATTGAGCATCGTTGCAACGCCACAGCCTACCTGAGTATTGTTGCTGACCATGTCCATCCCTTTATGACCACAATGTACCCAACATCTGATGGCTACTTTCAGCAGGATAATGCGCCATGTCATAAAGCTCGAATCATCTCAGATTGGTTTCTTGAACATGACAATGAGTTTACTGTACTCAAATGGCCTCCTCAGTCACCAGATTTCAATCCAATAGAGCATCTTTGGGATGTGGTGGAACGGGAGATTCGCATCAGGGATGTGCAGCCGACAAATCTGCGCCAACTGTGTGATGCCATCATGTCAATATGGTCCAAAATCTCTGAGGAATGCTTCCAGCACCTTGTTGAATCTCTGCCACGAAGAATTGAGGCAGTTCTGAAGGCAAAAGGGGGTCCAACCCCTTACTAGCATGGTGTACCTAATAAAGTGGCCAGTGAGTGTATATGGCTGCTCTGTGCACAGGACCTGTGATGAGGCCACAGGAGGGGAGGAGTCAGGGGTCACATGATCTCCGGAGTGAAGAGGCTCCATGGAGACTTCTCAGTCAGTGACATTCCCGCCATTATTCGCCCCTCACTACTGGCACAATTACCCCGCGCCGCCTTTTCTACTCAGTGTTATGTGTGGAATGTAACGTGTGGTTTCTCTGGAGGGAAATAGACCCCACACAGGAGGGAATTCTCACCGGTTACCGGCCGTCTACTATATGGCGGCATATGATTGTGCTGTCGACTCCACACCATGAGCTAAAATGCCCAAATCTCATTTATTTCCTCCCTTCCAGAGTCCGGCTGAGGCTCATATACGGCCATGCTCCTCTCCAGTCACCGTGGGGGGTTTGGTAGAAGGATGCAGGGTTGGGCCTGTGAGTCACGGTTCACCTTCCCTATCCTTTACCCCTTATACCCGACCTGTTTATCCAATTATCTGGAGCTAAATGGTTTTACAAACTTAACGTGAGAGGGGAATATAACCTTATAAGTGTACGTCAGGGGGACGAATGGAAGACCGCATTCAATATACCTGAGGGGCAGATATAAAACCTGATGCTGCCATTCGGGGTAACCAATGCTCCGGCAGTCTGTGACAATGTCAGTAATTATATTTTTCTCACTGATTGGTAGATTTGTGGTAATTTTCCTGGATGATATAGTGAGTTACTCCCGTCCTCTGGAGGAGAATGCTGAGCATGTCAGACAGGTTCTCCAGGTTCTACGTGACAACTATTTATTTGGTACCCTGGAGAAATTACAATTTATGGTCCAGCAGGTCCAGTTCTCAGGACATGTGGCTTCTGCATTGGGGTCTCAGATGGACCCCGTTACGGTCCCAGCAGTCCCTTCATTGGTTTTATCCAAGTGACCTGAAAGTGTTAAAGAGATTTCTTTTAGTTGTGATACTGAGGAACAAACAAGCGAAAAATAGGGTCTTACCTGATAACCAGATATAATGAGAGTAGGGGAGTATTACACTCACCTGATGGAGCGGCACCTTTACACCATGCTCAATGCATAAACCAGCTGCTGCAGGACCCGGGGCCAAAGACCGAGCAGAAGAGCTGATCCGGGTATAATGTGTCTGTACCTGCGCTGCTGATGGAGATGATCGAAGATGGAGATTTTCCTTAAAAACATTTATTCAAATAGGTTTTCAAAGTCAACGCATTTCACAGTCACGCAGGACGTCTTCCTCAGGACGAAACCTGATAGCGGATAAACATGTCAAGCTTGGAACGTTTTATATACAGTCTTTTTGAAAAAAAAAAAAAACTCCAACAAAGCACGATATGTCAAAGTTCATGAGAAAGGTTGTCACACAAAGATAAATTATGGTTCATGAAAAAACAAAAAACATTTACATACATTAATTATATTAAAAAGCACTAAGTATTAAGTGAGGTCACGTAAAAGAATGAATAAACATGAATGTGAAATGAATGAATAAGTTCTTGCCCGTAAATAAATCATTTATAAATGGTGTTATTTAGTTGTGTCAGTAGTTTCCTATATGAGATGTGAGCTGGTGTTCTGTAAGTTTCTGAAGTCACAGGTATAGTGGTGTAAAGCTGTGCACCACTAGTGAGCTTGATGGATCAGCATCGGACTGAAAACATAGGATTATTGGAAAAGAAACCATTGAACTAGAAGACAAATACGTAACCCAATGGTTAATCCATATATATAAAAAAACAAATGTATGTATGTGTGTGTGTATCAAGCCCCGCCCCTCATTATCATGTCACTAGCTGAAGAGCCCGGCGTTGCCCAGGCATAGTAACTAACTGTGGTTAGTTATAACAAATTGTAATGATTATCCTCCATCCCATAATCCAGTGCCCATATACCCATCATACATATCCTCCATCCCATAGTCCAGTGCCCATATACCCATCATACATATCCTCCATCCCATAGTCCAGTGCCCATATACCCACCATACATATCCGCCATCCCATAGTCCAGTGCCCATATATCCATCATACATATCCTCCATCCCATAGTCCAGTGCCCATATATCCATCATACATATCCTCCATCCCATAGTCCAGTGCCCATATACCCATCATACATATCTTCCATCCCAAAGTCCTGTGCCCATATACCCATCATATATACAGTATCCTCCATCCAATAGTCCAGTGCCCATATACCCATCACGCATCCTCCATCCCATAGTCCAGTGCCCATATACCCATCATACATATCCTCCATCCCTTAGTCCAGTGCCCATATACCCATCATACATATCCTCCATCCCATAGTCCAGTGCCCATATACCCATCATAGAATCATAGAATCATAGAATCGTAGAGTTGGAAGGGACCTCCTGGGCCATCTGGTCCAACCCCCTGCTCAAAGCAGGATTCGCTAAATCATCCCAGTCAGATGTCTGTCCAGCCTCTGTTTGAAGACTTCCATTGAAGGAGAACTCACCGCTTCTCGTGGCAGCCTGTTCCACTCATTGATCACTCTAACTGTCAAAAAGTTTTTTCTAATATCTAATCTGTGTCTCCTCCCATTCAGTTTCATCCCATTGCTTCTAGTCTTTCCTTGTGCAAATGAGGATAAAGTTGATCCTTCTACAATGTGACAGCCCTTGAGATATTTGTAGACAGCTATTAAGTCTCCTCTCAGTCTTCTCTTTTGCAAACTAAACATTCCCAAATCCTGCAACCTTTCCTCATAAGACAGGGTTTGCAGACCGGTCACCATTCTGGTCGCTCTTTTCTGAACTTGCTCCAGTTTGTTGATGTCTTTTTTAAAATGTGGTGCCCAAAACTGGACACAATATTCATACATATCCTCCATCCCATAGTCCCGTGCCCATATACCCGTCATACATATCCTCCATCCCATAGTCCCGTGCCCATATACCCATCATACATATCCTCCATCCCATAGTCCAGTGCCCATATACCCGTCATACATATCCTCCATCCCATAGTCCAGTGCCCATATACCCGTCATACATATCCTCCATCCCATAGTCCAGTGCCCATATACCCATTATATCCTCTATCCCATAGTCCAGTGCCCATATACCCATCATACATATCCTCCATCTGTCATGCTCGCCATGTCTGTTATGTCTGCCATGTCTGTTTTACCTCATGACCCTAGAGCAGTGTGCACACTCACCTTATGTCTGCTGAGCTGCAAGATGCCTGCGTTTCTGCTTTGCCTTCTGTGATCTTCTCGTCATGTCTAGAATCCCTGATCATGTCTTTCCTAGGATCCTGCACTGTCTGGTTCTGCAATCATCTCGTCTTGTCTGAAGCCTTGATCATGTGACGTTTCATAAGATCCTGCACTGTCTGGTCCTGCAATCATCTCGTCATGTCTGAAACTCTGATCATGTGACCTTTCCTAGGATCCTGCACTGTCTGGTTCTGCAATCATCTCGTCATGTCTGAAACCTTCATCATGTGACGTTTCCTAGGATCCTGCACTGTCTGGTTCTGCAATCACCTCGTCATGTCTGAAACCTTGATCATGTGACTGCACTCTGTGATCCTGGAGCATCTGAACTAGGAAGTTCTCCCCTGGTCCTGACCCGGAAGAGGAGGTGCTATGCCCTCTATTAGACCGCCCCTTCCTATGCTCAGGGCCTGAGTATTGTGTTGCGTCTCTGCATGGCTGCTTGGTCTGTGGGGCGCTCCCTCTATTCTGTGCCCTTGCACTCTGCTCTGTGGTGCATCTCTGCACACGCTCTGTGCTCGTACTCCATCTCTTGTTCCGTGCTTTGTCTTATGTTTGTCCGTTGTGCCATGTTTGTCCTTGTCCTGCTTGGACTTGTAGTCCTTCTGTTATTCTCTGCCTTGCCTGTTTTCGCTATGCCTTGTTCCGTACCTTGCCTTGTTCTGCCTTGTTCCTCCCTATGGTCTCAGTCTTTACTTGCTCTGCCTCGCTCTCTCCTATGGTGCTCTGTAGTGCTCCCTGGCACACGCACCATTCCTCCTCTCTTTCCGTTTGTGCTCTTTTCCATGTCTAGTCCCAAGGCTCTGCCTTCGCCCAGCTCTGGGCTTTGGCCTATGCTCCGCTGCTAGACTCTTTCCTATTATGCTCTCTTGCACGTTTCTAGGCTAGTCCCAAGGTTCTCCCTTGGCCAGGCTCTGGGCTTCTGCCTACGCTCCGCTGCTAGCTTTGTTCTTGTTCTGTGTTTCTGCCTATGCTTACTTTCCTGGTTCTGTACTCTGCTTAAGCCCTGCCTTTTTTCTCGTCTTGTCTTCCCTTGCTCTGTTTCTTTGTATGCTCTTTGCATGCGCCTGCCCTAGCCGTGCCCGCCTGTTTGTGCCTCAGCCGTGCTCGTCGGTCACTGACAGCTGTGTCGCCTGCCATGCCTCAGTCGGGTTCGCTGGAGTCTTGCCTGTCTGTCAGTGCCGCAGCCCGATCAGCTAGCCAGTGCCCCAGCCGTGCCCTCTGTGCTCCCTTGCACTTCACGCTGTTTCCGCACTGTGCTCTCTAAAGCACGCGCAGGCCATCGCCTGCCCATGGCATACCTCCCCGTGCTTTTGTAAAAGTACGCGCAGGCTTTGCCATGTTCCCTGTCGTGCCCTCTTACACGCACAGGCCCTAACCCTGTCCTGGAACCCTGACCTTGGCGTGTCTCTACACACGCACTCTGTCTTGAGCCTTGTGCCTTGGCGTGTCTCCAAGCACGCACCCTGCCTTGAACCCTGGCGTGTCTCCAAGCACGCACCCTGCCTTGAACCCTGGCGTGTCTCCAAGCACGCACCATGCCTTGAACCCTGGCCTGTCTCCAAGCACGCACCCTGCCTTGAACCCTGGCGTGTCTCCAAGCACGCACCCTGCCTTGAACCCTGGCGTGTCTCCAAGCACGCACCCTGCCTTGAACCCTGGCCTGTCTCCAAGCACGCACCCTG
Organism: Dendrobates tinctorius; assembly: GCF_039654945.1. Lineage (NCBI taxonomy): Eukaryota > Metazoa > Chordata > Amphibia > Anura > Dendrobatidae > Dendrobates > Dendrobates tinctorius. Next base: position 240,245 of record NW_027361988.1, on the reverse strand, counting down.
CCTTGAACCCTGGCGTGTCTCCAAGCACACACCCTGCCTTGAACCCTGGCGTGTCTCCAAGCACGCACCCTGCCTTGAACCCTGGCCTGTCTCCAAGCACACACCCTGCCTTGAACCCTGGCGTGTCTCCAAGCACGCACCCTGCCTTGAACCCTGGCGTGTCTCCAAGCACGCACCCTGCCTTGAACCCTGGCCTGTCTCCAAGCACGCACCCTGCCTTGAACCCTGGCGTGTCTCCAAGCACACACCCTGCCTTGAACCCTGGCGTGTCTCCAAGCACACACCCTGCCTTGAACCCTGGCGTGTCTCCAAGCACGCACCCTGCCTTGAACCCTGGCGTGTCTCCAAGCACGCACCCTGCCTTGAACCCTGGCGTGTCTCCAAGCACGCACCCTGCCTTGAACCCTGGCGTGTCTCCAAGCACGCACCCTGCCTTGAACCCTGGCGTGGCTCCAAGCATGCACCCTGCCTTGAACCTTGGCTTGCCTGCCGGATTCCCGTAACCTGCCGACCGTTGCCAGAGGTCCGGAACCAGATGACTGCGGCCTGATGTCCGGAGCTGATGTCCGCAGCCCGATGCCTGGACCCTGTCGGTCGTTGCCAGTAGTCCGGAGTCCAATGCCATCGCACCCCGTCTTGGATCCTGGCATGTCCTAGCATGCATCCCTTCTAGGAACTCTTGTGTGATCCCTATCACGTATCCTGTCCTGGACCCTGGTATGTTTTCGTGCACGTGTTATGCCTGGAACATTTGGCGTCCCCTTGCACGCATCCTGCCGTGTTTCACTGTTTGTGCCCTGCACCTGATTCCCTGTTATGCCTTGCACCTGAATAAAGTGTGAATCCACGTTTGAGGAAGAAACTGTGTGACTTTGCTTTATCTTTAGTATCCTGTCCGTCCTGTTGTCAGACACTCAATAGTGTGTCCTTGAGCCGGCCGTCTGGTCCCAGCAGTCGTGGTGGCTCACCCCCTTGGTCTTGCCCCTGACACTCCCTGTACAGGGGGTGGGTTCTCACTAGGTCAGCTTGCCCTAGGTGGGTGGGTGCCACGGCCCAGAGGGTCCACTCTAAAAAGGAAGATGGGCTCAGCAGAAGCCGAGTCCATAACAGAATACTCAGGCCATGGACTCCGCTGGTACCTCGGACACCCGTCTGATGAAGAATCTGCCCTGTCTCCTGAACTCGCTTGATAATGGCGGTACCCCGGCCACTCTTCTGATGCAAATCAGACCCGGCCCTTGACCTCTGAACTTGTTTGGAAATGATGGCAGCCAGAGTAAGAAGACTTGCTTGTCTACCCGCAGTCCTCCCCACTGGATCCCTGTGTCTCGTCCGCGGCTCCTGTGTCTTGACCGGTGCAGGTGTCCGTTTCAGATGTCGGATCAACGTTGTTGGAGTGGTTTGTACTAACTCTGGATTCTGCCGAAGAATTTTTTTTTTCTTCTTTCCAGCCCCGGTAAGAGAGGGCTTAAGGAGGGGGGTACTGTCATGCTCGCCATGTCTGTTATGTCCGCCATGTCTATTTTACCTCATGACCCTAGAGCAGTGTGCACACTCACCTTATCTCTGCTGAGCTGCAAGATGCCTGTGTTTCTGCTTTGCCTTCTGTGATCATCTCGTCATGTCTGAAGCCTTGATCATGTGACGTTTCCTAAGATCCTGCACTGTCTGGTCCTGCAATCATCTCGTCATGTCTGAAACCTTGATCATGTGACATTTCCTAGGATCCTGCACTGTCTGGTTCTGCAATCACCTCGTCATGTCTGGAACCTTGATCATGTGACGTTTCCTAAGATCCTGCACTGTCTGGTTCTGTGATCATCTCGTCATGTCTGAAACCCTGATCATGTGACTGCACTCTGTGATCCTGGAGCATCTGAACTAGGAAGTTCTCCCCTGGTCCTGACCCGGAAGAGGAGGTGCTATGCTCTCTATAAGACCGCCCCTTCCTATGCTCAGGGCCTGAGTATTGTGTGGTGTCCCTGCATGGCTGCTTGGTCTGTGGGGTGCTGCCTCTATTCTGTGCCCTTGCACTCTGCTCTGTCGTGCGTCTCTGCACACGCTCTGTGCTCGTACTCCATCTCTTGTTCCGTGCTTTGTCTTATGTTTGTCCGTTGTGCCATGTTTGTCCTTGTCCTGCTTGGACTTGTAGTCCTTCTGTTATTCTCTGCCTTGCCTGTTTTCGCTATGCCTTGTTTCGTACCTTGCCTTGTTCTGCCTTGTTCCTCCCTATGGTCTCTGTCTTTGCTTGCTCTGCCTCGCTCTCTCCTATGGTGCTCTGTAGTGCTCCCTGTCACACGCACCATTCCTCCTCTCTTTCCGTTTGTGCTCTTTTCCATGTCTAGTCCCAAGGCTCTGCCTTGGCCCGGCTCTGGGTTTCAGCCTACGCTCCGCTGCTAGACTCTTTCCTATTATGCTCTCTTGCACGTTTCTAGGCTAGTCCCAAGGTTCTCCCTTGGCCCGGCTCTGGGCTTCTGCCTACGCTCCGCTGCTAGCTCTGTTCTTGCTCTGTTCTTGCTCTGTTCTTGTTCTGTTCTTGTTCTGTGTTTCTGCCTATGCTTACTTTCCTGGTTCTGTACTCTGCTTAAGCCCTGCCTTTTTTCTCTTCTTGTCTTCCCTTGCTCTGTTTCTTCGTATGCTCTTTGCATGCGCCTGCCCTAGCCGTGCCCGCCTGCTTGTTCCTCAGCCGTGCTCGTCGGTCAGTGACAGCTGTGTCACCTGCCATGCCTCAGCCGGGTTCGCTGGAGTCTTGCCCGTCTGTCAGTGCCGCAGCCCGATCAGCTAGCCAGTGCCCCAGCCGTGCCCTCTGTGCTCCCTTGCACTTCACGCTGTTTCCGCACTGTGCTCTGCGTGCTCTCTAAAGCACGCGCAGGCCCTCGCCTGCCCATGGCATACCTCCCCGTGCTTTTGTAAAAGTATGCGCAGGCTTTGCCATGTTCCCTGTCGTGCCCTCTTGTACGCACAGGCCCTAACCCTGTCCTGGAACCCTGACCTTGGCGTGTCTCTACACACGCACTCTGTCTTGAGCCTCGTGCCTTGGCGTGTCTCTTCACACTGCCTTGTACCCTGGCGTGTCTCCAAGCACGCACCCTGCCTTGTACCCTGGCGTGTCTCCAAGCACGCACCCTGCCTTGAACCCTGGCGTGTCTCCAAGCACGCACCCTGCCTTGAACCCTGGCGTGTCTCCAAGCACGCACCCTGCCTTGAACCCTGGCGTGTCTCCAAGCACGCACCCTGCCTTGAACCCTGGCGTGTCTCCAAGCACGCACCCTGCCTTGAACCCTGGCGTGTCTCCAAGCACGCACCCTGCCTTGAACCCTGGCGTGGCTCCAAGCACGCACCCTGCCTTGAACCTTGGCTTGCCTGCCGGATTCCCGTAACCTGCCGACCGTTGCCAGAGGTCCGGAACCAGATGACTGCGAGCTGATGTCCGCAGCCCGATGCCTGGACCCTGTCGGTCGTTGCCAGTAGTCCGGAGTCCGATGCCATCGCACCCCGTCTTGGATCCTGGCGTGTCCTAGCATGCATCCCTTCTAGGAACTCTTGTGTGATCCCTATCACATATCCTGTCCTGGACCCTGGTATGTTTTCGTGCACGTGTTATGCCTGGAACATTTGGCGTCCCCTTGCACGCATCCTGCCGTGTTTCACTGTTTGTGCCCTGCACCTGATTCCCTGTTATGCCTTGCACCTGAATAAAGTGTGAATCCACGTTTGAGGAAGAAACTGTGGAAAGAGACATATTCAGAAAGCCTGATTCTCCATAAGAAAGATAGTTTTGAACGGAAGGAGAGGACTAAGGATTAGGGTTAGAAGAGAAACCTTCCCCAAGTTCTGAGCGCAAGGCCGGGGTCCGGTCCCCGAGGTTGTATGGATACTAATGGTCCTGCAGCAGACACCAGAGGAATAGAAGTAGTGACCACTTTATTCCCACACAAGACTTGGGGGCACAACAGCATCGTGAGTGAGCCGGGACTTAGTAGCCAGGAGTCCCTGAAGCAGGCTACAGCTGTCTGCCGTACAAGTAGAGTTCATAGGAACATCTGAAAGGAGGAACTCCAGTGTAACTCAGTACTGTGAGTACTTCACCTAGGCCCTAAGAGGGGGATGTTCAGAAAAGGCACATGTTGGTGGAGTGTTGGAACGGAGTGCTTCACCTATCTTGGAGGTTGACTGAGCCCCTGACCTGGAGGACACGTCATGGATGCGGGTACCTGTATGCCCAACAGACTGTGAGTAAAGCTTTGGAACTACATGCCCTGGTGTCCTCCAGTTATTCCTGCGCCAACATGCTCAGCACTGCTACATCTCTGTGCCTGGCACTGCACCATCTATATCTCTCCCCTATCGCTTGGCTATCTCTTCATCTACACTGCCCTGGGACTAGAGCCCTACCTGTGGAGGGCCACAACATCATTGCTGCACCACACCATCTGTCCCAGAGGATCTGCTTGCAGCGTCGGCTTAACACCTCCCTTGCCGAACACCACAGGTGGCGTCACGAATCATTCACTCATAAACTTTAATCATCATTACTAGCACACTTAACATTCCCCTTTTACAATGGATGCCCAGGGCCACGGCTGCCGTGACAACTCCCATTGAGATTGACGGACCCGGTACCGAGAACCCCCACCGGCCCTGGCAAGTGTTCCATTTTTGGCATCACGAACAGAATGACGAAGCCCGGTGCCACCGGGTTCTGTGTGCCGAAGATTTATTGGACTTAAACATTGCTGAGAATGTGCAGAATAACCAAATTGATAGACTGTAAAATGGACTCTCAAAATAGCTGCCGGAGCGGTGAAGAAGGGCGTGACAACATAGGTGGACCTAAGAAAAGAGCGCAAACTGTCCTGGGCCTCCCCTGCCTAAACTTCTATGCTACAGCAACATGGCCCACCCCCAGAGGGGTTCGTATACTGGTTTTGTATGGAGTAGGAAGAAGACGCCGCCCCCAGAAGGAGGAGCGAGATCCTGTGGCGGGAAAGGAGCCCGGGAAGGAGAGAGAACGCCAGAACGCCATGATGGAAGAAAGACAGAGGCCAGGAGAAAACAGTGGGGAGAAACCACTCTCCCCCAGACAGCACCTGCGGAGCATACGGCCGCTGAGATACCCTTTACAGCGCCCGCCACCACCTCCAAGCCGGTACTGTCACTGGATGCGACCTGTCTGGAGAAGGTACATGAGAGTCCTGGAGCAGACAGTGGGACCGGGGCTGAGTCCCAGCCTGGACCTGACGTGGCAGCGCAGGCTCCTACCGGCGTGCCCCAATCCTGTACCTGCTCGGACCCAGCTGCCGCCAGCTCACCAGGCAGCCTCGGAGGTTGCAGCTGCCACTGTTCGCCAACCTGTACCTACACCGGAGCCAGAATATCACTGGGAGGCGCCAAGTATGATCACCGCTCCTGCCATGATCCTGGTGCTAGGAACTGTGCCTGTGGACAGAAATAGTCGTATGCTTGTTCCGAACCCAAGTGGCAACATTCAAGTTGCACCATGCCAGCAACGACAGGTAGCAGTACCGCTAGTTATTGTAGAAGTTGAAGTGCACCAGTCACTGGTATCGCCTGCAACCCCTGCAGAACCTCAGGCAACAGTTTCAGCGGTTACATCAGCTGCCACTCCATCTACACAGGCAACCACTAACCTCACTCCTTGGGAGAAGGAATACATGCAATTTGTGAACAACCAGCAGGAACAGGAAAATCAGAAGTTCTCCCCTGGAAGCAGCCAAAGAAACCAGCTTCCACCATCCCAGGAGGAGACCCACATTAAAGAACAGTCCCCAGATAAATAACTGTTACCCAGGAGGGTATTAGCACCATTGTGCCTGTTTGTTTTGTTCATCATGTTTTCTTCCAGTTTTCTTCAGTTTGCCTAGTTGCGTTGGCAGCATTTATTATGAAAAATTGAACTGCAGTGATCATGAACTTGGAATGCATCACAAACTTTCTTGTATATAGTTGCGCCTTTTTAGGTGGCTTCTTTTTTTACCTGATGCAAAGTTCCAAATCCCCTGCTGCCACCACTGGAAGGAGCTCACTGTATAGTATTGATGCCGTGAGCTCCTAAGCTCCCTCTAGTGGTGACTGCAGATAGACAGAATGCCATTTTGGAACCATCCGTTCTCCTGGCTTGTACAGGGTGGGCCATTGATATGGATACATCTAAATAAAATGGGAATGGTTGGTGATATCAACTTCCTTTCTGGGGCACATTAGTATATGGGAAGGGGGAAACTTTTCAAGATGGATGTTGACCATGGCGGCAATTTTGAAGTCGGTCATTTTGGATCCAACTTTATTTTTTCCAATGGGAAGAGGGTCATGTGACACATCAAACTTATTGAGAATTTCACAAGAAAAACAATGGTGTGCTTGGTTTTAATGTAACTTTATTCTTTCATGAGTTATTTACAAGTTTATGACCACTTATTTGGTCCATCCTTCATTTATGGCTAAAGGTTGCCATATACCTTTATTCCTACTGACCTCCCTTACACATATATACGTAGTTTGGCCACTGGTGGACTAACTTTTCTAAGAGCAAATAGATCAGGTGTTAAGACACAACATGCCCGATCCTTCTTTCTCCGTACACTATCTATTTGAGGATGTCAGTGGGCCTCAGGTCAGGACCGTAAAAAAAAAAAAAAAAGATGGTTTTGGCCGATTTTGCTCTAATGTGCATGGGGGTTGATGCATTAATTGTAATGAGGTCAAGGGCCTCGCCCTGTAAATAGTAACATTAAGGCCGGGGTAACACTAACTGACGCAAAATACGGTCAGTAGTTTACAGGCGTAATACGGATGAATGACCCCTAAATAGTGCTCCGTATGTCATCCGTAATCAAGGTGTGGTCGCGTATTTTGCGCATGTCAGCATCCGTATGTAATCCGTATGGCATCCGTATGGTGAGATTTTCTCGCCGCCTTGCAAAATGGACATATAATGGAGCCCTATGACAGGGTTTATAACATAAACCAAAGAATAGATATATACACATAGAATGTATGTATATATAGATATATGTATTCTATGTGTCTATATCTATTCTTTTGTTTCTTTATTAAACCTGTCAGTGTGAGTTTACTGTATAGCGCACTGAATTGCCGGCTTTGCTAAAAGACACCGGGTGCGTATTTCTCACAAGTCACATGTGTGGTCCGTGTGTAATCCGTATTTTTTGCGCGCCCATAGACTTGCATTGGCGTATTACAGGCGTAGCACGCTGACAATCGCAGCATGCTGCGAGTGGCACAGAGCGTAGAATACAGATGAGAAATATACGGCTGGTGCGAGGAACCCCATAGAGAATCATTGGTCCGTGTGTAATGCGTGCTTTTAGCGCCTCTCACTCGGCCGTATTCCTCGCCAGTGTGACCCCCGCCTAATGTGTATTATCTGTATGTATGTATGTTGTGTGTGTGTGTTTGCGTCCACACAACAATAGTTAGATAGGTGTTATATTAGAATATTAGAAAAGGGCCACTAGATGGGGGCACTGAGCTCAACTAGTGAGAAGACTGCTTAGGGGTTAACTTAGAGGAGTGGCTAGACAGGAGGAATGGAGATAGATTTCCCTCCAAGAGTTAGTCGAGCTGGGGGAAGCGAACAGGACAGGAGGAGAGTGAAGAACAGCAGAGTGCCTACAGCATTACCTGGCACGTTGTGGTGTTGGAGGCCTTGCAGTCAGGGACTGGGGACTGTAAGGCTAGCGAGACAGAAGAAGGAGTCTCGTCGGTCAAGTCAGCTAGCAAGGAAGAGCTGAAGTGACAACCCAAGCCAGTCTATTGAGTCCAGCCCATGTCTGGAGAATTGCAAGCCAGGGAGGTCTGTGGGAGTAGCAGCTGGAGTACGGGAGCTTTGTGGAGAGTTTAGTGAGCTGTGAATCTAGGACACGAACAGGAGCAACAGTGCCTTTAGGGTGTGAGCTGTAACAGAAAAGTCGGGTACCTTTGTGGGCTGAAGTCGGGCTCTGGAAGAAGGGAAGAGTTCCGTGTTCATCGTGCTCCATGTGACGTGTCAGCTTGCCTGTGTGGTGCTTATGTGTGAAGTGAAGGAAGAAGTGTCAAAACTAAAGGAACACAAAGAGCGCAATAGGGTCTTATCCGGGTTTAATGCTGGAAAAATAATTTAGATTGTACTCACCCTTTTCAAGAGAAATTCAAGCATGTAGGATCAGTAATCTGCTTGCTGCACGTCCAAAGGTCAGCTCTGTGACCGCTTACACATCAGTATTAGGAATAAATTCTTGGACTTTTGTGCGCTGCCAGATGAATTCACCAATCCAATATTTAGGAAAAAAGATTAATTCATTTATTTCCCAACGCGTTTCGAAATGTATACCATTTCTTCATCAGGGGATGACAATATATGATCAAATAGAACTGTCACAGGTTATATACAGCAAGATTTCAAAAAGCGGCGCCAAAGAAAGGTCACATGTCATCTGGTGCAAATGTCAGGGTTCAAAGTATCACAGTTTGAACTAATATACTTGTTAATCTCAATTCATTAAAAGCAATGTTTTTATTATAGGAAAAAATGAAGAAAAGAAAAAAGAAGAAAAGAAGACCAAAGAAAAGTTTTTATATGCTAAAAAAAGTTTTTTTATATATGCTGAAAAAACGAACTTATGGCAACTAAAAGGGACTTTTGACAAAGAAATGTATATCCCAGTGCAATGAACCACAGACAGGTCATACTTGGCGGAGATGGAGAAAAAAGAACTGGTGGAGAGAGATTAAATTTATAATAAAAAGTTATAATAAAAAGTTTTAATAAAAATGTTATAATAAAAACTGATGTGTATAATTTATTAGACAATGAAGGAGACTTACTTTTGCTCTTTTAAAATTGCGTGAAACATCAATTAAAAATTTTTTTTATATATATATATGTGTGTCCGTGGAAAAAACTATCACACATCACTTAGGGAAGGAGTGTTGGTTTCATTCACCAATTTTTCAGACTAACAGATAGTCAGAGGGGAAAGGTGCTGGCCACGGAAGACCTGCGCAGCGTTTGGTGAAGAAGACCAGGATCGCTACCCGTATTATCCCATGTAGATGGAGAGAAATATAAAGGAGGGGAAGAGGGGGGAATTCATCTTTTGTACAGGAATATGAACACATGCATATAAAATGCATATAAAATATATGATAAAATATATAAAAAGGAGAAAATTATCACATTATAGAGGTAAAATACATGAAAATAAAAGGACATGGAATAAAAAAGTCGCACATGAAAAAGGGGATAAAACATACCAAATTGGATAAAATTAATTCTAAATAACAGGTATAAGCTTATAAAAAATTATTAGAAGAGAAAATCATCAAATTTGTTCTATTCTAAAGAAAAACTTCTGAAATTTCGTTTAAACCAAATGGTTTGAGTGTATTTAACCTATAGATCCAAAATACTTCTTTTCTATTCAATTGTTTTAACCTGTCAGGAACATTAACAGGAATGTGTTCGATTGGGCTAATTTTTAGTTCACTTGGATCCTTATTATGTTTTATAGTGAAATGTCTAGAAAGACCATGTTGTAAAAAACCTTTTTTGATGTTACATCTATGCGAGTTAACTCTTAAATGTAGCGGTTGGGTTGTTCTTCCCACATATTGTTTTCCGCACCCACACTCAATGAGGTATATCACAAATTCAGTAGTGCAGCTCAAATAATTCTTTATAGGAAAAATTTCATTAGTAATAGATGATTTTACAAATTTTATTCTATGGGTAATGATATTACAACAGAGACAATTTCTCCTTCCACATTTATAAATCCCTTTCAAAGGGGCCTGAATTGGATTCATTGTAAGTTCAGTTTTTGGTCGACTGGGGGCCACCAATCCCTTAATAGTTGGTGCCCTTCTGAATGTTATTCCTGGATTCTTAGGTAGAAATTTTTGCAGTATAGGATCATTTAAAAGTATATACCAGTTATCACATAAAATTTTCCGAATTCTTGTGTGTTCGGCACAATATTGAGTGATAAAATTTATCATGAATTTTTTATTATCGGGTTTGACTGTTTTTTGTCCATGAATAAGAGTGTTTTGTGGTATATTGACACATCTATTGTAAGCACTTATAATCAGATTATTGGGGTATTTTTTATTCATAAACCTATTTTTTAGAATATCAGCTTGGTCTTTAAAATCCTCAAAGCTAGAACAATTTTTTCTAATCCTCTTGAACTGGTTCTCTGGGATATTTCTCAGCCATTTTCCATAGTGTCCACTGTCAAAGGGAATGTAACTATTAATATCCACATTTTTAAAAAAGGTTTTGGTTAGAATAGTGTTATCCTTGATAAAAATAGTTATATCTAAAAAATTAATGCTCTCATATTCATAAACTGAGGTAAACGATAGTCCCCAGTTATTGTTATTAATGTCATCAATAAAGTTGCTAATGCTACTATCAGAGTTATCCCAGATAAAGAAAAGGTCATCAATAAATCTCTTGTACATAATTAAATTATTACACCACTTGGTATTAAAAATATAAAATTCTTCAAAAACCCCCATAAAAATATTTGCATATGTAGGTGCGACCTTCGAGCCCATCGCGGTCCCGAGCTTCTGGTGGTATAAATATCCATCAAATGTAAAATAGTTATTTCTTAAAATAAAATCCATGCCTTTTAATAAAAACTTCTTTTGGTCTTTAGATAACCTATTGTCTCTTATTAAAATCTTGTTAAAACAGGCTAACCCCAAGTTGTGTGGTATATTTGAGTATAATGAAGATACATCCATAGTAAGAAAAAGATAGCCTGATTTCCATTGTATTTGTTGTAGGAATTGAATAAGATGAGTAGAGTCTCTAATGTAGCTTTTTAACAATGGAATATTAGTTACCATAATTCTGTCGATATAGTGTGATAGGTTACTTGTTAAAGAACCTATCCCTGAAATAATTGGTCTCCCTGGGGGGTTTACCAAGCTCTTATGAATTTTTGGTAGGTGATAAAAGAAAGGAATTCGTGGATTTTGAACAGTAAGAAATTTTAATTCCTTTTTATTAAAAATGTTCGTTTTTTTGCCATCCTGGATTAATATATCATAGTTTAATTTTATTCCTGGGATGATTTCAAATGAGTTTTTACTATAATATTTATCATCGGATAGTATTCTCATTGCCTCTTTAAAATAATCAGATCTATTCTGAATAATTATCCCTCCTCCCTTATCTGCTGACCGAATTATGATATCAGTATTAGTCTTCAATGCCTGTAACGCCAATTTTTCACCCCTATTTAATTTATTTTTATAATAATTTGTGTCTTTAATAGATGTAATTTCTTTGAATTTCTTTTGTACAATATCGTTAAATACATTCAAAAAATGACCCTTATTTTCAATGGGATAGAAATTTGACTTGACAGGTACATCCAAATGAAATCCAGTTTCAATAATTTCATTATTTGAGAAATCACTTTCTTTATCATTTTTGGAGTTTGGTATCTGATTTGATTCTTTTAATAAAAAGTGTCGTTTTAATGTTAATTTCCTAATGAATACTTGTAGGTCTAGGAAAAGATCAAAGTCGTTGGTTTTATGCATAGGACAGAAAGTTAAACCTTTGGAGAGAACTTTCTTCTCTTCTATTGTGAGGACATATGAAGATAGATTAAAAATATTATTTTCATGATTATTTTTTATTATTTCACTTTCCCTTTCTTTTTTTCTCCCCCCTCTGCTTCCTCTAAAGGACCTTTTCTTTTGCCATTTTTTGGAGAAAAAAAGTTTTTTATATCTTTGATCTGTGTACTTTTCAGTGCTCGTGGCAAAAAAGGAACAGTGGCTGTATTATTTGTGTTGGAATTGTCAATTAAAGTCAATTCACCGTTAGTTGTATTAGATGAATCATCATCATAAATAGAAAAATCCAATAGTGATATCGGTGTGGAATCAGGAAATTCCATAAGGGACGGTGATGCAATTTCTATCGGAGTGGGTGTAATAATTTTACTCATATCTGTATTTGGATTTATTGTGTCCATCAGATTGCTATTAATTTTATTTACATTCAAACGTTTCATTTGTTCCTTAATGCTCTCAAGGTGATTTATGGCTTCAACAAGCGGTGCCGTCATTTTAGTGGTCTTAATAGGTGGTGGTTTTAAAAAAATATTTTTATCTATATCTCCATTTGTCATCACTTCAATATTAGTAACAGTTTTTTTACTAATATTTTCCGTATCACATTTATTATTACACTCCACAGTACCTCTTTTTTTATTAATAATATCTATCATTCTGGTAGATTTTAATACCTCTATTGGTTTTAATACTTCTATTGGTTTTACTGTTGCTTTGTTTTTGATATTATCAATATTCTCCACTGGTATAGTGATATCCATTTCAGCAGAGACAGTCTCATTTTTATTCTTATTTTCTTCGTTTTTTTCATTCATTTTCCTATAGTCCTCCCTATCTCTCTGTAGTTTCTTTGATTTTTTAAGGACTGTTTCATGCTCAATTTGCATAATATGTGTTGTAACATTCGAGTTAATTTTCTTAAACTCTGGGTGTTTTAGAAAAGGACTCAATTTATTTGATATATCTATTACCTTACTTGTTGCTAATTCTGCAAGTTTAGACCGTTTTTTGTATAAAAGTAGGATCATCCTGTGCATGCAATTGTTTAAATTAGTGTCCCATTGCTGCGTGAATTCTGGGTCTTTGTCAAAGGGAGAGTCAAAGACTAACCTTAGTCCACGTGGACAAATGTTCTCCTCTAGATAGATTGATAAAAAGCGAGCGTCCAGGCTGTAATGCAGTTCTTCCTTGATAGCTTCTTTTAAGTTCAAAAAAGTCTTGCGAAAAGTCCTAGTTTCTTCTTCACTAAATGAATTAGTGCTATCTTCTGTGTGGTTCGTGAATCCAATGTTGCCAATAGTTTGCAGGATCAGTCTTTCCCTTGAAGAAAGTCTGCTTTGAAAGTATTCCATTCTGTCTCAAAGGAACGGACCCTCTGCTGCTGCACGTTCCTATACACCGGCGGCGCTTTCCAGGAACCGTCAGAGAAAATTCCAAAGTGTCAAAACTAAAGGAACACAAAGAGCGCAATAGGGTCTTATCCGGGTTTAATGCTGGAAAAATAATTTAGATTGTACTCACCCTTTTCAAGAGAAATTCAAGCATGTAGGATCAGTAATCTGCTTGCTGCACGTCCAAAGGTCAGCTCTGTGACCGCTTACACATCAGTATTAGGAATAAATTCTTGGACTTTTGTGCGCTGCCAGATGAATTCACCAATCCAATATTTAGGAAAAAAGATTAATTCATTTATTTCCCAACGCGTTTCGAAATGTGTACCATTTCTTCATCAGGGGATGACAATATATGATCAAATAGAACTGTCACAGGTTATATACAGCAAGATTTCAAAAAGCGGCGCCAAAGAAAGGTCACATGTCATCTGGTGCAAATGTCAGGGTTCAAAGTATCACAGTTTGAACTAATATACTTGTTAATCTCAATTCATTAAAAGCAATGTTTTTATTATAGGAAAAAATGAAGAAAAGAAAAAAGAAGAAAAGAAGACCAAAGAAAAGTTTTTATATGCTAAAAAAAGTTTTTTTATATATGCTGAAAAAACGAACTTATGGCAACTAAAAGGGACTTTTGACAAAGAAATGTATATCCCAGTGCAATGAACCACAGACAGGTCATACTTGGCGGAGATGGAGAAAAAAGAACTGGTGGAGAGAGATTAAATTTATAATAAAAAGTTATAATAAAAAGTTTTAATAAAAATGTTATAATAAAAACTGATGTGTATAATTTATTAGACAATGAAGGAGACTTACTTTTGCTCTTTTAAAATTGCGTGAAACATCAATTAAAATTTTTTTTTATATATATATATGTGTGTCCGTGGAAAAAACTATCACACATCACTTAGGGAAGGAGTGTTGGTTTCATTCACCAATTTTTCAGACTAACAGATAGTCAGAGGGGAAAGGTGCTGGCCACGGAAGACCTGCGCAGCGTTTGGTGAAGAAGACCAGGATCGCTACCCGTATTATCCCATGTAGATGGAGAGAAATATAAAGGAGGGGAAGAGGGGGGAATTCATCTTTTGTACAGGAATATGAACACATGCATATAAAATGCATATAAAATATATGATAAAATATATAAAAAGGAGAAAATTATCACATTATAGAGGTAAAATACATGAAAATAAAAGGACATGGAATAAAAAAGTCGCACATGAAAAAGGGGATAAAACATACCAAATTGGATAAAATTAATTCTAAATAACAGGTATAAGCTTATAAAAAATTATTAGAAGAGAAAATCATCAAATTTGTTCTATTCTAAAGAAAAACTTCTGAAATTTCGTTTAAACCAAATGGTTTGAGTGTATTTAACCTATAGATCCAAAATACTTCTTTTCTATTCAATTGTTTTAACCTGTCAGGAACATTAACAGGAATGTGTTCGATTGGGCTAATTTTTAGTTCACTTGGATCCTTATTATGTTTTATAGTGAAATGTCTAGAAAGACCATGTTGTAAAAAACCTTTTTTGATGTTACATCTATGCGAGTTAACTCTTAAATGTAGCGGTTGGGTTGTTCTTCCAACATATTGTTTTCCGCACCCACACTCAATGAGGTATATCACAAATTCAGTAGTGCAGCTCAAATAATTCTTTATAGGAAAAATTTCATTAGTAATAGATGATTTTACAAATTTTATTCTATGGGTAATGATATTACAACAGAGACAATTTCTCCTTCCACATTTATAAATCCCTTTCAAAGGGGCCTGAATTGGATTCATTGTAAGTTCAGTTTTTGGTCGACTGGGGGCCACCAATCCCTTAATAGTTGGTGCCCTTCTGAATGTTATTCCTGGATTCTTAGGTAGAAATTTTTGCAGTATAGGATCATTTAAAAGTATATACCAGTTATCACATAAAATTTTCCGAATTCTTGTGTGTTCGGCACAATATTGAGTGATAAAATTTATCATGAATTTTTTATTATCGGGTTTGACTGTTTTTTGTCCATGAATAAGAGTGTTTTGTGGTATATTGACACATCTATTGTAAGCACTTATAATCAGATTATTGGGGTATTTTTTATTCATAAACCTATTTTTTAGAATATCAGCTTGGTCTTTAAAATCCTCAAAGCTAGAACAATTTTTTCTAATCCTCTTGAACTGGTTCTCTGGGATATTTCTCAGCCATTTTCCATAGTGTCCACTGTCAAAGGGAATGTAACTATTAATATCCACATTTTTAAAAAAGGTTTTGGTTAGAATAGTGTTATCCTTGATAAAAATAGTTATATCTAAAAAATTACTGCTCTCATATTCATAAACTGAGGTAAACGAATATTAAAACTTTTTATTATAACTTTTTATTATAAATTTAATCTCTCTCCACCAGTTCTTTTTTCTCCATCTCCGCCAAGTATGACCTGTCTGTGGTTCATTGCACTGGGATATACATTTCTTTGTCAAAAGTCCCTTTTAGTTGCCATAAGTTCGTTTTTTCAGCATATATAAAAAAACTTTTTTTAGCATATAAAAACTTTTCTTTGGTCTTCTTTTCTTCTTTTTTCTTTTCTTCATTTTTTCCTATAATAAAAACATTGCTTTTAATGAATTGAGATTAACAAGTATATTAGTTCAAACTGTGATACTTTGAACCCTGACATTTGCACCAGATGACATGTGACCTTTCTTTGGCGCCGCTTTTTGAAATCTTGCTGTATATAACCTGTGACAGTTCTATTTGATCATATATTGTCATCCCCTGATGAAGAAATGGTACACATTTCGAAACGCGTTGGGAAATAAATGAATTAATCTTTTTTCCTAAATATTGGATTGGTGAATTCATCTGGCAGCGCACAAAAGTCCAAGAATTTATTCCTAATACTGATGTGTAAGCGGTCACAGAGCTGACCTTTGGACGTGCAGCAAGCAGATTACTGATCCTACATGCTTGAATTTCTCTTGAAAAGGGTGAGTACAATCTAAATTATTTTTCCAGCATTAAACCCGGATAAGACCCTATTGCGCTCTTTGTGTTCCTTTAGTTTTGACACTTTGGAATTTTCTCTGACGGTTCCTGGAAAGCGCCGCCGGTGTATAGGAACGTGCAGCAGCAGAGGGTCCGTTCCTTTGAGACAGAATGGAATACTTTCAAAGCAGACTTTCTTCAAGGGAAAGACTGATCCTGCAAACTATTGGCAACATTGGATTCACGAACCACACAGAAGATAGCACTAATTCATTTAGTGAAGAAGAAACTAGGACTTTTCGCAAGACTTTTTTGAACTTAAAAGAAGCTATCAAGGAAGAACTGCATTACAGCCTGGACGCTCGCTTTTTATCAATCTATCTAGAGGAGAACATTTGTCCACGTGGACTAAGGTTAGTCTTTGACTCTCCCTTTGACAAAGACCCAGAATTCACGCAGCAATGGGACACTAATTTAAACAATTGCATGCACAGGATGATCCTACTTTTATACAAAAAACGGTCTAAACTTGCAGAATTAGCAACAAGTAAGGTAATAGATATATCAAATAAATTGAGTCCTTTTCTAAAACACCCAGAGTTTAAGAAAATTAACTCGAATGTTACAACACATATTATGCAAATTGAGCATGAAACAGTCCTTAAAAAATCAAAGAAACTACAGAGAGATAGGGAGGACTATAGGAAAATGAATGAAAAAAACGAAGAAAATAAGAATAAAAATGAGACTGTCTCTGCTGAAATGGATATCACTATACCAGTGGAGAATATTGATAATATCAAAAACAAAGCAACAGTAAAACCAATAGAAGTATTAAAACCAATAGAGGTATTAAAATCTACCAGAATGATAGATATTATTAATAAAAAAAGAGGTACTGTGGAGTGTAATAATAAATGTGATACGGAAAATATTAGTAAAAAAACTGTTACTAATATTGAAGTGATGACAAATGGAGATATAGATAAAAATATTTTTTTAAAACCACCACCTATTAAGACCACTAAAATGACGGCACCGCTTGTTGAAGCCATAAATCACCTTGAGAGCATTAAGGAACAAATGAAACGTTTGAATGTAAATAAAATTAATAGCAATCTGATGGACACAATAAATCCAAATACAGATATGAGTAAAATTATTACACCCACTCCGATAGAAATTGCATCACCGTCCCTTATGGAATTTCCTGATTCCACACCGATATCACTATTGGATTTTTCTATTTATGATGATGATTCATCTAATACAACTAACGGTGAATTGACTTTAATTGACAATTCCAACACAAATAATACAGCCACTGTTCCTTTTTTGCCACGAGCACTGAAAAGTACACAGATCAAAGATATAAAAAACTTTTTTTCTCCAAAAAATGGCAAAAGAAAAGGTCCTTTAGAGGAAGCAGAGGGGGGAGAAAAAAAGAAAGGGAAAGTGAAATAATAAAAAATAATCATGAAAATAATATTTTTAATCTATCTTCATATGTCCTCACAATAGAAGAGAAGAAAGTTCTCTCCAAAGGTTTAACTTTCTGTCCTATGCATAAAACCAACGACTTTGATCTTTTCCTAGACCTACAAGTATTCATTAGGAAATTAACATTAAAACGACACTTTTTATTAAAAGAATCAAATCAGATACCAAACTCCAAAAATGATAAAGAAAGTGATTTCTCAAATAATGAAATTATTGAAACTGGATTTCATTTGGATGTACCTGTCAAGTCAAATTTCTATCCCATTGAAAATAAGGGTCATTTTTTGAATGTATTTAACGATATTGTACAAAAGAAATTCAAAGAAATTACATCTATTAAAGACACAAATTATTATAAAAATAAATTAAATAGGGGTGAAAAATTGGCGTTACAGGCATTGAAGACTAATACTGATATCATAATTCGGTCAGCAGATAAGGGAGGAGGGATAATTATTCAGAATAGATCTGATTATTTTAAAGAGGCAATGAGAATACTATCCGATGATAAATATTATAGTAAAAACTCATTTGAAATCATCCCAGGAATAAAATTAAACTATGATATATTAATCCAGGATGGCAAAAAAACGAACATTTTTAATAAAAAGGAATTAAAATTTCTTACTGTTCAAAATCCACGAATTCCTTTCTTTTATCACCTACCAAAAATTCATAAGAGCTTGGTAAACCCCCCAGGGAGACCAATTATTTCAGGGATAGGTTCTTTAACAAGTAACCTATCACACTATATCGACAGAATTATGGTAACTAATATTCCATTGTTAAAAAGCTACATTAGAGACTCTACTCATCTTATTCAATTCCTACAACAAATACAATGGAAATCAGGCTATCTTTTTCTTACTATGGATGTATCTTCATTATACTCAAATATACCACACAACTTGGGGTTAGCCTGTTTTAACAAGATTTTAATAAGAGACAATAGGTTATCTAAAGACCAAAAGAAGTTTTTATTAAAAGGCATGGATTTTATTTTAAGAAATAACTATTTTACATTTGATGGATATTTATACCACCAGAAGCTCGGGACCGCGATGGGCTCGAAGGTCGCACCTACATATGCAAATATTTTTATGGGGGTTTTTGAAGAATTTTATATTTTTAATACCAAGTGGTGTAATAATTTAATTATGTACAAGAGATTTATTGATGACCTTTTCTTTATCTGGGATAACTCTGATAGTAGCATTAGCAACTTTATTGATGACATTAATAACAATAACTGGGGACTATCGTTTACCTCAGTTTATGAATATGAGAGCATTAATTTTTTAGATATAACTATTTTTATCAAGGATAACACTATTCTAACCAAAACCTTTTTTAAAAATGTGGATATTAATAGTTACATTCCCTTTGACAGTGGACACTATGGAAAATGGCTGAGAAATATCCCAGAGAACCAGTTCAAGAGGATTAGAAAAAATTGTTCTAGCTTTGAGGATTTTAAAGACCAAGCTGATATTCTAAAAAATAGGTTTATGAATAAAAAATACCCCAATAATCTGATTATAAGTGCTTACAATAGATGTGTCAATATACCACAAAACACTCTTATTCATGGACAAAAAACAGTCAAACCCGATAATAAAAAATTCATGATAAATTTTATCACTCAATATTGTGCCGAACACACAAGAATTCGGAAAATTTTATGTGATAACTGGTATATACTTTTAAATGATCCTATACTGCAAAAATTTCTACCTAAGAATCCAGGAATAACATTCAGAAGGGCACCAACTATTAAGGGATTGGTGGCCCCCAGTCGACCAAAAACTGAACTTACAATGAATCCAATTCAGGCCCCTTTGAAAGGGATTTATAAATGTGGAAGGAGAAATTGTCTCTGTTGTAATATCATTACCCATAGAATAAAATTTGTAAAATCATCTATTACTAATGAAATTTTTCCTATAAAGAATTATTTGAGCTGCACTACTGAATTTGTGATATACCTCATTGAGTGTGGGTGCGGAAAACAATATGTGGGAAGAACAACCCAAGCGCTACATTTAAGAGTTAACTCGCATAGATGTAACATCAAAAAAGGTTTTTTACAACATGGTCTTTCTAGACATTTCACTATAAAACATAATAAGGATCCAAGTGAACTAAAAATTAGCCCAATCGAACACATTCCTGTTAATGTTCCTGACAGGTTAAAACAATTGAATAGAAAAGAAGTATTTTGGATCTATAGGTTAAATACACTCAAACCATTTGGTTTAAACGAAATTTCAGAAGTTTTTCTTTAGAATAGAACAAATTTGATGATTTTCTCTTCTAATAATTTTTTATAAGCTTATACCTGTTATTTAGAATTAATTTTATCCAATTTGGTATGTTTTATCCCCTTTTTCATGTGCGACTTTTTTATTCCATGTCCTTTTATTTTCATGTATTTTACCTCTATAATGTGATAATTTTCTCCTTTTTATATATTTTATCATATATTTTATATGCATTTTATATGCATGTGTTCATATTCCTGTACAAAAGATGAATTCCCCCCTCTTCCCCTCCTTTATATTTCTCTCCATCTACATGGGATAATACGGGTAGCGATCCTGGTCTTCTTCACCAAACGCTGCGCAGGTCTTCCGTGGCCAGCACCTTTCCCCTCTGACTATCTGTTAGTCTGAAAAATTGGTGAATGAAACCAACACTCCTTCCCTAAGTGATGTGTGATAGTTTTTTCCACGGACACACATATATATATATATAAAAAAAATTTTTAATTGATGTTTCACGCAATTTTAAAAGAGCAAAAGTAAGTCTCCTTCATTGTCTAATAAATTATACACATCAGTTTTTATTATAACATTTTTATTAAAACTTTTTATTATAACTTTTTATTATAAATTTAATCTCTCTCCACCAGTTCTTTTTTCTCCATCTCCGCCAAGTATGACCTGTCTGTGGTTCATTGCACTGGGATATACATTTCTTTGTCAAAAGTCCCTTTTAGTTGCCATAAGTTCGTTTTTTCAGCATATATAAAAAAACTTTTTTTAGCATATAAAAACTTTTCTTTGGTCTTCTTTTCTTCTTTTTTCTTTTCTTCATTTTTTCCTATAATAAAAACATTGCTTTTAATGAATTGAGATTAACAAGTATATTAGTTCAAACTGTGATACTTTGAACCCTGACATTTGCACCAGATGACATGTGACCTTTCTTTGGCGCCGCTTTTTGAAATCTTGCTGTATATAACCTGTGACAGTTCTATTTGATCATATATTGTCATCCCCTGATGAAGAAATGGTATACATTTCGAAACGCGTTGGGAAATAAATGAATTAATCTTTTTTCCTAAATATTGGATTGGTGAATTCATCTGGCAGCGCACAAAAGTCCAAGAATTTATTCCTAATACTGATGTGAAGGAAGAAGTGACGTACTGCTGTAGATGAAGATGTATTGCTGTTACCGAGTAAAGAGTCCTGTAGCCATAGTGGATATGCTGTGCCCTGAAGAGAATAAAGCTGAGTTGTTAAAGTTGCTTCCAGCCTCTGTCTGCAGTCAATCGGGTCCCCAAAGTGAACAGCATATGGGTGATGTAACAGCCTCTGTTAAATATTAATAATTCGTTAAATATTTCTTATTACACCCAGTTCTGTAGAATGCTTTAGCTTACATGACATAGGCTATTTTTAAGTTTAGCCTTGAGGTAAATGTCAAACTCCATATATGTAGAGACCACGTGCTTTAGGAGACGTATATAATTCATGGCTAACTGTAGAGGTCGCTCTTCTTCCCTCACCATCATGAGACACAGACGCAAGATGACATAACTCAACAGCTGGTATGTTACTTGACTACGAAGAAGCCGAACTGAGAGACAGACGCCATTTGCCATGTGAGATCCCGGAGAGAAAGAAGAATACATGCTGCTTTGCTATGAACAATGGACAATATCTCTTTCACTTATTTTTTATTCACCTGTTTTTCTGTAATAACCTTTCTTTGATGGAAGAATCCAAATAAACCACTATATTTTTATCTGGTAACTAGTCCTGAGTATTTTACAGGATATGCATTATTTTACATTGGAGAGCCAGCCAGATCTGAATTTTTGTACTTTTTTGCGGATTTCCCTCAACTTACCCACACGGGGGATTGGACTTTGCTAACGTCAAATCATATGTGCAAGTTATCGGGAATTCCACTACTTACAAGAATCACACAGAACCTAGAAGTAAGAATTGCCAGATAGATTGAGAAGTACTACAAGTGCCAAAGTGCCAGACGTGCTGAAACCAAGACAACAGGAACCCAGCGTTGTCCATCAAAGGAACAAGCTGAGACATTTCAAGGTAAGATAAAATGGATGTCATTAATTGTCTTGCTAAGCAGAGTAAATTGAAATTTAAGTCTGTAGACAATTCTAATTCAGAAGTTTTATGGTTAAGTTTATATGCCGAGTGTGAACTCGAGAATCAGAGGTTAGATTCTAAGTTTTTCAATAGAGAAAGAGAGAGATTAAAAAATATTCTACAGATGGTAGATATATTTCATAGATCTGTGTCAGAGAAATCCAAAAATGATTGTTGTGATGTTCTCGAGATTGACTATAATCAAGTGTCTGTAGCGGCCATTGAAGGTGACCTTGCAGACGTGGAACAAGATGGAGAAGTAGGAGGAGAGTTCAGAACTGACGTAGAGGACGTACAAGGGAAAGACGTACCACTAAAAATAGACAACTCACAGGCCCAAATCCGAAGGAAAAGTTTGCTACAGATATGCAAAATAATACCTGCATATGACAACAAAATGCATGTTTGTAGAAACTCTGAGGTTTTTGAAAGTTGTGTTGACAAATTTGATTTATCTAACGAGGAGAAGAATCAGTTGTTCAAAATGTGGATCCCTGTAAATTTTGCTAGGAGATTGTCTTTAAAGTTATCTGGTGAAACACATGAGAATTTAACTGATAAAGACAGATTAAAAATTCTCATTTTTTGTTCATCAAATGAAAATCATCCAGATATTGATATTCTTCAAAAATTAAGGATTGGTCGGAAGGAATGTACTTTTACGTTCATGTCCATATATGAACGTTTGTATAGAATGCTGAGTGAGAATGTCAAAACACCGTCCCTCATAAGGAGTTTTGTAAGCAAATTTTGGTTTCTAAATCCTGCATCTCGTGTTATTGCATCACAAAAAGATTCTTTGTTTGAATGTGCGCAATCTCTTGATTTTGCCAGAAAACACGAGAATCGTGAAAGGAAAGTAAATTGTGCTAATTTTGTAAAGACAGGCAGAGTAAAATCTTATCAGAAGCTTGTATTAGCAAAACCTTCTAAAATGAGTTTTCCCCAAAATCAAATATATGAAGAACAGAGGAGATCACATGTTTGTTATAAGCCATATGGAATGATGCAAAGGAACACCGAAAAGACACAAATTGAATTAAGAAAAATGATGAGTTTTGATCTTCTTTCTGTAACCAAGATGGCCGAATCTGACAGACAGAAACAGGTGGTGAGTGACATCATGGCCTGTAAACTGAATACTCTGCTCCAAGAATCTATCAGCTTTAAAATGGCAAGAACCTTTCAGGATATTTTTTGCAGAGAAATAAGTATGGGTGTAGGAATTGGCTAGAAAAAGTAATTATATATATATTTTGTGTAACAGTGTTATACAATTAGTGAGTTATATGTAATTATTTTATAGAGTATAATCCTGTAGTTTTATGGTTTGTGGATATATACATAGTCATACAGTATATATAGAGTGTTTGTAGAAGTAGAAATAGTAGAACTGTATTTTTTTAATGAAAATTAAAATCTACATCAGTAATAATATTTAGAATATGAATATGATATTAACCTTATCTTTTATGTTTCCTTAGAATTTTCATTTCAAAGCAGGACTTAATCGGGAAAAATTCTCTTACAAGGATTTATGCCTTTATTTACACTGGAAGTTGCAATAATTGCATGATTTTATATCTAACCCTTAAAAGGAAATAACTAACTGCATTCTAAAATATGTTCTGGGTGTGTGCTTTTCTGCATGGCTTGAATGACAACCACAGCAGGGGAAATTTGAACCTTGTTCTAATAATACAAGTATACCAGTATACTATGTCCCTGTTCCTTAGGGAAAGAATTTTTAAGGGGGTCTCAACTTTTGCAAAGCAATGGAATTTTTTTCCAGGCCTAAATGTCAAGTATAGCTATACAATATATATTTATGTCATGAGTATTTGGGGAATATTCAAAGAAATATTAAGACTAAATTTTAAATAGTTTACAATGCATTGATAATTAGGATAATTTGGGTTAAAATACGTGTATTCATGACACCTTCGTATGTGAGGTATTTGGTTTAAACTTAAATATGTGACACAGTCTGAATGACAGTGACTGAGTGTATGAGCAGCTGCTGAGCGAGTGATGTGATACGTTTGTATGAGGCCTCAGGATTCTGAATGAGGAAAAAAAAAAAAAAAAAACCCCAAAGCTTTTATCTTTAGGAGAAATATGCAGATCATTTAAATTATTAGAATATTAGGATATATAATGAAATATTATCTATACAACATATATTTCTGTATTTCTATAGTAATTATTATTTCTTGATTTAGTTAATTGTGGATAAGTGCAATCGCACATCAAAATGGTTTATGAAGAAAATCTACATTTAAATTAATTTTTCCAAAGGATAATTTTATGATATTCAAATTAATTTTGATGGTTACACATCTTCAGACAAATAATGGTATAAGCAAGTATAAATTCACATAATTTATACATGAATTATTTTTAATTTTGGTTTTGATAAATGAATTATTTCATAGAACAATATTTTTTGGTATTAAGGGGGAAATATGTTTTTGATCCTGACTACATCATCACATTTGATTAATACCTCTTCTTCACACATTTTAATAGAAAAAAATATTAATAAGGTACAATGGTATAAGTATTGGGTATAATAACAAGTATTATAAAGAGTCATTTCTTTACACTAAGAGGAATTACATGCAAAGTTGCATAATTTGAATATTTTGGTAACACAAGCTTATGACAATTATGAAATAATCCAGATCATGGAAATATTAAGGGTATATGTTACTGAAGACATAACTACTCTGCATCAACATAAAGGCCTTATTCTTATTTTTATTTTTATTCTTATTTTTCATTATTTTTAATTCTTTCACCAATATTTAGTAAAGTAATATCTACTGAGAATATTGCTTCATTAAATATAGCAATTATATGGTTCTTTTACTAAGGAAAATGTTTCACTTCTGAGTTATATGCAACAATTCTTTTATTCATTCATTCGCTCACTCATATATTCTTATTTTGGTTCATGGCTTTACATTCCTACATATTATTAGTATAATAAATATATTCCTTATTAATAAAGATGAAAACACTGGTTACATAAAACACAGTGACACCTATGGGTTGAAAAAGGTAATTACACCTATGACATAAAAATGTTCTATCACATGAAAAAAATGGATAATAATGTATTATCACTTATTATTGGTTTATTATTTCAAATATTGAAATCCATATACGGTACAAATTCTGATAATAATTATATGGATATTACTGATTGCTATGGTACGCTGTGATATTATAGGATAGGAAAATTACCAGATTTGGTATAGGATAGGGAATGAAGACTTCAAGCAAGATACTGAAATTATGTTAATAAAGACTTTTCACATTTCTAAACTTCATTGATTCTTATCAGTTGCAAGAAGAAGAATGCCGCGATCCAGAAGTCCCAGAAGGTAACAAAGCTATGATTACTGAGTAACTGTGTTAATTACAAGTGCAGTATCCACCACTGACAGTCACAAGTGCAGTATTCACCACCGACAGTCACAAGTGCAGTATCCACCACTGACAGTCACAATTAAAGTGTCTAACCTGACAACCAGAGGACGATGATCCTATGATGCTGAGATGAACTGTGTTATCACGTTCTTACCAAGTTCCAGAGGTTTTCAATCACCTGTAAAGCTTCAATGTAAAGCTGGTGAACAATGAAGGTAATTAACCCTGACATATGTCCTGTGCATTAGGACAAGGACTGGTTATGGTGCTATTTTTAGCAAGGAAGAGTCATTTTAACCCTTGCTTTGCTGACCAAAGACGTCACACCTGTTCAAAGACCAGTACCGATGGAGGATTCCAGAATATCCAAGGCGAGCCAATGTAAGCCCAGGTTTTTAAAGATGACACTGCACAGATATTAAAGCTGCATTTCATCTATAGACTTTGATTTTATATACAACACGATTTCTACAACATCTATATGCTAGAGAAAAACTGTATTTTTAAAAGAACCAAGAAGAAGACAGAAGACATCAAAATGAAGACCAGATGACACCAGATGATGACTGGACCTGAGATACTTCAATTTAGACTTAGGGAAGTATAATTATACATATTTTATATGAATATTGTTCACGGCTTACCATAACATGAATTCACATCAATTATGTCATTGAGTACTTATAACGGTAATCTGATATTATTATTATTATTATTATTATTATTATTATTATTATTGATATTAAATTATTTTGTCAAAGAAGAAGAAAAGAAGAAAAAAGATCTCATTATATTTTGAGGGTTCCAATTAATGTCTGTCTCCCTCAAAAGGGGGAATTGTTAAATATTATTAGTTATGGATTTATATTAGTTATGGAGTTGTATTCTTATATGTTCTGTATGGGACATTGCCTTCCATTGCATGTGCTATTTTAGCAAGTTGTAAATGTCAGCTCACTACATATTTAAGTTTAGCCTTGAGGTAAATGTCAAACTCCATATATAGCGAGATCACGTGCTTCAAGAGACGTATATAATTCATGGTTAACTGTAGAGGCCGCTGTCTTCTTCCCTCACCATCATGAGAGACAGACACGAAGATGTCGCCTGTGTTGGGCCATGACATGACATAACAGCTGGTATATTACTTGACGACTATGTGAGAAGCCGAACTGAGACACAGCAGCTATTTGCTATTCAGGATCCCGGAGAGAAGAAGAATACATGTTACTTTTGCCATGTGGGATCTCAGAGCATGATCTAATGGACAATATCTCTTTCACCTATTTTTATTCACCTGTTTTTCAGTAATAACCTTTCTTTGATGGAAGAATCCAAATAAACCACTATATTTTTATCTGGTAACTAGTCCTGAGTATTTTACAGGATAAGCATTATTTTACAACCCCCCATGGAACTTATCTAGATGTGTGGTGAGTACTTTGAACCCCCAAAAGCTTCACAGAAGTTTATTACGTACAGCCGTAAAATTAAAAAATCATATTTTTCAACAAAAATGTGCAAATTGCCTCTTCAGAGAAAAAGAGGACTTGAACTCTATAGCGCCACCTGTTGGTAGTAGCAATCCTGCAAGTCACAATCAAAACTTTAACGAGTCTTGTAATATGACTTAGGATAAAATGATCTTTTCACCCCCAATTTTTATTTTCCCAAGGGTAACAAGACCCCAAAATTTATTGTGCTATTGTCCTGAGTACGCTGATGTCACGATCCCGCCGCTGACACCATTAAGTCACGGACAGAGGGATGCGATGCACTGCCGACACACGATCACAGGCACAGTGGGGCTTATCTTAGTTATCCC
This sequence comes from Dendrobates tinctorius, assembly GCF_039654945.1. Taxonomy (NCBI): domain Eukaryota; kingdom Metazoa; phylum Chordata; class Amphibia; order Anura; family Dendrobatidae; genus Dendrobates; species Dendrobates tinctorius. The sequence continues at coordinate 213,071 of NW_027361988.1, read as the reverse complement.
ACCGCTGTCACCATGTGATAAAAAAACAGCAAGCTAGGCTTAGCCTAACAATTTATCACATGGGGGTTATTTTGGTTGTCCCAACACTGCCCACAATACTTCACAAAACTTTTCAGTTCCACTTTGGAACTCGCAGCTCTCTGGCGCCCCTTACCCTCAGGTCAGCAAGGGAACTACACCTGGGATAATTTGTCACTGGCCGGCTGCTTCAATGAGGTCTGGCCACCCAGCATGCTGCAGCGAGGGAATTATAAAATGCTCTGGCTGCAGCCACCCAATAGCTTATAAAACCCCTTCCGTCACTCTCAGCTGTACCCAGGGCCCAGATCACACCTTGCTGCCACCAGCTCCAGAGCTTCTCTGATTAAGTTATAAACTTAATAGAGGGGTTTGAAGCCAACCCAATTCAGTAGCAATTATCTTAAAGGCACGTGTTCGTTTTTAGAGCATGAAGACAGACTAATAAAGTTATCATTTATTCCCCAAAAGGGGGCAGTGATTACACAGATAAAAAAAGTTATAAATTTGAGACATTAGGTATGTATAATACAAATATAAATGGGATTAACATTGGGATCAACACTTACAGTTGCTTAATGGTCTTTAGGCTAACCATGTGGGGAGAGGCATAGCCACAAATCTCCCTGCATCTGGGGTCCTTTCAGCACGGGCTCTGCATTTCGAATGCCTGATTTTTGGGAGGGAATACCTTATAGCTTTGAATTTGTGACATCATAAAAGAGGCAGTCTAGGGATGTTCTAGCTATAACTTTTATTTTTTTTGCTAATGACACTGTATGGCGGCTCATTTTTTGCAGGACAAGATGACGTTTTCAGCGTTTATTTATATCCATCTTTTTGATCGCATGTTATTCCACTTTTTGCTTGGCGGTATGATGATAAAGCATTCTTAGCCTTGTTTTTTTAATGGGTTCAATAAAGGGGTTAATTAGTGGGAGTTTTATAGAGCGGGTCGTTACGGACATGGCGATACTAAATATGTGTACTTTTTTTATTTACATAAAGAAATGAATTTATTGAGGAATATTTTTTTCTTTATTTAGGAATTTTTAAAAAATTATTTTTACACATGTTAATTTTTTTTTTTACTTTTTCACTTTTTCCCAGGGTATAACATTACTATATTGTGTCAGAGTGTACGAGGCATCTGACAAGCCACCTCCCTGCAGGACCCCGCGGCCATCTTGGACCCAGGGACCTGTAGGGAGGAGGCTCAAGGAACAATGTGGTCACATTGCATTGGTCTGAGGGTCTCATGGAAGCACGCAAGGAACCCCTTCCCTGCGCGATGCTTTCCTATGTCACAGGAACACTGCGATCATGTTTGATCGCAGTGTGCCAGGGGTTAATATGACGGGAGCAGTCCATGACTGCTCCTGGCATATAGTGCCAGTTGTGATAATCAGTTGACACTCGGCTGCGATCAACCGCACTTTCTCTGTGAACGTGGCTGATCGCGTATGATGTACTATTCTGTCCATGGGAATGATCATTTCCGGTGACTACCTCTTGAAGCTCGCCAAGATTGTGCAAAGCAGTCATCGAAGCAAAAGATGACTACTTTGAAGAACCTAGAATATAAGACATATTTTCAGTTGTTTCACACTTTTTTGTTAATTATATAATTCCACATGTGTTAATTCAAAGTTTCGATGCCTTCAGAGTGAATCCACAATTTTCATAGTCATGAAAATAAAGAAAACTCTTTGAATGAGGTGTGTCCAAACTTGGTCTGTACTGTACGTCACCTCACTCTATACATTGAACTTTGGGGTACATGTTTTTTCTATTAGTCACCTATTGATTAACCTTAAGGGGGTGAATTATGGGTATAGTTTTACATTTGGAACTAATAAAGTTTAGTTTTATCCTTTTAGCAGCAAACATGAGGAATGACAAGAGACAACCCATTTAAGATTCTATTTTGGTTAAAACTATTCCAACATTATGAACATAAAAGACTTCTCCCCTATGTGACATCGCTGATGTTTATTAACAGTTGATTTCCAAGTAAAATATTTCCCACATTAAGAAAATGAAAAAGGCTTCTCCTCTGTGTGACTGCTCTGATGTCTAACGAGAATTGCTTTCCGGTTAAAACATTTCCCACATTCTGAACAGGTAAAAAGGCTTCTCCCTGTGTGTGTTCTTTGATGGCAATCAAGATCTATTTTCCATTTAAAACATTTCCCACATTCTGAACATGGATATGGCTTCTCTGCTGTGTGAATTCTCTCATGTGTATCAAGACTTGAATTCTGAGTAAAACATTTCCCACATTCTGAACATGAAAAAAGCTTCTCTCCTATGTGAGTTCTCTGGTGATCAACCAAATTTGACTTCTGGTTAAAACATTTCCCACAATCTGAACAGGAAAAAGGCTTCTCCCCCGTGTGAGTTCTATGCTGAGTAACAAAATGTGATTTATCTGCAAAACATTTCCCACATTCTGAACATGAAAAAGGCTTCTCTCCTGTGTGAGTTCTTTGGTGTTTAACAAGATCCCCTTTCTGGTTAAAACATTTCCCACATTCTGAACAAAAAAAGGCTTCTCTCCTGTGAGTTCTTTGGTGCTTAACAAGATCCCCTTTCTGGTTAACACATTTCCCACATTCTGAAGAGGAAAAAGGCTTCTCCCCTGTGTGAGTTCTATGGTGATTAACCAAATCTGATTTCTGGTTAAAACATTTCCCACATTCTGAAGAGGAAAAAGGCTTCTTCCCTGTGTGAGTTGTATGGTAAGTAACAAAATGTGATTTATCTGCAAAACATTTCCCACAGTCTGAATAGGAAAAAGGCTTCTCCCGTGTGTGCATTCTCTGGTAACAAAATAAGATTTCTTGTTAAAAAATTTCCCACAATCTATGATGTTTATTAACAGTTGATTTCCAAGTAAAATATTTCCCACATTAAGAAAATGAAAATGGCTTCTCGTCTGTGTGAGGTCTCTGATGTCTAACAAGAATCGCTTTCCGGTTAAAACATTTCCCACATTCTGAACAGGAAAAAAGGCTTCTCTCCTGTGTGCGATCTTTGATGGCGATCAAGATCTATTTTCCATTTAAAACATTTCCCACATTCTGAACATGAATATGGCTTCTCTGCTGTGTGAATTCTCTTATGTGTAACAAGACTTGAAATCTGAGTAAAACATTTCCCACATTCTGAACATCAAAAAGGTTTTTCTCCTGTGTGAGTTCTTTGGTGCTTAGCAAGAACCCCTTTCTGGTTAAAACATTTCCCACATTCTGAACAGGAAAAAGGCTTCTCCCCTGTGTGAGTTCTATGGTGAGTAACAAAATGTGATTTATCTGCAAAACATTTCCCACATTCTGAACAGGAAAAAGGCTTCTCCCCTGTGTGAATTCTCTGGTGTTTAACTAAATTTGATTTCTGGTTAAAACATTTCCCACATTCTGAACAGGAAAAAGGCTTCTCCCCTGTGTGAGTTCTCTGATGTTTAACAAAATGTGATTTCCGGTTAAAACATTTCCCACAATCTGAACAGGAAAAAGGCTTCTCCCTTCTGTGAGTTCTCTGGTGTTTAACAAAATATGATTTCTGCTTAAAACATTTCCCACAATCTGAACAGGAAAAAGGCTTCTCCCCAGTGTGAATTCTATGGTGATCAACCAAATCTGATTTCTGGTTAAAACATTTCCAACATTCTGAACAGGAAAAAGGCTTCTCCCCTGTGTGAGTTCTCTGGTGTTTAACAAAATGTGATTTCTGGTTAAAACATTTCCCACAATATGAACAGGAAAAAGGCTTCTCCCCTGTGTGAGTTCTCTGGTGTCTAACCAAACTTGATTTCTGGTTAAAACATTTCCCACATTCTGAACAGGAAAAAGGCTTCTCCCCTGTGTGAGTTTTCTGGTGTTTAACAAAATATGATTTCTGCTTAAAACATTTCCCACAATCTGAACAGGAAAAAGGCTTCTCCCCTGTGTGAGTTCTCTGGTGTTTAACCAAATTTGATTTCTGGTTAAAACATTTCCCACATTCTGAACAGGAAAAAGGCTTCTCCCCTGTGTGAGTTCTATGATGATTAACCAAATCTGATTTCTGGTTAAAACATTTCCCACATTCTGAACAGGAAAAAGGCTTCTTCCCCGTGTGAGTTCTATGGTGAGTGGCAAAATGTAATTTATCTGCAAAACATCTCCCACATTCTGAATAGGAAAAAGGCTTCTCCCCTGTGTGAGTTCTATGGTGAGTGGCAAAATGTAATTTATCTGCAAAACATCTCCCACATTCTGAACAGGAAAAAGGCTTCTCCCCTGTGTGCATTCTCTGGTGTGTAACAAAATGAGATTTGTTGTTAAAAGATTTCCCGCAATCTGAACAAGAAAATGAATTTTTTGCTTTAGGAGCAGTTTGTTTTTTAATGCCTCTTTTGTGACTTTGAGTTTCCTTAGTAGTCAGTAATGAATCAGAAGATGGGACCTGTTTCATAGGATCAGATGACAGATCTTTGCTGTGAATGGATGATGGTATATCTGGAGTAATAGCAATCACTTCAGTTGTATCTTGTAGGATCTCAAGATCATCAGATTTAAAAATTAAAGATGTCAGCTGTTCTTTTGAACTCCTGTTACAGTCATCTGCCAAGACAAAGAACAATTTTCTTTCATGAAATATCATTGAGTTTTATATTTTTGAACATTTCTACTTAAAGAAGTTGCCCACTACTGTAATTTTTTTTCATAAATCTTGTTATTATGTGCCACTAAAAACATCCACTGTGTTTATTTTAGCAATATTACCTTTTATGATGCTCTAGCAGCACAATTTCAGTGCTGGCTCCAGGTCTCATGGGCTTAATCGACAACTTCCTTTCTCCCAACTTACTGTGCTCTAATACTACAAGTTCCATGATGCATTGCACTGGCCTGTAAGCCAGCACCTAGCACACCCACTCCAAAACACACCCAAACCCCTCCCTCCCCTCTCTTCAATCTGAAGCATCTTATTGTAAGGGTCTGTGCACACGTTGTGGATTCTACTGTAGATCCGCAGTGGATTTGGCCCTGCGGATCCGCAGCAGATTCTCCTGCATTGTACAGTACCATTATAGTCAATGTAAAACAAAAACCGCTGTGCACATGGTGCAGAAAATCCGCAGCATAAACGCTGAGGGTTCATTTCTGCAGCATGTCAATTCTTTGTGCAGATTCCGCAGCGTTTTACACCTGCTCCATTATAAGAATCCGCAGGTGTCAAAACGCAGGTGAAAGCCGCACAAAATCCGCTATAAATCCGCAGGTAAAACGCCAGTCATTGTACCTGCGGATATAGCAAAATCCACACAGAAAAATCCACAGCACAATCCGCCACGCGTTCACATAAAACACATTGCAAGCATCATGAGCGCACACACACAGGAGCGTGCACAGACACAGACGTTCTTAATAATAAGTCCCCATGTACACACCGTTATAGTGCTGAGAGCTATAAGGCTGTGTGCACACCGGGCGGATTCCAGGGCGGATTATTCCACACAGAATCCACAGCTCTTGGCAGATAATGCAGGTGCGTTATTGATGCGTTTGTCATGTGTTTTTTCATGTTTTTCACATACAGATTGCTATGAGTTTTTGTAAGCCAAATAAAGGTATGTTATTTAACAAAAAATGATTTGTGATGTCATTTCTGTCCGACCTCCTCTTTTACATTTGTCCAACCCACACTCCATTACATACACAGATAGAGAGATATGGGATAGATAGATATGGCATTGATAGATAAATAAATAGATACAGATATGGGATAGATAGATATGGGATAGATAGATAGATCCATATATCTATCTATACTATCTATAGATATATCCATAGATATTTCCAGATATTTCTATAGATATTTCCATATCCATGTTTATTAATGAACAATGTTTCATTTTAATAAATAAAAAAAATGGCGTGGGCTCCCGCGCAATTTTCTGTGCCAGAGGGTGAAAGTCGACGGCCAGGGGACAATATTTGTAGCCTGGGAAGGGGATAATACCCATGGCCTTTTCCCAGGCTATGAATATCAGCCGGCAGCTGTCTTCATAGCCTTTACTGGCTATTAAAATAGGAGACCCCCAAAAAAATGACGTGGGGTCCCACACAATTTTATAGCCAGAAAGGCTACGCAGACAGCTGCGGGCTGATATTCATAGCATAGAAAAGGGCCATAGATATTGGACCCCACTGGCTACAAATACCAGCCCGCAGTCGCCCCAGAAATGGTGCATCTATAAGATGCGCCAATTCTGGCACTTAGCCCCTCTCTTCCCACTCCCATGTAACGGTGGGATATGGGGTAATAAGGGGTTAATGTCAGCTTGCTATTGGAAAATGGCCCGGTTAATAATGGAGAGGCGTCAATAAGACGCCTATCCATTATTAACCTTATAGTAATAAAGGGTTAAAAAAACACACACACATAAGAATAAAGTAGTTTAATGAAATAAAACACAACATGGAATTCATATTTTTTTTGCATGCCCAGATCCAAGCGACGCCCTTGGTCTCCTGTAATAAAAAGTAATGAAATAAACAAGCAAACCGTATACTCCCTGCCCAACACAGTCCAATTAATAACAAGTGTCCCACTATGATCTCCCCTACAGAAGAGTGACATCAGGTGAGTGGGCCTCCCAGTGATGAACTGACAGGAGACTGGCTCCTGCAGTGCATCACTGAGGTTACATGAGTTCAGGCTCTCACTTAACAGCAATGCTGCATGAGAATTGGGATTATTGTTAGGGTTACGGGACCTCTTTCCCGGCGGCGGAGGGATACACAGCGGAGGATTACCTCTGCCTGTTATTTTATTGCTGGGGCCCCTGGAGAGCGGTCGCATCAGCTGATGCGACTGCTCTATACGGGAGCTAGTCTTGGGACCCTCATTGTTATCTGGACTACAGCGGAAAGGTGAGTATAGGTTGCTTTATTATTTTATTTTTATTACAGGAGATTGATGGCTTCATGTAATTAGGTGATTGTACTCTGTTATGTGTTGAATGTTATATGTATGTTCTATATGTTGTATGTTCTGTATGTGTTTTTTTTTACATTCAACACATTAGCCGGAAGATGGGACTACTACTGTCTCATCATTGGCTAATGTGTCACTCACTGACAGTGTACCAGGCATCGCCCGATGGGACTTGTAGTCCAATCGGACAATGCCTGCCTGCATAAACACGCACGCACACACACTCACACACCCGCACAGCCCCGGCACCACCCGCACAGCACGCAGACCCCCCCGCACAGCCCTGGCCAAACCGCACAGCCTGCCCACCCCCCCGCACAGCCGGCATAAAGCCCGCAGACCCTCACAAGGCCAGTCCACCCCCTGCACAGTCAGCAGACAGCCCGCAGACCCCCGCATGGCCCGTCCACCCCCCGCACAGCTGGCAGACAGCCCGTAGACCCCGCACGGCTTGCCCACCCCCCGCACAGCTGGCAGACAGCCCGCAGACCCAAACACGGCCCGTCCACCCGCCACATAGCCAGCAGACAGCCTGCAGACCCTGGCACGGCTCACCCACTCCCCCGCACAGCAACCCGCAGACCCCCGTGCAACCTGTCCACCCATTGCATAGCCGACAGACAGCCCGTCCACCCCCCGCACAGCCCCGTCCACCCCCGCACAGCCCCGTCCACCCCCTGCACAGCCCCGTCCACCCCCTGCACAGCCCCATCCACCCCCTGCACAGTCCCGTCACTCTTGATGGGTGAGAAGACAGATGCTGCAGAGTGACGGGGCTGTGACATGTGGTGCAGCACCGCCCACACACTGCTGTGACTCTTGATGAGTGACAGCAGTGTGTTGATGCTGGGTCACGCCTGCTGATGATGTCACATCAATTTCCAGAGTCAGGAAATTGACGTGACATTAGCGGATGTTAGCGGCGGCTGCAGTCTGGGGGTCACGTGACCCGGAATCAGCTACCTGCATAGTGCCGCTCACAGGCAGAATTGGCAACGCAAGGTAATTACAAAAATCATTAGGAGCCCCGGGGGATACAATGGGGGGTTACTAAAAAAGTAAACTGTCCATAAAAATGGCAAGCTATGCAAAAAACTTTAATTATTTACCAAGACAATGACAGTTCACAGTCTAATAGAAAACCTTGTTGGATGAGCCAGTAGTGTGCGGTGTTCAACTGTTTGTTCATTCTGCCTCCCAAATATCAAATAAAAAAACAGATAAGGCAGGTTACAGTTAATGCTATAGTTAGGGTTAGTGTTAATGCTATAGGGTTAGGGTTTCTTCTAAAGTTAGGGGTAGGGTAAAGAATTAGGTTTTACTCAATTGTCTGCCCAATAATTTGGTCACGTCAGTCACGTCGCAGTTTTGTATTTACGAAAAAAAAATGAAAACTTATAAAATGGCCCTTCAGTATTATAGTGGAGGAGGCTTATGCACTTTTATGTTCTGACAGCGAAGAAAGTATTGAAGAAAGCATACAGGATAGTATTGCATACATAAGTATACATTAGAGTACAAATTATAATACTTTCCCCATTTTTTAATAAATGCAAATACACCAAACACATCCCTCCCCCTTCCCATAACAAGAACCCCCCCGTCACGCATCTACAATCCTTAGCCATGCATTACAATGTTGTACACTTTTTTATAACCCTAATATCCTATTTTTGATGAGTTCTGCGGAAGCCAATCCGGGAAAGTCCAACCAGCCCCCCCAGATATTCTCTTGCCTCTTTTCATGTAGACGCTTCGCTCCATAAGGATTACAAAATTAACTCATTTTTACAAATTCCTTCCTAGTAGGAGGATTTTCATCTAACGCAGTGTTTCTCAACTCCAGTCCTCAAGACCCACCAACAGTTCATGTTTTCAGGATTTCCTTAGTATTGCACAGGTGATAATTTCATCACCTGCTCACCTGCTCAAGCATTAATAGCATCACCTGTGCAATACTAAGGAAATCCTGAAAACATGACCTGTTGGAGGGTCTTGAGGACTGGAGTTGAGAAACACTGATCTAACCAGTGCAGTGTGATAGTCTTCTTTGCAACATAAAGCAGTCTGGCTATTGCTGGCCTACCCCATTCATCCAACGCCACCTCCTCTACATGTCCTAAAATACACGTCAATGGATCTCGAGTAATATTTGCTTCCGACACTCTTTCTACTAAATTTAGGACCCCGAACCAAAATGCCTGTAATCATGGACAAGACCATAGCATATGAAGAATATCTGCTTCATCCATCGTACATCTCGGACATCCAGAATCTGCCCTTAGTCCAGCCTTTTTCATCCACACAGGTGTCCTGTATACCCCATGTATAGTGTATAACTGCGACCCCCTCCCAGATCCACTCATAGATATTCTAGGGACATATTGTAAAACCGACTCCCACTGCTCATCCGATATGTCTCCCAAATCCCTTGTCCATTTGGATCTAGCCATCAATGGGTGTCTATCCAAAAACATATCCAGCAATCCCCTGTGAATTATCGATATAAGACCCCTAGTGCCCCTCTGGGGGCCAAGCGTATTCAATATACTGTCATTCTGTATCACTATCGGTGACCTTCACTGTCTAGAGAATGCGTGTCGCAGCTGCAGATACTGGTAAAACATAGTATGCTCCAAAGGGAACTCTTTCCTAAGTGTTTCAAATGTTTTAAATGTCTCACCATCTAGCACAGCGGTGGGGAATCTTTTTTCTGCCAAGGGCCATTTGGATAATTATACCATCCTTCGGGGGCCGTACAAACTCTGCCCACAAAGTACATCCTGACTGTGGTACTGGCTTAATCTTTCATTGCATGCCCTTCAATGTTCAGTAGTGAACACTGCATGTATGTGCTCACAGAGCAAGAAAAATTAATGAGCTTGTGGCAATCAAAATACAGCTCCCTGCCCAAGAATGCGGTCCCTGAGAATCTGCTCGGGGGGGCCTGATAAAAGGTCATCGAGGGCCGTAAATGGCCCTGGGGCCTGAGGTTCCCCACCCCTGATCTAGCAACAGCGACACATACCATATACCTATTCTTCTCCACTGTCCAAAATTCCGTAGACTTAGCAGTTCAGTCAGCCGGGGGTCAAACCAACTGGCTTTGTATCTCGGGTATTCCCCTATACCCCTCCATAGCTTTATTTTTTTCCACAGTTTCAGATTTTGGCATTTTAACGACACTAGTCAATGCCTGCCCAGAAATGCACCAGAACATGACAGACTATTCAAAATCAGACCCATCATCGAAGACTTGACAGGAAAGTTCTTAAAGCTCTACACCCCAACAGAAAACATTTCCATTGATGAGTCCCTTGTAAAATTGAAAGGAAGACTGCACCTCAAGCAATTTATTCCTTCTAAGAGGGCAAGGTTCAGAATAAAGTTCTATAAAATGTGCGAGAGTTCAACCGGATACACATCAGCTTTACACATTTATGAGGGGAAAGATAGCCAACTAAACCCACCAGGATGCCCTACTTATCTGGGGTCATCTGGAAAAATCGTTTGGGAGCTGATAACTCCATTTTTACAAAAAGGCTACAATCTCAATGTTGACAACTACTACACCAGCATACCCCTATTTAAAAGTCTGGTTGGAAATAACATAGGGGCTTGTGGGACCATTCACAAAAACCGTCAGGGGTTTCCACAATCATTGGTCAGCAAAAAGTTCCGAAAGGTGCAGTCAGGGGCTTTACACAATGGAGAGCTGCTTGTCCTTAAGTATAAGGATAAAAAAGATATATTTATCCTGAGCTCGATCCACACAGATGCCACAAGGGCCCCTGCAGACCAACAGGGATCCACTACTCCAAAACCTGTGTCTGTCATTGACTACAACAAATATATGGGGGTGTGGACCTTGCAGATCAGGTTCTACAACCATACTAGGTATCAAGAAAATCATATACCTGTATATATTTGTGTACAAACCGACCTGTGTATAAGCCGACCCCCTTAATTTTGCCACAAAAAACTGGGAAAACGTATTGACTCTTATATAAAAGCCGAGTGATAATGGTGGTCCAAGAAGAAACTCCATAGATAAACCCCCCCATATGCTGCTGCACAAGGGTTAATGCTGCCCTATAAGATGCTCCATACATATCCCCATAATATGCTGCTGCACAAGGGTTAATGCTGCCCCATAAATGCCCCCCATATGCTGCACCACAAGGGTTATTGCTGCCCCATAAATACCCCCATATGCTGCTCCACAAGGGTTAATGCTGCCCCATAAATACCCCCCATATGCTGCACCACAAGGGTTAATGCTGCCCCATAAATACCCCCATATGCTGCTCCACAAGGGTTAATGCTGCCCCATAAATACCCCCCATATGCTGCTCCACAAGGGTTAATGCTGCCCCATAAATACTCCCCATATGCTGCTCCACAAGGATTAATGCTGCCCCATAAATACCCCCCATATGCTGCTCCACAAGGATTAATGCTGCCCCATAAATACCCCCATATGCTGCTCCACAAGGATTAATGCTGCCCCATAAATACCCCCCATATGCTGCTCCACAAGGGCTAATGCTGCCCCATAAGATACTCCATAAATCGCCCTTATTTGCTGCTGCAACTGCAATAAAAAAAAAAAACATACTCACCTCTCCGTCGCTGAGGGCCAGGTGCCGGTGTCCTGAGCCCCTGGCAGTGGCGATATTAGCCTGTCCCCTTTCCAAGCCGTGCCCCGCTGTGTCCCCTGGATCTCTGCGTTGACAGCAGAGGGAGCGCACTGACTATGTCATCGCGCCTTCTGCCGTCACAGCAGGAGGACCCGGAGACACAGTGGTGCACGGCTTGGAATGGGGACAGGTGAATATCACTCTGCCCCCGTCATACTCACCCCTCCTAGCGCAAGGTGTTCTCTACAGCGGCAGCCCCTGCATCTCGCTCTGCCATCTGCTTCCTGCATTCAGATGGTCACATGGTACCGCTCATTAAATATGCGCATATTCATGAATTTAATGAGCGGTACCACGTGTCCGCTGAATGCAGGAAGCAGATGGCAGAGGGAGACGCAGGGGCTGCAGAGAAGTGCCAGGAGAGGTAAGTATGGTCTCTGACACCCCAGCTCCCCCTCTCCGCCCACTCCCTCGGTATATGATTCGCGTATAAGCCGAGAGGGGGACTTTCAGCCCAAAAATCTCGGCTTATACACGAGTATATACAGTATCTGGTATAAAAAGTTAGTCATGTATTTGTTTCAGGTGGCCACATATAATTCTTTTGTGTTATACAAAAAAGCCGGAAATGCAGATACTTTCCTTGATTATCAGGAAAAGGTCACTGAAAATCTTGTTTTTGAAATTTTTGTCCCCGCCAATCCTTTAGAATGTGAAGATGTCAGAAGACTCACTGAGCGACATTTTATTGCACTCATCCCAGTAACTGAAACAAGAAAGAACCCCAGAGAAGATGTCGTGTATGTTCCTAGAGAGGAATGAGGCATGATCCCCGCTATTATTACCCACAATGCCCATCATTGCCAGCCTTATGCCTCCATGACAGCTTTACAATCCTCCACACAGAACCACGTTTTTGAACTGTTTTGACATTCAAGCATTTGGATTATTTAGTGACAGACACATTTGAGTAGAGCTGACTTACCAATTTCCGGGGGTAGGTGGGGGGAGGTCTCCAGAGACACGAGCTGGGCACAATATATTGGGCACTACAATGACATTTCTGCAATTTTTTCTAAACCTTCCACTACGAGTTTCTGGAAATTATCCTTGTAGTGAAAATGGTCACTATATCCCTAGATGAATTCCCAGAGGGGTGTCATTTCCAAAATGTGCACAAGAAATATAATTCACCGCACACTTTTCTTGGATATTATGCAAAATTAGTGAATTTTATTCAAAAACATCCAGTCCACAGAAAAAAAGTGCCAGAACAGAAAAATTAGCATATACAACCTAGATACCCATACCCAATGTTTCTATCCTCCCGGATCTTAGTTATGGGGTACTACAAAAACAGAGAGAGGACAATATAAGAAAACATATATGACAATATATACATATGACTAATACATAAAAACCATATATACAAAATGATTATGTACAAAAGGGGGAGACTGCTAATACAAGATGAAGGGAAACCACGGTTTAAACAAGGATTGTTAGTGATAGAAATCCAGAATTTGTAAATATGGAAATAAATACAGCAACACAAATTATGGAGCATACGTAGAATGTATTGTATTGATAGACGAACGCTGTAAGCTAAAGCACAAGGAAGAAGAAAAAACAAGAGGCGATTCTGTTACCTTGGTAACTGTTTGTCACTCATTGTTGGCAGTGGTGGGATAACTAAGATAAGCCCCCGGCCCATGTGATTGCTGTGTACTGGCCAAATGCCATACAACCCCTTTTCCTGACAATGCCTATAATATTGTGGCTATTGTGAGGCTTAGAAAAAAAATTATATCCAGCAAAATGACACCAGCGATGACGGCGCCTGCACAGTAGCATCTATAAGTAAGACATAGAGGTTACTGGACAGGGGCCGCTGGTGACATTTTGCTGGATGTAATTTTTTTTTTCTAAGCCTCACAATAGCCACAATATTATAGGCATTATCACCAATAATATCAATGTTATTATATGCATTATGTAATAATGGGGGCAGGTCAGTGAGGGGTCAGCGACCTGTCATAAGCCAATACAGAGGAATATGTAATCAGAGCACCACATAAAGCCCCGCCCACAGCCCCACCCACAGCCCCGCCCCAGAGCACGAGAATCTCATTACCTGAAAACTACAAATACAGATTACACAACAGTAAACCAGAGTTGCCCTCATTTATGGTGGACCATTGGAGCTACTATGGATCCTGAGGAAAGATTAGAGAAATACTATTGCTCCCCATTTCAGGAGAGATTGTGCAGTAATCTGAATTCCTTAGGATCAGAAACAATGTAATTTATGACACGGAGTGAATCCATGAAACCAGGGCTCGAGCCAACACATCTCCTGCAGGCAGGGCCGTATTTGCCATTAGGCACTGGAGGACCCGTGCCTAGGACGGGGCTTAGCGGTATGGCGGCACCTGAGCGAGTGTTTTTTTTTTTTTTGGTTTAAATTTGGTCCGGTGTCGGCCCTTATCCTCGTTTACTCCCCCCCCTGCGCCATCCCCTGCCATCATACTCACCTCCTCCAGGCTCCAGTGGTGTCTGTTGCAGGCTGCTCCGATGGTCCTGCACGGCTGCCAGGATGTCTGTCTTCTTCCTGTCTCAGCGTGCGGTCCAGGGGGAGAATGGGGGCCAGGGGGAAGACTGAGCAGCGGGGTGGGGGGGCAATAAATGATCCGGGGGGAGAATGGCGGCCAGGGAAAAAACTGAGCAGCGGGGGAGGGGGGGATGAGCGCCAGGGGGGGCAATAAATGATCCAGGGGGGAGAATGGGGGTCTGGCGAGACTGAGCAGCGGGGAGGAATGAGCGGGGGAATGAGCGGGGGGGTTTAATGAGTGCCAGGGGGAGAATGGGGGCCGGGGGGAGACTGAGCAGATTTTTTTTAATACCTGCAGTAGCGGCAGCAGCAATATATGGGGGCATAAACTGTGGGGCATCTTCTGTGGGCAGCATATGGGGGCATAATCTATGGAGCATCTTTTGGGGGCAGCATATGGGAGCATATTCAATGGAGCATCTTATGGGGGCATATTCAGTGGAGCATCTTATGGGGGCAGCATATGGGGCATATTCAATGGAGCATCTTATGGGGGGCAGCATATGGGGGCATATGGGGGCATATTCAATGGAGCATCTTATGGGGGCAGCATATGGGGGCATATTCAGTGGAGCACCTTACGGGGCTTATTCAGTGGAGCATCATATGTGGGCATATTCAGTGGAGCATCTTATGGAGGCAGCATATGGGGCCATATTCAGTGGAGCATCTTATGGGGCAGCATATGGGGCATATTCAGTGGAGCATCATATGGGGGCATATTCAGTGGAGCATCTTATGGGGGCAGCATATGGGGGCATATTCAGAGGAGTATCTTATGGGGGGCAGCATACGGGGGCATATTCATTGGAACATCTTTTGGGGGCAGCATATGGGGGCATATTCAGTGGAGCATCTTATGGGGGCAGCATATGGGGGCATAATCAGTGGAGCATCATATGGGGCATATTCAGTGGAGCATCTTATGGGGGCAGCATATGGGAGCATATTCAGTGGAGCATCTTATGGGGCAGCATATGGGCATATTCAGTGGAGCATCATATGGGGGCATATTCAGTGGAGCATCTTATGGGGGCAGCATATGGGGGCATATTCAGTGGTGCATCATATTGGGGCATATTCAGTGGAGCATCTTATGGGGGCAGCATATGGGGGCATATTCAGTGGAGCATCTTATGAGGGGCAGCATATGGGGGCATATTCAGTGGAGCATCTTATGAGGGGCAGCATATGGGGGCATATTCAGTGGAGCATCTTATGAGGGCAGCAAATGGGGGCATATTCAGTGGAGCATCTTATGGGGGAGCATATGGAAGCATATTCAGTGGAGCATCTTATGGGAGCAGCATATGGGGGTATATTCAATGGAGCATCTTATGGGGCCTATTCTATGGAGCATTTTATAGGGCATAAACTATGGAATGTCTTATGGGGCCATAACCTCTATGGAGCAGCATATGGGGCATATTATTCCATGGAGCATCTTATGGGGCCATTATTAACCTCTGTGCAGCATTATATGGGGTGCATTTTGTATGGAGCATCTTATGGGGACATCATGAACTGTATGGAGCATTATATGGGGCTCCTGATTCAATATGGATATTCACAAAGGGGTCACTTTGTGGGATTCTCTGGATATCTGAAAGAAAGACTTTAAGCACTGGCACTTTACTTATCTCTGCATATCCATTATACACATTCCATTGCTGTTAGTATTGCTACATGTGTGTTTTTTCTGTACCTGAATTCCTTATCATATGGAGCTCTTTTATTATGTGACCCGTCTTTATGTACTTCATTGTCTATATTATTAACTTTTCAGAATAAAACTATTTTTTATTATTTTCCTTGGTGGATGTCTTTACTCCATGTGTTTTTGTATACAATGAATCAATGTATATTACAGCCATCAGCCATGCACAGCTTAGAGATCTATCATGGCAGAGGTGGAATGTTTGTCCTGTAGATTATCACAATCCTCCTTGAAGTTAGTTGGTTTTAATACAAATTGAAAAGTCAGGATAAAGGGAAACTCTGCTGTTATTGGACAGAAATTCACACTTGGCCTCACTGCACATTTACTGCTGTCGCTCATAAAAGGGAAGTTTAGCCAGAAAGACTGGACCTGGTCTTGTAGGGACCATGAGACATTCAGCAGCACAGAAGGGAGAGAAGATTCATCCGATAAGATCTCAGGGATCTAGGAAGCCAACAGCATCATTACCCTCCGCTTTCTCTTACAGGCCCAGCATAATACCTTTCTTCAAGTGATTTTGTAACTTGTCAGCACATTCTACGTACGCTGTCATTTGGCTTTATAGTTACAGATCTGGGCAGGTAACGGTCAGCGTCTCCTAATGTGAAGGAGAGAATGGCTAATGAAATCAATTATTAAACCTTATATAAGTCAGTTCAGATATGGTGTACCAAGATGGCGTCTGTGTCTTCAGACACCTTGGAAGGAATCCTTGGAATGCAGAAGCTGAGATACTGGATACCATATATGGAAGTGAAGCTGAAATGGACCTATCATAGACTGACACTGGCTACTCAGAAGATTGTGTGACACCCATTTCCTGTCTCTTTGTCTTGAGAATAAACTTCAGTTGTGTGCAAGCCTTTGCTGAGAAAGGAGTAGACATCTAACTCTGTGTTCAGTGTGACTCTTTAAGAGCACACTGCCTATATTGGGTCAGGTACAAGCAACCATATAGCTCTCTCTTTAAGGTATCACCCTCACACTAATCCCAGGGGGTAGGAGGATCCTCCAGGTTGTAAGGTCTATAGAAAAGGGCTTTCAATGCCCAAAGTCACTTGCACAGTTTTGGTGGAGGAGAAAGTTGTG
Organism: Dendrobates tinctorius; assembly: GCF_039654945.1. Lineage (NCBI taxonomy): Eukaryota > Metazoa > Chordata > Amphibia > Anura > Dendrobatidae > Dendrobates > Dendrobates tinctorius. The sequence continues at coordinate 196,006 of NW_027361988.1, read as the reverse complement.
ATCTAGAGGCAAAATGGTGATCATGGTAATACGGCCGGACTACACCACCGATAAAGCAGCCACAGCCGGTGACTGAGAGGAATCTGTGACTTCTCTGCATTCAGTGGTTACTACTCACCTGGGTAGTCATATGTGGGAATCTCCTCTTTACACCGCTCATCTTCTCTCACATATGTCTCTGTAGTATTAATATGGGTCAGATCTTCACCCTGAAAAAGATATTGTAAAAGTCACCGACAGATGGAGAAGTCCCATCTATGATCAGCTCTAATCCTGCCATCTCCACCGTTCTCATTACACAAGTATAAAACATATAATACTGGTGGATAAAACAAGACTGAGCACAAGACCTTCACAGCCGTCTACACATCATAGGGGAGATCTCCTGACACCTTCTCTCCATCTACCTGATGATCCTGAGGAGCACTCGGATCTTCTTGGTTACAGTCCTGTGGAAGAATCGGACGGGGACATCTCTCTGGTGTTGTCCTCTTACTGGATAGATCTGGAGGAAACACATACAGGGACTGAATTCATTCTCTACATACAGATAATTATAGGCCGTGTGTATTTAGTCCTGTCTATTACCTGGTGATGTGAGGGGCTGGGGAACCTCCATTATGACGTCCTTGTACAGATCTCTGTGTCCTTCTAAATACTCCCACTCCTCCATGGAGAAATAGACAGCGACATCCTGACACCTTATAGGAACCTGACACATACAATGATACCGTCATCCCCCGATCCCTTCATAGTGTTACTGTATAATGTCCCAGCATTCCCAGCAGTGTCACCTCTCCAGTCTGCAGCTCAATCATCTTGTAGGTGAGTTCTAGGATCTTCTGGTCATTGATGTCCTCATGGATCATGGGGTGAGGTGGAGGCCCCGTGATTGGGCTCAGGGGTCTTCTCCATCCCTCAGACATAGGGTCCTGACAGCGATCACTAGAGGTTTTCTTCACCACTGTGTAATCCTGGTTATGGAGAGACACATTAATAAATCTCACTCCAGACATTTCCAGAGTCCTCACCTCTCCAGTTCTGTCCATCTGTTATTCCCATAGATAAGAATGATGTAATGTGACGTCATCAGAATCTCTCACCTCTCCAGTGAGACGGAAGAGGATCTCTAGGGTGAGGTGTAACATCCTCTCCGCCATCTTGTCTCTGTCCATATCCATCCTTGATGGGTAAATCAGGAAAATTCTCTTTTGTAGAAGATCTTCACTGAGAGGATCCGATATTGTAGAGACCTGAATGAGAAGAAGATGATCCGATGTAACATCATAAGAATCCTGTGTAATAATACAATTACTGGAGATAATAAGGGAAACATATGAGGAGATTTATTATCTTACAGGGTTTAGTTTTCTTCCCTGACATCTACTAATAAAACCTATATATTTAGGCCACAGACAACAAGCAGTTTCCTCCTCAGAGTCAGCAGCTGAACACGTTCCTCATAGACTCATCTTCCATAACGCTAATTCTCGTCTCATTACCGACACTGGAATCGGCATTAGCAATACTGCAGGAGATATTCATTACACGCGACATGAGAAATAACTCCTTCATGATGAGGACGACATCTTCATCTTCTACTGCGGCTCTAGAGACAGATGTGGCCAGAGTCGGTCACTGCCTCCATCCCCACCGGCCGTCTATATGAAGGTTTCCCGTCTTCCCCGCACTGGAATCTTCTCTCACGTTAGATCTCAGCTCTGAGTCACACACAGAAGTTTGAGGCTTTTAGAAAAGATTTTTAGCTTCCACAATCACAAAGGACACAAATGATCTGATCCCAAAGTCTCCATGTACAGTGATTTATGGGGTTTATTTCTGGCCTTAGACTTTCCTATATTACAAGAAAAACTCCAGAAAAAGCCGATATTAAAATGTTTCTAAAGAAAAATTGGCTCCAACAATTCTTGTAAGAAGAAAAAATTATGCAAAAAGCAGAAGACACATTTTATAATTTTTAACATGTTAAACTTTTATTAAAAATAAATGAATCTTTTTGGGCCCCAGAACATAGATGGACACCGCAGGGACGGCACAGATGAGGCTTCAACAAAACCACTTGCTGCTGTGAAAAGCAAACATGGCATCTAAGAAGGTGTGACAGAGTTTGGCTGAATGCCCCCCGCCTCCAAGTACTCGATAGTATGGGACGGCCTAGTTACTCCGATACTTACATGCCTAATAATGGGGTCTGGGCTGCAATGTATGAAGGTCTATTAGGCCGGGCCAGAGGCAGCGTCCAATAAGTCACCTTATAACGCCCCCATACACAGACTAAAGTTCCATGAAAGCTCTGATTTCGGGGGGATTGGCCGACCATATAATGTATTTGGGGGCCTCCTGACAGATGATGTCAGGGCAGAGAAGGATCCGGCATCCTGAATTTCAGAGGATAATCCGTTTGTTCTTCCTGTAGATAATCCTCCTCTAGAGGAGTCTGGAGGCGACTCTCTCATACAGTCCACAGGAAAGCTGGAATATTTGTGTGTATGGGGGAGTCGGGAGAGATCGCCGTCTGCCAAATGACCGTTCAGCCAACTCTGATCTCATGTGTATGGGGCCGTTAGTATTACACTGACAGGCAGTGATGATACACGGCACTACAGTAGTACAGGGCATCACCGGAGCCATCAGAGGCTTGTATGTTGTATGATCGCACTGATCAGAGGGGTTTAAAAAAGGTTTAAAGTGGAAAAAATATCTCAGTTTCAGCAACAAGAAACATCCATCACTATATGGAAAGCAGAGTCACTGCACAATGTTAATTACGTCATGTCCATAACTACTTTATTATACTCTATTATCCTGTACACAGTGGAGTAGATAGAAATCACAGATCCCACAGCAATAGCTGGAATTGGACCCTCCAACGTAAAGAAAAAAAAATCTATCTATCTATATACACTGTTCAAAAAAATAAAGGGGACACTTAAACAACAGAAAATAACTCCAAGTAAATCAAACTTCTGTGAAATCAAACTGTCCACTTAGGAAGCAACACTGACTGACCATCAATTTCACATGCTGTTGTGCAAATGGAATAGACAACAGATGGAAATTATTGGCAATTATCAAGACACCCTCAATAAAGGAGTGGTTCTGCAGGTGGGGACCACAGACCACATCTCAGTACCAATGCTTTCTGGCTGATGTTTTGGTCACTTGAATGTTGGTTGTGCTTTCACACTTGTGGTAACATGAGACGGACTCTACAACACACACAAGTGGCTCAGGTAGTGCAGCTCATCCAGGATGGCACATCAATGCGAGTTGTGGCAAGAAGGTTTGCTGTGTCTGTCAGTATAGTGTCCAGAGGCTGGAGGTGCTACCAGGAGACAGGCGATGTGGAGGGGGTATATGAGGGCAACAACCCAGCAGCAGGATCGCTACCTCCGCCTTTATGCAAGGAGGAACAGGAGGAGCACTGCCAGAGACCTGCAAAATGATCTTCAGCAGGCCACAAATGTGCATATGTCTGCACAAACGGTTAGAAACTGACTCCATGAGGATGGTTTGAGGGCCCGACGTCCACAGATGGGGGTTGTGCTCACAGCCCAACACCGTACAGGACGCTTGGCATTTGCCACAGAACACCGGGATTGGCAAATTCACCACTGGCGCCCTGTGCTCTTCACAGATGAAAGCAGGTTCACACTGAGCACATGTGACAGACGTGACAGAGTCTGGAGACGCCGTGGAGAGCGATCTGCTGCCTGCAACATCCTTCAGCATGACCGGTTTGGCAGTGGTCAGTAATGGTGTGGGGTGGCATTTCTTTGGAGGCCACACGATGTTGGGCTGTGAGCACAACCCCCATGGAGACACAATTGTGCCTTTCCCTGGAGATAAATTCCCAGTGGGGGCAATTTCCAAAATGCAATAACTTAAGTGGGGAATTCAGCTCTTTTCTCACTTAAGGGATCTGTATATGGAGTCTACAAACTACAGTGGGGAAATAAGGATTTGTTACGCTGCCTATTTTGGGCCTATAGTCACATTTTTGTGAGGAAAAAAGTACAATTGTCATTTTTTCCATCCACATTGCTTAAATTCCTGTCACACTATCCGAATTCAGATATTGCCCTGTCAGAAAGGAGAATACAGGGAGCAAAAGGGTTAATAGGACTCACAGGAGGAACCGGCCCAGAAAGCAGAAGATCCAGGAGTGTCCGCCACATATATGACTGCTCTGTGCACAGGACCTGTGATGAGGTCACAGGAGGGGAGGAGTCAGGGGTCACATGATCAGGGGCCTCAGTGTGTGCAGGACTCAGTGTGCTGGAGCGCTCCCGATAATCAGCTGCGTGTGTCGCGCTGTGTGATAGTCACAGCACCTGCATGGAGGGCGACACATGCAGCTGATTATCGGGAGCGCTCCAGGGATCCGGGGTCCCGATGCAGCTATTCGGTAAGGCATGTTTGACACATCAGTTTTTTTGTTCAGTCAAAATCCGCTAAAATTGCGGCTAGCGGATCCGTTCCTGTACTGACCACAACGTTTGTCACCGGACCGTTATTTTAACGGATCCATCAAAGGAAGAATTTTAAAGGAACCGCTGCCCAGGGAAGGAGAGAGCAAGAGCAAGAGAGAGAGCGAGAGAAATTTTTCAGCCGCCAGAACAGAGTTTAGGGTTAAATTTCCGGCTGAGTGAAGTCTTTCGGGCATGCGCAGTGAGAAGTGCAGATCCTGCCGCCCGAAAAAACGTTGCATGGTCCGTTCGGCCATGTCGGCGGACGTCAAAATTTTGGAGGATCCGCAAAAAAACGGATCCAACGGATGGCCATCCGTCAAGATCCGCCGGTAATGCAACTCAATGAGAAGAAAAACGGATCCGCCAAGAAAAATGGCGGATCCGTTTTTTTTTTTGCAAAACGGCGGATTTTGACTGATGGACACAAACGGATGTGTGAAACAGGCCTAAGTGATATTAGCCAATAACAACTTCTCCGACGATATTCGCTCATCTCTAGTAATAACAGCTCAAAGAAAATCACCGAACTTTTCATTAAGTTTAATAGCGAGACCCTATTAAATATTGAGCACCAGCGGGATGAAGCATTGACAGCGGCATGTAAAAGTGTGGGCGCCCCTGGTCAAAATGACCGTTATTGTGAGCAGTAGTAAGATGAAGATGAAATGATCTCTAAAAGGCCGAACCTCTAAGATGACACATGGCCTTTGTATTTTAGGCAAAAATAATAATAAAAAAAAAAAATATATATATATATATATATATATATATATATATATATATATATATATATATATAGACTTTTTTACAATTTCATAATTACAAAAAGGAAAAAGGGGCGATGCAAAACTTTGGGCACCCTTGGAGATTTGTGTACTGAGATCATTTTGACCAAGATTTCACACCTTAATTAGCTTGTTAGGGTTATGGTGAGATCACATGGTGACCAGGAGCTACAGTCTGAGGAAAGGGCTAAAAAGCCTTCACTAGACCCCTGTACAGCTGTATAATGAGGCCCAGGCTTTATAGTGAAGGGACAGGCGTGAGGGCCTGATCCCAGGAGCTACACTCTGAGGAAAGGGCTAAAAAGCCTTCACTAGACCCCTGTACAGCTGTATAATGAGGCCCAGGCTTTATAGTGAAGGGACAGGCGTGAGGGCCTGATCCCAGGAGCTACAGTCTGAGGAAAGAGATAAAAAGCCTTCACTAGACCCCTGTACAGCTGTATAATGAGGCCCAGGCTTTATAGTGAAGGGACAGGCGTGAGGGCCTGATCCCAGGAGCTACACTCTGAGGAAAGGGCTAAAAAGCCTTCACTAGACCCCTGTACAGCTGTATAATGAGGCCCAGGCTTTATAGTGAAGGGACAGGCGTGAGGGCCTGATCCCAGGAGCTACACTCTGAGGAAAGGGCTAAAAAGCCTTCACTAGACCCCTGTACAGCTGTATAATGAGGACCCAGGCTTTAAAGTGAAGGGACAGGAGTGAGGACCTGTGCCCAGGAGCTACAGTCTGAGGAAAGGGCTAAAAGGCCTTCACTAGACCCCTGTACAGCAGTATAATGAGGACCCAGGCTTTATAGTGAAGGGACAGGAGTGAGGACCTGTGCCCAGGAGCTACAGACTGAGGAAAGGGCTAAAAAGCCTTCACTAGTCCCCTGTACAGCTGTATAACGAGGCCCAGACTTTATAGTGAAGGGACAGGAGTGAAGGCCTGATCCCAGGAGCTGCAGTCTGAGGAAAGGGCTAAAAAGCCTTCACTAGACCCCTGTACAGCTGTATAATGAGGCCCAGGCTTTATAGTGAAGGGACAGGAGTGAGGGCCTGTTCCCAGGAGCTACGGTCTGAGGAAAGGGCTGAAAAGCCTTCACTAGACCCCTGTACAGCTGTGTAATGAGGCCCAGGCTTTATAGTGAAGGGACAGGAGTGAGGGCCTGTGCCCAGGAGCTACAGTCTGAGGAAAGGGCTGAAAAGCCTTCACTAGACCCTTGTACAGCTGTATAATGAGGCCTGGGCTTTATAGTGAAGGGACAGGAGTGAGGGCCTGCTCCCAGGAGCTACAGTCTGAGGAAAGGGCTAAAAAGCCTTCACTAGATCCCTGTACAGCTGTATAATGAGGTCCAGGCTTTATAGTGAAGGGACTGGAGTGAGGGCCTGCTCCCAGGAGCAGCAGTCTGAGGAAAGGGCTAAAAAGCCTTCACTAGACCCCTGTACAGCTGTATAATGAGGCCCAGGCTTTATAGTGAAGGGACAGGAGTGAGGGCCTGTTCCCAGGAGCTGCAGTCTGAGGAAAGGGCTAAAAAGCCTTCACTAGACCCCTGTACAGCTGTATAATGAGACCCGGGCTTTAAAGTGAAGGGACAGGAGTAAAGGCCCTTTTACATTTTGCGATGCACCAGCGATCCGACGAGCGATCCTACCCGGTCAGGATCGCTGGTGCATCGCTAAATGATCGCTAGTGAGCTTTCACACAGAAAGATCTCACAGCGATGCAGCAGCGACGCAGCGCACGATACTTTCCTTTCACACACAGCGATCCTGACGTCCTCCCGCCCGCGTCCAGCGTCACTTGTCTCACACAGCAGGAAGCCCCAGCAGGAAGCAGACGACGAGAAATGGAGCCGGACATTCTCGCGCGATCAGCGATTGACAGCGGGGGAGCCGGTCGTTGGTAAGTATCACACATAGCGATTTCGCTAGCAATATCGCTATAACGTCACAAAACCGGTGACGTTTTAGCGATATTGCTAGCGATATCGCTTAGTGTAAAACCCCCTTAAGGGCCTGTTCCCAGGAGGTACTGTCTGAGCAAAGGGCTAAAAAGCCTTCACTAGACCCCTGCACAGCTGTATAATGAGGCCCAGGCTTTATAGTGAAGGGACAGGAGTGAGGGCCTGTTCCCAGGAGCTACAGTCTGAGGAAAGGGCTAAAAAACCTTCACTAGACCTCTGTACAGCTGTATAATGAGGCCCAGGCTTTATAGTGAAGGGACAGGAGTGAGGGCCTGTTCCCAGGAGCTACAGTCTGAGGAAAGGGCTAAAAAGCCTTCACTAGACCCCTGTACAGCTGTATAATGAGGCCCAGGCTTTATAGTGAAGGGACAGGAGCGAGGGCCTGTTCCCAGGAGCTACAGTCTGAGGAAAGGGTTAAAAAGCCTTCACTAGACCTCTGTACAGCTGTATAATGAGGCCCAGGCTTTATAGTGAAGGGACAGGAGTGAGGGCTTGTTCCCAGGAGCTACAGACTGAGGAAAGGGCTAAAAAGCCTTCACTAGACCCCAGTACAGCTGTATAATGAGGCCCAGGCTTTATAGTGAAGGGACAAGAGCGAGGGCCTGTTCCCAGGAGCTACAGTCTGAGGAAAGGGTTAAAAAGCCTTCACTAGACCCCTGTACAGCTGTATAATGAGGCCCAGGCTTTATAGTGAAGGGACAGGAGGGAGAAAAGTGGGGGAAGGAGCCAGAAGAGCCGGACTGCCCATCACTAACCTGCAGAGCCGCACTCCACATATATGGCTGCTCTGTGCACAGGACCTGTGATGAGGTCACAGGAGGGGAGGAGTCAGGGGTCACATGATCTCCGGAGTGCAGACCTCCATGGAGCCTTCTCCTCAGTCAGTGACATTCCCGCCATTATTCGCCCCTCACTACTGGCACAATTACCCCGCGCCGCCTTCTCTACACAGTGTTATGTGTGGAATGTAACGTGTGATTTCTCTGGAGGGAAATAGACCCCACACATGAGGGAATTATCCCTAGTTACCGGCCGTCTACTATATGGCGGCATATGATTGTGCTATCGACTCCACACCAGGAGCTAAAATGCCCAAATCTCTAATGTAACCGCTATAAGAGAAGATATAACAAATTTCTCCTAAACTCACACAGCGGAGGAGGCCTCACTTGGAGCAATGTGACTCGCGCACAGAAAATCTATTCCCGGTTCTGTGATAAGTTAGCGGCCGACAGGAAGAAGAAAGGTCTGAATTACAGCCCAGACTGGAGGAGAAACTGCAGGAGTTAGAATTGGCCAATCAGCGCTCTTCACCCCTATACTTATCTACACAAATACAAGATATGAAATGACAATTAGACGCCATTCTCACCACCAGAACGGAGAGGCGCTAACTTGGACTAAAGCCGCGTTTTATCACCATGCCAATAAGCCTAATAAGATGCCGCTCGTAAGCTCAGAATGAGAGAGTCACTGCATATAATCTCCTCTATAAAAGACCCTAAGGGTCAGCTCTCAGCCCACCCCGATGTCATGTATAGCACTTATAATGAATACCCCCAGAGTTTGTATTCGCCCCACAATCACCCCCCCCACTACTGGAGTCATTCCTTCACACACTACATCTACCTAACCTGACTGAGTCCGCGGCACAACAACTCCATTTACACATCTCTGAGGAGGAAATAGTTTCAACAATCAAAAAACTAAAGAGAGGAAAGGCCCCGGGGCCGGATGGTCTTACAGCAATATATTATAAAAAATGCAGCGATGTGCTGACACCACATATAAAAACCTCTGTAATTCACTACTAAATGGCTCACAGCTGCCCCCTGAGCTCTACGTGGTGCATGTAACCGTAATCCCTAATCCTAAGAAAGATCATCTCACAACAAATTATAGACCTATATCCCTCTTATACATTGACTTCAAAATCTTTACATCCATTGTGACTAACAGGATCAATCCTCCCTCCCCTCATCCATCGGGGTCAGGTTGGTTTTATACCAGCGCGACAGGCCCCATATAATATTAGGAGAGCGTTAAATATTATTCATACAACTAACCTACAACGAAAGCGACTTCTCCTGCTTGCATTAGATACTGAGAGGGCTTTCGATTCGGCGTCCTGGACATATCTCTTTACGGTTCTATCGGAAGTCGGATTCTCCCCTAAACTTATAAAGTGCCTCCAATTGTTATATGATAGCCCTATCGCTTATGTAAAACTCCCGTCACCACATCCCCCTCCAATTAATATTCAGAGGGTACCAGGCAGGGCTGTCCTCTATCTCCGGATCTTTTTGCACTTGCAATGGAACCCATTGTGGAAGCAATAAGGAGAGATCAGAATATCCTGGGCCCTGAGAATATGGGAGACCAATATAAAGTCAGCCTCTTTGCGGATGATCTCCTGCTAACATTAATAAGTCCCCACACTACACTCCCTCACTTGATTTCCCTCCTTCATAAATTTGAGAAGATCTCAGGGTTAAAGATTAACATTGATAAATCCGAAGCATTATTTGTAAATTTTCCTAAGAGCAAACTAATATAGCCTCCCATTTTGGGTTTATAGACAAAGAACATTATCTAACATATCTGGGTATCAACTTAACAGCCAACAGGTCACCTCTGTTTAGGTGGAATTACACTCCACTGATACAAAACTTCCAGAGCGACCTGGATAGATGGGCTTCCTCAAAGTTATCCTGGCTCGGCAGAACACATGCACTACAAATGGTGTCACTGCCTCACTTCTTATATCTATTTAGGTCCCTCCCAATTATGGTACCAGCCAGAACGTTCCCTCATTTACACTCTACGATGTCTAAGTTTCTTTGGCTCGGAAAACAACCCAGAATTGTGCAAAAACTTATGTTCCGTCACAGAAAAGAAGGGGGTTTATCCCTCCCTAATTTTACACTTTATTACAAGTCGGCACAGATTGCTCCATTAATAAGTGCGTGTTCATATCCCAATAGTCCGAGATGGGTTATTCTGGAATCATTTCTCTCCAAACCATTCTCTTTATCAGGCCTAATGTGGACCACAGACCGACTTCCACGGGGGTTAATGAATGTGGCTCCTTTTACAGTCCACTCGTTGCTTCTTTGAAGGAAAGTCCGGTTAAATATAACTTACAATCAAGTCCTTCTTCCCTGACAACTATATTACAAAACCCCATGTTCCCGCCAGGCCTTGAGCCACAATTTTTTTCTTGGTGGAAGCTGAAAGGTATTCATATACTTAAACATTTGTGTTCCCCATTTAATATCTTACTTGACAGACAGGAATTTGTTCAAATATTTGAACCTCCAGTTAGGGAGGTAATGCGACTGAACCAGATCTTCCACTTTGCAAAGCAGATCCTCCCGAGCGGTACTACTCTCAGGGCAACGAGTTTTGAAAATAAATGTCTAAATGACCCTTTGGGCAGGGGAACGATCTCATTGATCTACTGTGCTATAAATTCTCCACAAAATGATAAAAAATTGAAGTATATGTTACAGTGGGAGGAGGATCTGGGGTTTGAACAGTCAATTGATGAATGGTATCGTAGCTGTGACACCATATCATGAGGTAGTCACCAGACTTCCCTTGTGGAGACCTCCTTAAAACTATTGCACAGAGTTTATTATGTACAGGAAAAATTTCACAGCATTTTTCCTAAAATCTCGGGAACCTGTTTTAGGGGCTGTGGAATATCTGGTGACATGAGACATATTTGGTGGTCTTGTACGGTGGTTTCTGGGCTTTGGAAGAAGGTGAAGTGTCTGATAGCACAGATGTATGGTGGACCGGTTGTTCTGGAACCTTCTACCCTTTTACTGGGAACCAGGCCTTCCCGGCTTCCAAAAACCTTTCAGAAGCTAGTAAACTACTTATGTACGGCCACTAAAATCCACATTGCGGCAAAGTGGAAGTCGTCCTCACTGTCAATATCTATGGTGAAAGAGAAGATGAATGACATTATGTTATTCTCATTTGTGGCCCCAGCGTTTCTTGTAGAATAAATCCCTTTCTCACACAGTCCTGTAGTAATGACTTTGTTCTCACGTTTTGTAGGAGGGTTCGTCTGACTCCATCTTATGTTATCAGTATAAGTGCGAGAGATGAGAGACCGACGACCGCAGTTTTACCGTGTGTGTCCGGCGTCTGTTCTACAGTGTGAGATATGTGGGGTCTGTGACCGAAGCTGGGGGTATACGGGTGTATACAGCATACACAGGGGTTTGCGACTGAAGCTGGGGGTATACGGGTGTATACAGAGTACACAGGGGTCTGCGACCAAAGCTGGGGGTATACGGGTGTATACAGCGTACACAGAGGGGTCTGTGACCGAAGCTGGGGATATACGGGTGTACACAGCATACACAGAGGGGTCTGTGACCAAAGCTGGGGGTATACACGTGTATACAGCGTACACAGAGGTCTGCGACCAAGTCTGCAACCGAAGCTAGGGGTATACAGGTACATACAGCGTACACAGAGGTGTCTGCAACCAAAGCTGGGGATATACGGGTGTATACAGCATACACGGAGGGGTCTAAGATCGAAGCTGGGGATATACGGGTGCATACAGCGTACATAAGGGGATCTGTGACCAAAGCTGGGGGTATACAGGTGTATACAGCATACACAGAGGGGTCTGCGACTGAAGTTGGGGGTATACGGGTGTATACAGCGCACACAGGGGGTAAAAAAAGAAAATTTTTTTCAGCTCACCCCATAGAAGACAGCTATAAGTCCGATCGGTGCATGGAATGTGGAAACAGGATCCCTCTGCAGCAAAGCGTAATATGGAAAAAAATTCCAGCATCCAGATCAGTAATTAGATTAAAAAATTTTTTATTCCTTTATTCCAAAATTTAAAAAAATCATAAGATTCTCCATCATGATAAGAGACGCATCAGGACGTGTAGTTGGACGCGTTTCGGACAAAAAAACAGTCCTTATTCTAAGACAACACATAATACATCTGAACACATGCTTATAAAGGGAAACAAAGGAAGTCAAGGAACAATCAAGACTAAACATAGCCAGCTGATTAATAGGAGGTAGTAAGTCAAAATCACACTTACAAAACACTCAAAATCTCACTCCTAATATTCATACCCGTTGGAACTCTGCTTTGTAACAATAACATCCATTTTGCCTCTTGGCGTAATAATAAATCATTTAAATTTCCACCTACCCTCTTTGTCTGCACCTTCTCTATGGCATTAACCCTAAAGTTGCTGAGATCTCCTTTATGTATATGCAAAAAATGTCGAGAAGCAGCAGACAAACTGCGTGTGGTAGTGTGACCTACGTCATAAACGTGCTCGGAAATACGACGTCTCAAGGTGCGTGAAGTATTTCCCACATACTGAATATTACAATCCACGCATGTTATGACATAGATCACACCAGTAGAACCACAGTTCAAAAAAGATTTTATTTTAAATTCCTTTCCATTAACAGAAGATACTACTTTTTCTGTGTTCCACATAAACCTACATAGCCCACAGTTTTTCTGAGCACACTTAAAAGATCCACAAGTGGGTAACCAATTAGTTATACTTGCTGAACTGTCTGAAAAATATTTATTAGCATGTCTATTGACACTAGTATGGTCACTTGGAGATACCTTATTAGCAATAGTTTTATTCCTCCTTGAAACAAATCTGATCCCATCCTTCAGTATATTCTTCAATGTATCATCAACATACAAAATAGGGAGGAATTTTTTAATAATATGAACAATCCTGTAGTAGTCAGTACTAAAATTAGTTGAAAAACAATAGGTGACCGACCCTCCACAGAATTTGGTGTTTTTCTGCTTTCCTTCTGCAAATAATCCTCTCTACTTTTTTCATCTGTTCTATGCTTAGCTTTCTGAATGTCTACCTTAGTATAACCCCTCTTTATAAAACGCTTACCAATGATCTCACATTGTTTATCGTATAGATTAGGCGTGGTACATGTTCTTTTTGCTCTTACAACCTCCCCTGTAGGTATATTGGCTATAACATGCCGTGGATGGCAGCTAGATGCGTGTAACAGTGAATTACCTGCCGTAGGTTTTCTAAAAATATCACAATCAATCTTTTTTTCCTCCAAATTTGCCGACAAAAGAATATCCAAAAACGAAATTGTCTTGGCATCAAATTGATATGTGAAACGTATATTGCATGGATTATTATTAATATAGAACATGAAATTCTCAATATTAAATACATCACCATCCCACACAATTATAACATCATCAATAAATCTCAAAAAAAGAAAAATATCAGAAGAAAAAGGATTTTTTTCGGAAAAAATGTACTCCTCCTCCCACCAGGCCATAAAAATATTAGCAAGAGACGGTGAAAACTTGGAACCCATGGAACACCCTTTCACCTGTAAATAAAGATCATCCAAAAAAGAAAAAAAATTGTTTTTTTACAAAAAATAAGTCGCTTCAATCAAATACATCTGTAAATCTTCCGAAAAATTACTGTATTTCTGTAAATAAGTAGTAAGAGCCAAAATAGCCAAATCGTGTGGGATGGAAGTGTACAAACTTTGTACATCACAAGTGAGCCAACAAAAGGAACTTCGCCATTCCACCTGAGAAAAAATACTAAGAACATGCTTGGAATCCCGCACATAGCTAGGTGAAATAGTGGCTAGAGGTTTTAATCTTGCATCCAACCATTCCGACAAATTTTCATTAAGAGATCCGATGCCCGATATGATAGGACGGAACAAAGGTGGAAAAACCTCCTTATGAACTTTTGGAAGTGCATGTAACAAAGGAACTCTGGGATATAAAGGACAGAAAAATTCACATTGTTTTTGATTAATAATTCCCAAACTAAAACCCCTATGTAACAATTCCTGTAATTCCATTCTGATGTTATCTGTAGGGTTATAATTAATTCCCTTGTATACCTCACTATTAAAAAGCATAGCCCTCACCTCTCTTTCATACAGCCCAGTATCTAATATGGTCACAGATCCCCCCTTGTCAGAATTTCTTACCACGATATTGACATTGGCAGATAACAAATCAAGTGCCTGTTTCTCAGTACGAGAAATGTTAGAACGACCCTTCTGATTAGCATTATAGATTTTCATAAGTTCATCCTCAACAAGAAATTGAAAATCATCCATAACTCGTAATTTTGACTGCTCAGGATAATATCTAGGATTAGGAACTCTAGAGGAAAAATTAACATCAGTTAAGTACATTAACTTAGAACCAGATTCAGACAAGTCCCTCAAATTCTTTAGGGTAACTTGCTCCTGGAAAGAAGTAGGCATAAATTCCTCAGGAACTTTATCAACATATTCATCATTAATATTGGAAATTTTTTCATGTTCCACATCCTCTGCAAAAAAATGTCTCCTAAGAGTCAATCTTCTCATAAAGTGATTAACATCAAGCATAGTGTTGAATAAGTCCATTTTCACTGTAGGCACAAAATTAAGACCCCTTTCAAGGATATTAATTTGATCATTCGATAAAATCGATGCAGAAAGGTTCAGGACTGTAAAATTATCAGTTGTATCTAAGCATGCTTGTTCCGCACAAAACCTTACAAGCTTATATGAACAGCAATATGATTCCAAGAGGTTTGCGCATCAAGAAGCGCCCTACTACGGAATATGACCCTGAATTTGTAAAAGAATGGGACAATATTCTTAGTGACTGTTCTACTAAGCTGATGAATTTGATTGTGAAGAGAGAGGAAGCCAAGATGTTAACTTTGGAGGAGTCTATTAAAATGATTGAAAGTGATTTGGTGAAATATAAAGATTCTTCTTCTTTTATAATGGCTAGAGATAAAATTAATGACAATCTGAGCAAAATGGAGGACTCTATTACAGTGATAAAGGAAAAGATAAAACTGATTACCAGAATAATCATATTTATGACTGGCATGATTATAGAAGAAAACGTAATAACATTCACCCTTCTATTCTCAAACGCAGAGATAATAGGGTAAGCTTTTCCTCAACGGATATGGATAATACGGATGTTAATACTGACACTTCTGATACTGAGAATTTACCATCTAATAGTTCCACGTATGCACGGGATGTGGGGCAGCGGATTCCACAAAGCAGTAGTTTTCCAAAAAACGGTTCAGGAAAAAGAAAAAACGTCAAAGGAGATCAGGGAGGAAACACTCCCATCATAAGAGAATTCAGGAGATCAGCGCGGAACAAGCATGCTTAGATACAACTGATAATTTTACAGTCCTGAACCTTTCTGCATCGATTTTATCGAATGATCAAATTAATATCCTTGAAAGGGGTCTTAATTTTGTGCCTACAGCGAAAATGGACTTATTCAACACTATGCTTGATGTTAATCATTTCATGAGAAGATTGACTCTTAGGAGACATTTTTTTGCAGAAGATTTGGAACATGAACAAATTTCTAATATTAATGATGAACATGTTGATAAAGTTCCTGAGGAATTTATGCCTACTTCTTTCCAGGAGAAAGTTACCCTAAAGAATTTGAGGGACTTGTCTGAATCTGGTTCTAAGTTAATGTACTTAACTGATGTTAATTTTTCCTCTAGAGTCCCTAATCCTAGATATTATCCTGAGCAGTCAAAATTACAAGTTATGGATGATTTTCAATTTCTTGTTGAGGATGAACTTATGAAAATCTATAATGCTAATCAGAATGGTCGTTCTAACATTTCTCGTACTGAGAAACAGGCACTTGATTTGTTATCTGCCAATGTCAATATCGTGGTAAGAAATTCTGACAAGGGGGGATCTGTGACCATATTAGATACTGGGCTGTATGAAAGAGAGGTGAGGACTATGCTTTTTAATAGTGAGGTATACAAGGGAATTAATTATAACCCTACAGATAACATCAGAATGGAATTACAGGAATTGTTACATAGGGGTTTTAGTTTGGGAATTATTAATCAAAAACAATGTGAATTTTTCTGTCCTTTATATCCCAGAGTTCCTTTGTTACATGCACTTCCAAAAGTTCATAAGGAGGTTTTTCCACCTTTGTTCCGTCCTATCATATCGGGCATCGGATCTCTTAATGAAAACTTGTCGGAATGGTTGGATGCAAGATTAAAACCTCTAGCCACTATTTCACCTAGCTATGTGCAGGATTCCAAGCATATCGGGCATCGGATCTCTTAATGAAAACTTGTCGGAATGGTTGGATGCAAGATTAAAACCTCTAGCCACTATTTCACCTAGCTATGTGCGGGATTCCAAGCATGTTCTTAGTATTTTTTCTCAGGTGGAATGGCGAAGTTCCTTTTGTTGGCTCACTTGTGATGTACAAAGTTTGTACACTTCCATCCCACACGATTTGGCCATTTTGGCTCTTACTACTTATTTACAGAAATACAGTAATTTTTCGGAAGATTTACAGATGTATTTGATTGAAGTGACTTATTTTTTGTTAAAAAACAATTTTTTTTCTTTTTTGGATGATCTTTATTTACAGGTGCAAGGCTGTTCGATGGGTTCCAAGTTTTCACCGTCTCTTGCTAATATTTTTATGGCCTGGTGGGAGGAGGAGTATATTTTTTCTGAAAAAAATCCTTTTTCTTCTGATATTTTTCTTTTTCTGAGATTCATTGATGATGTTATAATTGTGTGGGATGGTGATGTATTTAATATTGAGAATTTCATGTTCTATATTAATAATAATCCATGCAATATACGTTTCACATATCAATTTGATGCCAGGATTATTTCGTTTTTGGATATTTTTTTGTCGGCTAATTTGGAGGAAAGAAAGATTGATTGTGATATTTTTAGAAAACCTACGGCAGGTAATTCACTGTTACACGCATCTAGCTGCCATCCACGGCATGTTATAGCCAATATACCTACAGGGGAGGTTGTAAGAGCAAAAAGAACATGTACCACGCCTAATCTATACGATAAACAATGTGAGATCATTGGTAAACGTTTTATAAAGAGGGGTTATACTAAGGTAGACATTCAGAAAGCTAAGCATAGAACGGATGAAAAAAGTAGAGAGGATTATTTGCAGAAGGAAAGCAGAAAAACACCAAATTCTGTGGAGGGTCGGTCACCTATTGTTTTTTCAACTAATTTTAGTACTGACTACTACAGGATTGTTCATATTATTAAAAAATTCCTCCCTATTTTGTATGTTGATGATACATTGAAGAATATACTGAAGGATGGGATCAGATTTGTTTCAAGGAGGAATAAAACTATTGCTAATAAGGTATCTCCAAGTGATCATACTAGTGTCAATAGACATGCTAATAAATATTTTTCAGACAGTTCAGCAAGTATTACTAATTGGTTACCCACTTGTGGATCTTTTAAATGTGCTCAGAAAAACTGTGGGCTATGTAGGTTTATGTGGAACACAGAAAAAATAGTATCTTCTGTTAATGGAAAGGAATTTAAAATAAAATCTTTTTTGAACTGTGGTTCTACTGGTGTGATCTATGTCATAACATGCGTGGATTGTAATATTCAGTATGTGGGAAATACTTCACGCACCTTGAGACGTCGTATTTCCGAGCACGTTTATGACGTAGGTCACACTACCACGCGCAGTTTGTCTGCTGCTTCTCGACATTTTTTGCATATACATAAAGGAGATCTCAGCAACTTTAGGGTTAATGCCATAGAGAAGGTGCAGACAAAAAGGGTAGGTGGAAATTTAAGTGATTTATTATTACGCGGAGAGGCAAAATGGATGTTATTGTTACAAAGCAGAGTTCCAACAGGTATGAATATTAGGCGTGAGATTTTGAGTGTTTTGTAAGTGTGATTGTGACTTACTACCTCCTATTAATCAGCTGGCTATGTTTAGTCTTGATTGTTCCTTGACTTCCTTTGTTTCCCTTTAAAAGCATGTGTTCAGATGTATTATGTGTTGTCTTAGAATAAGGACTGGTTTTTTGTCCGAAACGCGTCCAACTACACGTCCTGATTAGTGTTGAGCATTCCGATACCGCAAGTATCGGGTATCGGCCGATACTTGCTGTATCGGAATTCCGATACCGACTTCCAATATTTTTTCAATATCGGAAGTCGGCATCGGAAACGGAAGTTCAAAGTTGATTGACAGCCTGACGTCATCATGATGCGCGGTGTGTGCGCATCATGATGCGCCGTCATTTCGGGCCTTCCGGGGGTCTCTGCCGGCCTGCCGGGGGGCTGTGTGGACTGCCCGGGGTCTGTACCGGCCTGCCGGGGGGCTGTGCCGGCCTGCCGGTGGTCTGTGCACCCTGTGGGGGTCTGTACCGGCCTGCCGGGGGGCTGTGCCGGCCTGCCGGGGGGCTGTGCTGATGTCCAGGGGTCTGTGCAAGCATCGTCCGATGGGACTATAAGTCCCATCTGGCGATGCCTGCTACCATGACAGTGATTGACACATTAGCCAATGCTGGGACAGTTGTAGTCCCATCATCCGGCTAATGTGTTAAATGTTAAAAAAAAAAAAAAAAAATACTACATACATACTACATACATACTACATGCATGCTACATACATACTACATGCTACATACATACTACATATATACTACATGCATGCTACATACATACTACATATATACTACATGCATGCTACATACATACTACATGCTACATACATACTACATATATACTACATGCATGCTACATACATACTACATACATACTACATGCATGCTACATACATACTACATGCTACATACATACCACATATATACTACATACATACTACATGCATGCTACATGCTACATACATACCACATACATACTACATACATACTACATGCATGCTACATACATACTACATGCTACATACATACTACATATATACTACATGCATGCTACATACATACTACATGCTACATACATACTACATATATACTACATGCATGCTACATACATACTACATACATACTACATGCATGCTACATACACACTACATGCTACATACATACCACATACATACTACATATATACTACATGCATGCTACATACATACTGCATGCTACATGCATGCTACATACATACTACATACATTCTACATACTACATACATACTACATACATACTACATGCTACATACATACCACATATATACTACATACATACTACATACAATACATTCATACAATACATACATAGACATACAGTACATATAACATAGAGTAACATACTTACCAATACTTGTCACATTGTTCCCCGAAGCCATTGTCTTTTACGGAATAAATATTAACATAACAAACCACAAAAATACTCACCCACGATCCGAAGCAGTCCACGAGTGTGTCCCACGACGATCTTGGGTAGAGAACGGCAGCATCAGCTGATGCTGCCGTTCTCTACGGGCTGCAGGAATCCAATGACAGAAGGTAGGTATCCTTCCGCACTGTATTCCTCCGCCACTTAAAAAAAAAAGTCCCTAGTCTCACTTTATGCCATTGCTGCGTGGGAAATTCCCACACAGCAATGGCATAAAGTGAGACTAGGGACTTTTTTTTTTTAAGTGGCGGAGGAATACAGTGCGGAAGGATACCTACCTTCCGTCATTGGATTCCTGCAGCCCGTAGAGAACGGCAGCATCAGCTGATGCTGCCGTTCTCTACCCAAGATCGTCGTGGGACACACTCGTGGACTGCTTCGGATCATGGGTGAGTATTTTTGTGGTTTGTTATGTTAATATTTATTCCGTAAAAGACAATGGCTTCGGGGAACAATGTGACAAGTATTGGTAAGTATGTTACTCTATGTTATATGTACTGTATGTCTATGTATGTATTGTATGAATGTATTGTATGTAGTATGTATGTAGTATATATGTGGTATGTATGTAGCATGTAGTATGTATGTAGTATGTATGTAGTATGTAGAATGTATGTAGTATGCATGTAGCATGCATGTAGCATGCAGTATGTATGTAGCATGCATGTAGTATATATGTAGTATGTATGTGGTATGTATGTAGCATGTAGTATGTATGTAGCATGCATGTAGTATGTATGTAGCATGCATGTAGTATATATGTAGTATGTATGTAGCATGTAGTATGTATGTAGCATGCATGTAGTATATATGTAGTATGTATGTAGCATGTAGCATGCATGTAGTATGTATGTAGTATGTATGTAGTATGTATGTGGTATGTATGTAGCATGTAGCATGCATGTAGTATGTATGTAGTATATATGTGGTATGTATATAGCATGTAGTATGTATGTAGCATGCATGTAGTATGTATGTAGTATGTATGTAGCATGCATGTAGTATATATGTAGTATGTATGTAGCATGTAGTATGTATGTAGCATGCATGTAGTATATATGTAGTATGTATGTAGCATGTAGTATGTATGTAGCATGCATGTAGTATGTATGTAGTATGTATGTATGTGGTATGTATGTAGCATGTAGCATGCATGTAGTATGTATGTAGTATATATGTGGTATGTATGTAGCATGTAGTATGTATGTAGCATGCAGTATGTATGTAGCATGCATGTAGTATATATGTAGTATGTATGTAGCATATATGTAGTATGTATGTAGCATGTAGTATGTATGTAGCATGCAGTATGTATGTAGCATGCATGTAGTATATATGTAGCATATATGTAGTATGTATGTAGCATGTAGTATATATGTAGTATGTATGTTGCATGCATGTAGTATATATGTAGTATGTATGTTGCATGTAGTATATATGTAGTATGCATGTTGCATGCATGTAGTATATATGTAGTATGTATGTTGCATGTAGTATATATGTAGTATGAATGTAGCATGTATGTAGTATGTAGTATGAATGTAGCATGTATGTAGCATGTAATTTTTTTTTTTTACATTCAACACATTAGCCGGATGATGGGACTACTACTGTCCCATCATTGGCTAATGTGTCAATCACTGTCATGGTAGCAGGCATCGCCCGATGGGACTTGTAGTCCCATCGGACGATGCCTGCACAGACCCCCGAAGCCTGCACAGACCACCGGCAGGCCGGCACAGCCCCCCGGCAGGCCGGCACAGCCCACCGGAGCCTGCACAGACCACCGGCAGGCCGGCACAGACCACCGGAGCCTGCACAGACCCCCTGGCAGGCCGGCACAGCCCCCGAAAGGCCCGTACAGACCCCAGAGAGGCTGTACAAGGCAAAAACAGGGTTTTTCTTATTCCGATACCGGAAGTCCCATAGACTTGAATGGGACTTCCGGTATCGGAATCGGCGATACCGATACTTTTTTTTAAGATCGGCCGATCCATTCCGATCCGATACTTTGAAGTATCGGACGGTATCGCTCAACTCTAGTCCTGATGCGTCTCTTATCATGATGGAGAATCTTATGATTTTTTTAAATTTTGGAATAAAGGAATAAAAAATTTTTTAATCTAATTACTGATCTGGATAGTGCACACAGAGGGGTCTGTGACTGAAGCTGGGGGTATTTGGGTGTATACAGTGTACACAGGGGTCTGCGACTGAAGCTGGGGGTATATGGGTGTATACAGCATACACTGAGGGGTCTGCGACCGAAGCTGGGGGTATATGGGTGTGTACAGTTTACAGAGAGGGGTCTGGTTTCTGAAGCTGGGGGTATGCGGGTGTATACAGCATACACAAAGGGGGGTCTCTGACTGAAGCTGTGGGTATACGGGTGTAAATGTGGCGCCCCCAAGAGTATGGCCGCCACAGTGGCTTTGCCTTCCTCCAGGGAGGGTAATGCCAGGCTTGGAAGCAGTGAAGGGTCTCTCTCACAGTTAACCTATACATGCAACACAGTTCCACTCCAGGCCAGCAGGGGGGACTCTGAACTGGAATTGAAGGGAGGATTGCTCTCTGAGGGCCAAGAGGAAGGAGTGGTCAGTTAGTGTGAGGAGGGTGAATATCAAGCAGAGAGGAAAGGCTCATCTCCAGTGAGAGCGCATGAACTGGAGCCAGGTCTCCAGGGTTGTACGGATACTAATGGTCCTGCAACAGACACCAGAGGAGTAGGAGGCTGTAAATGCCCTACCCCCATCTAAGACTCGGAGGCACAACAGCACGGAGTGAGCCAAGAGAGGAATAGCGGCTACAGCTGTCTGCCATATGAGGAGTACTAGCAGAAGAGAATTAGGAGGAACTTCAGTGTAACTCAGTACTAGGAGTACTTCACTCAAATAAGCGCTAGGAAGGAGACTGCACAGCCCATCTGCTGAGAGAGAATCCCTGATTTGCTTCCAGGCTAGCCTGCTCCTGCACCATCTGTAATCAGGACCCTGGACTGCATTTATCAAGTAAAGGTACAGAAATTGCACCCTGCTGTGTCTTTGTCTGCTTCCTACCCTTCCGGCACTGCTACATCCCCGTGCCAACGATATCTACACTGCCCTGGGACTACAGCTTCACCTGTGGGGAGCTTTTACATCTTTGCTGCACCATACCATCAGTCCCAGTGGATCTGCATGCAGCGTCAGCTTAACATCTCACTTGCCGAACACCACAGGTGGCATCACGAACTATTCATTTAAACAACTACATTCCACCATTCAATCTCCCCCATTACTTGGGCACCCAGGGCCACGGACCGGGTCACCGCTGCTGTGACATATCCCGCTGACACCGGCCCGGTACCGAGTACCCCACAGCCCTGGGAGGGCGGCCCATATACAGCATACACAGAGGGGTCTGTAATTGAAGATGAGGTATACAGAGTACACAGATGGGTTCGCACAAATTCGGTTCTGCTCCATACACTCTGTACACATGGCTACGCTCTGTAACCTTGGACGCACGTGGATCTGCTCCGTACATCTCGTACACACATGGCTCCGCTCCGTACACCTACGGCTCTGCTCTGTACAGTTCATAAACACGGCTCCGCTCTGTACACCTCGTAGACACACGACTCTGTTCTGCACACCTCGTACACACTCGGCTCTGCTCCTTACACACACGGCTCCATTCCGTTCACCTCGTACACACACGGCTGCGCTCCGTTCACCTCGCACACACACGGCTCCGCTCCATACACCTCGTACACATACGGCTCCACTTAGTACACCTCGTACACACAGGGCTCCACTCCGTACACCTCGTACACACACGGCTCTGCTACGTCCACCTCGTACACACACATGGCTGCGCTACGTACACCTCGTTCACACACGGCGCCGCTCCGTACACCTCGTAGACACACAGCTCCGCTCCGTACACCTCGTACACACACAGCTGTGCTCCGTACACCTTGTACACACACGGCTCCGCTCTGTACACCTCATACACACATGGCTCGGCTCCGTACACGCGTACACATGCGGCTCCGCTCAGTACACCTCGTACACACACGGCTCTGCCGTGTACACCTCGTACACACACGGCTGCGCTCCGTACACCTCGTACACACACGGCTCCGCTCCATACACCTCGTACACACATGGCTCCGCTCCGTACACCTCGTACACATGCGGCTCCGCTCCGTACACCTCGTACACACACGGCTCTGCTCCGTACACCTCGTACACCTATGGCTCCGCTCCGTACACCTCGTACACATGCGGCTTCGCTCCGTACACCTCGTACACACATGGCTCCGCTCCGTACACGTCGTACACCCATGGCTCTGCTCTGTACACCTCGTACACACACAGCTCCGCTCCGTACACCTCGTACACACACAGCTCCGCTCCGTACACCTCGTACACACATGGCTCCGCTCCGTACACCTCGTACACATGCGGCTCCGCTCCGCACACCTCGTACACACGGCTCCGCTCCGTACACCTCGTACACACACAGCTGCGCTCCGTACACCTCGTACACACACGGCTCCGCTCCGTACACCTCATACACACACGGCTCGGCTCCGTACACCTCGTACACATGCGGCTCCGCT
This sequence comes from Dendrobates tinctorius, assembly GCF_039654945.1. NCBI lineage: Eukaryota > Metazoa > Chordata > Amphibia > Anura > Dendrobatidae > Dendrobates > Dendrobates tinctorius. Next base: position 171,932 of record NW_027361988.1, on the reverse strand, counting down.
CAGTACACCTCGTACACACACGGCTCTGCTCTGTACACCTCGTACACACATGGCTCCGCTCCGTACACCTTGTACACACACAGCTGCGCTCCATACACCTCGTACACACACGGCTCCGCTCCGTACACCTCATACACACATGGCTTGGCTCCGTACACGCGTACACATGCGGCTCCGCTCAGTACACCTCGTACACACACGGGTCTGCTCTGTACACCTCGTACACACACGGCTGCGCTCCGTACACCTCGTACACACACGGCTCCGCTCCATACACCTCATACACACATGGCTCCACTCCGTAAACCTCGTACACATGCGGCTCCGCTCCGTACACCTCGTACACACACAGCTGCGCTCTGTACACCTCGTACACACACGGCTGCGCTCCGTACACCTCGTACACACACGGCTCCGCTCCGTACACCTCGTACACACATGGCTCCACTTCGTACACCTCGTACACACATGGCTCCACTCCGTACACCTCGTACACACGCGCTCCGCTCCGTACACCTCGTACACACATGGCTCCGCTCCGTACACCTCATACACACATCTCCGCTCCTACACCTCGTACACACAGGGCTCCGCTCCGTACACCTCGTACACACACGGCTCTGCTCCGTACACCTCGTACACACGCGACTCTGCTCCGTACACCTCGTACACACATGGCTCCGCTCCGTACACCTCGTACACACACGGCTCCGCTCCGTACACCTCGTACACACACGGCTCCGCTCCTTACACCTCGTACACACACGGCTCCGCTCCGTACACCTCGTACACACACGGCTCCGCTCCATACACCTCGTACACACACGGCTCCGCTCCGTACACCTCGTACACACACGGCTCCGCTCCGTACACCTCGTACACACGCGGCTCTGCTCCGTACACCTCGTACACACACGGCTCCGCTCCGTACACCTTGTACACACACTGCTCCGCTCCGTACACCTCGTACACACGCGGCTCCGCTCCGTACACCTCGTACACACGCGGCTCCGCTCCGTACACCTCGTACACACACGGCTCCGCTCCGTACACCTCGTACACACACGGCTCCGCTCCGTACACCTTGTACACACACGGCTCTGCTACATCCACCCTGTAAACCCCTCCTGACCCCACACATAAACTTCCCCTCATCCAGCACCATGACAACCAGCACAGCAGAGTCCTGCACACACTGAGGCCCCTGATCATGTGACCCCTGATCATGTGACCCCTGACTCCTCCCCTCCTGTGACCTCATCACAGGTCCTGTGTGCACAGAGCAGTCATATATGTGGCGGACCCTCCTGGACCTTCTGCTTTCTGGGTCGGTTCCTCCTGTGAGTCCTATTAACCCTTTCGCTCCCTGTCTTCTCCTTTCTGACAGGACAATCTCTGAATTCGGACAGTGTGACGGGAATTTCAGCAATGTGGAAGGAAGAAATGACAATTTTACTGTTTCCCTCACAGAAATGTGACTTTCCCCCCTATGTATCATTGTCCTACAGGTGACAGGAGTGCTGAGGCCGCACAGTGCGCCGTGTCTCCTGAGTGCCGATACCCCACAGGCTCGGGAGGGAAGGGGCGCCATTGTGGCTGGGATAGACGGCGGACGCCGTGTGACGTGTGAAGAGCTCTGACACCAGAACAGCAGAGACCCCACAAGTGGCCCCATGTTACCCCCTCCACCTCTGGGGGGCTCATCTAGGGGGCAGGGAGGATTATTAACCCTCAGGGGGTCACAGAATTGTGTAACATTGAGCGGAGGAATGAAATGTTCCCACTAAAATGTCGCTCCGTCCCCAAGTCTGTAATTATCACACGGGAGAAGAGGAGAAAACAGAAACCACTTGTTCCACAATTTCCCCTGAGCGCCGATACCCCATAAGGGGCCGAACACAGGAGGGAAGGAGCGCCGTCTGACAGGGCAGAGTCTGCTCTTATGGTGTTAGGGGCCATGTCACATTATCAGAGCCCCCAATAAGAGGCGCCATGTTACACCCGCCACCTCTCAATTACTCATCTTTCTCCCAGAATTTTATACCAAAATAATTACATTTTACCACAAAAAAATAGTTTTTCTTCCCAGAGCAGCCATAGAAGCTGTCAGTGCTGAGAGACTGGATTGTTGCAGCTGCCTGAAGAAGGAGCCGCTGTGCTCTGCAAGCTGCAAACATACTATTATCTGGTTATAAAGGCGTCACTCCTAGAATAGTTATATCATCATTGGGCAGAAAAGTCTTCACATCCATCTTGTAATATAGGAAAGTCTAAGGCCAGAAATAATCCCCATAAATCACTGTACATGGAGACTTTGGGGTCAGATCATTTCTGTCTGTTGTGTTTGTGAAAACTAAAAATCTTTTCTAAAAGCCTCAAACTTCTGTGTGTGACTCAGAGCTGAGATCTAACGGGAGAGAAGATTCCAGTGCGGGGAAGACGGGAAACCTTCATATAGACGGCCGGTGGGGATGGAGGCAGTGACCGACTCTGGCCACATCTGTCTCTAGAGCCGCAGTAGAAGATGAAGATGTCGTCCTCATCATGAAGGAGTTATTTCTCATGTCGCGTGTAATGAATGTCTCCTGCAGTATTGCTGATGCCGATTCCAGTGTCGGTAATGAGACGAGAATTAGCGTTATGGAAGATGAGTCTATGAGGAACGTGTTCAGCTGCCGACTCCGAGGAGGAAACTGCTTGTTGTCTGGGGCCTAAATATATGGGTTTTATTAGTAGATGTCAGGGAAGAAAACTAAACCCTGTAAGATAATAAATCTCCTCATATGTTTCCCTTATTATCTCCAGTAATTGTATTATTACACAGGATTCTTATGATGTTACATCGGATCATCTTCTTCTCATTCAGGTCTCTACAATATCGGATCCTCTCAGTGAAGATCTTCTATAGAAGAGAATTTTCCTGATTTACCCATCAAGGATGGATATGGACAGAGACAAAATGGCGGAGAGGATGTTACACCTCACCCTAGAGATCCTCTTCCGTCTCACTGGAGAGGTGAGAGATTCTGATGACGTCACATTACATCATTCTTATCTATGGGAATAACAGATGGACAGAACTGGAGAGGTGAGGACTCTGGAAATGTCTGTAGTGAGATTTATTAATGTGTCTCTCCATAACCAGGATTACACAGTGGTGAAGAAGACCTCTAGTGATCGCTGTCAGGACCCTGTGTCTGAGGGATGGGGAAGACCCCTGAGACCAATCACGGGGCCTCCACCTCACCCCCTGATCCATGAGGACATCAATGACCAGAAGATCCTAGAACTCATCTACAAGATGATTGAGCTGCTGACTGGAGAGGTGACACTGCTGGGAATGCTGGGACATTATACAGTAACACTATGAAGGGATCGGGGGATGACGGTATATCATTGTATGTGTCAGGTTCCTATAAGGTGTCAGGATGTCGCTGTCTATTTCTCCATGGAGGAGTGGGAGTATTTAGAAGGACACAGAGATCTGTACAAGAACGTCATAATGGAGGTTCCCCAGCCCCTCACATCACCAGGTAATAGACAAGACTAAATGCACACGGCCTATAATTATCTGTATGTAGAGAATGAATTCAGTCCCTGTATGTGTTTCCTCCAGATCTATCCAGTAAGAGGACAACACCAGAGAGATGTCCCCGTCCTCTTCTTCCACAGGACTGTAACCAAGAAGATCCCAGTGCTCCTCAGGATCATCAGGTAGATGGAGAGAAGGTGTCAGGAGATCTCCCCTATGATGTGTAGACGGCTGTGAAGGTCTTGTGCTCAGTCTTGTTTTATCCACCAGTATTATATGTTTTATACTTGTGTAATGAGAACGGTGGAGATGGTAGGATTAGAGCTGATCATAGATGGGACTTCTCCATCTGTCGGTGACTTTTACAATATTTGTTTCAGAGTGAAGATCTGACCCATATTAATACTACAGAGACATATGTGAGGTGTGATGAGTGGTGTAAAGAGGAGATTCCCACATATGACTACCCAGGTGAGTAGTGACCACTGAATGCAGAGAAGTCACAGATTCCTCTCAGTCACCGGCTGTGGCTGCTTTGTCGGTGGTGTAGTCCGGCCGTATTACCATGATCACCATTTTGCCTCTAGACCACAACATTCTCCTCCACCCAAAACTGTTCAAATGACTTTGGGCAGTGAAAGCCCTTTTCTATAGAACTTACAATTACATTGTTTTTGATCCTAAGAAATTCAGATTACTGCACAATCTCTCCTGAAATGGGGAGCAATATTATTTTCTCTAATCTTCTGCTCAGGATCCATAGTAGCTCCAATGGTCCACCATAAATGAGGGCAACTCTGGTTTACTGTTGTGTAATCTGTATTTGTAGTTTTCAGTTAATGAAATTCTCGTGCTCTGGGGTGGGGCTGTGGGTGGGGCTGTGGGCGGGGCTTTATGTGGTGCTATGATTACATTTTCATCTGTATTGGCTTATGACAGGTCGCTGACCCCTCACTGACCTGCCCCCATTATTACATAATGCATATAATAGCATTGATATTATTGGTGATAATGCCTATAATATTGTGGCTATTGTGAGGCTTAGAAAAAAATTACATCCAGTAAAATGTCACCGGCGATGGCGGCGCCTGCGCAGTAGCCTCTATATCAAATATATCAAATTTTTTTGTTAGGAAGTTATAAGGGTTAAAAGTTGACCAGCGATTTCTCATTTTTACAACAAAATTTACAAAACCATTTTTTAGGGACCACCTCACATTTTAAGTGAGGTTGGGGGTCAATATGACAGAAAATACACAAACGTGACACCATTCTAAAAACTGCACCCCTCAAGGTGCTCAAAACCACATTCAATAAGTTTATTAACCCTTCAGGTGCTTCACAGGAATGAATGGAATGTGGAAGGAAAAGTAAACATTTACTTTTCAAATAACAAAAATTTTCCTTTACACCTAATTTTTTTTGTTACTTTCGCCAGGGTAACAGGAGAAAATGGACTATACATTTTGTTTTGCAATTTCTGATGAGCGTGCCGATACCATATATGGGGGAAATCTACTGTTTGGGTGCACGGCAGGGCTTAGAAGGGAAGGAGCGCCATTTGACTTTTTGAATGTAAAATATGCTGGAATAATTAGTGGTTGCCATGTCGCGTTTCAAGAGCCCCTGATGTGCCTAAACAGTGACAACCCCCAACAAGGGACCCCATTTCGAAAACTATACCCCCCAAGGAAATGTGTGGTGGGCACTTTGAACCCCCAAGTGCTTCGTAGAAGTTAATTACCTAGAGCCATGAAAATAAATAAATCATATTTTTTCAACAAAAAATGATCTTTTCGCCCTCCATTTTTTTTCAAAGGGTAACAGGAGAAATTGGACCCCAAAGTTGTAGTGCAATTTGTCGTGAGTGTGCTGACACCGCATTTGTGGGGGTAAACCACTGTTTGGACACATGGCAGAGCTCCGAAGAGAAAGAGCGCCGTATTGGAGAGCAGATTTTGCTGGAAATGTTTGTGGGTGACATGTCACATTGTCAGAGCCCCTGAGGTGCCAGAACAGCATAAGCCCCCAAAAGTGACTGCATTTTACCAAATACTTCCCTGAATGAATTTTTCTCGTGGTGCAGTGAGCATACTGACACCACAGCTATTATTATTATTATTATTATTTATTTATATAGCACCATTGATTCCATGGTGCTGTACATGAGAAGGAGTTACATACAAATTACAGATATCACTTACAGTAAACAAACTAACAATGACAGACTGATACAGAGTGGAGAGAGGACCCTGCCCTTTCGGGCTTACATGCTACAGGATTGTGGGGAAGGAGACAGTAGGTTCGCGGGTTGCAGCAGTTCCGGTGTTGGTTGAGGTGATATCACCGGTAGTGGTGAGAGAGAAGGAGGTAGCGGGGTCATTGCAGGCTGTAGGCTTTCTTGAAGAGGTGGGTTTTCAGGTTCCGTCTGAAGGATCCAAATGTGGTTGATAGTCGGACTTGTTGGGGGTGAAGAATTCCAGAGAATAGGGGCTATTTGGGAGAAGTCTTGGAGGCAGTTGGGTGAGGAGCGAATAAGTGTGGAGGAGAGAAGGAGGTCTTGGGAGGACCGGAGATTACGTGAGGGAAGGTATCGGGAGATTAGTTCAGAGACATATGGAGGAGACAGGTTATAGATGGCCTTGTAGGTCAGAATTAGTATTTTGAACTGGATACGCAGAGGGAATGGGAGCCAGTGAAGAGATTTGCAGAGGGGAGAAGCGGAGGAGTAGCGAGGAGAGAGATGAATTAGTCGGGCTGCAGAGTTAAGGATGGACTGGAGAGGTGCGAGGGTGTTAGCAGGGAGACCACAGAAAAGGATGTTGCAGGAGTCGAGGCGGGAGATGATGAGGGCATGCACAAGCATTTTAGTAGATTGAGGGTTGAGGAAAGGACGGATTCTGGAGATATTTTTTAGCTGGAGGCGACAGGAGGTAGAAAGAGCTTGGATGTGCGGTTTGAAGGACAGGGCAGAGTCAAAGGTTACTCCAAGGCAGCGGACTTCTGGTACTGGGGAAAGTGTGATGTCATTAATTGTTATAGCTAGGTCGGGTAAAGAAGATCTGTGAGATGGAGGAAAGATGATGAGTTCAGATTTGTCTACATTGAGTTTGAGGAAGCGAGAGGAGAAGAAGGAGGATATGGCTGATAGACACTCTGGGATTCTGGACAGCAGAGAGGTGACGTCTGGGCAAGAGAGGTAGATCTGAGTGTCATCAGCATAAAGGTGGTAGTGGAATCCGTGGGACTTTATGAGTTGCCCCAGACCAAGTGTATAGATTGAGAAGAGTAGGGGTCCTAAAACAGAGCCTTGGGGGACTCCAACAGAGAGAGGGTGGGATGAGGAGGTGGTGTGGGAGTGGGAGACGCTGAATGTGCGGTTGGAAAGGTATGAGGAGATCCAGGATAGGGCAAGGCCTTTGATGCCGAAGGAGGAGAGGATCTGTAGTAGGAGGCAGTGGTCAACTGTGTCAAATGCAGTGGACAGGTCTAGAATCAGGAGTATAGAGTATTGTCCATTTGATTTGGCTGTAAGTAGGTCGTTAGTAATTTTGGTCAGGGCTGTCTCAGTGGAGTGATGGGGGCAGAAACCAGATTGCAGATTGTCAAAGAGCAAGTTAGATGAGAGGTGGGAGGAAAGTTCAGCGTGGACATGCTGTTCCAGGAGTTTGGAAGCGAATGGGAGCAACGATATTGGGCGATAGCTGGACATAGCGGTTGGGTCGAGGGTTGGCTTTTTAAGGATAGGCGTGATTGTGGCATGCTTGAAAGCAGAAGGGAAGGTACCGGACGTTAGTGATAGGTTGAAGAGGTGGGTTAGGGATGGGATAAGTGTGGTGATGAGGTTGGGGAGGAGGTGGGATGGGATGGGGTCAAGTGCACAGGTTGTGATGTGCGATTTGGAGAAGAGGTGATTAAGTTCCCCTTCAGTGATGTTGGAGAGTGAGGTTATGGGGTTTGGGCATTGGTCTGGTATACAAAGGGGTTGTGGTGGTTGAGTGATGAATACTTGCCTTGTTTGGTCAATCTTGTTTTTGAAGTGTGTGGCAAAGTCCTCAGCAGAGATGAGGGAGGTTGGAGGGGACAGTGGTGGGCGGAGTTAAAAGTTTTGAATAACTGTTTTGGGTTGTAAGATAGGGAAGATACGAGGGTTGTGAAGTAGGCCTGTTTAGCAGAGGTGAGGGCAGATTTGAAATCGAGTGTTGCCTGTTTGAATGTGGTGAAGTCATCTTGCGAATGACCGAATGCTCATTTTTTTAACAAGCCCCATGGCGAATGTAAGTCCTTAAAATGTTTTAATTTCTAAGACATTAGTTGGTTCCATAAATTTGACCTAGCATAATAGGATCGTGGATTCTGGCTGATGAATTGGGACGCATATAAATTTGTAGGACAATATGCTCTAGCAAGCTATCTGTCAGAAACAAATTAAAAAAATAATTGTTCCAAAATGTTCCACCTCCACATTTATACCAGGAATGGCTTTAAAGTTAGGGATGAATGGAGTAGCCGAATCCAAAGCCTCCCATCTGGGAAATGCTACATCAAGAGGCAAAGCCCCTTGGACATTGGTGTGCGCCAATTCACGAGCACTAGGGACAGCGCTAGTACTGGGCATTGTTCCCTGAGTTGGAGACATTTCTCCAGAAGCGCTATTTGTCCTTCTTGTTGTACTGGTCCTTGTGTGTGAGGATGGACCAGAATCACTGCTCATTTCTGAGCTATCACTGTCGCTGGTACTAAAGCCCTCGAAATCCACATCGCCATCTGACACTGCACTTTCTTAGCTGTCAGAACATAAAAAGTGCATAAGCCTCCTCTGCACTATAGTACTGACGGGCCATTTTATTTGTTTTTATTTTTTTTTTCTGGAAATAGAAAACTCTGACATGACTGATGTGACCAAATTATTTGGGAGACAATTGAGAAAAGCCTAATTCTTTACCCTACCCCTAACTTTAGAATAAACCCTAACTTTAGCCTAACAGTAACCCTTACTTTAGCCCCAACACTAACCCTAACTATAGCATTAACTGCAACCTGCTTTATCTGTTTTTCCATTGACAGATGATGGACCTGAGTGGGGACTTGTTTTATGTGAGATGAGAATGGGTATTATTTTCGCCTACATAACATTGATTGGTTTCTTTTTATTCGATATTTGGGAGGCAGAATGAACAAACAGTTGAACACTGCACACTACTGGCTCATCCAACAAGGTTTTCTATTAGACTGTGAACTGTCATTGTCTTTGTAAATAATTAAAGTTTTTTACATAGCTTGCCATTTTTATGGACAGTTTAAGTAGAAATGTTCAAAAATATAAAACTCAAAGATATTTTATTAAAAAAATTGTTTTTTTTTATCTTAGCAGATGACTATAACAGGAGATCAGAGGGACAGCTGACATCTTCAATTTTTAAATCTGATAATCTTGAGATCCTACAAGATACAACTGTAGTGATTGCTGTTACTCCAGATATATCATCATCCATTCACAGCAAAGATCTGTCATCTGGTCCTATGAAACAGGTCCCATCTTCTGATTCATTACTGACTACTAAGGGAAATCAAAGTCACAAAAGAGGCATTAAAAAACAAACTGCTCCTAAAGCAAAGAAGTCATTTTCATGTTTAGAATGTGGGAAATGTTTTAACAAGAAATCTCTTTTTGTTACTCACCAGAGAATTCACACAGGGGAGAAGCCTTTTTACTGTTCAGAATGTGGGAAATGTTTTAACAGTAAATCAGAATGTGTTAAGCACCAGAGAATCCATATAGGAGAGAAGCCTTTTTCATGTTCTGAATGTGGGAAATGTTTTAATGAGAAATCACATTTTGTTACTCACTATAGAACTCACACAGGGGAGAAGCCTTTTTCCTGTTCAGAATGTGGGAAATGTTTTAGCCGGAAAGCAATTCTTGTTAGACATCAGAGCATTCACACAGGGGAGAAGCCTTTTTCCTGTTCAGAATGTGGAAAATGTTTTAACCGGAAATCAGATTTGTTTAATCACCATAGAACTCACACGGGGGAGAAGCCTTTTTCCTGTTCAGAATGTGGGAAATGTTTTAAGAAGAAAGAGCATCTTATTACTCACCAGAGAACTCACACAGGTGAGAAGCCTTTTTCCTGTTCAGAATGCGGGAACTGTTTTAATAATAAATCAGATTGTGTTAAGCACCAGAGACTCCACACAGGAGATAAGCCTTTTTCCTGTTCAGAATGTGAGAAATGTTTTAACCGGAAATCACAATTGGTTAATCACCTGAGAACTCACACAGGGGAGAAGTATTTTTCCTGTTCAGAATGTGGGAAATGTTTTAACTGGAAATCAGAATTGGTTAATCACCAAAGAACTCACACAGGAGAGAAACCTTTTTTATGTTCAGAATGTGGGAAAACTTTTAACCAGAAATGTCATCTTGTTACTCACCATAGAACTCACACAGGGGAGAAACCGTATTCATGTTCAGAATGTGGGAAATGTTTTAACCAGAAAGTGCTTCTTGTAAGACATCAGAGCAGTCACACAGAGGAGAAGCCTTTTTCATTTTCTTAATGTAGGAAATATTTTATTTGGAAATCAACTGTTAATAAACATCAGAGACGTCACATAGGGGAGAAGCCTTTTTTATGTTCATAATGTTGAATCTTCTTAAATGGGTTGTCTCTTGTCATTCCTCATGTTTGCTGACAAAAGGATAAAACTAAACTTTATTAATTCCAAATGTAAAACTATACCCATAATTCGCCCCCTGAAGATTAGTTAATAGGTGACTAATAGAAAAAACATGTACCCCACAGTTCAGTATATAGGGTGAGGTGACGTATACACACTCACTCTCCAAGCCTCTCATTTCTATGGGTTTCATCGTCTTCACCAAAGGCGACTCATCAGGAGACTATTTAATATTGACCTATATTCAAGTGAGACTAGACAAAAAACTAAAATCATGTATCAGGTTATCTGAAACAGTCAGAAAACTAGCCCCATATTGGCAGATCCCAGACCTCAAACTATATACTGTGTAAGTTTATAAGCCCCTCCAGTGTCAGGAATAGATAGTATGTGATAATACAGTATAATTCTTGTGTTTTTCTCCTATAGGGACTGCCCTAGTTTGGTAATGTAACTGCTGTTAATTAGTATTGCAGACAAATTGTCCTAGACTAAACCCAGTTTTCAGACGGCCCAATATGTACCACTCAGGGAAAACTTACCTGCTCCAAAGATCATTAGCAGCTTCTAACTAATGGCCATGCTGCGGTCTGTCAGGGAATGAGTGCAATATCGTTATAAAGACTAGGGATATGTGCAATCATAATGTCTGGGAGATCTGTGCCATTATTTAGAATGAATATGGAAATTATCTCTGAAAGGTAAGTGTTCCCTGAGCGGTACATACGGTATTTTCACATACTATCTATTCCTGACACTGGAGTGGCTTATAAACTTACAAAGTATATAGTTTGAGGTCTGGGGTCTGCCAATATGTGGCTAGTTTTCTGACTGCTTCGGATAACATGATACATGATTTTAGGATTTTCTTCGTCTTGTCTCTCTTGGATATAGTTTAATATTAAATAATCTCCTGATGAATGAATCCAATGAATATTCATTTCTCATAAGTAGCGGCACACATGACCGCCGGCAGCAGCAGGAGGCCGGTGGCTGACTCTGCGTGCTACTGAAGAGCAATGAATACTCACTGCGATCTCCGATGAACAGTCCCGGCGAGTACTCCGGCAGCTGTGCTCTGCTTGTGAGCAGCGTATGACGTCCCTGCCATGTGCTGCTTACAAGCATAAAGCAGTTGCTGACACTGGAGCAGGACGCTGTGAGGGAGCGCCGGGTAGGTAAGTGTAATTTTTTTTAATGTTTTCTGATGGTGCCATGCATACCAGGATGGGGGTGGAGGCCCTGCATACCAGGATAAGATGGGGGCCCTGCATACCAGGATGGGGGTCGAGGCCCTGCATACCAGGACAAGATGGGGGCCCTGCATACCAGGATGAGATGGGGGCCCTGCATACCAGGATAGTGATGAGGGGGGGTTGTGTATCGGATGGGGGCGAAGGGACCATATATACCAGGATAGGGGATATTAAGTACAGAATTGACCACATTTTTTGCTTTAATTTGTTTTTCTAATTTCCTGCTCTAAAACCTAGATGTGTCTTATAGTCCAAAAAATACGGTATATAAATATCTTTTTTTTCTCAGTGAACTCATTCCTCATGTTTGGCCTCTTTAAAATAAAAACACTCATACTCCGCTGGCGTGCCGGCTCCACTTCAGCAGTGTTGAGACTCACTGTCCCGGGGCTTATGTGAGGTTCTCACATCACACGAGCCCTGCACCCAATCAGCGGCAGCTTCACTGTTCCTTCCTTCGGACATATTGAACATCAACATGAAGCCAGGGCTGCGGCTGCTCTCTGACGGCCTCATGATGCTTGATTTGTCCGAAGGTGGGGACAGTGACGTCAGCGCTGATTGGGCACAGGGCTCACATGACGTAAAAACCTCAAAAGAGCCAAGAACGCAAGTGCCAACACCACTGAAACGGAGCCAGCATGGGAGGTTTGTGTAAGTGTTTTTATTGTAACAGGACCAAACATGAGGAATGAGAAGGGGTTGTCCAACTAGTTGTCAACCTTTTTATCAAAAATCCCACACAGGGAAAAGTCATTATATAGGTATTATTATAGCTAGAGTGAATTTAGACTTTTCAGACCATTTTACATCTTTCATATAATCTATTACTGATGATGGATCTTTTATAACCTGGGCTTCTGGGAATGAATGGCTGTAGATAAAAATCTACCCATCGGCTTAAATTCTCATTCAAGGAAGACATGCTCGATATAATGGGACGCAGAGGTGTAGGAAATTCTAATTTATGGGTTTTTGGAAGCCCATGAAATATTGGTGTTTTTCCTCTATGGTTAGATTATTTCTTTTGAGTGATACATTCTGTTTATTTTTTTGAGAAAGTTCTATCAAATCTCTTTCAATTAAAGACTGAAAAGTTGAAATACATTCTACCTTGGAATCTTTTGGGTAAAAAAAGAAAAAAGCAATCACCAGCTTATCCCAAAGAGAAGACCTGGTGATTAAGAAATCCCATAAAGCCGGCTGCATTGTCCTTATGGATAAGAAGCATTATGGAAAATGGGTTTATGATTTCCTGGATTCAATTTGACCCTACAGAATCGTGCAGAAAAACCCTGGGTAACTGGTTGAAGATGGAGAGAAAATGGGGGTGTTCTCTAACCAAATAAGTTGCAGTATTATACCTGATAATCCGATAACACCAATATTCCATGGGCTTCCATAAATTAGATTTCCTACACCCTGCGTCCCATTATATCGAGCATTTCTTCCTTGAATGAGAATTTAAGCCGATGGGTAGATTTCTATCTACAGCCATTCATTCCCAGAAGCCCAGGTTATAAAAGATCCGTCATCAGTAATCGATTATATGAAAGATGTAAAATGGTCTGAAAAGTCTAAATGCCTGACATGTGGTGAACCTGTTCTCATCTATTCCACAGAATTTAGCACTGCTGTGTTCCATCACCTACAAAATACAGCGGATACACGGATGAAACAAAGGAAGTTATTCTCCGCAGCACTGAATATCTGTTACAGCATAACTTTATGTTCAATGAGGAATATTACTTCCAAATCAAAGGTTGCCCAATGGGCTCGTGCTTCTCTCCATCTTTAGCGGTACTTTTTGTATCGTGGTGGGAAGAAAACATTATTTTTACAGACAAAAATCCATTCAAAATTGACCTTGAGCTATATGTGAGATATTTGGATGTTCTATTAATATGGGTCGGGCAAGTGGAGAAAATCCCACATTTTGTATCCTATATCCATGCCAATGATGTAAATGTAAATTTTACATATACCGAACCACAGGGTAAAATCAGTCTCTTGGATTTGTTTCTTATGGGAGATGTAAAACAACAAAAAGTCAGATATCGGCACTATAGAAAATCAGTGGGAACACCACCCTTAGAGCGGACAGCTGCCACCCTGCACCCACTGCGAATTCATCCCTTATGGGGACTAAATAGAATCTATAGAAACCGCTCCGACATCACACTATGCCATGAGCAAGCAGAGACAGCGACATCGAGACTGATGGGGACACAGGAAGAAACAAACTGATACAGCAATAACAAAAGTTCTTGTAAGAAACACTCGAGATGACGGAATAAATAGTAATAACAAAGTAATAACAAAATGAAAAATAAAACCATTTTTAGTTCTCCATATAGTGGCCAATTTCAGGAAATAATAACATTGTACATAGATATGTCCCTATATTATTCCAAGGTCAGGACTTATATAAAATCCTGAAAAATGGATTAGTATGTGTGCCGGGAAAAGGGCGATCAGTAGGTGCTGCTCTTTCCCCAAGTCTATACAGGCCTCCAAAAAGTGATAAAGAACCTTGGCTAAGCTGCGGAGGTTTATTAAATGTGCATGTCCCAAATGTGCCGTGTGTCAGTATACCCTGCAAACGCCAAAGATTGATGCCGCCAATGAGATCAGAAGATTCATCAATTGTAGCACAAACCATGCCGTGTATTGTATATTCTGCAAAGAACGTAAAATGAAATCCATGGGCCGCACAATGCGTAAATTACAGAAAAGGACACAGAACATGTTACTAACATCAGAGATAAGAAGGCCTCCTACTCAGGAGCAGGAAACACTGTGCAGAGAGACAGAAGGGGGAACAACCAATGTTTCACTCTATGGGATAGAAAGAGTGGAGAATCCTATCAGAGGCGGTGAGTGGAAGAAAAACTCCTCCGAAGGGAACGATTTTGGATCATCAAACGTGACACAAAATGCCCCAATGGTAAGAATGATAGAAATGACCCTATCTAGATTAAATTCCGGTGGTTTGATTATGGAGGTTTTTGGTTTTTTTTCTTGGGATCTAGCTTGATGATTATGAAAATTATTCTCAAAATGTGATTGATTGCTAACATGTGTGTTCATTGATCAGCGGTTGGTTACCATTTGTTTTTAGACCATGTATCATAAGGAATCTGTATCTCAGTGAATAAGGGCTTTTACCAGAAACGCGTTGAGATGTATCCCCAACCTGTATGATATTCTAAAATATTTGAAATAAATTTGAGGATTTTATAAATTTTTGGGACTCGCCAAGATTTTTTTTTTTTTTTAAATGCGTTTATTAAACATTAGGGCACAAAGAATGTACAACATACACAATGGCTTATGATAACAGGCATTATACAAAGCACACATATCTCCGTCCATAGTAAAACATAATACAAAGAGATTGCACACTCTTATAGATAAACAAGGTAATGTGTACTTTTCCTTCCAAGCATATGTAAAGGATAACCGTTTATGTATTTCCCTACATGTACATCAATCCAATTTCACAAACCTTGTCATATCATGCAACAATAAGAACTAACTAAAAATTCCTAAACTACAACTACCGCTACATCAACTAATATCTACTATTTCCGCGGCCTGGTTTCTATATCATATTGTGTCGCCTGTGATGTCTCAGTCTTGCAATGTGAGGTGAGAGGAATTCCACCTCTCCCAGATCTCTTCACACTTACCCGGGCATCCCCTGTTTTGGTATAACGTGCGCTCATATGGAACAATTGAATTTACCAACTTGATCCAAAACCTAAGGGAAGGACATGAACCCCCCATCCACCTCAGTGCCAGCACCTTCCGTGTCATAAACAGCATCTCGCGCAAGAAGACCCCAGCATAGCGATCCCAAATCTCCTCCTCCCACACCCCAAACAAGCAGACCAATGGCTCTAGAGGGACAGGGGCCTGCACCAGGGACGTCAGTAGTGTAGTCACCTCTTTCCAGTAGTGTAGAATAATGGGACACTGCCACACCATATGGATAAAATCAGCATCTGGCGAGTGACATCGCAAACATTCTGATGATTGAAGCCGACCCATCCTAAAAAGTCGCAACGGAGTCAAATATGATTGATTTATTATATACAGCTGTATCATTCTGTTATTGATAGATGGTGATACTCCAATCGGAGACTCCAGAATCTCCTCCCACTCCTCTCTTTGTGCATCAGGGATGAGTCGTTCCCACTTCATCTTTATAGAGCTTATGGCCGATTCTGCCCCTACTGACAGCATTTATGTGTACAAGGAGGATATGAGACCCTGGGGACCCTGCGAAATAAGGATTCCTATCAGAGGTAAAGATGAAATAGTGCGGTCCACACCCCCATCCCTCGTGTGATTGAAGAGCCGATCTCAGCTGCAGATAGCGAAAAAAATTGAGACCTCGGAATATCATGCGAGTCTTGTAATTGTTCAAAAGACTTTACAGTCCCTTGGTCATACAAGTCTCCCACTGAAGAAATGCCACACTGAGCCCAAAAAACAGCGGACGGGTGATTCAGCAGCTCCGGAAAATAGCTATTACTCCACAGGGGCATTTCAGCTACAACATCTTTAAACCCTATTACCTTCTTAATTTGCCTCCATATTAATCGTGCCAGCCGGAGCAGGGGTAATAGACGCAGAGCACTGTTTTTTTCTAACTCAAGGAAGCCTAATGGGCAATCCGCTTGTGCAGCGTGAAGTAGGTGGCTTTCAGAATTAGGGAGGCAATTACCCGGCATCCATTTATTTAAAGCTTTAGCCTGCCCAGCTAATTAGTACAGGAAAAAATCTGGCAGCGCCGCTCCACCTCCCCTCCTTGGTCTTTGTAAAGTGGACAATTTAAGTTTGGGCCTAGTTTTCCCCCAAATAAAGGCCGTGACCAGAGAATTAAGATTAACAAAAAAGGACTTGGGCACCGCTACCGCACTGTGCTGGAGCGAGTAGCCAAATTTAGGGAGTAATATCATTTTACTCAGGTTAATGCGTCCAGCCACAGATAATGGGAGCCTACTCCAAATTTAGCTTTACCTAGGTCCAGCAGCGGGTGGACATTAAGTTGTAGATCAAGCGTACTATTATTAGAAATGTGGATACCCAGATATTTAAAACTAGATACGATAGGCAGCGAGGAGAGAGCCTCTAGCTGGGGAATCGGAGCATGGGAAAGGGGTAACAGGGCAGACTTCTCCCAATTTATATGTAAGCCTGAATATTTACTAAATTTATCTATAAGGGATATCACCTGCGGTAAAGTTTCTTCCACATTATTCAAGAATATCACCATGTCATCGGCATATAGGCCTATGGTATCTACCCTGCCTGCTATATCTATACCTCGGATATTAGGGAAGGACCTTATACGTATTGCTAGTGCCTCAATCACAAGGGCGAAGAGAGCCGGGGAAAGAGGGCAACCCTGACGGGTTCCCCTATGCAACGCGAAAGACTCAGATATAGAATTATTTATTATAATACAGGCCTTAGGTTTCATGTATAATATTTTGATCCATGTTATAAATTTATTGCCAAAGCGATACCTTTGCAAACATGCGGAGAGGAAATGCCATTCCAGAGAGTCAAAAGTCTTGGCAGCATCTAACGATGCCAATGCCCATGTGTTGTCTGGCACCAGGGAGCTATATTGGACTATTGACTGGACTCTTCTGATGTTGATAGAAGTACTTTTGCCAGGCATAAAGCCCATTTGATCTGGATGTATGAGATTCAATATAATGGAATTCAGCCTGGTAGCTAGAATCTTGGTAAAAATTTTATAGTGCGCATTCACTAATGAAATGGGACGATAGGATCCACATTCTAAAGGGTCCTTCCCCTCCTTCCGAAGCACTATGATATTAGCCCCGTAAAAGGACTCAGGCATAGAATTCCCCTCCCATATTCCCCGAAATACCTTTACAAGGAGTGGCGTCAATATATCCCGGTACTTCCTATATAGTTCAATAGGTAACCCATCAGGTCCAGGGGCCTTCCCAGAAGCCATGTCTGTCATAGCGTTATCTATCTCCTCTGCAGTAAACTCAGTGTCCACAAGGGCCCGCTGTTCCGAATTTAATGTGGGGAATGATATATCTGACAAATAGTCTAAGCACCCCAAAGTGTCAAAGTCACTTTTAGATTCATATAGTGACCTGTAGTAATCCTGAAAACAGCCAAGAATATCCTCGGTCGAAAACACCAATGTACCGTCCACCCTACGAATTTGCAATATCATATTAGAGGTGTTATGTTGGCGCACCAGGTAGGCCAAAAATGTACCCGCCTGGTTCCCCAGTTCAAAATAGGATTGACGAGTAAAGAATAATTTACGCTTAGATTTAGTGTCCACGTGCTGAGTATATAACCTCTGGGCAGCCAGCCACTCAATCCTGTTCCCGCTAGTTTGGTTAGATACATACGCTGCCTCTGCGTCTTTCAGACGTTGCTCCACCTCATCATCCTTCCTTGCGGTTACCCGCTTAATATAAGAGATCGTGGAGGACAAACAGCCCCTCAGGTATGCCTTAAGGGCATCCCAGAATAAATTAATATCTTGGGGTTCCGGGGGGGACGCGATGAAGCAATTCAACTGATCAATTGTTCTGTCAGGAGACCCCATCAGTTTTAACCAGAAAGGATTAAACTTCCAAGCTATCCCACTGTTTACTTGCCCATATTTGAGTTTAAGGATGACCTGACTATGGTCTGAGATCCCCCTACTTCCATGCTCTATATCAGCCACCCGCATTGCCAGACCGCCAGAACCAAATATATAGTCTATGCGTGATAGAGAGCATTTAGTGGATGAGTGACAAGTGTATTCCCTTAACTCAGGGTGAAGCACCCTCCACAAATCCAACCACCCACCACCCCCCATAAATGATGAAAATGGGGTTGTAGTCGTTGGAGAAGACCCCCCAGTCGCTTCATCATCCAGCCTAAATTTATCAAGGTGGTTGTTCATGACCATATTAAAGTCGCCCATACAAATAACATCTGCGTCTGGGTAGTTAAGGGAAAAACTCATTGCCTTCTGCAGGATGGATATACGAGCCGGAGGGGGGTTATAAATACATAAGACCACATATTTCCTGGTGTTTATCAATGCATGGACAGAAATAAAACCACCCTCAGGATCCCTCCGAGTCTCCCTCGCTTCCCATCTGACGTCTTTATGTACCAACAGTGAGACCCCTCTCGAGTAGCTGGTATGGAATGTATGGGCAGACCATTGTACCCAGGGCTTCTGCACTCACCGCGCTGTATCCCTAGTCAGGTGCGTCTCCACCAAGACCACAATGTGAGGGTGATAATGTCTGACCTGTGAGAAGACCTTGATCTTTTTTCGAGGAGTTTTTATTTCCCTCACATTCCATGTCATACATATTAACTCCGACTCCATATTTTACTCCTCTGAACATGGTGCATAGTATTACCCAGGCAAAGTTTAGAGACATCACCTAGAGACTGAAATTGTTGTTGACTGCAATTATAACCTAAAAAATACCAAAAACCACTACGGAAAAAAAAACAAAACAAAGTGAATAAACAACAAACAACGTAGGAGCAGAGTCCTGTACTCACATCACAAAACAAACAAGGGGATACCATCACTGAGCCCTGTGTCCGGTATTGTTGGTAACCTGGACGCCTTCGAGTAAAGCTCCAATCAGCCGATTAATAGAGAAAAAAAAATACCAACTAGCAATAGATGCGTTAGGATTCTTTTTCAGCAGACCCTCCATGGGATCGCAGCCACTCTGCCGCCTTTGCCGGGTCTGTAAAAAACAGAGTAGAGCCCCGGTGAACCACCCAGAGCCGGGCCGGGTAAATCATCGAGTACACAACATTCCTCTCCCGTAGATGTCTTTTGACCTCCGTAAACTGCGCCCGTTGTTTCTGGAGTTCCGCAGAGAAATCCGGGAAAATCGAGATCGTGGCATTGTTGAACTTGATAGGACTCTTTTTCCGCGCCAGACGTAGAGCCACGTCTCTATCCCTGCAGTTGAGGATGCGCGCCAGAAAGGGTCTAGGTGGGGCTCCCGGAGGAAGAGGCCTAGTAGGGACTCTGTGAGCCCTTTCCACCACAAAGATTGAGGAGAATTCGTCGCCCAAAGTGGTTTTAAGCCAGTCTTCTAGGAATTGCTCCCGGTGTTGTCCTTCCGATCGCTCCGGGAGGCCAATAATTCGGATGTTGTTCCGACGCATTCTATTCTCCAGGTCATCTGCTTTTTGCCTCCACACATTCATGGAGCCTGCCACTTTCGTTAGTTTAGCTTCCATGGGTGTGATGGTGTCTTCAACTGGGATACCCACGTCTCCACCTCCGTAATGCGGCCCTTCATGGCTTGCATATCTTGTCGGAGGCATCCCACCTCGGTGCATACATCCTCTATCTTCCCAGACCGAGATGTCCTGGTCAAGGAGATGGCCTGCAAGAGTTGCTCGGACGCCTGTTTAAGGGTTAATTCCTCCTCCTCACTCTCTTCCCCACCTTTAGAGGGGCGGCTCTTACGCTGAGCTTGTGAGGGACTATTTTTAATAGATCTTGAGCCCTCAGCATGGTCTATTCTGGCATATTCCTTTAGCCTTTCAGCCGTTGTTCCAGACCCCTTGGAACGACTCATTTTAGTAGCAATAGGGCACAGCCGGGTATTAGAAACAGTGCACTCTGGAGTCTTCTGAATCAGAGTTACAGACAGGGTATAATGATCAGATGATGGCTGCAGGGTCCCAGGAGCAGCACAGACCCGCAGCGTCTCACAGGGAGGTAATGTCCAGCCCCAGGAGGCAGGCAAGGGCCCCCACAGCCCAGGGAATGACCCTCAGGACCCCACAGGGACAACAGTTAGAGAGGGATCCAAATCCCTATAGTTATGGCGCTGGCTGGGCAGGCGATATAGTAAAGAGGGGGACGCGGGGCCCAATTTTTCAGGGCACACACCGCTTGTCCCTCACAACTGGTCAGATTGTCCGCTCACCGTCCTCCGGCATCCTCAGCGCTGCAGCGATGGAGCCCGGCGCCGCATCTCTCACAGGCAGAGCGCGCGCCTCCAAGATGACCGGCGCCCTGTGCAGGCCCCGCCGGCCGCCCAAGTGCACAGAGCCGCAGGCACTGAAGAATCCAGCCCCGCTCTCCCGCGGGGGTCCAGGAGCGGCCCCGAGTCCAGAGGGGTCAGAAGACAGGCAAGTGTGCTGCCGAAGCAGGGGTCCGCTGGCCGGATATTATCAGGATAACAGGAGCTTCCACAAAGCGCGTCCTCACTCCGTCGCTTACATAGCCACGCCCCTGCCAAAACATCTTTCTTATGATAAGTCGCAAGTCACGACTATTGGCTGGAGACCCACTACATTGCAAGACGAACTGAATAATAATATAGGACACAGTGAGACTAATTTTTTTGTTTTACCTTGTTGTTAATGACTTTATTTCAATTTAATAAAAAGTTTATGGAAAAAAAAGTTCTATGCCTCCAGGAGACTCATTTACTATGGGAAAAGGTGGAGGTGTTGAAGAGGAGGTGGATTGGGAGAGCATATCATTCCACGTATTCTTCATATGCTAGAGGGGTCTCGCCATTAATAGGAGCGTCTACGCCATGTGAAGAAATTGAAAGCCATGTTGATAGTGAAGGACAGTATATTTTTGTTATTTGTAGAATCTATGGGCAATCACTATGTATAGTAGCTATGTACATACCACCGCCATGTAGCGGGACAAAGCTATGTGAGGTTATGGAATTATATAAGCGGGGTACGGGATTACCACTACTTATTATTGGTGATGTCAATAATGTTATAGATGAGGGGCGGGATAGACCTAAACAGAGTGCAGGTAAAAGCATTAGGAAACTGACGGTACTTGGGAATTATATTACAGAGATTGGAATGATGGACCTGTGGAGGGTGAGGAATGAGAACGCGGTGTGCTACTCTTGTTATTCGGCGACACATGGGTCTCTCTCACGAATAGATATGGCACTGGGACATGAACTAATGACACAACTGGTCTGTGGAGTGGAATACCTCCCAAGGGTGATTCCAGACCATAAGCCTCTAGAATTGTCCATTAGATGGGTAGGGGGGAAGAATGGGAAGGGAGGTGGGTGGAAGTTGAACCCAGTGTGGCTGGAATATATTGATATGAATATTATCAAGGAAGAATTGGAGGAGTATTGGCGGATTAATGAAGGGAGTGCTGATAGTCGGGTGGTGTGGGACGCTATGAAAGCGGTCCTAAGGGGTCTCTTGTTTCGAGACATTTCCAGGTGTAGGTCGAAATCTCAGCTAGAAGACAGGAAAATAATAGAAACTTTGGAGAGGGTGGAGAGGGATATGGTACTGGACCCGTCAGCAGAAAATCAGAGTAGGCTAAGGGGTGCACAGGAAGAGGTTAATAAGGTGTATCTGAGGAAAGCAGAGAGGAGGAGGGCCTTCCAGAAAATGCAATTTTATGATGAAGGTGAAAAAGTGGGGCCTCTGTTGTCAGTGGCGGTAGCGGCGCAGAGGGAATCGTCTTATGTATATAAATTGAAGACTGATGAGGGAAGGGAGGTGGGGGACACAGAGTATTTTGGAGGAATTTAGACGATTCTATAATCAGTTATATTCTTCGGGATCGGGGGATTCATTTGGAGACATAGAGGGTTTTCTTCAGGAAGCAGGGCTCCCGAGTATTAAAGATAGTGATAGGGGGAGACTGGAGCTGCCCATAACAAAAGAAGAGATAGAAATGGCTGTTACATCTATGGCTAATAATAGGGCCCTGGGGGCAGATGGTATCCGAGTGAAATCTACAAACAATTAATTGAGATGGTGACACTCAGACTGCAAAAGGTTTTTGAAGAGGCTCTTCGGGAGGGTGAATTACTGGCGTCCATGAGGGAGGCGGTGGTGGTGGTCATTCCGAAATAGGGAAGAGATCTGGGGTTGGCAGAATCTTATAGGCCCATCTCGTTGCTGACGGTGGATGTAATGATTTTGGCTAGCCGTTTGGCGAGTGTGGTTAAGGATCTTGTCCATCCGGACCAATCCGGTTTTATGCCAAATAAGTCTACGGCGATTAATTTGCGTAGAATTTTTCTGAACTTGCAGCTGCCGTCGGACAATAGGGGCAGTAGGGTTGTGGTATCATTGGACATGTGTAAAGCGTTTGATAGTGTTGAGTGACAGTATCTTTGGAGGGTGTTGGAACGCTTTGGTTTTGGGCCAACCTTTATTTCATGGATACGGTTGCTATATACTTTTCCGACCGCTAGGGTCAGAGTTAATGGGCAAATGTCTGGGAGTTTTTCGCTTCATAGGGGGACTAGGCAGGGGTGTCCACCAGTGGCGGGCTGGGCCGGGTGGCAGGGAGGAATTTTCCCCCCGGGCTGGTTAATTGGCAGAAGGACAGGGCCACAGTGCTTGTTGTGAACATAATAGTACTGTCGGCATCATCAGAGGACTGGAGACAGGAGGAGGAGAGCGGCCGCCGCACTAGCAGCTGCAGACACAGGGGGGCCAGGCGGGCTGCCTGCCACACAGACATAGCATAGGCATAGGTTAGCATTAGCTGAGACAGGGTTGCTGGGCGGGTGGCCGGGCACTACTGCAGCAACACACACATAGGCTATGTGTGTGCGGCGCCCCGCCCACTCGCCCTCCCTCCATGTGTCTGCTAAATGCTATGTGACATTATCATAGCATTAGCAGACACGGGGGGCGGGCCGCCGCACACACATAGCACATTAACTGACACAGGGGGGGTGGGCAGGACACGGCAGCACACATAGGTTGCATCATTCATTATAGTACTGTGTAGCAGTACAGAGACATGGGGAGGGGCACTCAGTCACTGCACACAGAGTCAGACTGTCACTGCAGGCTGACTGAGACAGTGAGACAGCACAGACGTGGCAGCCTGTGATTGGAGGATCTGGCCGAGGTTCAGAGAGAGGGGGGTGGGTGGGTCATGTGTACAGCGTGCTACGTAAGCACGTCTCTGAACCGTCCGCAGCCATATCTGAGAGAAGAGGCAGAGATCAGCCGCCATTGCTCACACAGTGAGAGCCTCAGCCCTCAGCCAGGCCTCAAACTGTCCACTCGTGACTCGCTCCACTGAGTGCACTACTGATCGTGTGTCCTCCAGCCCAGGCAGGCTCCTCCAGCACAGCAAGTATGGGAAAATGTGTTTTATCCACATTCACAGACATCAATAATGTGGATGTGGCCCTCTAAAATGTTAATGTGACTGTGACTGATGTGTCCCTCTAAGGCCTGTTTCACACCTCAGTTTTTTCTTGTCAGTTACAATCCGCCAAAATGGCAGAAAGCGGATCCGTTCGTAACTGATGCAAACGGACGGCAGCGGACCGTTTTTTTTACTGATCCGTTGGCTGAAGAATTTTTAAGGAACTTCAGTTTGGGGGAGAGAAAGAGAGAGAAAGAGAGAGAAAGAGAGAGAGGGAGAATTTTTCCGTGCGCCAGAAAGTATTTCAGGGTTAAATTGCCGGCTGAGTTCATGCCTCCGGGCATGCGCAATACAAAAATGCGGATCATTCAGCCAAAAAAACGTTACATGCTCCGTCTGGGCATGTCGGCGGACGGTAAAAAAATGGCGGATCCGCAAAAAAACGGATTCAACGGATGGCCATCCCCATCCGTCAAGATCCGCCAGTAATGCAAGTCAATGGGAAAAAAAACTGATCCGCCAAATCAGACAAGGTGATTTTCTGGATTTGTTTTCTCATTTTGACTCTCATAGTTGTGGTCTACCTATGGTGTCAATTACAGGCCTCTGTCATCTTTTTAAGTGGGAGAACTTGCACAATTGGTGGCTGACTAAATACTTTTTTCCCCACTGTATGATACGTATAGGACAGTGAGGACCTTCATACTATATATAGGGGGCAGTGGGGACATCATATTGTATATAGGGGCTATGTAGCCATTTTACTATATATAGGGAGCTCTGGGGTCCTCAATGTATTATAAAGGGCTTTGGGGAAAATCATATTGTGTATTGAGGGCTGTAGGACTATCATTCTGTATATACAGAGCTGTGTGGGTACTCAAAGGACATTATTTATTATAAAAGGAGACATTATTAGTTTTGATAGGGGCACTCAGGTCCCATTATTTATTTTTGTTGGGGGGGGCATTATTAACTTTAAGTGGACACTCAAGAGTATTTGTTGCTGGAAGGGGGCACTTGGGATATTATATAGAATTTTTTGGGGAGGGAGTAATCCTAATGATGCCATAATTTTTTAAATATTGGGGTCAGTGCTCCACACCGCAAGTGCACGCAGAGTGGGGAGTTTTTGTAGGTTGGAAATAGATGGCTACGTCGCTTTAAATGTGTTTTTATTGTAATCTGTGCAGACAAGCTGTGGCTGGAGAAGTGGTAATGGAGGTCTGGGCCAGATGGAAAAGACTGGAAAAGTGAACAACCCGAATCAGAAAGAACGTCATGTGTAAGTTAAACTGTACTGAAATCACGTGTATGTTCTGTGGGACTGGTATCTACCAATATACAGTTACTGTAAGGTGGTAAGATTGCTCTTTTTAGTAGGGTTTTTATTTTTTTTATTTAGTAACAGGTTAATGTGTTTCAGTCATTATGTAGTAGAAGGTGTATGGTGGTATCATTGGTCTTTGTATAGAGTGTTTTGTTATGTAGAGATAATGGTCATATTATTTTGTATTCTCTGTGTATTGGTGATGATAGTGGACATTGTGTAGCCGTATTGTTTGGTCTTTTGTAGTAGTCATTTTGATAATATTGGTCTTTGCATTGTGTGTTGTTGGCTAGCAACAGTGATATACTGTAATTACAGATGCTATTTTATATGGATATAGGGCGGTCATATGGGGAAACATGCACTTTGGGGCTTGGACCCCTGGTCTTTTAGGACCCTAGCAACACCCCTGCTTACTGTGTGTTTACATGTCCGTGTTTCCGGAGTTGTATGTTTGAAGGTAAGCTCAGTTATGGTACCATATCTAAGCAGTAAGCTTGGTTCTGATACTGTATCGATGTAGTAATCTAGATTCTGGTACCATATGTATGCCGTAAGCTTGGTATTGTTCCCGTATTTATGTAGTAGACTTAATAATCTCGGTTCAGCTCCCATATCTCTGGAGTAAGCTCTGTTCTGCTCCCATATCTCTGTAGTAAGCTCATTTCTGCTCCCATATCTCTGTAGTAAGCTCGGATCTGCTCCCATAGCTCTGTAGTAAGCTCAGTTCTACTCGCTTATCTCTTTAGTATGCTCGGTTCTGCTCCCATATCTCTGTAGTAAGCTCATTTCTGCTCCCATATCTCTGTAGTAAGCTCTGTTCTGCTCCCATATCTCTGTAGTAAGCTCATTTCTGCTCCCATATCTCTGTAGTAAGCTCGGATCTGCTCCCATAGCTCTGTAGTAAGCTCAGTTCTCGCTTATCTCTGTAGTATGCTCGGTTCTGCTCCCATATCTCTGTAGTAAGCTCATTTCTGCTCCCATATCTCTGTAGTAAGCTCGGATCTGCTCCCATAGCTCTGTAGTAAGCTCATTTCTGCTCCCATATCTCTGTAGTAAGCTCTGTTCTGCTCCCATATCTCTGTAGTAAGCTCATTTCTGCTCCCATATCTCTGTAGTAAGCTCGGATCTGCTCCCATAGCTCTGTAGTAAGCTCAGTTCTCGCTTATCTCTGTAGTAAGCTCGGTTCTGCTCCCATATCTCTGTAGTAAGCTCATTTCTGCTCCCATATCTCTGTAGTAAGCTCGGATCTGCTCCCATAGCTCTGTAGTAAGCTCAGTTCTACTCGCTTATCTCTGTAGTATGCTCGGTTCTGCTCCCATATCTCTGTAGTAAGCTCATTTCTGCTCCCATATCTCTGGAGTAAGCTCAGTTCTGCTCCCATATCTCTGTAGTATGCTCGGATCTGCTCCCATAGCTCTGTAGTATGCTCAGTTCTCGCTTATCTCTGTAGTATGCTCGGTTCTGCTCCCATATCTCTGTAGTATGCTTGGTTCTGCTCCCATATCTCTGTAGTAAGCTCATTTCTGCTCCCATATCTCTGGAGTAAGCTCAGTTCTGCTCCCATATCTCTGTAGTATGCTCGGTTCTGCTCCCATATCTCTGTAGTAAGCTCATTTCTGCTCCCATATCTCTGGAGTAAGCTCAGTTCTGCTCCCATATCTCTGTAGTATGCTCGGTTCTGCTCCCATATCTCTGGAGTAAGCTCATTTCTGCTCCCATATCTCTGTAGTAAGCTCGGATCTGCTCCCATAGCTCTGTAGTAAGCTCAGTTCTACTCGCTTATCTCTGTAGTATGCTCGGCTCTGCTCCCATATCTCTGTAGTAAGCTTGGCTCTGCTCCCATATCTCTGTAGTAAGCTTGGCTCTGCTCCCTTATTGCTGTAGTAAGCTCGTTTCAGTTCCCTTATCTAAGTAGTATTCTTGGTTCCGTTCTTGTGTCTATGCAGTTAGCTTGCTTCTGTTACTGTATCTATGTAGGCAGTAAGCTTGGTTCTACTCCCATATCTATGCAGCAAGCTTTGTTCTGTTCGCATATCTATGTACCAGCCTGTCTTTAAAGCTTGTCATTGCTGCTGCTTTAATGCAGCGACCAGAGATAAGCAGGACAGAGGTGGGCCACCACAACTCGAGGGCCACTGCCTTGTGATTGCCCCCCAGGCTGAAAAGTGCCAGCCAGCCCCTGGTGTCCGCTGTCCCCGCTACTTTTTGCATTGGCAGTGGAGCCCCTGGAGCAGACAATTAGGAGGATGGCTTCGGTTAAAGGGTTCAGATATGGCTTGGTAGAAGAAAAAGTATCACTGTATGCAGATGATGTGTTGCTTTATTTGGAGGATTCCGGAGAGTCGTTGTTGAGAGCAATGGAAATTATTAAAACATTTGGGTCTATATCGGGATTAGAAATTAACTGGGAAAAATCCACTGTCATGGCTGTAGATGATTGTGTTGTTGATTTGCCAGTGTCGGGGGAGGGTAGTAGGTTGGCAGTGGTGTGACAGTTTAAATACCTGGGCATTCAGGTGGCACTTCTGATTTCGAGCTATGCAGATTTGAATCTGATTCCACTGCTGAGTAAGTTTGGGAGTAAAGTAGGGGTGTGGTGTAAACTGTATCTTTCAGTAGTGGGAAGAATTAATCTGATTAAGATGATTTTGATGCCCCAACTGCTATACGCCTTGCACAATGCCCCTATCTGGTTCCCTAAGCGGTGGTTTCATGCTATTTACTCTATATTTAGGGATCTTGTGTGGGAAAAAAGCAGCCAAGGATCAGACTTGAGATATTACAGAGGCCCAAGGATGGAGGGGGACTGGCGCTTCCGAACCCTTGGATTTATTACTTAGCTGCTCAGGGCCAACAGATGAGGGGGTGGAGGGATGTGTCTGGGGCTGGTTCAATACAAAGGGTCTTCGTCCAGGTGACGGGGAGGGATCCCTTGGTTCAGGGGTTGGAGGCAGGAAGGTTTAGGAAGTTGGGTTTGATGTATCCTACTTTAGCGCTGATACATAAAGTCTGGGAAGCAATTAAAAAGATGAGGGGTTTGGAACACTTGACAAATTTTTCCCCGATATGGCAAAATGAGACTCTACCAGAATTTGTTAAAATGGGAGAATTTAAAAATTGCATGAGACTGGGAATACAGTACATGGTTCAGGTGCAGGACGTGCAGAGACTGGTGCCGTTTGGAAAGTTCCAGGAAGATTATGGGCTACGGGAGGTCTGCAGATTTCAATATGGGCAGTGTAGGCATGCTTATGTTACGCAGAGTAGGACGATGAATATGGAGATTCACAAGGATATATTGATTATGTCTGTGCAGAGGGGGGAACAAAAGGGGTAGTGTCGGGCATTTATAAGGATCTAATGCATACTTTTTTAAATAATTATCCTATTAGAGCACAGGGGAAATGGGAGGAGTTGGGTAGGATAGAGGAAGATAAATGGGAAGTGATTATGGAATATATACCCCAATTATCGCTGAGTGAACCGGGCAGACTCTCGCAGATATATGTACTCCATAGAGTATATAGGACTCCTGGATGGCTGTATAGAGCGGGTCTGAGACAGACTTCTGAGTGTCCTCGGTGCCGAATGGAGGGGGCTGGAGTTCTCTATATGTTATGGCAGTGTCCAAATCTGAACCCATATTGGACGGCGGTGCGTAATGCCATAGGAGGCGCGTATGGTTGTAGGATTGAGAGGGATCCTGTGGTGTGTATACTGGGATATGTGGAGGAGGTCCAGGTACATAATAAATATAAGGTGGCTATAGCTAGATTATTATATATTGCGCAAAAACTGATTGCCAGACACTGGATAAATGAAGATCCGCCGACACTGAGGGAATTTTTCAGACAATCTGACTATATTGTGAATACGGAAAAAAACATTTACATTAAGAGAAAAGGCAAAAGAACATCTGAGACACTGTGGACACCTTGGGTGGAGAGAAGATGACCCTGAACTTAGGTTACACCATGCATTATTTGCTGCTCTTGTATGTAATGGGGGGAGGGGAAAGGAATTTCTGAAACTAATGTCCATTGTTAATGCTGTTCTCATTGCGATTTTTGTTCTTTTGTTTTGTACCTTAAATTTGGTTAAATAAAAATTTATCTGATTTAAAAAAAACTATATGGGCCCACTCACCCTGACAGTGCATTTGTTTGGGGGTCTGGGCAGGTCAGCATCTCTGCCTCTTTGCTGTGGTTTTGGACATTTGCCGGAATTTTTATATCTACACGATTTACACAAATTATATTTTTTTGTGTTAACTCTATACTATTTAACATTAGAAGCTGTGTATTTTTGTAGTTATTTGTATGTATACATGATTGATTACCACTTCTGTCTGTAAAAACAATCCCCTTTAACCCCTTTGTGACATCGGGTGTAAATGTACGCTGATGTCGGACTCCGTCCTTTTGATGTGGGCACCGGCGCTGAGCCTACATCTTTTCTCGCACATGATGGGCCAGAAATCCCGCACATCGGTGACCCTGTCACATGAGCGCGGGTCACCGATGAGTTGGCATGACAACCAGAAGTCTCCAGCCGACCTCTATGGTTGTCACTGCCGGATCCTATGAGCGCTGCCCAGTGGTTGGCGCTCATAGCAAGTGAGCAACTCTGCTACATACAGGTGATCTGATCATTGCCTGTATGTAGCAGAGCCGATCGGGTTATAGCAGCTTCTAGCCTCACATTGAGACTATTGAAGCATGCCTGTGAAGACATGGGGTGGTCAGCGGGTGCTGCGGTCCGCTGGCTGAAACCACATGAATCAGGGATCGTCCCACCGAGCACCGGCTCTCCCTTTAACATGGGCATCACGCTACTCAGACAACACACAGTGAGGGTAAAACAGTGTGGCAATGCTTTACTGAACCACACAACAGGCAGATAACACAAAGAACAGTCCCAGCAACATACCCAACAGAGTGCACATTACAGAGTCTCAGCCTTCCGCTGATTCACTCCCAGGGTCGCTACCCCACCTGTGGCACGCACAGAGAGGAGGTAACGACAAGTGTAGGAAGATGACAATCCATTCAGTCCATACAAGGTACAAGGCCAGTTGATCCGAGGATCACAACCTGGCTTCTCCAAACGTATCCATGGTTCAACGATAGTCAATGGAGCAGATCTGTATTCTTCCAACCGAGGCTGAAGACCCCTAGGTTGTTTCCTGTAGAATGATAGATCCGTGTCCCTCGTGATGTAAAAACTATGAAGTATATAGTTTGAAGTCTGGGATCTGCCAATATGTGGCTAGTTTTCTGTTTCGGAAAACATGATACACGATTTTAATTTTTTTTTGTCCAGTCTCGCTTGAATATAGATCAATATTAAATAGTCACCTGATGACGCCTTTGGTGATCACAATGAAACACGTAGAAATAAGAGGCTTGGAGAGTGAGTGTGTATACATCACCTCACCCTATATACTGAAATGTGGGGTATATGTTTTTTTCTCTTAGTCATCTACTGACTAATATTCAGGGGGTGAATTATGGGTATAGTTTTACATTTGGAATTAATAAAATTTTGTTTTATCCCTTTGTCAGCAAACATGAGGAATGACAAGAGGCAGCCCATTTAAAAAAATTCAAGTTTGGTTAAAACTATTCCAACATTATGAACATAAAAAAGGCTTCTCCCCTATGTGACGTTTCTGATGTTTATTAACAGCTGATTTCCAAGTAAAACATTTCCCACATTAAGAAAATAAAAAAGGCTTCTCCCCTGTGTGACTTCTCTGATGTCTAACAAGAAATGCTTTCCGGTTAAAATATTTCCCAGATTATGAACAGGAAAAAGGCTTCTCCCCTGTGTGTTATTTGGTGTGGAACAAGACTCCCTTTCTGGTTAAAAATTGTTACACGTTCTGAACATGAAAAAGGTTTCTCCCCTTGGGTGAGTTCTCTGGTGCCTAACACACTCTGATTTAGTGCAAAAGCATTTCCCACATTCTGAACATGAAAAAGGCTTCTCCCCTGTGTGAATTTTCTGGTGTCTAACAAAATATGATTTATGTGCAAAACATTTCCCACATTCTGAACAGCAAAAAGGCTTCTCCCCTGTGTGAGTTTTATGGTGATTAACCAAATCTGATTTCTGGATAAAACATTTCCCACATTCTGAACAGGAAAAAGGCTTCTCCCCTGTGTGAGTGCTATGGTGGTAAACCAATTGTGATTTCCAGTTAAAACATTTCCCACATTCTGAACAGGAAAAAGGCTTCTCCCCTGTGTGAGTTCTCTGGTGTCTAACAAAAAGTGATTTATGTGCAAAACATTTCCCACATTCTGAACAGGAAAAAGGCTTCTCCCCTGTGTGAGTTCTATGGTGAGTAACAAGCAGTGATTTACGTGCAAAATATTTCCCACATTCTGAACAGGAAAAACGCTTCCCCCCTATGTGAGTTCTATGGTGATTAACCAAATCTGATTTCTGGTTAAAACATTTCCCACATTCTGAACATGAAAAAGGCTTCTCCCCTGTGTGAGTTCTCTGGTGTTTAACAAAGTGTGATTTATGTGCATAACATTTCCCACATTCTGAACAGCAAAAAGGCTTCTCTCCTGTGTGAGTTCTCTGGTGAGTAACAAAATTTGATTTCTGTATAAAACATTTCCCACATTCTGAACAGGAAAAAGGCTTCTCCCCTGTGTGAGTTCTATGGTGATTAACCAAATCTGATTTCTGGTTAAAACATTTCCCACATTCTGAACAGGAAAAACGCTTCACCCCTGTGTGAGTTCTATGGTGACTATCCAAATCTGATTTCTGGTTAAAACATTTCCCACATTCTGAACATGAAAAAGGCTTCTCCACTGTGTGAATTTTCTGGTGTCTAACAAAATGTGATTTATGTGCAAAACATTTCCCACATTCTGAACAGCAAAAAGGCTTCTCCCCTGTGTGAGTTTTATGGTGATTAACCAAAACAGATTTCAGGTTAAAACATTTCCCACATTCTGAACAGGAAAAAGGCTTCTCCCCTGTGTGAGTTCTATGGTGATAAACCAATTGTGATTTCCTGTTAAAACATTTCCCACATTCTGAACAGGAAAAAGGCTTCTCCCCTGTGTGAATTCTCTGGTGTCTAACAAAATGTGATTTCCTGTTAAAACATTTCCCACATTCTGAACAGCAAAAAGGCTTCTCCCCTGTGTGAGTTTTATGGTGATTAACCAAATCTGATTTCTGGTTAAAACATTTCCCACATTCTGAACAGGAAAAACGCTTCTCCCCTGTGTGAGTTCTATGGTGATTAACCAAATCTGATTTCTGGTTAAAACATTTCCCACATTCTGAACAGGAAAAAGGCTTCTGCCCTGTGTGAGTTCTATGGTGATTAACCAAATTTGATTTCTGGTTAAAACATTTCCCACATTCTGAACAGGAAAAAGGCTTCTCCCCTGTGTGAGTTCTCTGGTGAGTAACAAAATGCGATTTCCATGTAAAACATTTCCCACATTCTGAACATGAGAATGACTTCTTTGCTTTAGGAACAGTTTGTTTTTTAATGCCTCTTTTGTGACTTTGATTTTCCATAGTAGTCAGTAATGAATCAGAAGATGGGACCTGTTTCATAGGATCAGATGACAGATCTTTGCTGTGAATAGATGATGATATATCAGGAGTAATGGCATTCACTTCAGTTGTATCTTGTAGGATCTCAAGATTATCAGATTTAAAAATTGAAGATGTCAGCTGTCCCTCTGATCTCCTGGTACAGTCATCTGCTAAGATAAAAAACAATTATTTATTTATGAAATATCCTTGAGTTTTATATTTTTGAACATTTCTACTTAGCTTGCCATTTTTATGGACAGTTTATGTAAAGAACTTTAATTATTTGCCAAGACAATGACAATTCACAGTCTAATAGAAAACCTTGTTTGATGAACCAGTAGTGTGCGGTGTTCAACTGTTGGTTCATTCTGCCTCCCAAATATCAAATAAAAAGAAACCAATCAATGTTATGTAGGTGAAAATAATACCAATTCTCATCTCACAAAAAAACAAGTCCCCACTCAGGTCCATCATCTGTCAATGGAAAAACAGAGGTTCCCGCACTATTAGTGGCTCAAAGGCTGTTGAAAAGCAACAAGGTTTCCATAAACCAATCCAGCAAAATCCGCTCTCACTTCTGAGTCTTGCAGTGTGCGCAAACAACATTTAGGATCCCTGTATTTAGCAATATTATAGTGAGAGGAACCCACTTAATTTGTGGTGTGTGTCTCCTGGAGCACAATCTGGGCACTATGTGTTGGGTAATAAAATGGCAAATGTGTAATTTTCACTCTCCAACATCCACTACGTGTTAATTTCCAGAAAGTTGCTGTGGAGTCAAAATATTCACTCCTCCTAGACATGTGGTCAAAATTGTTGGTACCCCTCGTTTACTGACAGATAAACCCACAATGGTCACAGAAATAACTTGAATCCTACAAAAGTAATAATAAATCAAAAATCTATGAAAATTAACAAATGAAAGTCTGACATTGCTTTTCAGCCATGCTTCCACAGAATTTAAAAAAGTAAAACTCATGAAATAGGCCTGGACAGAAATGATGGCACCCTTAACTAAAATATTTTGTTGCACAACCTTTTGAGGCAATCATGGCAATCAAACGATTTCTGTAACTGTCAATGAGACTTCTGCTCCTCTCGACATGTATTTTGGCCCACTCTTCAAGAGCAACTGCCCCAGTTGTCTCGTGTTTGTAGGTTGCCTTTTACAGACGGCATGTTTCAGCTCTTTTCAAAGATGCTCATTAGGATTTAGGTCAGGGCTCATAAATGGCCACTTCAGAATAGTCCAATATTTTCCTCTTTGCCATTCTTGCGTCTTTTTAGCCCAGTATTGTGTGTCATTATCCTGCTGCTAGATCCATGATCTGCGACTGAGATCAAGCTTTCTGACATTGGGCAGCACATTTCTCTCTAGAATCCCTTGATAGTCTTGAGATTTCATTGTACCCTGCACAGATTCTAGACACCCTGTGCCAGATAGAGCAAAGCAGCCCCAGAACGTAACAGAGCCTCCTCCATGTTTCACAGCAGGGACAGTGTTCTTTTTGTGATATGCTTCATTTTTCCATCTGAGAACATAGAGCTGATGTGCCTTGCCAGAAAGTTCCATTTTTATCTCATCTGTCTATAGGAAATTCTCCCAGAAGATTTGTAGCTTGTCAACATGTAGTTTGGCAAATTCCAGTCTGTTTTTTTATGATTTTTTTTTCAACAATGGTGTCCTCCTTGGTCATCTCCCATGAAGACGACTTTGGCTCATACGACAGATGGTGGGATCTGACACTGATGTTCCTTCAGCTTGAAGTTCACCTTTAATCTGTTTAGAAATTTTTCTGGGCTCTGTTACCATTCGTATTATCTGTCTCTTTGGTTTGTCATCAATTTTCCTCATATGGTCATGTCCATGGAGGGTGGCTACAGTCCAATGGATATTAAATTTCTGAATAATATGTGCAACTTTAGTCACAGGAACATGAAGCTGCTTGGAGATGGTCTTATAACTTTTACCTGTAACATGTTTGTGTATAATTTTCTTTCTAATCTTCTGAGACAACTCTTTCCTTCGCTTTCTCTGGTCCATGTTGAGTGTGATACGCACCATGTCACCACACAGCACAGGGAGTATCTGTAGCCTCTATACAGGCCACTCACGGATTCCAGGATTGTAGACACCTGTGATGCAAATTAGTGGACACACTGCGATTTACACATTCTGTAGAAGCATGGCTGAAAAGCAATGTCTATGTATGATCTGTTTTGAGTTCTCCTTCCCCTTTCCTTCCCTCTTTCCTCGTTCCTTCCCCCCCTCCCTGCCCTTCCTTCTCCGTCCCTCCCTACACTTTAAATTTAAAAACTCAATAAACTGTTGGAAAAGAAAAGCAATGTCTGACTTTCATTTGTTCATTTTCATAGATTTTTTATTTATTATTACTTTTGTCAGATTTAAGTTATTTCTGTGACCATTGTGGGTTTTTCTGTCATTAAACGAGGGGTACCAACAATTTTGACCCCGTGTGTAGAGATTATAACCTTCAGTGAATTAATTAATAACATGGAATCACTTTATGGGGATTTCTACTATTCTGGTTTTCTGTCATTTAGTTATATTAGGGCTTCTGCATATGGTGTGTCCAATCTCATCTGGGATCTGTTCCTGCTGTCCAGCTGGAGTAATCTGCTCCCTTCTTCAGCCAATTGGAAAGTACCACACCCTACTAAAGCGCAAAGCACATGGCCGGAATCTGCCAGATACAGCGCTGTTCTCCTCTGGTTCAGTCCTCTGTGCTCAGCTTCCGGCTTGTGTGTTTGTCTCCTGCTGTGACCGTGGCCCGTTTACTGACTACTCTTGTGTCTTCTGATTCTGTCCTTCTGGTTCTGACCCAGCTACCTGACTATTCTGCTTGCCATCTAACACCACAGAATAGCAGGTAACAACATGGTACAAGCCTAGGGGTCCCAGTGTAAGTCCAGATTCATGTAACAGCCTTAAAGGGCGATGAGCAAGGCAATCCTTGGGATATGGAAAGTAGAGAAGAAAGTGCCAAGCAGGTTCATGGTGGACATCTAACACCACAGAATAGCCATCTAACACCACAGAATAGCAGGTAACACCATGGTCCAAGCCAAGGGGTCCCTGTGTAAGTCCAGATTCCATGTGAGGGTGTTAAAGGGCGATGAGCAAGGCAATCCTTGGGATATGGAAAGCAGAGGAGATAGAGCCAAGCATGTTCATGGGGGACATCTTTTGAGCTGCCAGGTGACCACGAACAATGCTCCCAATACATTGTGTCTGCAAACTATTCCAGCTAGATCTGCATTCAAATAGCTAAATGGCGCTCCTTCCCTTCTGAGCACTGCCATGTGCCCAGACAGTAGTGTACAACCGTATGTAGGGTATAGTGCGAAGCTGGAAAATAATTTGTAAGATCCATTTGTTTTCTATTATCCTTTGTGAATAATTTATCACCACATAAAGTGACACACGTCAGATATTAATAATGGGGCCTGATAAAGAACACAAATCTGGCTGCAGGAAGAGGTTAAATCAGAGGATTTTGGACACTACTGTAATCAAACACTGTGACTATAGACAATAACATCTACTGAAATGATCAAACTCCACAGTCTCCATCAGTAATAAATGAGCAGCTAGTGGTGAAACCTCTCTGGGGTAATTAGAGTATGGGGCTCGGTGACGTCACAATCTAAACTATCGTAAGCTCCAATATTTTCTGTCAGATGAGTTTCATGGAGAAATATTACACATTTATAGAGAACTGTGTATAATAGTGCAGAGCGGAGACGTCTTAAAGGGAACCTGTCAGCCGGATTGTGCTCAGTAACCTACAGACACTGTCAGGTCGGCGCCGTTATACTGATTACAATGATACCTGGTGATGAAATGCGTCTTGTGGTTGTTGTGTAATCTGTATTTGTAGTTTTCAGTTAATGAGATTCTCGTGCTCTGGGGCGGTGCTCTGGGGCGGGGCTGTGGGCGGGGCTTTATGTGGTGCTCTGATTACATATTCATCTGTATTGGCCTATGACAGGTCGCTGACCCCTCACTGACCTGCCCCCATTATTACATAATGCATATAATAGCATTGATATTATTGGTGATAATGCCCATAATATTGTGGCTATTGTGAGGCTAAGAAAAAAAATTACATCCAGCGAAATGTCACCGGCGATGGCGGCGCCTGCACAGTAGCATCTATAAGTAAGAGATAGAGGCTACTGGACAGGCGCCGCTGGTGACATTTTACTGGATGTAATTTTTTTTCTAAGCCTCACAATAGCCACAGTATTATAGGCATTATCTATATATATATATATATTTACCTTAAATTGTCTGTCATCCACTTCCGTCTGGATGTCCTCAAATCCCACAATCCACCGCGCCGCACCGGAAGTACGCCAACCGCCATATTGGAATACCAAAGTGATGGGTATTCCAATATGGCACCTGCTGGTGATACCAGGCCCTTCCACAGTACCACCAGTGGGATACCGCCGGGACCCTCCCACCACCACCGGACCCGCCGCTGCCTGCACACCCACCTCTGTCACAGCCGGCAGGAAAGACCGCAGCTTGCGGCCTGTGCTGGAGATGGGGTGCGGGCGCCCTCTGGTGACGCCGCACCCCATCTCCTGCACAGGCCGCAAGCCACTGTCTTTCTTGCCAGCTGGCCGCTGCTAGAACCCCCCGCCGCTGCCTGCCCACCATGTACATACACACACACGTACTCACATACACACATATACACACATGTACTCACACACACAACTCCAGCACAGGCCACAAACCACCCTCTTTTCTGCTGGCTGTGACTGCACGGAGGTGGGTGCCCAGGCAGCTGCGGGACACACACACCCATATGTACACACACACCCACATGTACACACACACACACTTCCCTCTCGATGCGATAACATCGGGCACACCTCTAGTCAACAATAACATCAATGCTATTATATGCATTATGTAATAATGGGGGCAGGTCAGTGAGGGGTCAGCGACCTGTCATAAGCCAATACAGATGAATATGTAATCAGAGTATAACATAAAGCCCCGCCCACAACCCCACCCACAGCCCCGCCCCAGAGCACGAGAATCTCATTAACTGAAAACTACAAATACAGATTACACAACAGTAAACCAGAGTTGCCCTCATTTATGGTGGATCATTGGAGCTACTATGGATCCTGACCAGAAGATTAGAGAAAATAATATTGCTCCCCATTTCAGGAGAGATTGTGCAGTAATCTGAATTCCTTAGGATGGAAAACAATGTAATGTATGACGTGGAGTGAATCCATGAAACCAGGGCTGGAGCCAACACATCTCCTGCAGGCGGGAATAAATGTATATTACAGCCCTCAGCCACGCACAGCTTAGAGATCTATCATGGCACAGGTGGAATGTTTGTCCTGGAGATTATCACAATCCTCCTTGAAGTTAGTTGGTTTTAATACAAATTGAAAAGTCAGGATAAAGGGAAACTCTGCTGTTATTCTACAGAAATTCACACTTAGCCTAAATGTGCAGTGAGGTTATGTTCACACGTTGCGGAACTCCCGTGGAAGTTACCGCGAGAATTCCGGAATTCCATTCCGTGGGAAATTTAAATTCCCGCAATTTTCCGGCGGAAAAACTAGCGTTTTGCAAGCGTAATTAGCTTGCAGAATGCTAGCATTTTCCAAGCGATCTGTAGCATCGCTTGGAGAACTGATTGACAGGTTGGTCACACTTGTCTAACATAGTGTTTGACGAGTGTGACCAACGTTTTACTACTGAGGCTGCCTATGCGGCATCAATAGTAAAAGATCTAATGTTAAAAATAGTAAGTAAAAAAATTAATAAAAAATCAGGCCATATTCACCTTCCGGCGTCCCGCGCAGCATCCCCAGGCCTCCGCGATCCTCCGGCAGGTCCCGTTCCCAGTGATGCATTGCGGCAATGACCTTTGAGGTCGCGGTCTCGTGAGATCGCTACATGATCGCGACACGTGACGTCAGCAAAGGCATCGCAATGCATTACTGGGAACGGGAGCTGCCGCGTGTATCGCTGAGTCCTGGGGTCGCTGCGCGGGACGCCGGAAGGTGAATATAACCCGACGATTTTTTCATTTTAATTCTATTTTTTACAAGGATATGGTACCCAGAGCCTGGAGGACAGTCTCCTCTCCTCCGGACCGTGGGTAACATCTGCAAATGTTCTGCTTACTTTTCGCATGGTGGGCACAGCCACATGCGGAAAGTAAGCAGAACAATGCATTCCTATGTGGGAGGAATCGCCGCGATTCCGCAAATTAATGAGCATGCTGCGGATTTTACCGCGAAGCGATTCCGCCGCGGGAAAACCCGTAGCATTAGCACAGCATTGCAGAATCCTATAGGATTGCATGGGATGCTGTTTTTTCGTGGCAAAATCGCACGGTAAAAACCACCGCGAAAAAAACGCGATGTGTGAACGCAGCCTTACTGTTGTTAATCATAAAAGGAAAGATTGGCCAGAAAGACTGGACCTGGTCTTGTAGGGACCATGAGACATTCCGCAGCACAGAAGGGAGAGAAGATTCATCCGATAAGATCTCAGGGATCTAGGAAGCCAACAGCATCATTACCCTCCGCTTTCTCTTACAGGCCCAGCATAAGATTTTTCTTCAAG
Organism: Dendrobates tinctorius; assembly: GCF_039654945.1. Taxonomy (NCBI): domain Eukaryota; kingdom Metazoa; phylum Chordata; class Amphibia; order Anura; family Dendrobatidae; genus Dendrobates; species Dendrobates tinctorius. The sequence continues at coordinate 132,746 of NW_027361988.1, read as the reverse complement.
TGATTTTCTATCTTGTCAGCACATTCTACGTACGCTGTCATTTGGCTTTATAGTTACAGATCTGGGCAGGTAACGGTCAGCGTCTCCTAATGTGAAGGAGAGAATGGCTAATTCCTGTCTCTTTGTCTTGAGAATAAACTTCAGTTGTGTGCAAGCCTTTACTGAGAAAAGAGAAGACATGTAAGGCCGGGATCACACTACTGTGTGTGATGCGAGAAACTCGCACGAGTCTCTCGCATCAACAGCCATGTATTTCTATGCAGCCGCACCTCCAGTCCTGAGTACTGGCGGCAGCGCCGGATGTTGATGCGAGAGACTCATGCGTTTCTTGTATCACACGGTAGTTTGATTCCGGCCTAACTCTGTGTTCGGTGTGACTCTTTAAGCGCGCACTCGGCCTATATTGGGTCAGGTACAAGTAATCATATAGATATCGCTTTAAGGGATCACCTTCACACTAATCCCAGGGGGTAGGAGGATCCTCCAGGTGGTAAGTTCTATAGAAAAGGGCTTTCAATGCCCAAAGTCATTTGAACTGTTTTGGGTGGAGGAGAATGTTGTGGTCTAGAGTCAAAATGGTAACATGGTAATACGGCCAGACTACACCACCGATAAAGCAGCCACAGCCGGTGACTGAGAATAATCTGTGACTTCTCTGCATTCAGTGGTTACTACTCACCTGGGTAGTCATATGTGGGAATCTCCTCTTTACACCGCTCATCACCCCTCACATATGTCTCTGTAGTATTAATATGGGTCAGATCTTCACCCTGAAACAAATATTGTAAAAGTCACCGACAGATGGAGAAGTCCCATCTATGATCAGCTCTAATCCTGCCATCTCCACCGTTCTCATTACACAAGTATAAAACATATAATACTGGTGGATAAAACAAGACTGAGCACAAGACCTTCACAGCCGTCTACACATCATAGGGGAGATCTCCTGACACCTTCTCTCCATCTACCTGATGATCCTGAGGAGCACTGGGATCTTCTTGGTTACAGTCCTGTGGAAGAAGAGGACGGGGACATCTCTCTGGTGTTGTCCTCTTACTGGATAGATCTGGAGGAAACACATACAGGGACTGAATTCATTCTCTACATACAGATAATTATAGGCCGTGTGTATTTAGTCCTGTCTATTACCTGGTGATGTGAGGGACTGGGGAACCTCCATTATGACGTTCTTGTACAGATCTCTGTGTCCTTCTAAATACTCCCACTCCTCCATGGAGAAATAGACAGCGACATCCTGACACCTTATAGGAACCTGACACATACAATGATACCGTCATCCCCCGATCCCTTCATAGTGTTACTGTATAATGTCGGTCTGTCATTCCAAGGATGTCATTCTAAGGATAACATCTGAAATATGCCTGAAAATGACTCCCTGCTATAGATACTTCATTATTATTATTACTATGCTTCACTATTACTATCACTCTGACAATACTGTTAACGTATAATGTCCCAGCATTCCCAGCAGTGTCACCTCTCCAGTCAGCAGCTCCATCATCTTGTAAATGAGTTCTAGGATCTTCTGGTCATTGACGTCCTCATGGATCAGGGGGTGAGGTGGAGGTCCCGTGATTGGGCTCAGGGGTCTTCCCCATCCCTCAGACACAGGGTCCTGACAGCGATCACTAGAGGTCTTCTTCACCACTGTGTAATCCTGGTTATGGAGAGACACATTAATAAATCTCACTACAGACATTTCCAGAGTCCTCACCTCTCCAGTTCTGTCCATCTGTTATTCCCATAGATAAGAATGATGTAATGTGACGTCATCAGAATCTCTCACCTCTCCAGTGAGACGGAAGAGGATCTCTAGGGTGAGGTGTAACATCCTCTCCGCCATCTTGTCTCTGTCCATATCCATCCTTGATGGGTAAATCAGGAAAATTCTCTTTTGTAGAAGATCTTCACTGAGAGGATCCGATATTGTAGAGACCTGAATGAGAAGAAGATGAGCCGATGTAACATCATAAGAATCCTGTGTAATAATACAATGACAGCAGCAATCTGCAGAGTCGGAAGATATGACTCTGCCAAATATATATATACATTCACATATCTATCTATATATATAATTTCACCAAAGAAAGTAAGGACTGCAGCACTCACTGATCCATTTTGAAAGTCCGTAGTTTATTTGTAGCAAAAGTGTAAAACTTCATGGCCAGGGGGCTGAAGAAAGGAGTGAGCAAACTCTGACGACGGCCTAACAGCGCTTCCACGGGTCAGCTATATATAATCGTCTAATTCTGTCTGTCTGTAACGGAAATCCCGCGTCGCTGTTTGGTCGCGCCTGGGGACATTACTGAAGGTGGAGGAAGATGGCACCCGCAGCAGTCCTCCACAGAAACTTCAGCGATGTGCCCTGCCTTAACTTGAGCAGAGGAGGGCGAAAACCCCCCGGTCAGCAAGGGGCAACACTAAGGCAGGACGCAGATGCTGTTCAGAAGGAAATCTCCACACCGCCCGAACACCGGGTAGCGGTGACGTCACCACAGAGTAAGAAGATGGCGCGTGCAGCAGGAAGAGACGGAACCTTCACCAGCGGTGTGCCCATGGATAACAAGGTCAGATGAGGGTCCAGCCCCCCAGGTCTGCAAGGGGCAATCTCAAAGTCGATCCCAGAAGCCTTTCCAAAGCAATTTTCTACACCACCCGTTAAATATATATTTGGCAGAGTCATATATCCCGACTCTGCAGATTGCATGCTGTCGTAGTAGGCCCAGACCAGATGGTATGGAGATGAATGAGGGAGACCAAAGTTCAAAAATAGACTTTCCTTCACTTAACAAGAACTTGATGAGAAGTATACACATCAGATGGCAGGTGCAACACTTTACGAATGCTTCTTCTGCATTATGCAGTCAGGAACTTTCCGGTTCCATGCGGCGGTACATAACCTTTACTATAAGCCACAATAGTGCAGCAAACCTGAGCTAATGACCTCTTCCTGCTCTGTGTCTCCGCTATGCTCCCTGCCTGGAATCCGAATTCTTACTGCCATTATATCTTTGCTTTCCTTCAGAACGTACTATCCGATGTCTCCCTCCTGGCACACAACACCATATCAATTCAGGAGGACGGCAATCAGATAGACCAAAGGCCTGGATTTCTCACTTTCTGACTCATCACAAGGAAATTGTTCTCCTGTGTGGCCATGTAGCTCAGTATGAGGTCTCCCACACAGTATGACGGCCCCACAGCACCTCACACAGTATTATGGCGAGAGATGAGCGAATATTTCAATGTTCGATTCACGATCTCTGAATTTGCAATATTTGCTGATTTAATCGCAGAATATAGCCAAACATGCACAACACAAAAGCCGGTGTTTCCCAAGCTGTGTGGCAGTGTGGTAAACACCGGTGTAGCCCTTCTGATAGGCGGTAAAATCATCCCTGCCGGTCACAGAGCCGCGGTTCCCACGCTGTCAGAACACAGCATGACTGCTCAGTTGTGATCGGAGGTAAAAAGTTTACCTCCGGTCACTGGTGTCAGCTGTAATCCTGCCATCTCCACCGTTCTCATTACACAAGTATAAAACATATAATACTGGGGGATAAAACAAGACTGAGCACAAGACCTTCACAGCCGTCTACACATCATAGGGGAGATCTCCTGACACCTTCTCTACATCTACCTGATGATCCTGAGGAACATTGGGATCTTCTTGGTTACAGTCCTGTGGAAGAAGAGGACGGGGACATCTCTCTGGTGTTGTCCTCTTACTGGATACATCTGGAGGAAACACATACAGGGACTGAATTCATTCTCTACATACAGATAATTATAGGCCGTGTGTATTTAGTCCTGTCTATTACCTGGAGATGTGAGGGGCTGGGGAACCTCCATTATGACGTTCTTGTACAGATCTCTGTGTCCTTCTAAATACTCCCACTCCTCCATGGAGAAATAGACAGCGACATCCTGACACCTTATAGGAACCTGACACATACAATGATACCGTCATCCCCCGATCTCTTCATAGTGTTACTGTATAATGTCGGTCTGTCATTCCAAGGATGTCGTTCTAAGGATAACATCTGAAATATGCCTGAAAATGACTCCCTGCTATAGATGCTTCATTATTATTATTACTATGCTTCACTATTACTATCACTCTGACAATCGATCTGCTTCATCCACAGGTATGTGTTCTGGCTGCAAAACCATCATCACCCATCTTTCCTGAACCCCAATCACCCCTGTATCTGTCTGCTATCACTGGTATGTGTTATGGCTGCAATACTATCTCCCTTTGCATTTCCTCTTGTGACTTCTAATTAATCATCTCCTGTGTCTGCATCCAGTCCCCCTACTGCTCCTCACTTTCTGATCACACCTGGGCCCTTTCAGGTGCTGTTAAGTTAGTATAAATTCAGACTAAAGCTCCCGTCACACATAGCGACGCACCAGCGATCCCGACAACGATATGACCTTGTCAGGATCGCTGGTGTGTTGCTATATGATCGCTGGTGAGCTGCCAAACAGGCAGATCTCATCAGCTATCAGGACCAGCGACACGGGGGTAACAAGCATGCGCGTCGCTTAGTTACCCGCTGTGTACCATGGAAACCAGCGTGCTGGCGCTGGGAGCTGGTATCCAAGGTACACAGCGGGTAACTAAGCGACACGCGCGCTTGTTACCAGCGGTTTACCTTGGATACCAGCTCCAGCTCGCTGATCGATCGTCTCCCGCTGCCACACGCAGTGATGCGTGCTGGCCAGCGGGAGACCAACGATCAAAAAAAATGTCCAGGGCATTCGAGCACGATCAGCGATACCCGGCGGGGGGGCGGTCGCTGATACGTCACACACAGCGAGATCGCTGATGAGATCGCTGTTGCGTCACAAAACTTGTGACACAGCAGCGACCTCGCTAGCGATCTCGCTGTGTGTGACGGGGGCTTAAGAGGTCAGCCTGACCTCGGTCTGTTATTCCAAGGATGTCTTCTAAGGATAACATCTGAAATGAGCCTGAAGTGACCAGAAGGTACGACTAACCGCTGCGTTTACATGTTCTAAATTTCTTTTGCCTTCTAAATTACTCTCACCATGCTGACATACGCACAAACAGTTTTGGCTCCACTACTCCTCACTCTCTTTCGCTATCCGCAAACCCCAGCACCCGCTAACCAAATAATAATCTCTTCTTCCCTCTTGCCTCCCCACCTGACCTCCTCTGCTGACCTGCTCCTCGATCTCAGAGCTCTCCTAATAAAATATAAAACAAGCCACCCACCCTCCTTCTCCCACATGCTCTCCCTCTTTCTGCTTCTCCTCACTGCTGGCGACATATCTCCCAACCCTGGACCCCAACAGCCCATACCTCCAATTATTACCCCTTTCTATCGTTCCCAAATCAACACAAACACCAGAAATCTTTCCCACCTCAAATCCGTGCCCTTGACACCCACCACCCTGCTCCCACTCTCTGGATCACTCTGGAATGCCCGCTCCGTCTGCAATAAACTCCATGTGATTCACGACCTCTTTACCTCTCATAATTTTTCCTTACTTGACCTCACCGAAGAATGGCTGACACCCTCTGACACAGCCTCCCCTGCTGCGCTGTGTTACGGCGGCTTCCACTTCACCCACACTCCTCGCCCTGGCAACAGACATGCGGGAGGAGTGGGCCTTCTCCTTTTTCCAACTGCACCTTCAACCCAATCCCACCTCTACCCTCCCTTATCGTCCCCTCTTTTGAAGTCCACTCTCCCTCCAACCTCCAAGTGGCCGTCATATACCGACCTCCAGGCCCGACCACTGCCTTCATTAACCAATTCTCCACCTGGCTCCTTCACTTTCTCTCTGCTGACATTTCCACCATCATCATGGGTGACTTCAACATCCCCAATGACACCCACCATTCAGCAGCCTCCAAACTCCTGTCCCTTACTTCATCTTTTGGACTTACTCAGTGGTCCTCCTCAGCCACCCACACAGACGGACATACATACATTAGACCTGGTGTTCACCCGCCTCTGCTCTTTCTAACTTCACCACCTCCCCTCTCCCTCTATCTGACCACCATCTACGCACTTTCTCATCCCTGTCCTCCTCCTGTCACCCATGTCCAGCAGCATGCGCACCCCCGCAGAAACCTCACATCTAGACACTCGCACACACTCTGACTCTATTTTACCACTGTCCTCCATATCTTTACTCCATGACACTGACAATGCCACTACTTTCTATAATGCCACTCTTGCATCAGCCATCGACTCGATCGCCCCTATCATGCATAACAGAGTGCGACGAATCAATAGACAACCCTGGCACAATAACACCACTAAAAAGCTTTGGCAAGCATCCAGAATTGCTGAACGGCGCTGGAAGAAAACGCATTCGCAAGACGACTTCACTGCACTCAAACAAGCAACACTCGCATTCAAATCTGCCCTCACCTCTGCTAAACAGGCCTTCTTTACATCCCTTGTATCTTCCTTATCCCACAACCCCAAACAGTTGTTGAATACTTTTAACTCCCTCCTCCGCCCACCACTGCCCCCTCCAACCTCCCTCATCTCTGCCGAGGACTTTGCCGCACACTTCAGAAACAAGATAGACCAAACATGGCAAGTCTTTATTGCTCAACCACCACAACCCTTTTGCACACCAGACCAATGCCCAAACCCCATAACCTCCTTATCTAACATCACTGCAGGGGAGCTTGCTCATCTTCTCTCCAAATCACACCTCACCACTTGTGCACTTGACCCTATTGCCATCTCACCTCCTCCCCAACCTCACCACCACACTTATCCCATCCCTAACCCACCTCTTCAACCTATCACTAACTTCTGGTACCTTCCCTTCCGCTTTCAAACATGCCACAATGACGCCTATCCTTAAAAAGCAAACCATCGATCCAACAGCCACGTCCAGCTATCGCCCAATATCGCTGCTCCCATTCACTTCTAAACTCCTGGAGCAGCATGTCCACGCTGAACTTTCCTTCCACCTCTCATCTAACTTGCTCTTTGACAATCTAAAATCTGGCTTCCGCCACCATCATTCCACTGAGACAGCCAGCCCTGACCAAAATTACCAACGACCTACTTACAGCCAAAGCTAACGGACAATACTCTATACTCCTCCTTCTAGATCTGTCCTCTGCTTTCGACACATTTGACCACTGCCTCCTACTACAGATCCTCTCCTCCTTCAGCATCAAAGACCTCGCCCTATCCTGGAATTCCTCATACCTTTCCAACCGCACATTCAGCGTCTCCCACTCCCACACTACCTCCTCATCCCACCCTCTCTCTGTTCGAGTACCCCAAGGCTCTGTTCTAGGACCCCTACTCTTCTCAATCTATACACTTGGCCTGGGGCAACTCAAAGTCCCACGGATTCCAGTACCACCTTTATGCCGATGATACTCAGATCTACCTCTCTGGCCCAGACATCACCTCTCTGCTCTCCAGAATCCCGGAGTGTCTATCACCTATATCCTCCTTCTCCTCTCGCTTCCTCAAACTCAACGTGGACAAATCTGAACTAATCATCTTTCCCCCATCTCACAGATCTTCCTTACCCGACCTTTCCATAACAATTGACATCACGCTTTCCCCCCTACTGGAGGTCCGCTGCCTTAGAATAACCCTTGACTCTACCCTTTTCTTCAAACCAAAAAAAACTCACATTCAAACTCTCTCCATCTCCTTTCGCCTCCAGCTCAAATATTTCCAGAATCCGTCCCTTCCTGAACCCTCAATCTACTAAACTACTTGTGCATGCCCTCATCATCTCCCGCCTTGACTACTGCAACATCCTTTTCTGTGGCTTCCCTGCTAACACCCTTGCACCTCTCCAGTCCATCCTTAACTCTGCGCCTGACTAATTCATCTCTCTCCTCGCTACTCCTCCGCTTCTCCCCTCTGCAAATCTCTTCACTGGCTCCCATTCCCTCAGCGTATCCAATTCAAATTACTAATACTGACCTACAAGGCCATCTATAACCTGTCTCCGCCATACATCTCTGATCTAATCTCCCGATACCTTCCATCACGTAATCTCTGGTCCTCCCAAGACCTCCTTCTCTCCTCCACACTTATTCGCTCCTCACCCAACCGCCTCCAAGACTTCTCCTGAATAGCCCCCATCCTCTGGAATTCCCTGCCACAACACGTCCGGCTATCATCCACACTCGGATCCTTCAGACGGAACCTGACAACCCACCTCTTCAGGAAAGCCTACAGCTTGCAATGATCCCCACTGCCTCCTCACCACTACCGGAGATATCACCTCACCATCACTGGAGCTGCTGCAACCCCCCCAACCTACTGACTCCTTCACCACCATCCTGTTGCATGTAAGCCCGAAAGGACAGGGTCCTTTCCCCTCTGTATCAGTTGGTCATTGATAGTTTGCTTACTGTAAATGATATCTGTAATTTGTATGGAACCCCTTCTCATGTACAGCACCATGGAACCAATGGTACTTTATAAATAAATAATAATAATGTTCCAGCATTCCCAGCAGTGTCACCTCTCCAGTCAGCAGCTCAATCATCTTGTAGATGAGGTCTAGGTTCTTCTGGTGATTGATGTCCTCATGGATCAGGGGGTGAGGTGCAGGCCCCATGATTGGGCTCAGGGGTCTTCCACATCCCTCAGACACAGGGTCCTGACAGCGATCACTAGAGGTCTTCTTCACCACTGTGTAATCCTGGTAATGGAGAGAAACATTAATAAATCACTAGACATTTCCAGAGTCCTCACCTCTCCAGTTCTGTCCATCTGTTATTCCCATAGATAAGAATGATGTAATTGTCACGTGGACCCGTCCTGTGTGACATGGCTCGCAGGCCGGTAACTAAAACAAGACAAGGGGGAGGGAAACAGTTTCAACGGTGGGCCCTGCGAAAGGGAAAGGGGGACGTGGAGACCTCCTGCACTCCCCTGAGTCAGTGTCCCTAAAGTTCCCTATACCGGTTCCGCACCGGGCACCGATCAGGAACCTGTCGCCCCAGCACACCCTACACCTATAAGTTGCTAGGGAGCTGGGTGGTGCAGGCACTGCCCCCCCGCTGTACTAATACACACTAAGGAAAAACACAAACAGGGAAACACCACTTAGCTTTACTCTGGTGCACTTGTTCCTGGCAACAGAGTCCACCACCAGCATGCAGCTCTCCTACTGAATCGCTGCCTCCAAGCTCTGTCAGAGCTAAGGAAATCCCCTATAACTCCTTTCACACCAGGGCTAAGACAGTGTTGCCAGGACCTCGCTCTAAATCCTTCCTCCACCAAGGATGGTTGAAATGAACACTATCACCAACACTGATTGCAACACCTGTGACTCTTTTATAGCAGAGCCAGCAATCACCTGCATTATAATCATGTGCACTTAACTAAAGAAACTAGACTGCAATGACGCTCACCACCACCGGGGGCAAAAACCAAACTTAAGGACAGCTTAGGGAAAAAAAAAGGTTACCAGTGCTTTTATATATCCTGATCCAGCATGGATCATGACAGTAATGTTACGTCATCAGAATCTCTCACCTCTCCAGTGAGACGGAAGAGGATCTCTAGGGTTAGGTGTAACATTCTCTCCGCCATCTTGTCTCTGTCCATATCCATCCTTAATGGGTAAATCAGGAAAATTCTCTTTTGTAGAAGATCTTCACTGAGAGGATCCAATATTGTAGAGACCTGAATGAGAAGAAGATGATCCGATGTAACATCATAAGAATCCTGTGTAATAATACAATTACTGGAGATAATAAGGGAAACATATGAGAAGATTTATTATTTTACAGGGTTTAGTGTTGTTCCCTGACATCTACTAATAAAACCTATATATTTAGGCCCCAGACAACAAGCAGTTTCCTCCTCGGAGTCGGCAGCTGAACACGTTCCTCATAGACTCATCTTCCATAACGCTAATTCTCGTCTCATTACCGACACTGGAATCGGCATTAGCAATACTGCAGGAGAGATTCATTACACGCGACATGAGAAATAACTCCTTCATGATGAGGACGACATCTTCATCTTCTACTGCGGCTCTAGAGACAGATTTGGCCAGAGTCGGTCACTGCCTCCATCCCCACCGGCCGTCTATATGAAGGTTTCCCGTCTTCCCCGCACTGGAATCTTCTATCACGTTAGATCTCAGCTCTGAGTCACACACAGAAGTTTGAGGCTTTTAGAAAAGATTTTTTGTTTCCACAATCACAACGGACAGAAATGATCTGATCCCAAAGTCTCCATGTACAGTGATTTATGGGGATTATTTCTGGCCTTAGGCTTTCCTATATTACAAGAAAAACTCCAGAAAAAGCCAATATTAAAATGTTTCTAAAGAAAATTGGAGCCAACAATTCTTGTAAAAATAAAAAAATATGCAAAAAGCAGAAGACACATTTTATAATTTTTAACATGTTAAACATTTATTAAAAAGGAATGAATCTTTTTGGACCCCAGAACATAGATGTACACCGCAGGGACGGCACAGATGAGGCTTCAACAAAACCACTTGCTGCTGTGAAAAGCAAACATGGCATCTAAGAAGGTGTGACAGAGTTTGGCTGAATGCCCCCCGCCCCCAAGTACTCGATAGTATGGGGCGGCCTAGTTACTGCGATACTTACATGCCTAATAATGGGGTCTGGGCTGCAATGTATGAAGGTCTATTAGGCCGGGCCAGAGGCAGCGTCCAATAAGTTACCTTATAACGCCCCCATACACATTACACTAAAGTTCCATGAAAGCACTGATTTCGGGGGGTTTGGCCGACCATATAATGTATTTGGGGGCCTCCCGACAGATGATGTCAGGGCAGAGAAGGATCTGGCATCCTGAATTTCAGAGGATAATCCGTCTGTTCATCCTGTAGATAATCCTCCTCTAGAGGAGTCTGGAGGCGACTCTCTCATACAGACCACAGGAAAGCTGGAATATTTGTGTGTATGGGGGAGTCGGGAGAGATCGCCGTCTGCCAAATGACCGTTCAGCCAACTCTGATCTCATGTGTATGGGGCCGTTAGTATTACACTGACAGGCAGTGATGATACACGGCAATACAGTAGTACAGGGCATCACCGGAGCCATCAGAGGCTTGTATGTTGTATGATCGCACTGATCAGAGGGGTTTAAAAAAGGTTTAAAGTGGAAAAAAAATCACAGTTTCAGCAACAAGAAATATCCATCACTATATGGAAAGCAGAGTCACTGCACAATGTTAGTTACGTCACGTCCATAACTACTTTATTATACTCTATTATCCTGTACACAGTGGAGTAGATAGAAATCACAGATCACACAGCAATAGCTGGAATTGGATCCTCCAACGTAAAGAAAAAAAATCTATCTCTCTATATACACTGTTCAAAAAAATAAAGGGAACACTTAAACAACAGAATATAACTCCAAGTAAATCAAACTTCTGTGAAATCAAACTGTCCACTTAGGAAGCAACACTGATTGACAATCAATTTCACATGCTGTTGTGCAAATGGAATAGACAACAGATGGAAATTATTGGCAATTATCAAGACACCCTCAATAAAGGAGCGGTTCTGCAGGTGGGGACCACAGACCACATCTCAGTACCAATGCTTTCTGGCTGTTGTTTCGGTCACTTTTGAATGTTGGTTGTGCTTTCACACTCGTGGTAACATGAGACGGACTCTAAAACCCACACAAGTGGCTCAGGTAGTGCAGCTCATCCAGGATGGCACATCAATGTGAGCTGTGGCAAGAAAGTTTGCTGTGTCTGTCAGCGTAGTGTCCAGAGGCTGGAGGTGATACCAGGAGATGTGGAGGGGGCTGTAGGAGGGCAACAACCCAGCAGCAGGACTGCTACCTCCACCTTTGTGCAAGTAGGAACAGGAGGAGCACTGCCAGAGCCCTGCAAAATGATCTTCAGCAGGCCACAAATGTTCATGTGTCTGCACAAATGGTTAAAAACTGACTCCATTAGGATGGTCTGAGGGCCTGACGTCCACAGATGGGGGTTGTGCTCACAGCCCAACACTGTACAGGATGCTTGGCATTTGCCACAGAACACCAGGATTGGCAAATTCACCACTGGCGCCCTGTGCTCTTCACAGATGGAAGCAGGTTCACACTGAGCACATGTGACAGACGTGACAGAGTCTGGAGACGCCGTGGAGAGCGATCTGCTGCCTGCAACATCCTTCAGCATGACCGGTTTGGCAGTGGTCAGTAATGGTGCGGGGTGGCATTTCTTTGGAGGCCGCACAATGTTGGGCTGTGAGCACAACCCCCATGGAGACACAATTGTGCCTTTACCTGGAGATAAATTCCCAGTGGGGGCAATTTCCAAAATGCAATAACTTAAGTGGGGAATTCAGCTCTTTTCACACTTAAGGGATCTGTATATGGAGTCTACAAACTACAGTGGGGGAATAAGGATTTGTTACGCTGCCAATTTTGGGGTAAAGTCACATTTTTGTGAGGGAAAAAAGTAAAATTGCAATTTTTTCCTTCCACATTGCTTAAATTCCTGTCACACTGTCCGAATTCAGATATTGTCCTGTCAGAAAGGAGAATACAGAGAGCGAAAGGGTTAATAGGACTCACAGGAGGAACCGGCCCAGAAAGCAGAAGACCAGGAGTGTCCGCCACATATATGACTGCTCTGTGCACAGGACCTGTGATGAGGTCACAGGAGGGGAGGAGTCAGGGGTCACATGATCAGGGGCCTCAGTGTGTGCAGGACTCAGTGTGCTGGAGGGCTCCCGATAATCAGCTGCGTGTGTCGCGCTGTGTGATAGTCACAGCACCTGCATGGAGGGCGACACATGCAGCTGATTATCGGGAGCGCTCCAGGGATCCGGGGTCCCGATGCAGCTATTCGGTAAGTGATATTAGCCAATAACAACTTCTCTGACGATATTCGCTCATCTCTAGTAATAACAGCTCAAAGAAATTCACCGAACTTTTCATTAAGTTTAATAGCAAGACCCTATTAAATATTGAGCACCAGCGGGACGAAGCATTGACAGCGGCATGTAAAAGTGTGGGCGCCCCGGGTCAAAATGACCGTTATTGTGAGCAGTAGTAAGATGAAGATGAAATGATCTCTAAAAGGCCGAACCTCTAAGATGACACATGGCCTTTGTATTTTAGACAAAAATAATAATAAAAATATATATATAGACTTTTTTACAATTTCATAATTGCAAAAAGGAAAAAGGGGCGATGCAAAACTTTGGGCACCCTTGGAGATTTGTGTACTGAGATAATTTTGACCAAGATTTCACACCTTAATTAGCTTGTTAGGGTTATGGTGAGATCACATGGTGACCAGGAGCTAAAGTCTGAGGAAAGGGCTAAAAAGCCTTCACTAGACCCCTGTACAGCTGTATAATGAGGCCCAGGCTTTATAGTGAAGGGACAGGAGTGAGGGCCTGTTCCCAGGAGCTACAGTCTGAGGAAAGAGCTAAAAAGTCTTCACTAGACCCCTGTACAGCTGTATAATGGGGCCCAGGCTTTATAGTGAAGGGACAGGAGTGAGGGCCTGTTCCCAGGAGCTACAGTCTGAGGAAAGGGCTAAAAAGCCTTCACTAGACCCCTGTACAGCTGTATAATGAGGCCCAGGCTTTATAGTGAAGGAACAGGAGTGAGGGCCTGTGCCCAGGAGCTACAGTCTGAGGAAAGGGCTAAAAAGCCTTCACTAGACCCCTGTACAGCTGTATAATGAGGCCCAGGCTTTATAGTGAAGGGACAGGAGTCAGGGCCTGTTCCCAGGAGCTACAGTCTGATGAAAGAGCTAAAAAGCCTTCACTAGACCCCTGTACAGCTGTATAATGAGGCCCAGGCTTTATAGTGAAGGGACAGGAGTGAGGGCCTGTTCCCAGGAGCTACAGTCTGAGGAATGGGCTAAAAAGCCTTCACTAGACCCATGTACAGCTGTATAATGAGACCCAGGCTTTATAGTGAAGGGACAGGAGTCAGGGCCTGTTCCCAGGAGCTACAGTCTGAGGAAAGGGCTAAAAAGCCTTCACTAGACCCCTGTACAGCTGTATAATGAGGCCCAGGCTTTATAGTGAAGGGACAGGAGTGAGGGACTGTTCCCAGGAGCTACAGTCTGAGGAAAGGGCTAAAAAGCCTTCAATAGACCCCTGTACAGCTGTATAATGAGGCCCAGGCTTTATAGTGAAGGGACAGGAGTCAGGGCCTGTTCCCAGGAGCTACAGTCTGAGGAAAGGGCTAAAAAGCCTTCACTAGACCCCTGTACAGCTGTATAATGAGGCCCAGGCTTTATAGTGAAGGGACAGGAGTGAGGGACTGTTCCCAGGAGCTACAGTCTGAGGAAAGGGCTAAAAAGCCTTCACTACACCCCTGTACAGCTGTATAATGAGGCCCAGGCTTTATAGTGAAGGGACAGGAGTGAGGGCCTGTTCCCAGGAGCTACAGTCTGAGGAAAGGGCTAAAAAGCCTTCACTAGACCCCTGTACAGCTGTATAATGAGGCCCAGGCTTTATAGTGAAGGGACAGGAGTGAGGGTCTGTTCCCAGGAGCTACAGTCTGAGGAAAGGGCTAAAAAGCCTTCACTAGACCCCTGTACAGCTGTATAATGAGGCCCAGGCTTTATAGTGAAGGGACAGGAGTCAGGGCCTGTTCCCAGGAGCTACAGTCTGAGGAAAGGGCTAAAAAGCCTTCACTAGACCCCTGTACAGCTGTATAATGAGGCCCAGGCTTTATAGTGAAGGGACAGGAGTCAGGGCCTGTTCCCAGGAGCTGCAGTCTGAGGAAAGGGCTAAAAAGCCTTCACTAGACCCCTGTACAGCTGTATAATGAGGCCCAGGCTTTATAGTGAAGGGACAGGAGTGAGGGACTGTTCCCAGGAGCTACAGTCTGAGGAAAGGGCTAAAAAGCCTTCACTACACCCCTGTACAGCTGTATAATGAGGCCCAGGCTTTATAGTGAAGGGACAGGAGTGAGGGCCTGTTCCCAGGAGCTACAGTCTGAGGAAAGGGCTAAAAAGCCTTCACTAGACCCCTGTACAGCTGTATAATGAGGCCCAGGCTTTATAGTGAAGGGACAGGAGTGAGGGTCTGTTCCCAGGAGCTACAGTCTGAGGAAAGGGCTAAAAAGCCTTCACTAGACCCCTGTACAGCTGTATAATGAGGCCCAGGCTTTATAGTGAAGGGACAGGAGTCAGGGCCTGTTCCCAGGAGCTACAGTCTGAGGAAAGGGCTAAAAAGCCTTCACTAGACCCCTGTACAGCTGTATAATGAGGCCCAGGCTTTATAGTGAAGGGACAGGAGTCAGGGCCTGTTCCCAGGAGCTGCAGTCTGAGGAAAGGGCTAAAAAGCCTTCACTAGACCCCTGTACAGCTGTATAATGAGGCCCAGGCTTTATAGTGAAGGGACAGGAGTCAGGGCCTGTTCCCAGGAGCTACAGTCTGAGGAAAGGGCTAAAAAGCCTTCACTAGACCCCTGTACAGCTGTATAATGAGGCCCAGGCTTTATAGTGAAGGGACAGGAGTGAGGGCCTGTTCCCAGGAGCTACAGTCTGAGGAAAGGGCTAAAAAGCCTTCACTAGACCCCTGTACAGCTGTATAATGAGGCCCAGGCTTTATAGTGAAGGGACAGGAGTCAGGGCCTGTTCCCAGGAGCTACAGTCTGAGGAAAGGGCTAAAAAGCCTTCACTAGACCCCTGTACAGCTGTATAATGAGGCCCAGGCTTTATAGTGAAGGGACAGGAGTGAGGGACTGTTCCCAGGAGCTACAGTCTGAGGAAAGGGCTAAAAAGCCTTCACTACACCCCTGTACAGCTGTATAATGAGGCCCAGGCTTTATAGTGAAGGGACAGGAGTGAGGGCCTGTTCCCAGGAGCTACAGTCTGAGGAAAGGGCTAAAAAGCCTTCACTAGACCCCTGTACAGCTGTATAATGAGGCCCAGGCTTTATAGTGAAGGGACAGGAGTGAGGGTCTGTTCCCAGGAGCTACAGTCTGAGGAAAGGGCTAAAAAGCCTTCACTAGACCCCTGTACAGCTGTATAATGAGGCCCAGGCTTTATAGTGAAGGGACAGGAGTCAGGGCCTGTTCCCAGGAGCTACAGTCTGAGGAAAGGGCTAAAAAGCCTTCACTAGACCCCTGTACAGCTGTATAATGAGGCCCAGGCTTTATAGTGAAGGGACAGGAGTCAGGGCCTGTTCCCAGGAGCTACAGTCTGAGGAAAGGGCTAAAAAGCCTTCTCTAGACCCCTGTACAGCTGTATAATGAGGCACAGGCTTTATAGTGAAGGGACAGGAGTGAGGGCCTGATTCCAGGAGCTACAGACTGAGGAAAGGGCTAAAAAGCCTTCACTAGACCCCTGTACAGCTGTATAATGAGGCCCAGGCTTTATAGTGAAGGGACAGGAGTGAGGGCCTGTGCCCAGGAGCTACAGTCTGAGGAAAGGGCTAAAAAGCCTTCACTAGACCCCTGTACAGCTGTATAATGAGGCCCAGGCTTTATAGTGAAGGGACAGGAGTGAGAAAAGTGGGGAAAGGAGGCAGAAGAGCCGGACTGCCCATCACTAACCTGCAGAGCCGCACTCCACATATATGGCTGCTCTGTGCACAGGACCTGTGATGAGGTCACAGGAGGGGAGGAGTCAGGGGTCACATGATCTCCGGAGTGCAGACCTCCATGGAGCCTTCTCCTCAGTCAGTGACATTCCCGCCATTATTCGCCCCTCACTACTGGCACAATTACCCCGCGCCGCCTTCTCTACACAGTGTTATGTGTGGAATGTAACGTGTGATTTCTCTGGAGGGAAATAGACCCCACACATGAGGGAATTCTCACCAGTTACCGGCCGTCTACTATATGGCGGCATATGATTGTGCTATCGACTCCACACCAGGAGCTAAAATGCCCAAATCTCTAATGTAACCGCTATAAGAGAAGATATAACAAATTTCCCCTAAACTCACACAGCGGAGGAGGCCTCACTTGGAGCAATGTGACTCGCGCACAGAAAATCTATTCCCGGTTCTGTGATAAGTTATCGGCCGACAGGAAGAAGAAAGGTCTGAATTACAGCCCAGACTGGAGGAGAAACTGCAGGAGTGAGAATTGGCCAATCAGCGCTCTTCACCCCTATACTTATCTACACAAATACAAGATATGAAATGACAATTAGACGCCATTCTCACCACCAGAACGGAGAGGCGCTAACTTGGAGTAAAGCCGCGTTTTATCACCATGCCAATAAGCCTAATAAGATGCCGCTCGTAAGCTCAGAATGAGAGAGTCACTGCATATAATCTCCTCTATAACAGACCCTAAGGGTCAGACCTCAGCCCACCCCGATGTCATGTATAGCACTTATAATGAATACCCCCAGAGTTTGTATTCCCCCCACAATCACCCCCCCCTCACTACTGGAGTCATTCCTTCACACACTACATCTACCTAACCTGACTGAGTCCGCGGCACAACAACTCCATTTACACATCTCTGAGGAGGAAATAGTTTCAACAACCAAAAAACTAAAAAGAGGAAAGGCCCCGGGGCCGGATGGTCTTACAGCAATATATGATAAAAAATGCAGCGATGTGCTGACACCACATATAAAAACCTCTGTAATTCACTACTAAATGGCTCACAGCTGCCCCCTGAGCTCTACGTGGCGCATGTAACCGTAATCCCTAATCCTAAGAAAGATCATCTCACAACAAATTATAGACCTATATCCCTCTTATACATTGACTTCAAAATCTTTACATCCATTGTGACTAACAGGACCAATAAAATCCTCCCTCACCTCATCCATCGGGATCAGGTTGGTTTTATACCAGCGCGACAGGCCCCAGATAATATTAGGAGAGCGTTAAATATTATTCATACAACTAACCTACAGCGAAAGCGACTTCTCCTGCTTGCATTAGATATGGAGAGGGCTTTCGATTCGGCGTCCTGGACGTATCTCTTTACGGTTCTATCGGAAGTCGGATTCTCCCCTAAACTTATAAAGTGCCTCCAATTGTTATATGATAGCCCTATCGCTTATATAAAACTCCCGTCACCACACCCCCCTCCAATTAATATTCAGAGGGTACCAGGCAGGGCTGTCCTCTATCTCCGGATCTTTTTGCACTTGCAATGGAACCCATTGTGGAAGCAATAAGGAGAGATCAGAATATCCTGGGCCCTGAGAATATGGGAGACCAATATAAAGTCAGCCTCTTTGCGGATGATCTCCTGCTAACATTAATAAGTCCCCACACTACACTCCCTCACTTGTTTTCCCTCCTTCACGAATTTGAGAAGATCTCAGGGTTAAAGATTAACATTGATAAATCCGAAGCATTATTTGTAAATTTTCCTAAGAGCAAACTAATATAGCCTCCCATTTTGGGTTTATACACAAAGAACATTATCTAACATATCTGGGTATCAACTTAACAACCAACAGGTCACCTCTGTTTAGGTGGAATTACACTCCACAGATCCAAAACTTCCAGAGAGACCTCGATAGATGGGCTTCCTCAAAGTTATCCTGGCTCGGCAGAATACAGGCATTAAAAATGGTGTCACTGCCTCGCTTCTTATATCTATTTAGGTCCCTCCCAATTATGGTACCAGCCAGAACGTTCACTCAGTTACACTCTGTGAGGTCTAAGTTTCTTTGGCTCAGAAAACAACCCAGAATTGTGCAAAAACTTATGTTCTGTCACAGAAAAGAAGGGGGTTTATCCCTCCCTAATTTTACACTTTATTACAAGTCGGCACAGATTGCTCCATTAATAAGTGCGTGTTCATATCCCAATAGTCCGAGATGGGTTATTCTGGAATCATTTCTCTCCAAACCATTCTCTTTATCAGGCCTAATGTGGACCACAGACCGACTTCCACGGGGGTTAATGAATGTGGCTCCTTTTACAGTCCACTCGTTGCTTCTTTGGAGGAAAGTTTAAATATAACTTACAATCAAGCCCTTCTCCCCTGACAGCTATATTACACAACCCCATGTTCCCGCCAGGCCTTGAGACACAAATGTTTTCTTGGTGGAAGCTGAAAGGTATTCATATACTTAAACATTTGTGTTCCCCATTTAATATCTTACTTGACAGACAGGAATTTGTTCAAATATTTGAACCTCCAGTTAGGGAGGTAATGCGACTGAATCAGATCTTTCCACTTTGCAAAGCAGATCCTCCCGAGCGGTACTACTCTCAGGGCGAGTTTTGAAAATTAATGTCTAAATGACCCTTTGGGCAGGGGAACGATCTCTCATTGATCTACTGTGCTATAAATTCCCCACAAGATGATAAAAAATTTGAAGTATATGTTACAGTGGGAGGAGGATCTGGGGTTTGAACAGTCAATTGATGAATGGTATCGTAGCTGTGACACCCTATCATGAGGCAGTCACCAGACTTCCCTTGTGGAGACCTCCTTAAAACTATTGCACAGAGTCTATTATGTACAGGAAAAAATTCACAGCATTTTTCCTAAAATCTCGGGAGACTGTTTTAGGGGCTGTGGAATATCTGGTGACATGAGACATATTTGGTGGTCTTGTATGGTGGTTTCTGGGCTTTGGGAGAAGGTGAAGCATCTGATAGCACAGATGTATGGTGGACCGGTTGATCTGGAACCTTCTACCCTTTTACTGGGAACCAGGCCTTCCCGGCTTCCAGAACGCTTTCAGAAGCTAGTAAACTACTTATGTATGGCCACTAAAATCCACATTGCGGCAAAGTGGAAGTCGCCCTCACTGTCAATATCTGTGGTGAAAGAGAAGATGAACGACATTATGTTACTCTCATTTGTGGCCCCAGCGTTTCTTGTAGAATAAATCCCTTTCTCACACAGTCCTGTAGTAATGACTTTGTTCTCACGTTTTGTAGGAGGGTTCGTCTGACTCCATCTTATGTTATCAGTATAAGTGCGAGAGATGAGAGACCGACGACCGCAGTTTTACCGTGTGTGTCCGGCATCAGTTCTACAGTGTGAGAGATGCAGGGTCTGTGACCGAAGCTGGGGGTATACGGGTGTATACAGCATACACAGAGGGGTCTGTGACCGAAGCTGGGGGTATACGGGTGTATACAGCATACACAGAGGGGTCTGTGACCGAAGCTGGGGGTATACGGGTGTATACAGCGTACACAGAGGAGTCTGTGACCGAAGCTGGGGGTATACGGGTGTATACAGCATACACAGAGGGGTCTGTGACCGAAGCTGGGGGTATACGGATGTATACAGCGTACACGGGGGGGTCTGTGACCGAAGCTGGGGGTATAAGGGTGTATACAGCATACACACAGGGGTCTGTTATCGAAGCTGGGGGTATACAGGTGTATACAGTGTACACAGGGGTCTGCGACCGAAACGGGGGGTATGCGGGTGTATACAGCGTACACAGGGGTCTGCGACCGAAGCTGGGGGTATACAGGTGAATACAGTATGCACAGGGGTCTGCGACCAAAACTGTGGATAAACAGGTGTATACAGTGAACACAGGGGTCTGTGACCGAAGCTTGGGCTATACGGGTGTATACAGTGTGAGAGACGCGGGGTCTGTGACTGAAGCTTGGGGTATACAGGTGTATACAGAGGGGTCCACACAAACACGGCTCCGCTCCGTACACCTTGTTCACACACGGCTCCGCTCCGCACACCTCGTACACACACGGCTCCGCTCCGTACACCTCGTACACACACGGCTCCGCTCCGTACACCTCGTACACACACGCCTCCGCTCCGTACACCTCGTACACACACGTCTCCGCTCCGTACACCTCGTACACACACGGCTCCGCCCCGTACACCTCGTACACACAGGGCTCCGCTCCGTACACCTCGTACACACACGGCTCCGCTCCGTACACCTCGTACACACACGGCTCCACTCCGTACACCTCGTACACACGGCTCCGCTCCGTACACCTCGTTCACACGCGGCTCTGCTCCGTACACCTCGTACACACAGGGCTCCGCTCCGTACACCATGTACACACACGGCTCCGTACACCTCGTACACACACGGCTCCGCTCCGTACACCTCGTACACACACGGCTCCGCCCCGTACACCTCGTACACACAGGGCTCCGCTCCGTACACCTCGTACACACACGGCTCCGCTCCGTACACCTCGTACACACACGGCTCCACTCCGTACACCTCGTACACACGGCTCCGCTCCGTACACCTCGTTCACACGCGGCTCTGCTCCGTACACCTCGTACACACACGGCTCCGCTCCGTACACCATGTACACACACGGCTCCGTACACCTCGTACACACACGGCTCCGCTCCGTACACCTCGTACACACACGGCTCCGCTCCGTACACCTCGTACACACCGTACACACACGGCTCCGCTCCGTACACCTCGTACACACGCGGCTCCGCTCCGTACACCTCGTACACACACGGCTCCGCTCCGTGCACCTCGTACACACACGGCTCTGCTACATCCACCCTGTAAACTCCTCCTGACCCCACACAGAAACTTCCCCTCATCCAGCACCATGACAACCAGCACAGCAGAGTCCTGCACACACTGAGGCCCCTGATCATGTGACCCCCTGACTCCTCCCCTCCTGTGACCTCATCACAGGTCCTGTGCGCACAGAGCAGCTGTAGAAATCTCCGGCCTCGGGGGTCTCACCAGACTTCGCTCTTTTCTTGCAGGGGCCGCAGTGGATTTCATCCTGGATCCATAGAGCTGAATAGAGGAGCGATGTTCCTTCACTCTGATGGGAATTGATGGTGACGTTTGTCCAACGTCCACGTTACCGAGTAAATCCCCCCAGGACTGCAGCCGGTAAAGACCCCGATATCCACAGGTGTCCCCTCTAATTGGGGGAAAGGGATAGAGAAGCCTCTTATCCCGAGGGGAAACCCTGTACATGGAGACATCGGCCTCAGATCTCTCCTGTCCTGTTCTTCCAGAAAAGCCTCAAACTTCTGTGTGTGACTCAGAGCTGAGATCTAACGGGAGAGAAGATTCCAGTGCGGGGAAGACGGGAAACCTTCATATAGACGGCCGGTGGGGATGGAGGCAGTGACCGACTCTGGCCAAATCTGTCTCTAGAGCCGCAGTAGAAGATGAAGATGTCGTCCTCATCATGAAGGAGTTATTTCTCATGTCGCGTGTAATGAATCTCTCCTGCAGTATTGCTAATGCCGATTCCAGTGTCGGTAATGAGACGAGAATTAGCGTTATGGAAGATGAGTCTATGAGGAACGTGTTCAGCTGCCGACTCCGAGGAGGAAACTGCTTGTTGTCTGTGGCCTAAATATATAGGTTTTATTAGTAGATGTCAGGGGAGAAAACTAAACCCTGTAAGATAATAAATCTCCTCATATGTTTCCCTTATTATCTCCAGTAATTGTATTATTACACAGGATTCTTATGATGTTACATCGGCTCATCTTTTTCTCATTCAGGTCTCTACAATATCGGAGCCTCTCAGTGAAGATCTTCTACAGAAGAGAATTTTCCTGATTTCCCCATCAAGGATGGATATGGACAGAGACAAGATGGCGGAGAGGATGTTACACCTCACCCTAGAGATCCTCTTCCGTCTCACTGGAGAGGTGAGAGATTCTGATGACCTCACATTACATCATTCTTATCTATGGGAATAACAGATGGACAGAACTGGAGAGGTGAGGACTCTGGGAATGTCTGTA
The DNA here is from genome assembly GCF_039654945.1 of Dendrobates tinctorius. Lineage (NCBI taxonomy): Eukaryota > Metazoa > Chordata > Amphibia > Anura > Dendrobatidae > Dendrobates > Dendrobates tinctorius. Next base: position 110,098 of record NW_027361988.1, on the reverse strand, counting down.
GTGAGATTTATTAATGTGTCCCTCCATAACCAGGATTACACAGTGGTGAAGAAGACCTCTAGTGATCGCTGTCAGGACCCTGTGTCTGAGGGATGGGGAAGACCCCTGAGCCCAATCACGGGGCCTCCACCTCACCCCCTGATCCATGAGGACATCAATGACCAGAATATTCTAGAACTCATCTACAAGATGATTGAGCTGCTGACTGGAGAGGTGACACTGCTGGGAATGCTGGGACATTATACAGTAACATTATGAAGGGATCGGGGGGATGACGGTATCATTGTATGTGTCAGGTTCCTATAAGGTGTCAGGATGTCGCCGTCTATTTCTCCATGGAGGAGTGGGAGTATTTAGAAGGACACAGAGATCTGTACAAGAACGTCATAATGGAGGTTCCCCAGCCCCTCACATCACCAGGTAATAGACAGGACTAAATACACACGGCCTATAATTATCTGTATGTAGAGAATGAATTCAGTCCCTGTATGTGTTTCCTCCAGATCTATCCAGTAAGAGGACAACACCAGAGAGATGTCCCCGTCCTCTTCTTCCACAGGACTGTAACCAAGAAGATCCCAGTGCTCCTCAGGATCATCAGGTAGATGGAGAGAAGGTGTCAGGAGATCTCCCCTATGATGTGTAGACGGCTGTGAAGGTCTTGTGCTCAGTCTTGTTTTATCCACCAGTATTATATGTTTTATACTTGTGTAATGAGAACGGTGGAGATGGCAGGATTAGAGCTGATCATAGATGGGACTTCTCCATCTGTCGGTGACTCTTACAATATTTGTTTCAGGGTGAAGATCTGACCCATACTAATACTACAGAGACATATGTGAAGGGTGATGACTGGTGTAAAGAGGAGATTCCCACATATGACTACCCAGGTGAGTAGTAACCACTGAATGCAGAGACGTCACAGATTCCTCTCAGTCACCGGCTGTGGCTGCTTTATCGGTGGTGTAGTCCGGCCGTATTTCCATGATCACCATTTTGCCTCTAGACCACAACATTCTCCTCCACCCAAAACTGTTCAAATGACTTTGATACAGGAAAGATATATAACTTTGTACCGTGTTAGCCAGTAGATAAAAGAATATTTAGAATTGAGAGTCCTCAGTGGTTGATACCTTTTAATGGCTAACTGAAAAGGTGGTAGCACATTGCAAGCTTTCGAGACTCCTCAGGTCTCTTCATCAGGCTAGACTAATGCAACATCTGAAAAATCACATATTTATACACAAAACAGCACAAAAATAACGCAACAGACAAGACAAGTAACATTTAGCAGAATTGTCATAAATATTGGAACAGTTTATAGATTAGGAGTGTGAAGGTTTTATTGCCCTCTGATTGGGATCTGGTTCTGTGTTGTGTGATGACCCCAGAAGGTCTGAAGAGCAAATTCCTTAATTGATGTAAAAAGACATAAATCCATGCGACACATTCATTCCTGCACTGAGTGTGTCAAAAGTTGTCATAAATTTATACTCCCAGACCCTCCTGTCTCTCTGAGAGTTGAAGTTACCTTTTAATACAAGTAATTTAATGTCCATCATGCTATGACCGGGGATACAAAAATGTTTTGCCACAGGTAGATCCCTTCTTTTTTCTCTTATTGTGTGGCAATGAGAATTCATCCTTGTTCTCAGTGTTTGCCTGGTCTCTCCCCACATACAGACCCCCCAGATGGACATTTAGTACAAATAATTAAGTACACCCCATTAGATGTGATGCAGCTGAGAGTACCTGGGATCTTGTAGTCCTGATGTGAGTTGGGGATCTTTATCTTGTCCGTGGTCATTATAAATGGACAGGTTTTACATTTTTTCTGGTTGCAAGGAAAGGTTCCTGCAGCTGTTGGAGAGGACAGGGAGCTTCTGACAATGATGCTTCTTAGATTAGGGGGCTGCCTAAAACACAGTAGTGGGGGGTCTGGAAACATGGATTGTAATCGGGCATCGTTTTGTAGTAAAGGTTGTAATTCCCGTGCCGCTCCCTTTAGCACCTCCAGATTTGGGTTGTAGGTGACCACTAGAGGCTCCTGGTTATTTTCTTCTTTAGCTTTGTAATGTGGCAGGTGATTCCTTGACATTCTGGTGGCTCTTGTAATTTGGTTTTCTATTGTTCTTGGATGGTAGCCCTGACTCAAAAAGGACTTTCTGAGGCGACCGAGGTGTTTGTCTCTATCCATGGGGTTGGAACATGCGTTATATGTTATATATTGTTAACGTATGATATTCTGATCACGCTCAGTAATGCAATACAATGAGTGCGTGGAAAACACTGGACTGCACTCCGATGACACAATGGAGAAGAGTTTGTTCTCCATCTTTTCCTCAGTGTTCTCTGAATCTCTCATCCTAGACAATCGGACCACACTGTGCTGACACTCGGGTCAGATCCTGATCCAAGTGTCAGCTGTACAGTATAATTGGCCGATTCTCTCAGATCAGAGGATATATATGGCCGTCTGCATTGGCCCTTAGAAATCCATGTAGCCGCACGCTCCGGTCCGAGTGCCGGTGGCAGTGCTGGGTGTTGTTTCTCGCATCACACACCCTAGTGTGACCCCGGCCTTAGAATGATTCTTGTACTCAGCGTTTGCAGGGTGCTGTAGCCTTGTGTTTGTATCTAGGGTATGTGCACACAGTTTTTTTTCAGGGGGCAGAGCTGCTTCAGGAAAGTGTCTCCGGTCTTTTACCTGAAGGCGCCATGTCTTTTGTGCCACCGGCGTCTTTTCTCGATAGTTTCTATTATAGTTGCAGGTGACAGAATGTGCTACTTCTATTAATGGCCTCAGTTTCCAAGCACTGAAGCAGATAAAAGACGTAACAGACGGAGCGGGTACAGCAATGTGGTTTTCCATTGCCGTGCACTAAGTTCATGTTTAGCGGCAGGTTTGTGGCGCTTCTTCAATCCGCCTGACAAAGATGTGTGCACATCCCCTTACCTTGGTTCTGCAGCCACAAAATACAGGCATCCCAGCATGAAAACCATCTGTCCAGTCTCTGCTGCTTCTATAAGGAAGGCAAGGCAGCGATAAACTGGTTAATGGGTCACTACACATGGGCCGGTGATGGGTGCTGCCCCCAGACGGGAACTTTAGTGATTTTCACGTATGAAAAAAACTAAATGAATGAAAATCTTCTCCTATACATTACAGTGTTAATCCGCGCAGAGTGTGCACTGGGGCGATCTATGTGGGGTCTGTGATCGGCGCAGGTTCAGAGACTTGTGGAGGGGATTGTGTCTGTGACAACAATTAAAAATGAAAATGTCTGATTTTTATTTGGGGAGACACAGTCTGCAAGAACATGAGCCTGTGAGCAGCACCATAGACTATAATGGAAGAGAACTAATGAAAACCACAGAGAGAACATGGACGTGAGAAACGGCTGTCTGACTGAGACTTTCCTGTCATTCCTGTGCTCCAGCATGTCCACGACCACCGACCAGCCATATACACGTCAGTCAGTGTCCTCTACGGCCTGTTCACACAGGAGGACGCACTTCTCTGTGCACACAGCGACTGGTAATATGTTCTGTGCACGTAGACTGTCCTGTTCTCAGGAGCGCATGTCCTGTTTACCCCGAGCAATGTGCCACCAAGAACCTGGATTTTTAAGCCGTGACTAATAATCATTTTTCCTTCCATCAGGTGATTACTGACCTATTGAAATGAGCCGATAATCAGGAAGCCGCGCTCTTACAATCCCACATTTCATGATTATTGGCCCATCTAAAGTGGCCATAATTCAGTGGCTGTCAGCTCTGCAGGTCACAACACTAAACGTTGTGATTGTAGGCCGCTGACCTGTATTAGACTATCTAGAGAGCAAGATTACAGAGGGTACAAGACGTGGGCCTGTGGTCTTACAAATGCCAGGGCTGAATTTCACTCCCAGTCCGGCCCTGGCTACATGGAAAATAAAGACACAGCCAGAATAAAGCCGTTTATTAGAAATAAAACTAAACAGTTTTCCTTTTCTATTTAAAAATAACAAACACAGTTATACTCACCTAACGCCTATTTCCACCGAAGACCTCGTTCTGTAATAAAAATAAAATACAACAATATACCATACCTGTCTGTCGCTCTGTCCCACGCCGTAATCCATGTCTGGGGGATAATTCGTTTTCAACCTGGACGGTGCCAAGATGCAACCATGCAGGCAGAGAACCACTGGTGAATGAGCTGCTGCAAGCACAACATCATTAACCAGAAGTGACATCATCGAGGTTTCCAGCCAGGCTGAACTGCAGTGACCTCAGGACTGTGGGAAATAGCCAGTGATGAGGTCACCACAGTTCAAGCTAATTCTCTGTGTTATTGTTAAATAAAAAATGAAAACTGTGTTTTGTTTTATTTCTAATATAAGACTTTATTCTGGCTGTGTCTTTACCATATAACTATAGGATTAGTAATGGATAGGTGTCTTATAGACACCTCTCCATTACTAAGCCGTGGACTTGATGTCACCAGACAATACAAGGGTGACATCAACCCCACAAATATGAACTCCATTTGCCACCACTACAGGGAAAGTGGGAAGAGCCGGGAAAAGCACCAGATTTGGCGCATCTAATAGATGTGCCTTTTCTGGGCAGCTGCGGGCTGTTATTTTTAGGCTGGCCCCTTACAAGCCTGAGAATACCATCCCCCAGTTGTCAGCTTTAGCAAGGTTTGTTGTCAAAAATGGGGGGACCCCATGCAGTTTTTTAAATGTGAGGAATACTCCCATCATCCGCTCCTGCTGTCACTGTTCTTAGCAGCAGGTGTAGGTTGATGGGAATAATAGTCCCAAAAGCCGCCACCTGCTGTCATCATTCTGACTTTAATATAACTCTCATCATTCTCCCTGCCGACAGAGCAGAGGAGAATGATGAGAGCGTCTTCAGCACCTGCCGCCGGTGAACAGCGCTTACTGTAGCGCTTCTTCCCTTCCGACCGTCCATGTGGTACTGATGCTGCACACAGTTGTCACACATGTACCACAAGTATTACACACATGGACATCTCCGGTACCGAAAATATCTGGACGTGTGAAACCGGCCTTATACACAGTTCTCTTTAAATGCCTAATATTTCTTCTTGAAACTCATCTGACAGAAAATATTATTGGAGCTTAGGATAGTATAGATTGTGAAGTCTCCGAGACCCATACGCTAATTACCCCAGAGAGGTTTCACCACTAGCTGCTCATTTATTACTGATGGAGACTGTGGAGTTTGATCATTTCAGTAGTTCCTAATCAGGCCCCATTATTAATATCTGACGTGTGTCACTTTATGTGGTGGTAAGTTTGGAATTCTTCACAAAGGATAATAGGAAACAAATGGATCTTACAAATTATTTTCCAGCTTCGCACTAATCCCTACATACAATTGTACACTACTGTCTGGGCACATGGAAGTCTTCAGAAGGGAAGGAGCGCCATTTAGCTATTTAGCTCCCCTGATGAAGCCGCATGGGTTGCGGCGATACGCGTGGGGTATGATCCTGGGTGTAGCACCCACTTGGTTATAGCTGTATTTTCACTGCGACCTTATCATTGGTTGCTCTGGAGTAATTTTTGTGTGGTACAATTGAATATTGGATTGTGGGCATTGGCCATATTGCTGTTGGCTTATTATGGCCTGTGTGCCCTAACCAGTGAATATTTAGGGACACATGCATGGAATTATTTCATGCAGTGATTGTGCAATATTAGGGCCCTTGGTCTCCATGAGCAGGTTTATGGGGTGGTTGTTGTGATTTATTGCAGTGAGGTTGGACCACATGGTTGATATACAGGTTATTACAGCATAATCTATAATTGTGATATGCCATACTTCACTGTTATATATTGTGGGATGCTTCATATGTTTTTATTATGTTTTTAATTGTATTGCTGCATCAATAAAACATTGTTTTTGTACTGGTTCAGTGTGCGCTATTTGCAGTGGTTCTTTTTCTTCTCTTCTCATGTTTATTATTCCACTGTTGCTGCACCTAAACCTTCATTTATATATTTGTGATTGGTACAGTTGGTGCGCCCCATTTTTGTTATATATATTTAGCTATTTGAATGCAGATCTAGCAGGAATAGTTTACAGACACAATGTATTGGGAGCTCTGTTCATGGTCACCTGGCAGCTCAAAAGATGTCCTCCATGAACATGCTTGGCTCTATCTTCTCTACTCTCCATATCCCAAGGATTGCCTTGCTCATCGCCCTATAACACCCTTACATGGAATCTGGACTTACACAGGGACCCCTAGGCTTGGACCATGGTGTTACCTGCTATTCTGTGGTGTTAGATGGCAAGAAGAATAGTCAGGTAGCTGGGTCAGAACCAGAAGGACAGAACACAGAATCAGAAGACACAAGAGTAGTCAGTAAACGGGCCACGGTCACAGCAGGAAACAAATACACAAGCCGCAAGCTGAGCACAGAGGACTGAACCAGAGGAGAACAGCGCTGTATCTGGCAGATTCCGGCCATGTGCTTTGAGCTTTAGTAGGGTGTGGTACTTTCCAATTGGCTGAAGTAGGGACCAGATTACTCCAGCTGGACAGCAGGAACAGATCCCAGATGAGATTGGACACACCATATGCAGAAGCCCTAATATAACTAAATGACAGAAACCAGAATAGTAGAAATCCCCATAAAGTGATTCCATTTTATAAATTAATTCACTGAGGGTTATAATCCTTAGGAGGAGTGAATATTTTGACTCCACAGCCACTTTCTGGAAATTAACACGCAGTGGATGTTGGAGAGTGAAAATTACACATTTGCCATTTTATTACCCAGCACATAGTGCCCAGATTGTGCTCCAGGAGACACACACCACAAATTAAGTGGGTTCTTCTCACTGTAGTATTGCTAAATACAGGGATCCTAAATGTTGTTTGCGCACACTGCAAGACTCCGAAGTGAGAGCGGATTTTGCCGGATTGGTTTATGGAAACCTTGTTGCTTTTCAGCAGCCTTTGAGCCACTAATAGTGCGGGAACCTCTGTTTTTCCATTGACAGATGATGGACCTGAGTGGGGACTTGTTTTTTGTGAGATGAGAATTGGTATTATTTTCGCCTACATAACATTGATTAGTTTCTTTATATTTGACATTTGGGAGGCAGAATGAACCAACAGTTGAACACCGCACACTACTGGCTCATCCAACAAGGTTTTCTATTAGACTGTGAACTGTCATTGTTTTGTAAATTTAAGTTTTTGTTACATAAACTGTCCATAAAAATATCAAGTGAAGTAGAAATGTTCAAAAATATAAAACTCAAGGATATTTTATTAAAAAGTACTATTTTATTATGTTAGCAGATGACTGTACCAGGAGATCAGAGGGACAGCTGACATCTTCAGTTTTTAAATCTGATGATCTTAATATCCTACAAGATACAAATGAAGTGATTGCTATTACTCCAGATATACCATCATCCATTCACAGCCAAGATCTGTCATCTGATCCTATGAAACAGGTCCCATCTTCTGATTCATTACTGACTACTAAGGAAAATCAAAGTCACAAAAGAGGCATTAAAAAACAAACTGCTACTAACGCAAATCAGTCATTTTCCTGTTCAGAATGTGGAAAATATTTTACATCTAAATCACATTTTGTATACCACCAGAGAATTCACACAGGGGAGAAGCCTTTTTCCTGTTCAGAATGTGGGAAATGTTTTAATCGTAACTCAAAATTGGTTAGGCACCAGGGGACTCACACAGGGGAGAAGCCTTTTTCCTGTTCAGAGTGTGAGAAATATTTTAATCAGAAATCAGACCTTGTTGTTCACCAGAGAATTCACACAGGGGAGAAGCCTTTTTCATGTTCAGAATGTAGGAAATGTTTTAAACAGAAATCAGAGCTTGATAGTCACCAGAGAATTCACACGGGGGAGAAGCCTTTTTCATGTTCAGAATGTAGGAAATGTTTTAAACAGAAATCAGACCTTGTTGTTCACCAGAGAATTCACACAGGGGAGAAGCCTTTTTCATGTTTAGAATGTTTGAAATGTTTTAATCGTAACTCAACATTGGTTAGGCACCAGAGGACTCACACAGGGGAGAAGCCTTTTTCATGTTCAGAATGTGGGAAATGTTTTAGCCAGAAAGCGCTTCTTGATCGCCATCAGAGCAGTCACACAGGGGAGAAGCCTTTTTTATTTTCTTAATGTGGTAAATATTTTACTTGGAAATCAACTGTTAATAAACATCAGCGATGTCACATATGGGAGAACCCTTTTTTGTTCAGAATGTTGGAATCGCTTTAACCAAACCTGGATCTTCTTAAAGGGATTATCTCTTGTTATTCCTCATGTTTGCTGACAAAAGGATAAAATTAAACTTTATTACTTCCAAATGTAAATCTATACCCATAATTCACCCCCTGAAGGTTAGTCAGAAGGTTACTAATAGAAAAAACAAATATCCCACATCTCAGTATATAGGGTGAGGTGACATATGCACACTCACTCTCCAAGCCTCTCTTTTCTACGGGTTTCATCCTCACCAAAGGCGACTCATCAGGAGACTATTTAATATTGACCTATATTCAAGTGAGACCAGACAAAAAAAAACTAAAATCATGTATCATGTTATCCGAAACAGCCAGAAAACTAGCCCCATATTGGCAGATCCCAGACCTCAAACTATATACTGTGTAAGTTTATAAGCCCCTCCAGTGTCAGGAATAGATAGTATGTGACAATACAGTATAATTCTTGTTTTTCTCCTATAGGGACTGCCTTAGTTTGGTATTGTAACTGCTGTTAATTAGTAGTGCAGACAAATTGTCCTAGACTAAACTCAGTCTTCAGACGGCCCAATATGTACCACTCAGGGAAAACTTACCTGCTCCAAAGATCATTAGCAGCTTCTAACTAATGGCCATGCTGCGGTCTGTCAAGAAATGAGTGCAATATTATTATTTTTATTATTAGTATTTATTTATATAGCACCATTGATTCCATGGTGCTGTACATGAGAAGAGGTTACATACAAATTACAGATATCACTTACAGTAAACAAACAATCACAGACTGATATAGAGGGGAGAGGACCCTGCCCTTTCGAGCTTACATTCTACAGGATGGGGAAGGCGGCAGTAGGTTGGGGGGTTGCAGCAGCTCCAGTGATGGTGAGGTGGTAGCTCCAGTAGTGGTGAGGGGGCAGCGGGGATCATTGCAGGCTGTAGGCTTTCCTGAAGAGATGGGTTTTCAGGTTCCGTCTGAAGGATCCGAGTGTGGTTGATAGCTGGACGTGTTGGGGCAAAGAATTCCAGAGGATGGGGACAATTCGGGAGAAGTTTTGGAGGCGGTTGGGTGAGGAGCGAATAAGTGTGGAGGAGAGAAGGAGGTCTTGGGAGTAGAGATGAGCGACATAGCCTTTTTTCGGGTCACCCGACTTTCTCAAAAGTCGAGTCGAACGAAATCGGCCGAATATCGGGAAAAGTCGAAGGTCCGACTGAAACACGAAACCCAGTGCAAGTCAATGGGGAAGAAAAGTCGGCTGGGAGTGGAGGACTGTAAACACAACTAAAATGCCCATTGCAATACCAACGCCATCAATTCTTATTACTTAAGCTTGTCAACTTTAATTTACTTTATAATAATAGTTACCCATTAAAAACTGGGGGTTGGACTTCCGGTTCCGGCGCTCTGATGTGAGGACGCAGGAGACAGAGCTCCGTGCAATCCTCAGCTACAAAGACCGACACAGAACACCCCACGGCCGCGAGAGACAGTGGAAAGCGAGAGGCAGGGAGCAGGAGATATCGGTATATGGAGCGGTACCTTCTCCGGAGTGGCGGCAAGCACTTAAAGCAAGGAGCTGCAGAGGGAGACCACACAGCACGGGACCATAAAATGGCGGCAGACGCGGGATACAGCGGTCTGCAGGAAGGTGAGCAGAGCCTGGTGGAGGAGGAAGGGGAGAGGCAGAACGAAAAGTCGGCAGCCCAGCAGCGCAGCCAGATAACACATGCAGATAGACTATGACCGTTTGGCTGGGGCAGTGGCAACGCACCTGGCAGACAGGATAAAAGAGTCCCTGGAGGCTATGGTGGGGGCTGCGCTATCCTCCATTAAAGAACAGGTCACACAGCAGGGAACCAGGATGGCAGAGGTGGAACAAAGAATATCAGCTGCAGAGGACGAGGTGATAACATTAAAGGAGCAGTTGAAGGAGATGTCGGAGGGCTCCCAGGCTATAAAAGACAAACTGGAGGATTTGGAAAATCGATCCAGGAGAAGCAATTTAAGGCTGGTGGGGCTGCCGGAATCTATAAGCATGCGACAATTGGATAACATTTGTGAAATAGAGCTCCCCAAGGTGCTGGGTCTGACACATAATTGCAGAGTGGAAAGAGCGCACAGAGTGGGACCTGTAAGAGAGAATCCAGGCATGTGGAGAACGAGCGGGAAGGAAGACAATGCGGGGGCGACTGGAACAGCCAGACCGCACCAAGTCATAATAAAATACCTGGAATATAAGGACAAAGAAGAGTTGCTGCGAGCATTTAGAGGAAGGAGGATCCCATTGTTTTTACAAGGACATAAAGTATTGATATTTGGAGACTATTCGGCAGAGGTCACCCGGAAAAGGAAGACCTTCAGCAAGATCTGCACTACACTGTACCGCAAAGGTATAAAGTTCCAGTTGCTCTACCCTGCCCTACTGAGAGTGACAAGACAAGATGGATCCTTTTTTGTGACAAAGGACTTGAAAGAGGCGGAGAGATGGATGGAGGAGGCGGAGGAAAGTGACCAGACAAGAGAATCTTCGGGGAGGAGGGGTGGTCGATGCGGGGAAAGTGAGGGGGAGGTTCGAGAAGAGGGCCGGAACGAATGGAGGGAGAGGAGAGAGGAGGGGAAGGAGCTCCATACGAGGAATCCCAAGGAAAGAAGATCGCCGCCACGCAAATCTGGAGACCGGGGCAGGGGAGCGCCTTGAGAGAGACTCTAAGGAGAAGATATATCATTTTGGACCGAACTGGGGGACCTATGGGAGGGGGGAATGACGGAAAGTAGAGGTGGACATTTTTTTTTTCCTTTTCTTACATCTTCTCTTTGATTCTCCCCTCCTCTTTGGTCTCTATGGATCCCGGGATCCTGCATACTCTGGGGGGTAGAGGAGCTTTGGCGTTCATGGGGGTCCGGGCTTCTCTTCCAAATCTCTCTATTGGGTGCTGGGAGGACCATATCGTTAGGAAGGAGAGGGAGATTGGGTTCAGAGGCACCAAACAAGGTGTATGGGAAAGGAGGGAAGGGGTATTGTATGTTGACAAGATTATTGACCAAGAAGGCCTTGCCTTGATATAGTGGGGAGCAGAAGAATGGGGGATAGGCTATGGGTAATTACTAATCAGTGAGCTGAGAGGGAGTTGCGGAGCCAGGAGCATCACAGAAAAAATGGAAGTGAAGAGACGATTGACTGTAAAGGGGGGGACAGTTGAGGGGTTGTTAGTTGATAATAGATTTAGGATGAGCAGATGGGTTCAGGGAAAGCAACGTTATAGGCGCACTGAACGCTTGGAGGGGTCACAACACCACACATATGAAATACCACATGTCGACGTGAAATACTTGAGAAATTGGGACAATGGTTAGAATAGTGACATGGAATGTGAAAGGACTGAAGTCACCACATAAACGCATGATGATATTGAGGCAACTCAAAAGACTGAAAGTCGATATAGCATTACTACAGGAGACACACCTACCCCAGGGGGATTTCTTCCGTATGCAGAAACTATGGGTGGGAAAAGTAGTTGGGTCAGGCTTCCTGGGACGAAAGGCAGGGGTGATGATTCTAATTAACAAAAATTTTAATCACACGATAGTGTCTCAGATCAATGATGAAGAAGGGAGGTATATTCACATTAAGCTTACCAGTCCATAGAGGAGAGTTTGATATATATATAACATATACGCCCCTAACAATGAACAAACTTCATTTTTTAACTTTATCACTACTGAATTGGGAAAAGACACAGAACTCAAACGGATAGTCGGAGGGGACTTTAATGCAGTGGTTTCAAGGGGGGAAGATAAGAGATATAGTAGAGACGACGGCAGACCGATCAGGGAGGTAAAAGGATTAATGGTCAAGCTTTTGGAGGACACAAATTTAAAAGATAGTTGGAGAATGCTTCACCCAAATGACCGGGAATATTCTCACTACTCGCATCCACACGAAGCGTGGTCCAGGATTGATTACATTTTGGTAGACCAATTTCTGATGCATAGGGTAAGGGATGTGGCTATTGGAGATATGGTGATATCGGATCACAGCCCTGTGCTTCTAGAAATCACTGATACAACACTGAGGGGGACGGACTACTTGTGGAGGTTTCCGTCGTTTCTACTTAGAGACAAGGAATTTGCCAAAACACTGAACGAATGGTGGGAAGACTATAGCAGAACCAATAGTGAACATGAGGCGGATATAATGTTGTTTTGGGAAGCAGCAAAAACAGTATTAAGGGGAAGATTGATGGGACATGTAGCTAAACTTAGGAAACATACCCACAAACAATACCAGGCTGCAAGTGAGGCCCTCAGAGAGAAGTACACATGGTATCTAGAAAACAAGACACAAGAGTCAAAAGAGGAGTGGAAAGCAGCAAGACAGGAATTTCAATCTTGGGCGGGGAAAAGGGAGGATCTGATACGATCACAACAGGAAGTTGATTTACACAAATTTGGCAATAAGGCAGGGAGACTATTGGCCAATCTGGCAAAAGGTCGACGACCAATGACTTTGATAACTAACATGACTAGACCTGACGGGAGCAAATCGACAAGCCCACAAGAGATTACTGAGATTCTGGGGGATTACTATGCAAAATTATATAGTAAGGGGGAAGAGACGGTTGGCAGGGAAAATGACTGGTTGAAAAACATAAAACTCACGCAAATTAATACGGAAGAGCTGTCTAGATTGAACGCAGAAATAACATTAGAAGAAGTACAGACGGCAATAGGAGATCTGAACGTACACAAGGCACCGGGACCTGACGGGTTTAATGGGGAATTTTATAAAGTAATGAGAGAGCAGGTAGCACCGATCCTGACTAGAATGTATAACAAAATAATGAGAGGAAGTGGAATTTCGGGACACATTAACACTGCGTACATAAAATTGATACCCAAGGGGGACAGAAATCTAGACAACCCAGCAAACTATAGGCCAATCTCATTAATAAACCAAGATCTCAAAATCTTGGCCAAATTGATGGCCAATAGATTGGCGGAGATACTACCAAATTTAATATCACCGGCACAATCGGGGTTCGTTAAGGGGAGGGCAGCGGTGACGAATGTGCGGAGGGCTATGCTGGTAATGGATGCCATTAGACATAGGGATCTTTGAAAGGAGGAGTGTCCAGCCATGGTCACACTTGATGCTGAAAAAGCGTTTGATAGCGTGGGGTGGACATGGCTGGAGATGGTACTAGATAACATGGGGATAAGGGGAGCCTTTCGTACATTCATAGGGGTATTGTATGCGAATCCTCAGGCGAGGGTGGCGACGCCCGGGTTCCTGTCAAGATCTTTCCCATTGAGCAAGGGGACTAGACAGGGATGTCCACTGTCACCCCTCCTGTTTAATCTGGCCATTGAGACATTGTCTAGACTGTTAAATGAAGGAGATTGTTTCGAAGGTATTAGGGTCGGGAAGGAACAATTGTGTTCAGCCCTATTTGCGGATGATATCATACTATTTATGAACAACCCTCAGAGGGATCTCCCAAAAGTGATAAAACAGATAGAGGAGTTTGGGGGCTTATCAGGCTTTAAATTGAACAGAGCAAAGTGTGAAATTTTGTTTCTGTGTGAGCAAAAGATGCAATTGATGGTTGCCGATGGAACAAGAGATGGCATCTCTGGGATACCGATAGCACGGTCTCACCTTAAATATTTGGGAATACAGATGGGACGTACAACAGCGTCGATATACGAATTGAACTACAAACCTTTGATAAAGAAAATAGAACGGGAACTAAGGATGTGGGAGGGGCTACCGCTATCATTGCTAGGTAGAAATCATCTTTTGAAGATGATGAGTTTTCCAAAGTTACTCTACCCAATGCAGACAATCCCCATGTTATTGAAGCATACAGACATAAATAGACTGAATAAAGCATTCTCGACATTCTTGTAGAGGGGGAAAAGACCAAGAATCAAAACGGAAAAATTAATGCAATCTTTGGAAAAAGGAGGCATCAAAATGCCAAATATTAGAGGGTATAACTTGGCATGCCTGATGAGACACGCCATAGACTGGTTAAGGAAGACAAACGGGCACTCAGACATACGTTTAGAGAGTGAGTTTTGTAAACCCTGGAATTTAGGGGCATTACTTCACACGTCATTGGCTAACATACCGAAGAAAATCAAACACTCACTGGTATGTAGAGATACGGTGATGGCTTGGAAAGCAGTGAGGAAAAAATTCGGTTTGTCCTGGAGAATCTCCAAACATCTCAATATATGGAAATTCCCAGATTTCCCAGCGGGAAGGGACAATAAATTATTTTCAGAATGGAGGAATAAGGGGATAGAAGGGGTGACGGATCTATTACATGAAACGGAAAATAGATGGCTGACATACCAGGAAATCGTGACAAAATATGGGCTATCCACATTCCAAATCCTTCAATACAAACAGATAGAAAAAGGGTTAATGTTACAATTGAGGGATGTTAGTATGGAACAGGTGACGAATGACATGGACCGAATTATTATGAAAGATCGACATGAGAACACTATTTCAGCTTTATATAAAGCTATGAGGGAGGTTTTGATTCCAATATGCCCAGAACAAATCTGGAGAGCATGGGCAAGACAATTAGAGGACGTCGAAGTAGGGGACAAGATATTGCAGGGGTGGATGACGATGAGGAAGGAGGTGATTAATGAAGGGTGGAGGGATACACAATTTCGGTTGATGCATAGAGCAATCTATGGTTTTAACATCCCAAATACACAACAGATAAACAGAGTGATCCAATGTCCCAAATGTAAATGGTCAAAAACGGACCTGTTTCATGGGATCTGGCAATGCCCAGAGAGCCAGAAATTCTGGAAAAGATTGCAAACATTTATACAAAAAGTGGGGAGTGTGGAAGTCGAACTGGATCCATTGCTGTGGATCTTCCATTATAGGAACAAGGGGCAAATAATAGCAGGAGGGGGGGACCAGAGGCCCAAATTACCAAAATTGTTCCATGGAGTGGCTATCATAGGCAAAAGGGCTTTATTGTCCAAATGGCTTGAAGGAAGTGTGCCGTCAGAGGAAGAGGCGTTGAGGCAGATTAAATCATTACTCAGAATCGAACAGCTGGAGGCGGAAAGGAATAAGGAGGGCCTGACGGGTAAATTTTTCAAAAAATGGAGGAATTTCATAGTACAACAGTGCGGTGAAGAGGAAATAAGGAAAATAGTAACTCCCTTTAAGTATACAGAATGGTATATATTGGAAGATATCCATGGCACTTTGGGGAAATTGAAGGTGATTAATGAAGGTGAGGTGTAAGGTCCGGGTTGGGACGGGGGGATAAAACACGTGGTGCTATATCACAGAGGTGGTGATTGTAATCTGTGTTTTCCAAGTGGTCTAGGCATATAGTGTGTGCGAAGTTGCGAGGGGGGGTTACTGAAAATGTACGATGACTAGGGTTAGCTTAAGGGAGGGTTGGATGGGAGGAGGATAGGCTAAGTTATTGTCTGTTTATTGGAAATACGTTTTAATATATGAAACGGTGCATTGTTTATGAAAATTTGAAATAAAGTTTGTGTTTAAAAAAAAACTGGGGGTTATTTGGCTAAAGTTGTGGGGGGGCAGGGCTGGCTCCAGGTTTTCGTGGGCCCCAGGCCAAAAAGTCCCAGTGGGCCCCTTTAACACATACCACAATTCATGATGCTCCGATACGGCAGAGAAATATAGGTATAGTACAATGACAAATAGTTCACTTCTTACATTACATGAGTGGTATCTATTTTAAATTCTACAATATCTCAAAAACTGGACAGTATATTCCACCATACAGTATTATTGCCACCACATAGTGCACTATACAGAATAATGATCCCCATATATTGCTCCATAAATAATTTATCCCATATAATGTTCCATACAGTATATGATGAGCTCCACATAATGCTTCAGTATATGCTGGACCCCCATGGATGATGCTCCAGTGTATGATGGGCCTATACTGTATAATGCTCCATATAAAATGGGCCCCATATGATGCTCCAGTGTATAATGGGCCCCGTATATGATGCTCCAGTGTATGATGGGCCCCATTTACAATGCTCCCGTGTATAATGGGCCCCCTATATGATGCTCCAGTGTATGATAGGCCCCATTTATAATGCTCCAGTGTATGATGGTCCCCATGGATGATGCTCCAGTGTATGATGGGCCTATATAATGCTCCATATATAATGGGCCCCATATGATGCTCCAGTGTATATTGGGCCCCATTTATAATGCTCCAGTGTATGATGAGCCCCATATAATGCTCCAAATATACTGGTCCCCATATGTAATGCTTCATATAATGGGCTCCATGTGATTCCCCATAAATAATGAACCCCATATGATGCTCTAGTATATGATGGGCCCCATATACACTGTGTGCAGAATTATTAGGCAAATGAGTATTTTGATTACATCATCCTTTTTATACATGTTGTCCTACACCAAGCTGTATAGGCTTGAAAGCCAACTGTCAATTATGTAAATCAGGTGATTGCATCTCTGTAATGAGGGGTGTGATCTAATGACATCAACACCCTAGATAAGGTGTGCTTAATTATTAGGCAACTTCCTTTCCTTTGGCAAAATGGGTCAGAAGAGAGATTTGACGGACTATGAAAGTCAAAAATTGTAAGATGTCTTGCAGAGGGATGCAGCAGTCTTGAAATTGCCAAACTTTTGAAGCGTGATCACCGAACAATCAAGCGTTTCATGGCAAATAGCCAACAGGGTCGCAAGAAACGTGTTGATAAAAAAAGGCTCAAAATAACTGCCCATGAATTGAGGAAAATCAAGCGTAAAGCTGCCAAGTTGCCATTTGCCACCAGTTTTGCCATATTTCAGAGCTGCAACGTTGCTGGAGTATCAAAAAGCTCAAGGTGTGCCATACTCAGGGACATGGCCAAGGTAAGGAAGGCTGAAAAACAACCAGCCTTTGAACAAGAAACATAAGATAAAACGTCAAGACTAGGCCAAGGAATATGTAAAGACTGATTTTTCTAAGGTTTTATGGACTGATAAAATGAGAGTGAATCTTGATGGGCCAGATGGATGGGCCCGAGGCTGGATCAGTAAAGCCAGAGAGCTCCTCTCCGACTCAGACGCCAGCAAGGTGGAGGTGGGTGTTATGATGAGTCACCGAAGGAGGAAAAAACAAAATACCAGCTAAGTCCAGAAAAACCAGAGAGGTTGGCAGCTATCGGATTGCAGACCCCTGAACCTATCCACAACAACTAGCAGTAGCCGTGGGGGGTTCCTACGGTGCCCTAGACCCCTCGATCACAGCCGGAGAGCTACATAGCCTAAAGACAGAAAGGGGAAAAACTAAACTGCCCCAGAGCAGCCCCCAAAGCAATAGGCAGCCCCCAACATATGACGCTGAAGCAAGATGAAAACACTAACACAGATAGAAAGATAGGTTGAGCAAATGATGGGGCCCAAGCTAACTACATAGGACAGGATAGGAAAGCTGCTGTCTGCCATCCGCAAAAACCCTATCAAAATGAGCCAACCGACTGATAGGAAAAACAGGCCATGAAGTCGCTAGGCTTCAAAAGACTCTACCAGTACTCAGGTATATTCTGAAGACAAAGCAAAAGATCAAAAGATCAGAGACAAAAATGGAATTCACCTCACCCCCAGCCGGGGATGGCAGAACTCCCAAAAAACAAGGCAAAACAAAAACAAAACTGAAGAGTACAAAGCAGAGCAGAAAAACTTAGCTTTAAGACGCAGAAATCAGACTGGTCTCCAAGAATCCAGCAGGAATATCACCAGCCAGGAAGAAGGGCGTCGGCAGCCTTATATCCAGTCCTCAATTCCAGCCACCCAGTTATCATCTAGCTGCCCAGGTGTTTGGTAATCAGTCTCACTACCTTCCTTCACCAGAGGAGGGAGTTCATCAGACCTCAATGGTGAAGGGAAAAATGAACTCACAAAAGTACCTCCCCCTTGTGGAAGGGTCACCGAACCCTCATCCATGCCACCAGGGTGATCCGGGTGAGCCCGATGAAAGGCACGCACCAATCTTTCGGCATGAATATCAGAGCCAGAGACCCAGTAATTATCCTCCTGACCATAACCCTTCCACTTAACCAAATACTGGAGTCTCCGTCTAGCCAGACAGGAATCCAGTATCTTCTCTACCTCATACTCCATGTTACCTTCAACCAATACAGGGTCAGGAGGTGCCACCCCAAACCAACAAACCTCTTCAACAAGGACTTATGGAACACATTATGAATCTTAAACGTGACAGGAAGAGCCAACCGAAAAGAGACCGGATTAATAATCTCCAAAATCTTGTAAGGTCCAATAAATCTAAGCTTAAACTTAGGAGAAGCCACCTTCATAGCGATATTTTTTGATGACAACCAAACCATATCACCCACCTTAAACTGGGGACCAATGGTCCTATGTCGGTTGGAAAACCGCTGGGCCTTTTCCTGGGAGAGAGACAATTTATCTACCACTTGGTCCTAGATCTGGTGCATTCTCTCCACCACAGTCTCAACACCTGGGCAGGCAGAAGGCTCCACCTGCCCTGAAGAAAATCGAGGATGAAACCCAAAGTTACAAAAAAAAGGTGACAACAAAGTGGCA
This sequence comes from Dendrobates tinctorius, assembly GCF_039654945.1. Lineage (NCBI taxonomy): Eukaryota > Metazoa > Chordata > Amphibia > Anura > Dendrobatidae > Dendrobates > Dendrobates tinctorius. The sequence goes on along the minus strand of NW_027361988.1, from coordinate 91,218 downwards.
GAACTAGCTCTATTATTTAAAGCAAATTTGGCCAAGGGCAAAAATGAAACCCAATCATCCTGATCAGCGGAAATAAAACATCTCAAATACGACTCCAAAGTCTGGTTTGTTCTCTCCGTCTGCCCGTTGGTCTGAGGGTGAAACGTAGAGGAGAAGGACAACTGAATTCCCAGCTTGGAACAGAAAGTCCTCCAAAATCTAGACACAAACTGAACTCCTCTGTCAGACACAATGTTCTCAGGAATCCCGTGCAAGCGAACTACCTGTTGCAAAAACAAGGGCACCAACTCAGAGGAAGATGGCAACTTAGGGAGTGGTACAAGATGGACCATCTTAGAGAATCTATCACAAATCACCCAAATAACGGTCATTCTCTGAGAGACAGGCATATCAGAGATAAAATCCATTGAAATATGGGTCCATGGCCTCTTGGGCACCGGCAAAGGCATCAACAACCCACTAGAGCGAGAACAAGGTTTAGACCGGGAGCAAGTCCCACAGGACTGCACAAAATTCCTGACATCACGAGACAAGGCGGGCCACCAAAAAGACTGACTCACCAGATCTCTAGTACCAAAAATACCTGGATGACCAGCCAATGCAGAGCAATGAACTTCAGACATCACTCTCTTCCTCCACTGGTCAGGAACATACAGCTTTCCACTGGGACAATGCTCAGGTTTGTCCTCCTGAAACTCTTCCAGAGCACGTCTCAAATCGGGCGAGATGGCAGAAAGAACTACCCCCTCACCTAAGATGGTAGCAGGCTTGGTCACAACAGGAGAATCAGCAAAGAAACTCCTAGAGAGGGCGTCTGCCTTGACATTCTTAGTGCCAGGAAGAAAAGAGACCACAAAATCAAAACGTGTGAAAAACAAGGCCCACCTAGCCTGTCTAGGATTCAAGCGTTTGGCCGACTCTAGGTAAATCAAATTCTTGTGGTCAGTAAGGACCACGACCTGGTGTTTAGCTCCCTCCAACCAATGTCTCCACTCCTCAAATGCCCATTTCATGGCCAACAGTTCCCGATTCCCCACATCATAGTTACGTTCGGATGGGGAGAACTTTCGGGAAAAGAAAGCACAGGGATTCATTTTAGATGTCACAGGATCTTTTTGGGACAAAACAGCTCCTGAACCAATCTCAGAGGCGCCCACCTCTACCTGAAACGGGAGTGAGACATCAGGTTGCCGCAGAACCGGAGCAGAAGTGAATCTTCGCTTCAGCTCCTGAAAGGAAGAAACAGCCTCCGGAGACCAATTCAGCACATCAGCTCCCTTCTTAGTCAAATCAGTCAATGGCCTGGCAATACTAGAAAAATTAGCTATAAATTTCCGATAAAAATTAGCAAAACCCAAAAACTTCTGAAGGGCCTTCAAAGAAGTGGGCTGAACCCAATCATAAATGGCCTGTACCTTGGCCGGGTCCATTTCAATAGTTGACGGAGACAAAATGAATCCCAAAAATGAAATCCTCTGTACCCCAAAAAGGCATTTCGATCCCTTGAAGTACAGGGAATTCTCCCTCAAAATCCGGAACACAGTCCGAACATGTTCCACATGGGAGTCCCAATCCTTGGAAAAGATCAAAATATCATCCAAATAGATAATCAAAAATTTATCCACAAAGTCTCGGAAAATATCGTTCATGAAGGATTGGAAGACAGAAGGGGCATTAGTGAGCCCAAAAGGCATCACCAGGTACTCAAAATGTCCCTCCGGAGTATTACACGCCGTCTTCCATTCATCCCCATGCTTAATGCGAATAAGATTATACGCCCCCCAGAGGTCAAGCTTGGTAAACCAGCAAGCACCTTTACCTCTGGAGAATAGATCAGAAATCAGGGGTAACGGATACTGATATTTAACAAATTTTGTTGAGGGCACGATAGTCAATACAAGGCCTTAATGAACCATCTTTTTTAGCCACGAAAAAAAAATCAGCACCTAAAGGTGAAGAGGATAGTCTAATATGACCCTTCTCCAACGACTCCTTAATATAGGATCGCATAGCCTCGTGCTTGGGTACAGATAAATTGAAAAGACGACCCTTGGGAAATTTACACCCCGGGCTCAGCTCAATTGCACAGTCATAACTCCTATGAGGAGGCAAAGACGCAGACTCATTCTCACTAAATTCATCATAAAAGTCAGCCAAATAGTCAGGAACATCATGCGACTGGGGAGAGGTGGAGAAAACAGGAGCATCGCTAAGGGCACACCGACAACCCCAACTCACCACAGACACAGATTTCCAATCCAAAACTGGATTATGGATTTGCAACCAGGGAAACCCCAGAACAATGGTATCATGCAAATTATGCAACACCAAAAATCTGCAATTTTCTTGATGGTCTGGGGCGACCCGCATTACCACCTGGGTCCAAAACTGAGGTTTATTTTTTGCCAAAGGAGTCGCATCAATACCCCTCAAAGGGATAGGCGTCCGCAAAGGCATCATAGGAAATCCACAACGTTTAGTAAAATCCAAGTCCATCAGGTTCAGAGCTGCTCCCGAATCCACAAAAGCCTTGGCGGAAAATGTGGACAGGGAGCAGATCAGAGTAATTGCTAGAAGAAACTTAGGTTGAACACCACCCACAGAAAACGTGTGAGCACAACGTTTCTCTCATTTAGGGCAGACAGACATAATATGCGAGGCATCTCCACAAAAAAAACACAGCTTATTATGCCTTCTGAACTCCTGACGTTGCGCCCTGGACAAAACTCTATCACATTGCATAGGTTCAGACATTTGTTCAACATGTGGCAAAACCTCTCGTGCGGTCTTGCGTTCACGCAAACGCCGATCAACCTGAATGGCTAATGACATAGAATCGTCAAGACCAGAGGGAACAGGAAATCCCACCATAGTATCTTTTACGGTTTCTGACAAACCCTTCCGAAAGAGAGCTGCCAAGGCACCATCATTCCAGGTAGTAAGGACTGCCCACTTTCGGAATTTTTGACAGTATAACTCTGCAGAATCCTGACCCTGGCTCACTGCCAACAGGGCTTTCTCAGCTTGATCAATAGCATTAGGTTCATCATACAACAACCCCAAGGCTTGAAAAAATGCATCCACATTATTTAGAATAGGATCATCAGGTTTCAAAGAAAACGCCCAATCCTGGGGATTGCCGCACAGCAAAGAGATGACAATTTTAACCCGCTGCGCGGAGCTCCCCGACGAGTTAGGCTTCAAGGCAAAAAAATAATTTGCAATTATTCTTGAAATTCAAAAATGTAGACCGATCCCCAAAAAACACATCAGGAGTAGGGATCTTTGGTTCAGCAGCATGTGAATGAGTAAGATAGGCGGAAATTCCCCGCACTTCCGCAGCAAGCTGCTCCACATGATCAGACAATTGCTTCCTCTCCATTGAGAGAAAAAAAATTCCCCCTACGGCCTCAGAGATATAGAGGAAAAAATATACACAAAGAAATTCTGACACCTTCTTTTTTTTTTTTTTTTACAATTCTTTCCTGCTATTGAGTACCCTAGGATCTGCGGTATGGCCGGTGATTCTGTTATGGATGAGTCACCGAAGGAGGAAAAAACAAAAATAATAGCTAAGTCCAGAAAACCAGAGAAGTTGGCAGCTATCAGATTGCAGACCCCTGATCCTATCCACAACAACTAGCAGTAGCCGTGGGGGGTTCCTACGGTGCCCTAGACCCCTCGATCACAGCCGGAGAACTAAATAGGCCTAAAGAAAGAAAGGGGAAATCTAAACTGCCCCAGAGCAGACCCCAAAGCAATAGGCAGCCCCCAACATATAATGACGGTGAAGCAAGATGAAAAACACTAACACAGATAGAAAGATAGGATGAGCAAATGATGGGGCCCAAGCTAACTAAATAGGACAGGATAGAAAAGCTGCTGTCTGCAATCCGCAAAAAACCCTATCCAAAAAATGTCCCAACCGTCTGATAGGAGAAACAGGCCCTGAAGTCGCTAGGCTTCAAAAGACTATATCAGCACTCAGGTATATTCTGAAGACAGAGCCAGAGATCAACAGATCAGAGAAAAAATGGAATTCAGCTCACCCCCGGCCGGGGATGGCTGAACTCCAAAAAAAAACAAGGCAAACAAAACCAGAACTAAAGTGTACAAAAGGCAGAGCAAAACTTCACTTTGAGAAGCAGAAATCAGACTGGTCTCCAAGAATCCAGCAGGAAAATCACCGGCAAGGCAGCAGGGCGTCGGCTGCCTTATATCCAGTCATCAGTTCCTGTGACCCAGTCATCATCTACCTGCTCAGCTGTTTGGTAATCAGCCTCACTATCTTCCTTCGCCAGAAGAGGGAGTTCATCAGACCTCACTGGTGAAGGGAAAAATGAACTCACAACAGGATCCCATCTGTGTCTCCCCACTATTCTAACAATGGACTCTCTCTCCGCGATCATTTCCTCCTCTATACGGTTATTATGGGGAATGACACTGTGATGACTTTTCTTCTGGAAGAGACACAGATCACATGTGACTAATATTGCAATGTGAATAGAAACTTATATTTTCCGGTATTTTTCTGCCCTTACATTGTGGGTTATGAGGTGTTTGGGGCTTGTTTTTTGTTCCGCCCTTTTCCCTTTGTTGTTATCTTTCCAGTTGGTAATTGGGATTCTAATATAAGCCCATATATCCCGGGAAGTGTCAGGTGCTGGGATCTCATTATAGTATTAATAACAATTTCATTCCCGATTATTCCCGTCATTTATTGCTCATTACATTCTCTCTATATAATAACAGATTCCTCTTTGTTACACGTCCTAATACTGATCATTTATATCTCTATATTGTAGAGGAAACATTTCTAGGAGTGTATACACTTCACCACAAACACTTCCCATATATTTTATTATCATCACTGTTATTAAGCTGCTTTTCTCTTTATATCTTTACCATATCACTGTTTATTCTCTTTTCTTACCCGTTGCACAGTTGCACTCTCACTGGTCACTTGGTGGGGTCACATTTGGCACTTTTCACATGCAGTTTTGTTTCCAGACCCCCCTCACTATCACTTTACCTGATTGATCACTACCAGATGGCTCTATGCAGCATTATTCATCTTGGTCTTACCAACAGGTTTTCATCCTGAACCTCCTGCTTCACTGGGGATGCTGAACTCTCGCGTGGTGTGGCCTAGTCCGGTCTCCATGGCGACGAGTCCATCCAGTGTCATTCCGGTCACTCCTCTTCGGTGTGACACCATCCAATCAGAGGTGCCTGGAGGCGGAGTTACCCGGGATGGCGTGTGACGCTGTTTCCTGGATCCCGCACGTGACACACCACCCGGGGGCGTCACAGATGCATGTACCCACGTGGGGTATACTCGCTCCCTGTGACCTCTGATTGGCATTTGCCCCAGGTCGCTCGGTTTGCACCAATAAGCCATCAGGGGTATGTCCCAACCACTATTAGGTGTCACGCCAACATTTTACTCTGATGGCACTTTTGCACATGGCCACTAGATGGAGCTACAACATTTGACATTTGCCTGAATTTTTATATCTACACATGGTTTACACAAATTATATTTTCTTGTGGTAACTCTATACTATTTATCATTAGAAGCTGTGTATTTCTGTAATTATCTGTATGTATACATGATTGATTACCACTTCTGGCTCTGTAAAAACAATCCCCTTTAACCCCTTTCCGACACCGGGTGTAAATGTACTTCCTCCCTTTGATGCGGGCTCTGGCAGTGAGCTCACATCTTTTCCGGCACGTCAGCTATTTTGAACATCTGCCATTTGCCCCGAACAACCTCTGACAGCGGCATTTAATGCGCACTTCCAGCAAGTGCACCGGAAATCCCGCCCATCGGTGACCCCGTCACAGGATCATGGGTCACCGATGGGTTAGCATGACAACCAGAGGTCTCCAGCAGACCTCTATGCTTGTCACTGCCGGAATGCTGCGCGCCACCTGCTAGACAAAACCACATGAACCAGTGATCGTCCCGCCGAACTCCCGCTCTCCTATTAGCATGGGCAAAACACTACTCAGACAACACAGGGTGAGGGTAACACAGTGTGGGCAATGCTTTATTCTACCACAGAACAGGCAGATAACACATAGAACACGAAGAAAAGATGAGGTGGCACTCACCAGTGTAAAAAGTCTGTTCTTTATTGATCAAGCAGTTCACAGCGTGTCCTCAGGGAGATGGAGTATGCGAGTGATGACGGCCATTTTGCGCTTCTGCGGGTCCACACTTTCTTTACTTGGTGTGCACCCGAAGTGTCCGGTTACATGAGCTCATCATGGCTCACTGAGCAGTATCGCACCGAGCACATGTGGCGGCCGTGATTTCCCTGCCGTGCAGTTTATCTCTTTGTATGCTAACACATAGAACAGTCCCAGAAAAATACCCAAGATGGGGCACATTACAGAGTCTCACCCTCCACTGACCCGCCAGGATAATAGCAGCTGTGACTACAGATCTTCCAGGGTCGCAACTCCACCTGTGGCACACACACACAGGGGTAATGACAAGCATAGGAAATTGACAGTCCATACAAGGTACAAGGCCAGTTGATCCGAGGATCACAACCTGTCTCCAAACGTATCCATGGTTCAGCAATGGTCAATGGAGCAGATCTGTATTCTTCCAACCGAGGCTGAAAACCCCTAGGTTGTTTCCTATAGAATGATAGATCCGTGTCCCTTGTGATGATGTTGTGGCTGCTGTCCTGTCTCTTGTCCTTTGGATGTATAGATGTCAATATTACCGGCTGACACAAACAAAAATCTGTTTTCTTGACCAACCAGAAATCAACACTTACATTTAAAGCCAACATACAGATAACATTCTATTATTCTTCGTTTGCTAAAAAATATTCATCTGGTTAATTAAGATACAATGCTGTATGTCTTCACAATGCCAAAAGTAAAAAAAAGTTTTTAAAAATGTTAAAAAAATATAAAAGTTCAAATCACCCCTCTTTCAAAATACAGCAATAAAAAAATCAAACATACACATACTTGTTATAGCCGCGTTCAGAATCGCCCGATCTATCACTATAAAAAAGAATTAACCCGATCGCTAAATGGCGTAACGAGAAAAAAGGTCAAAACGCCAGAATTACTTTTTTTGGTTGCCGCAACGTTGCATTAAAATGCAATAACGGCCGATCACAAGATCGTATCTGCATCAAAATGGTCTCCATTAAAAACATCAGCTCGGCAAGTAAAAAATAAGCCCTCACCCAATGCGAGATCATAAAAAATGGAGACGCGACGGGTATCGGAAAATGTTGCAATTCTTTTATACTTTACCTAATAAAGAGGAGTTATTTTTACAGTGGCTATGGAAAGTATTCAGACCCCTTTAAATTTTTCACTCTTTGTTTCATTGCCGCCATTTGGTAAATTCAAAATCATACTATCTATTCCTGACACTGGAGGGGCTTATAAGCTTCCGAAGTATATAGTTTGAGGTCTGGGATCTGCCAATATGGGGCTAGTTTTCTGACTGTTTCGGATAACATGATACATGATTTTAGTTTTTTTTGTCTAGTCTCGCTTGAATATAGGTCAATATTAAATAGTCTCCTGATGAGTCGCCTTTGGTGAGGACGATGAAGCCCATAGAAATGAGAGGCTTGGAGAGTGAGTGTTTATACGTCACCTCACCCGATATATTGAACTGTGGGGTATATGTTTTTTTCTATTAGTCACCTTCTGACTAACCTTCAGAGGGTGAATTATGGGTATAGTTTTACATTTGGAATTAATAAAGTTTAGTTTTATGTCAGCAAACATGAGGAATGACAAGAGACAACCCATTTAAGAAGATTCAGTTTGGGTTAAAACTACTCCGACACTATGAATATAAAAAAGTCTTCTCCCCTATGTGACGACTCTGATGTTTATTAACAGATGATTTCCAAGTAAAATATTTCCAACATTAAGAAAATGAAAAAGGCTTCACTTCTGTGTGCCTGCTCTGATGGCAATCAAGGAGCGCTTTGTGGTTAAAATATTTCCCACATTAACAGGAAAAAGGCTTCTCCTCTGTGTGAGTTCTCTGGTGCTTGACACAATTTGATTTATTGTTAAAACATTTGCCACATTCTGAACATGAAAAAGGCTTCTCCCCTGTGTGAATTCTCTGGTGCTTAACACAATCTGATTTATTGTTAAAATATTTCCCACATTCTGAACAGGAAAAAGGCTTCTCCCCTGTGTGAATTCTCTGATGGCGATCAAGACTTATTTTCCATTTAAAGTCTTTCCCACATACTGAACATGAATATGGCTTCTCTGCTGTGTGAATTATCTGATGTTTAACAAGACTTGAATTATGAGTAAAACATTTCCCACATTCTGAACAGGAAAAAGGCTCCTCCCCCGTGTGGGTTCTTTGATGGCTATCAAGACTTATTTTCCATTTATAATATTTCCCACATTCTGAACATGAATATGGCTTCTCTGCTGTGTGAATTCTCTGATGTTTAACAAGATTTGGTTTCTGAGTAAAACGTTTCCCACATTCTGAACATGAAAAAGGCTTCTCTCCTGTGTGGGTTCTTTGGTGTTCATCAAGATTCCCTTTGTAGTTAAAAGATTTGCCACATTCTGAACAGGAAAAAGGCTTCTCCCCTGTGTGAGTTCTTTGGTGATTAACCAAATCTGATTTCCGGTTAAAATATTTCCCACATTCTGAACAGGAAAAAGGCTTCTCCTCTGTGTGAGTTCTCTGATGGCGATCAAAATCTATTTTCCATTTAAAACATTTCCCACATTCTGAACATAAAAAAGGCTTCTCCCCTGTGTGAGTTCTCTGGTGCTTAACACAGCCTGATTTATTGTTAAAACATTTCCCACATTCTGAACATGAAAAAGGCTTCTCCCCTGTGTGAGTTCTTTGGTGGATAACAAAATGTGATTTACGTGCAAAACATTTCCCACATTCTGAACAAGAAAAAGGCTTCTCCCCTGTGTGGATTCTCTGGTGATTAACACAATCTGATTTATTGTTAAAACATTTCCCACATTCTGAACATGAAAAAGGCTTCTCCCCTGTGTGAGTTCTCCTGTGGGTAACAAATTGTGATTTCTGTGCAAAACATTTCCCACATTCTGAACAGGAAAAAGGCTTCTCCCCTGTGTGATTTCTTTGGTGGGTAACAAACTGTGATTTATGTGCAAAACATTTTCCACATTCTGAACATGAAAAAGGTTTCTCCCCTGTGTGAGTTCTCTGGTGGGTAACAAAAGTTGATTTCTGTGCAAAATATTTCCCACATTCTGAACAGGGAAAAGGCTTCTCCCCTGTATGAGTTCTCTGGTGGGTAACAAAAGTTGATTTCTTTGCAAAACATTTCCCACATTCTGAACAGGAAAAAGGCTTCTCCCCTGTGTGAGTTCTCTGGTAGGTAACAAATGTTGATTTCTTTGTAAAACATTTCCCACATTCTGAACATGAAAAAGGCTTCTCCCCTGGACGAGCTCTCTGGTAGTTAATTAAATTTGATTTCTGTGCAAAATATTTCCCAGCTTCTGAACAGGAAAAAGGTTTCGCTCCTGCATGAGTTCTCTGGTGAGTAACAAAATGTGATTTCCATGTAAAATACTTCCCACATTCTGAACATGAATATGACTTCTTTGCTTTAGGAGCAGTTGGCTTTTTATTGCCTCTTTTGTGACTTTGATTTTCCTTAGTAGTCATTAATGAATCAGAAGATGGGACCTGTTTCAAAGGATCAGATGAGAAATCTTTGCTGTGAATGGATAATGATATATCTGGAGTAACAGCAATCACTTCAGTTCTATCTCGTATGATCTCAAGATCATCAGATTTAAAAGTTGAAGATGTCAGCTGTCCCTCTGATCTCCTGTTATAGTCATCTGCTAAGATAAAAAAACAATTATTTTTTAATAAAATATCCTTGAGTTTTATATATTTGAACATTTCTACTTAAACTGTCCATAAAAATGGCAAGCTTTGTAATAAACTTTATTTACCAAGACAAGGACAGTTCACAGTCTAATAGAAAATCTTGTTGGATGAACAGGGTCGGACTGGGATGCCTAGGGCCCACCCTATGGCTACCATAAACAGTTTTATTACGTGTTCATTTTTTGGCCTCTCCCACTAAAACGTGTGCCTTTTTGCAAGCTGTACAGTGTGCAAAAGAGAACGCTCTCAGCCTCCAATATATCGTACAGACCGCACTCTCAGCCTCCTATATATCGTAAAGACCGCACCCTCAGCCTCCAATATATCATACAGACCACACTCTCAGCCTCCTATATATCATACAGACCGCACTCTCAGCCTCCTATATATCGTACAGACCACACTCTCAGCCTCCTATATATCGTACAGACCACACTCTCAGCCTCCTATATATCGAACAGACCGCACTCTCAGCCTCCTATATATCATACAGACCGCACTCTCAGCCTCCTATATATCGTAAAGACCGCACCCTCAGCCTCCAATATATCATACAGACCGCACTCTCAGCCTCCTATATATCGTACAGACCGCACTCTCAGCCTCCAATATATCGTACAGACCGCACTCTCAGCCTCCAATATATCGTAAAGACCGCACCCTCAGCCTCCAATATATCATACAGACCACACTCTCAGCCTCCTATATATCGTACAGACCGCACTCTCAGCCTCCTATATATCGTAAAGACCGCACCCTCAGCCTCCAATATATCATACAGACCACACTCTCAGCCTCCTATATATCGAACAGACCGCACTCTCAGCCTCCAAAATATCATACAGACCGCACTCTCAGCCTCCTATATATCGTAAAGACCGCACCCTCAGCCTCCAATATATCATACAGACCGCACTCTCAGCCTCCTATATATCGTACAGACCGCACTCTCAGCCTCCAATATATCGTACAGACCGCACTCTCAGCCTCCAATATATCGTACAGACCGCACTCTCAGCCTCCAATATATCGTACAGACCGCACTCTCAGCCTCCAATATATCGTACAGACCGCACTCTCAGCCTCCAATATATCATACAGACCGCACTCTCAGCCTCCTATATATCGTAAAGACCGCACCCTCAGCCTCCAATATATCATACAGACCGCACTCTCAGCCTCCAATATATCATACAGACCGCACTCTCAGCCTCCAATATATCGTACAGACCGCACTCTCAGCCTCCAATATATCGTACAGACCGCACTCTCAGCCTCCAATATATCGTACAGACCGCACTCTCAGCCTCCAATATATCATACAGACCGCACTCTCAGCCTCCTATATATCGTAAAGACCGCACCCTCAGCCTCCAATATATCGTACAGACCGCACTCTCAGCCTCCTATATATCGTAAAGACCGCACCCTCAGCCTCCAATATATCATACAGACCGCACTCTCAGCCTCCTATATATCGTACAGACCGCACTCTCAGCCTCCAATATATCGTACAGACCGCACTCTCAGCCTCCAATATATCGTACAGACCGCACTCTCAGCCTCCTATATATCGTAAAGACCGCACCCTCAGCCTCCAATATATCATACAGACCACACTCTCAGCCTCCTATATATCGTACAGACCACACTCTCAGCCTCCTATATATCGTAAAGACCGCACCCTCAGCCTCCAATATATCATACAGACCACACTCTCAGCCTCCTATATATCGAACAGACCGCACTCTCAGCCTCCAATATATCATACAGACCGCACTCTCAGCCTCCTATATATCGTAAAGACCGCACCCTCAGCCTCCAATATATCATACAGACCGCACTCTCAGCCTCCTATATATCGTACAGACCGCACTCTCAGCCTCCAATATATCGTACAGACCGCACTCTCAGCCTCCAATATATCGTACAGACCGCACTCTCAGCCTCCAATATATCGTACAGACCGCACTCTCAGCCTCCAATATATCATACAGACCGCACTCTCAGCCTCCTATATATCGTAAAGACCGCACCCTCAGCCTCCAATATATCATACAGACCGCACTCTCAGCCTCCAATATATCATACAGACCGCACTCTCAGCCTCCAATATATCGTACAGACCGCACTCTCAGCCTCCAATATATCGTACAGACCGCACCCTCAGCCTCCAATATATCGTACAGACCGCACCCTCAGCCTCCAATATATCATACAGACCGCACTCTCAGCCTCCAATATATCATACAGACCGCACTCTCAGCCTCCAATATATCGTACAGACCGCACTCTCAGCCTCCAATATATCGTACAGACCGCACTCTCAGCCTCCAATATATCGTACAGACCGCACTCTCAGCCTCCAATATATCATACAGACCGCACTCTCAGCCTCCTATATATCGTAAAGACCGCACCCTCAGCCTCCAATATATCGTACAGACCGCACTCTCAGCCTCCTATATATCATACAGACCGCACTCTCAGCCTCCTATATATCGAACAGACCGCTCTCTCAGCCTCCAATATATCATACAGACCGCACTCTCAGCCTCCTATATATCGTAAAGACCGCACCCTCAGCCTCCAATATATCATACAGACCGCACTCTCAGCCTCCTATATATCGTACAGACCGCACTCTCAGCCTCCAATATATCATACAGACCGCACTCTCAGCCTCCAATATATCGTACAGACCGCACTCTCAGCCTCCAATATATCGTACAGACCGCACTCTCAGCCTCCAATATATCGTACAGACCGCACTCTCAGCCTCCAATATATCATACAGACCGCACTCTCAGCCTCCTATATATCGTAAAGACCGCACCCTCAGCCTCCAATATATCATACAGACCGCACTCTCAGCCTCCAATATATCATACAGACCGCACTCTCAGCCTCCAATATATCGTACAGACCGCACTCTCAGCCTCCAATATATCGTACAGACCGCACTCTCAGCCTCCAATATATCGTACAGACCGCACTCTCAGCCTCCAATATATCATACAGACCGCACTCTCAGCCTCCTATATATCGTAAAGACCGCACCCTCAGCCTCCAATATATCATACAGACCGCACTCTCAGCCTCCAATATATCGTACAGACCGCACTCTCAGCCTCCTATATATCGTACAGACCGCACTCTCAGCCTCCTATATATCGTACAGACCGCACTCTCAGCCTCCAATATATCGTACAGACCGCACTCTCAGCCTCCAATATATCGTACAGACCGCACTCTCAGCCTCCAATATATCGTACAGACCGCACTCTCAGCCTCCAATATATCATACAGACCGCACTCTCAGCCTCCAATATATCGTACAGACCGCACTCTCAGCCTCCAATATATCGTACAGACCGCACTCTCAGCCTCCAATATATCGTACAGACCGCACTCTCAGCCTCCAATATATCGTACAGACCACACTCTCAGCCTCCAATATATCGTACAGACCGCACTCTCAGCCTCCAATATATCATACAGACCGCACTCTCAGCCTCCTATATATCGTAAAGACCGCACCCTCAGCCTCCAATATATCATACAGACCGCACTCTCAGCCTCCAATATATCATACAGACCGCACTCTCAGCCTCCAATATATCGTACAGACCGCACTCTCAGCCTCCAATATATCGTACAGACCGCACTCTCAGCCTCCAATATATCGTACAGACCGCACTCTCAGCCTCCAATATATCATACAGACCGCACTCTCAGCCTCCAATATATCGTAAAGACCGCACTCTCAGCCTCCAATATATCGTACAGACCGCACTCTCAGCCTCCAATATATCGTACAGGCCGCACTCTCAGCCTCCTATATATTGTACAGACCGCACTCTCAGCCTCCAATATATCGTACAGACCGCACTCTCAGCCTCCTATATATCGTACAGACCGCACTCTCAGCCTCCAATATATCGTACAGACCGCACTCAGCCTCCTTTCTATTGTACAGACCGCACTCTCAGCCTCCTATATATCATACAGACCGCACTCTCAGCCTCCCATATATCGTACAGACCGCACTCTCAGCCTCCCATATATCGTACAGACCGCACTCTCAGCCTCCTATATATCGTACAGACCGCACTCTCAGCCTCCTATATATCGTACAGACCGCACTCTCAGCCTCCTATATATCGTACAGACCGCACTCTCAGCCTCCTATATATCGTACAGACCGCACTCTCAGCCTCCTATATATCGTACAGACCGCACTCTCAGCCTCCTATATATCGTACAGACCGCACTCAGCCTCCTTTCTATCGTACAGACCGCACTCTCAGCCTCCTATATATCGTACAGACCGCACTCTCAGCTTCCTATATATCGAACAGACCGCACTCTCAGCCTCCAATATATCATACAGACCGCACTCTCAGCCTCCAATATATCATACAGACTGCACTCTCAGCCTCCTATATATCGAACAGACCGCACTCTCAGCCTCCTATATATCGAACAGACTGCACTCTCAGCCTCCTATATATCGTACAGACCGCACTCAGCCTCCTTTCTATTGTACAGACCGCACTCTCAGCCTCCTATATATCATACAGAACGCACTCTCAGCCTCCTATATATCATACAGACTGTACTCTTGGCATCCTATATCACATACAGACTCAGTCTCCTATAATAGATACTTTCCATAAGTGTGGTATGTACAGTAAATAGGATGCCGATATTGCGGTATGTACGGAATATTGACCTCGTATATGACATACAGGCTGTCGGCCTCTTATTAGGCCTCCTAGGAGACATACAGACTGTCGGACTCCTATAAGACATAGAGACTGTCGGCCTCCTATTAGGCCCCTTATAAGACATACAGACTATCGGCCTCCTATGAGACATACAGACTGTCGTCTCCTATTAGGCCCCCTATAAGACATACAGACTGTCGCCATCTTAGATATTGTACAGACTGCACTCTATGCCTATATACGGCATACAGGAGGATGATAGTGTGGTCTGTACGGTCGGTATACAGGCCTCATACGACATATTAGGCCATATAAGAGCGCGGTGTGTGTATCTTATATTGGAGGCACTGGCAGAGATTGTGATCGGTAATGCTGCATCATGTCATGTGTTTGAGCAGGGCCGGTTTTAGGCAAAGTGGGACCCTAGGCAAAGTTTAAAATGGGGCCCCAAATGCTAACATATTGCACATCACACAGAAGTAGTTCGATTGTATTTACATGTGCTGAGTTAAGGCTGCTAAATGAGTGTGATCGACAATATTGAAGTTGTTCAACACTTGTTTCCCGGCCTCTTTCCACCGTCTGAGAAAGAATGATGGGGACAGAACAATCCCTAATGGATCAATCTGTCCCCATACAGTATCATGTTATCAGCAGCACATCTACAGTTTACACCCCATAGTCCTCCATATAATATAATGTACCCCATAGTCCTCCATATAGTATAATACACCCCCTACAGTCCTCCATATAGTATAATATACTCCCCATAGTCCTCCATATAGTATAATACACCGCCATAGTCATCCATGTAGTACAATTCACTTCCCATAGTATAATGCACCCCATAGTTCTTCATATAGTATAATGTATTCCCCATAGTCCTTGATACAGTATAATGCAGCCACACCATAGAGCATAATGCAGCCACCCCATAGAGCATAATGCAGCCACCCCAAAGAGTATAATGCAGCCCCGCCATACAATATAATGTAACCCCCATAGAATAAAATGCAGCCCCACTCTTACAGTTTAATGCAGCCACCCCTTAGAGCATAATGTAGCCACCCCAAAGAATATAATGTAACTCCCCATAGAATATAATATAGCCCCCTAATATAGTATAATGCAGCCGCTCCATAGAATATATGGCAGCCCCTAATATAGTATAATGTAGCCCCTCCATAGAATACAATGTAGCCCTCCTCATATAGTATAATACAGCCCCAATAGAATATAATGTAGCCCCTCAAAAAATATAATAGAGCCCCCATACAATATAATCTAGCCCCACATAGACTATAATGCAGCCCCCCATAGAATACAATGTAGCCTCCTCATATAGTATAATGTAGCCCACTCAGAGTATGATGCGATCACCCCAATAGAATATAATATAATACAGCCCCCCATAGAATATAATGTATCCCCGAATAGAATAGAATACAGCCCACCTCCCCATAGAATATAATGTATCCCCCTATATTATATAACACAGCCTCCCCCATAGGATATAATGTATAATGTACCCATCATGGTATATAACACAGTCACATAATATATAGCACAGCCACAAAGTATATAACACAGCCCCACAAAGTATATAACACAGCCCCAAGTGGTATATAGCACAGCACCACATGGTATATGGCACAACCCCACATGGTATATAGTACAGCCCCACATGGTATACAGCACTGCACCACATGGTATACAGCACAGCCCCAGATGGTATACAGCACAGCACCATGGTATATAGCACAGCCCCACATTGGTATACAGCACAGCCCCCCACTGGTATACAGCACAGTCCCATATGGTATACAGCACAACACCATGGTATACAGCACCAAATGGTACACAGCATCAAATGGTATACAGCACTGCCCCATGGTATGCACCAGCTCTCCCTCCCCCCCGAGAATGGCCCCACAGTCACTGTTACATTTAAAAAAACCAAAACACTCAACTCCTCGTGCCCGCACTGCTCCGGTATCCTGCTCTGCCTGGCACACAGTGAGTGCGCAATGAAGTGTCAGAGGCACAGCAGGGAATGATCATCCATCATTGCTATGAACTGTACCGGCATCTATGATGCCGGTATAGTTCAATGCGGTGGCGGGGGTAGTCGGCATGGGGGCTTTTATAGAACATAATACACATCCCTTTTATTTTTTCCTTTCTTTTCCATGACCCAGAAGTCCCCCCATCCAGTTCCGGGTCAGCGGCTGCGGTGTATCGCGCATGCGCCACCAGCACTTCCCCTACCACCTGTACCTCAGCCTGTGTGCCCCGGAAGTCCAACTTTCACTTCCGGGGCAGAAGAATCTGTGTCAGTCGGCGTATGTGCCAGCTCGGCTTCATGCACCGGGCTGCATCCAGGATGCAGGCCTTACCGGAATGCTGCCCCCCACGCAACTGCTATGCTGGTCGGGGCCCGTGAAGCCCAGCTCCATCCCCGGCTTCATGCAGCCGACGGCGCGTCTCCCGAGTGAGACCGGGCGGCCCTCCCCAGACCCAGCCATCGTGCCATCCACTAGATGAGGAGGGAGCCGTCAAATGGAAACTCCTCCAACACTGCATCTGGACCACAGCCCCTGCCTTTCCCACAGACCTCGCACAGGCGGCATGCATTGGCCCAGGTATGTGTTCTTGTAGGAGATTCTTCCTGTGGATGCCGTAGGAACAGGAAACCAACTGAGGAGGAGAGGCAGACCTCCCCTTTTATTTTCTGTAGGTTTCCTGTTCCTATGGGGTGGATCCCTCTCTCCAGTGGGTGCTGTCATGGCGAAGGGTAAAATTAGGGGTAGTAGTCCGGTGGCTCTGGCTGACTGGATGATGTGGGATATCAGGGGTAGTAGTCTGGTGGCTCTGACTGATGGGATGATGTAGAATCATAGAATCATAGAATCATAGAATCGTAGAGTTGGAAGGGACCTCCTGGGCCATCTGGTCCAACCCCCTGCTCAAAGCAGGATTCGCTAAATCATCCCAGTTAGATGTCTGTCCAGCCTCTGTTTGAAGACTTCCATTGAAGGAGAACTCACCACTTCTCGTGGCAGCCTGTTCCACTCATTGATCACTCTAACTGTCAAAAAGTTTTTTCTAATATCTAATCTGTGTCTCCTCCCATTCAGCTTCATCCCATTGCTTCTAGTCTTTCCTTGTGCAAATGAGAATAAAGTTGATCCTTCTACAATGTGATGTGAATGATGATGTGGGATATTAGGGGTAGTAGTCCGGTGGCTCTGGCTGATGGGATGATGTGGGATATTAGGGGGAGTAGTCCGGTGGCTCTGGCTGACGGGATGATGTGGGATATTAGGGGTAGTAGTGCGGTGGCTCTGGCTGATGGGATGATGTGGGATATTAGGGGTAGTAGTCCGGTGGCTCTGGCTGACGGGATGATGTGGGATATTAGTGGTAGTAGTCCGGTGGCTCGGGATTATGGGATGATGTGGGATATTAGGGGTAGTAGTCCGGTGGCTCTGACTGATGGGATGATGTGGGATATTAGGGGTAGTAGTCCGGTGGCTCTGGCTGATGGGATGATGTGGGATATTAGGGGGAGTAGTCCGGTGGCTCTGGCTGATGGGATGATGTGGGATATTAGGGGTAGTAGTCCGGTGGCTCTGGCTGACGGGATGATGTGGGATATTAGGGGTAGTAGTGCGGTGGCTCTGGCTGATGGGATGATGTGGGATATTAGGGGTAGTAGTCCGGTGGCTCTGGCTGACAGGATGATGTGGGATATTAGTGGTAGTAGTCCGGTGGCTCGGGATTATGGGATGATGTGGGATATTAGGGGTAGTAGTCCGGTGGCTCTGGCTGACGGGATGATGTGGGATATTAGGGGTAGTAGTCCGGTGGCTGTGACGGGATGATGTGGGATATTAGGGGTAGTAGTCCGGTGGCTCTGGCTGACGGGATGATGTGGGATATTAGTGGTAGTAGTCCGGTGGCTCTGGCTGATGGGATGATGTGGGATATTAGGGGTAGTAGTCCGGTGGCTCTGGCTGACGGGATGATGTGGGATATTAGGGGTAGTAGTCCGGTGGCTCTGGCTGACGGGATGATGTGGGATATTAGTGGTAGTAGTCCGGTGGCTCTGGCTGATGGGATGATGTGGGATATTAGTGGTAGTAGTCCGGTGGCTCTGGCTGATGGGATAATGTGGGATATTAGGGGTAGTAGTCCGGTGGCTCTGGCTGATGGGATGATGTGGGATATTAGGGGTAGTAGTCCGGTGGCTCTGGCTGACGGGATGATGTGGGATATTAGGGGTAGTTGTCCGGTGGCTCTGGCTGACGGGATGATGTGGGATATTAGGGGTAGTAGTCCGGTGGCTCTGGCTGATGGGATGATGTGGGATATTAGGGGTAGTAGTCCGGTGGCTCTGGCTGACGGGATGATGTGGGATATTAGGGGTAGTAGTCCGGTGGCTCTGGCTGACGGGATGATGTGGGATATTAGGGGTAGTAGTCCGGTGGCTCTGGCTGACGGGATGATGTGGGATATTAGGGGTAGTAGTCCGGTGGCTCTGGCTGACGGGATGATGTGGGATATTAGGGGTAGTAGTCCGGTGGCTCTGGGTGACGGGATGATGTGAGATATTAGGGGTAGTAGTCCGGTGGCTCTGGCTGACGGGATGATGTGGGATATTAGGGGTAGTAGTCCGGTGGCTCTGGCTGATGGGATGATGTGGGAAATTAGGGGTAGTAGTCCAGTGGCTCTGGCTGATGGGATGATGTGGGATATTAGTGGTAGTAGTCCGGTGGCTCTGGCTGACGGGATGATGTGGGATATTAGGGGTAGTAGTCCGGTGGCTCTGGCTGACGAGATGATGTGGGATATTAGGGGTAGTAGTCCGGTGGTTCTGGCTGGCGGGATGATATGGGATATTAGGGGTAGTAGTCCGGTGGCTCGGGATTATGGGATGATGTGGGATATTAGTGGTAGTAGTCCGGTGGCTCTGGCTGACGGGATGATATGGGATATTAGGGGTAGTAGTCCGGTGGCTCTGACTGATGGGACGATGTGGGATATTATAGTGAATGTGGCAGGGCTATACACTCAGATTATGCATAATATATATATATACATACACACACAGTACAGACCAAAAGTTTGGACACACCTTCTCATTCAAAGAGTTTTCTTTATTTTCATGACTATGAAAATTGTAGATTCACTCTGAAGGCATCAAAACTATCAAAACTATGAATTAACATGTGGAATTTTATAAGTAACAAAAAAGTGTGAAACAACTGAAAATACTGTATGTCTTATGTTCTAGGTTCTTCCCAGTAGCCACCTTTTGCTTTGATTTCTGCTTTGCACACTCTTGACATTCTCTTGATGAGCTTCAAGAGGTAGTCACCGGAAATGGTTTTCACTTCACAGGTGTGCCCTGTCAGGTTTAATAAGTGGGATTTCTTGCCTTATAAATGGGGTTGGGACCATCAGTTGTGTTGTGCAGAAGTCTGGTGGATGCACAGCTGATAGTCCTACTGAATAGACTGTTAGAATTTGTATTATGGCAAGAAAAAAGCAGCTGACAGTCTATTCAGTAGGAATTAAAAATAAACCAATAAATTTCGTTCAACTTCACAATTGTGTCCCACTTGTTGATTCTTCACCAGAAATTTACATTTGGTATCTTTATGTTTGAAGCATGATACAGTACAGACCAAAAGTGTGTGTGTATATATTGTGCGTGCATGTAGATATAAGTATATATATGTATGTATATATGTATACATATGTGTGTGTATGTATATAATATATGTATATATATTATATTATATTGTGCGTGTACAGTATGTGGGGAAAGCTTGAAAAGTTCCAGGGGGCCAAATACTTTCGCAAGGCACTGTAAGGGTACTGTTACAGTTAGCGACGCTCCAGCGATCCCGAGAACGATACGACCTGGTAAGGATCACTGGTGCGTCGCTACATGGTCGTTAGTAAGCTGTCAAAGAGGCAGATCTATTCAGCGACGCAGCAACGATCCGGCGATCCGTATAGCGACCTCGGCGGTCGTTGGGACCTTGTCACACACCAGCTATTCTAAACGATTCCAGCCTGCGCCCGAGTTCTGCGTCGCCAACAAGGTCGCTCGTCGGCGTCAAACACAGCGATGCATGCTGGCCAGTGGGACGCCGACAACGAAAAATGGTCCAGGATGTTTGAGCACGATCAGCAATATCAGGCGGGGGGGCGGTCGCCGCTATGTGTCACACGTAGGGAGATCGCTGTGGCATCACAAAATCTGTGATGTTCCAGCGATCTCGCTAACAATCTTGTTATGTGAGACAAGGCCTTAACTACAATCAGCGTCGGACTGGAACACCTTGGGCCCACCAGAGAAAATCATTCTTGGGGCCCACTATGTAGCTGCATAGAGTTAAATACCAGACCACCAATTATGCGGTAAAACACGCTAATATCCGGGTATAATATAAGGTTGTACATGTCTTAATTATGTAGCAGGAGTTGGGGTAGCCCCCTCATAGAATATAAAGCAGCCCCCTCACATAGTATAATGAAGCCATCTAATAGAATATAATGCAGCCATCTCATAGAATATAATACTGCCCCCCTCATAGGGTATAATACTGCCCCCCTCATAGGGTATAATGCACCCCCTCATAGAATATAATACTGCCCCCCTCATAGGGTATAATACTGCCCCCCTCATAGGGAATAATGCACCCCCTCATAGGGTATAATGCTGCCCCCTCATAGGGTATAATACTGCCCCCCTCATAGGGTATAATGCTGCCTCCTCATAGGGTATAATGCTGCCCCCTCATAGGGTATAATACTGCCCCCCTCATAGGGTATAATACTGCCTCCTCATAGGGTATAATACTGCCTCCTCATAGGGTATAATACTGCCCTCCTCATAGGGTATAATACTGCCCCCCTCATAGGGTATAATACTGCCTCCTCATAGGGTATAATGCTGCCCTCCTCATAGGGAATAATGCTGCCCCCCTCATAGGGTATAATACTGCCCCCCTCATAGGGTATAATACTGCCTCCTCATAGGGTATAATACTGCCTCCTCATAGGGTATAATACTGCCCTCCTCATAGGGTATAATACTGCCCCCCTCATAGGGTATAATACTGCCTCCTCATAGGGTATAATGCTGCCCTCCTCATAGGGAATAATGCTGCCTCCTCATAGGGAATAATGCTGCCTCCTCATAGGGTATAATACTGCCCCCCTCATAGGGAATAATGCACCCCCTCATAGGGTATAATGCACCCCCTCATAGGGTATAATGCTGCCCTCCTCATAGGGTATAATGCTGCCTCCTCATAGGGTATAATGCTGCCTCCTCATAGGGTATAATGCTGCCTCCTCATAGGGTATAATACTGCCCCCCTCATAGGGTATAACGCTGCCCCTCATAGGGTATAATGCTATATAGATATATAGATATAGAGTTAGATAGATATAGATAGAAAGATAGATGTAGAAATAGATAGATATAGAGATAGATAGTAGATAATGGATAGAAAGTAGATAATGGATAGATATAGATAGAAAGATTCATAGAGATAGATAGAGATAGATATAAAGATAGATATAGAAAGAAATATAGATAGATAGATCGATAGGTAGATAGATATAGAGATAGATAGAAAATAGATAATGGATAGATAGATAGATATAGAGATAGATATATAGATAGAGATACATAATAGATAGAGATAGATAATAGATAGAGATATACAGATATAATAATAATAATAATAATAATAATAATAATAATAATATAGACATATATAGATAGATATAGAGATAAATATATATAGATAGATGGCTATAAATAAAAATAGATATAGAGATATATATAGAGATAGATAGATATAGAGATAAGAGATAGATAGATAGATAGATAGATAGATATAGAGATAGATATAGAGATAGATATAGAGATAATAGCTAGATATAGAGATATGTATAGAGACAGATAGATATAGAGTTAGAAAGATAGACAGATATAGAGAGAGATATAGAGATAGATAGAGATAGCTAGATAGATAGATGGATAGATAGATATAGATAATAGAGATAATAGATAGATATAGAGATAGATATAGAGATAGATGGATAGATCAATAGATAGATAGATAAAGAGAGAGAGATAGAGATAGATAGATAATGAGATATAGAGATAGATACAGAGATATAGTGTTAGATAGAAAGATAGATATAGAGATAGATATAGAGATAGATATGGATATAGAGATAGATAGACAGATATAGAGATAGATAGATATAGAGATAGATAGATATAGAGATACTATATAGATAGATAGATAGATAGATATAGAGATAATATATAGATAGCTATAGAGAGAGAGATATAGAGATAGATATAGAGATAGATAGGTAGATAGATATAGAGATAATAGATAGATATAGAGATAGATAAATATAGATATAAAGATAGATAGAGATAGAGAGAGCGGTAGATAGACAGAGAGATAGATATAGAGAGAGATAGATACAGAGATCGATAAATAGATAGAGAGATAGATATAGATACAGATAATAATAGATAGAGATAGATAAAGATAGATAATAAATATAGAGATAACAGATAGATATAGAGATAGAGTAAGATAGAAAGATATAGAGATAGGTAGATATAGATAATAGAGATAGCTAGATAGATAGACATAATAGATAAATATAGATAGATATAGAGATAGATAGCAAGATAGATATAGAGATAGATGTAGAGATAGAAAGATAGATATAGAGATAGAGCGATAGATAGATATAGATAATAGATAGAGATAGATAGATAGATAGAGATAGATATAGAGATAGAGCGATAGATAGATAGAGATAATAGATAGAGATAAATAGATAGATAGATAGAGAAAGATAGATAGATAGAGATAGATATAGAGATAGAAAGATAGATATACAGAGAGATAGATATAGAGATAGAGATAAATAGATAGATAGATATAGAGAGAGATATAGAGAGAAATAGATATAGATATAGAGATAATAGATATATACAGAGATAGATAGATATAGATATAGAGAGAGATAGATACAGAGAAAAGATATAGAGATAAATAGATAAAGATAGATAGATATATAGATATAGAGATAGAAAGGTATAGAGATAGAGCGATAGATAGATATACAGAGAGATAGATATAGAGATAGATAGATATATAGATAGATAGCTATAGAGAGATATAGAGATAGAGCGAGAGATATAGATATAGAGATAGATAGATACAGAGAAAAGATATAGAGATAGATAACGGATAGATAAATAGATAGATAGGTATAGAGATAGATAGATAGATATAGATATTAGATAGAGATATATATAGATAAAGATAGATAGATATAGATGGTAGCTAGATAGATAATAAATATAGAGATAATAGATATAGAGATAGATAGAGTAGGATAGATAGATAGATAGATATAGAGATAGATGTAGAGATAGAAAGATAGATATAAAGATAGAGCGAAAGATAGAGATAGATATAGATAATAGATAGAGATAGATATAGATAATAGATAGAGATAGATAGATAGAGATAATAGATAGAGATAGATAGATATAGATAATAGATAGAGATAGAAAGATAGATATAAGAGAGATAGAGAGAGAGATATATAGATAGATAGATAGATAGAGAGAGACAGATAGAGAGAGTGAGAGAGATATAAAAAACAAACAAACCACAATACTCACCTCTCCTCCTGCTCCCACGCTGATCCCGGCTTCAGTGTCAGGAGCTGCCCCCTCTGCCAGACACACAGCGGGTGTGTGATGTAGTGACGTCATCGCGCACTGGCTGTGAGTCAGGAGCAGAGAGGACTGAGGGCGGCGCCGGCCCTGATGCAGAGCGGCTTACTGGGCTGGGGGCGGGGCCTCTGGGGGTGGAGACCTGAAATGATATGCTCCGCAGTGAATATTCATTTCTCTTTAGCAGCGGGGACAGGGGCTCCTGCCTCCTGACACCCGCTGCTGCTCCGCTGGCAGGGGCCCCCATAGCAGCTGCATGGTGTGCGACACACCACTGGCTGGGGGCCCCTGGAGCAGCGGGGGCCCTAGGCAACTGCTGGCCCTGTATGCCAGCAGGTGCCAGGGCCCACCAGATGCCAGGGCCCACCGGAGAATCCTCCGGCTCCCCGGTGGGCCAGTCCGACGCTGACTACAATGGACCTGTAATAAGTGTCCGGTACATGGGACCCTGGCTGGTTATCTAGGTGATACAGATTCTCCATTAAATGTCACCTGCTTAACCCAGCAGGAAGTACGGCGGCGTCTAAACATCACTAAAATGTACAAGTCCCCGGGCCCGGATGGGATACACCCCCGAGTACTGCAGGAATTAAGCACAGTCATAGATAGACCACTATTCCTAATCTTTAAAGATTCCATAATGACAGGGTCTGTACCACAGGACTGGCGTATAGCAAATGTGGGGCCAATATTCAAAAAGGGGACAAAAACCGAACTAGGGGCCGTTTATATAATCTGCTTTTATACTGACAGTGTGTATTAGGGTTTTTCTATTCTATTGTGAATATTGTGGCTTTATTTACTGTAATACATTTTTCATATATTTTCCACACGTGCTCCAGTTTGATCCAGCTGCACATTAATCCAGTTATTATAATTCAATAACAATTATTTTAATATTATCATTATAAGGTTTTTCCTGTAGTTTATTACAATCCTCCTTGAAATTACTATATTTTTTGGACTAAAACACACACCTAAGGTTTTATTGGAAATTAGGAAAAAAAATTGAAGCAAAAAATGTGGCCAATTCTGTATTTAATATCCCCTATCCTGGTATATATGGCCCCCTCATCCCCAACCTGATACACATGGCACCTAGTAAGCATGGTCCCATCCCTATCCTAGTATGCATGGCACCTCATTCCTATCCTCTTATGTATGGCCCCATCCCTATCCGGGTATGCATGGTCCCCATTTCGTCCTGGTATGCAGGGTCCCCATTTCGTCCTGGTATGCAGGGCACCGTCTCATCCTGGTATGCAGGGCACCGTCTCATCCTGGTATGCAGGGCACCATCTCATCCTGGTATGTAGGGCCCCCATCTCGTCCTGGTATGCAGGGCCCCATCTCGTCCTGGTACGCAGGGCCCCAACTCATTATGGTATACAGGGACTCATCCTTATAAGTGGCCCCCACCCCCATTCCTATCCTGGTATACATGACTCCATCAGAAAACAATAGCTATATGCTTTATGCTTGTAAGCATCGCTGAGAACAGTGAGTATTCATGAATATTCATTTCTCTTAAGTAGCGGCACACATGACCACCGGTAGCAGCAGGAAGCCGGTGGCTGACACTGTGCGCTACTGAAGAGCAAAGAATACTCAGTGCCTTTTGCGTGCACAGGCCTGGCAGCTGTGCTCTGCTTGTGAGCAGCACATGATGTCCCTGCCATGTGCTGCTTACAAGCATATAGCAGTTGCTGGCACCGGAGCAGGACGCTGCGAGGGAGCACGGGGTAAGTAAGTGTAATGGTTTGTTTTTTTAATGTTTTCTGAAGGGGCCATGCATACCAGGATAGGGATGTGGATGGGGGTGTGGGCCAATTATAAGGATGGGGCCCTGCATACCAGGACCGGAGTTGGGGGCTAATCATATCAAGATACTATTATTAAAGAGAAATGAATATTCATTGCCCTCCAAACCCATAGGCGTAGAATGCAGTGAATATTAATTTCTCTTTAGCAACGGGAACAGGAGTTAGCCGCAGCCACCGGCTCCAGCCTCATGTGACCCGCTGCTCCGCCGATGCCGTTCGCCCACCTCCCCTCTACAACCGGAGCCGGTACATCCGGACTATAAGACACCCCCCCATTTTACTCCATATTTTTGAAGGAAAACAGTGCGTCTTATAGTCCAAAAAAATACAGTAGTTTTAATACAAACTGAAAAGTCAGGATAAAGGGAAACTCTGCTGTTATTGTACAGAAATTCACACTTGGCCTCACTGCACATTTAGGGTACGTGCAGACGTTGCAGTTTTTGATGCATTTCTGCAGCGTTTTTGAACGCGCAGAATTGCATCAAATCCAAAAACACTGTGCACATGCTGCGAAAAAAACGCACGGATTTGCAGCGTTTTATTTTCTGCAGCATGTCAATTCTTTATGCAGATCTGCAGTGTTTCTGCACCCATTGACTTGCATTGAGTCAGGCATTTCCGCAGCAAAACCGCAGGTCTAAAAAAGATCTGCAGTATTGCTGCGGATGAAACGCTGCTGATCGGGAACAGGGAAGTGTGTGGGCGGTGACTGTGTGCGTGTCTGCCGGGGGTGTGCGGGGGGTCTGCATGTGTGTGTGCATGCAGGCATCGTCCGATGGGACTACAAGTCCCATCGGTCGATGCCTGCAACAGTGACAGTGAGTGAAACATTAGCCAATGATGGGACAGTAGTAGTCCCATCATCCGGCTAATGTGTTGAATGTAAAAAAAAAAACAAAAAAAACACACATATACAGTTCATACTCCCCATCTACACCTAATCCCCGAAGCCCTCGCTCACCTGAAAAAATATTAAAATAATAAACACTATACTCCCTGTGTGCAACGTAATCCAATTAATATGATTATCCCACGACGATCTCCCATGAAGAGCTGCCACATCAGCTGATGCGACTGCTCTCCAGGGGATCCAGTGATACAATGACAGAGATAATCCTCTGTATTGTATCACTTCGCCGCCGACAGGTCACTGGAGTTCACCTGTCAATTTGCGGCACTACAGCGTGAGAATTTTCTCACGCTGTAGTGCCGTAAAATGCGAGGCTTATCTCCAATGACACACTGCTGGAGGGCTTTCGCCTGTCAGTGTGTCATCGGAGGCCTATAGAGCGGTCATATCTGCTGATGTGACAGCTCTATAGGGGAGATCGTCGTGGGATATTCGTTATTAATGGGATTACATGGGACAGGGAGTATATTGTTGGTTTGTTTTTTTATTTTTTTGCAGGTGATCGATGGCTTTGAATGGATTTAGGCGTACAATAAAAATTATGAAAAACTGTCATGTTTTATTTCATTAAAATACTTTAATCTTATGTGTGTTTTTTAACCCTTTCTTACTATAAGATCAATAATGGTTAGGCATTTTATTGGATGGATGGATCTATCTATAATGGATAGGCGTCTTATTGGATGGATCCATCTATCCATCATATATCCATCCATGGATGGATCCATCCATCTATCCATCATAGATACATCCATCTATCCATCATAAATCCATCCATGGATCCATAGATGGATCCATCCATAGTTGGATCCATCCATAGATATGGATATATCAGTCTATCTATAGATATATCCATCTATCCCATATTTATCTGTGTGTGTAATGGAGTGTGGGTTGGACAAATGTAAAAGAGGAGGTTGGACCAGAAATGACATCACAAATCTTTTTTTTTTTTTTTGTTAATTAACATATCTTTATTTAGCTTACAAAAACGCATACAAATCCACATAAAAAACGTGCGGATTTTTACCTGCGTTTTCTGGCAACAGATGCAGATTCTGTGCAAAAAATTCTGCAGGTAAATCTGCAACGTGTGCACATACCCTTGGAGTTGTCGCTCATAAAAGCAAAGTTTGACCAGAAAGACTTGTAAGGACCTGGTCTTTTAGGGACCATGAGACATTCAGCAGCACAGAAGGGAGAGAAGATTCATCCGATAAGATCTCAGGGATCTAGGAAGCCAACAGCATCATTACCCTCCGCTTTCTCTTACAGGCCCAGCATAAGATTTTTCTTCAAGTGATTTTCTATCTTGTCAGCACATTCTACATACGCTGTCATTTGGCTTTGTAGACTACAGATCTGGGCAGGTAACGGTCAGCGTCTCCTGATCCCAGGGGGTAGGTGGATCCTCCAGGTTATAAGTTCTATAGAAAAGGGCTTTCAATGCCCAAAGTCATTTGAACAGTTTTGGGTGGAGGAGAATGTTGTGGTCTAGAGGCAAAATGGTGATCATGGTAATACGGCCGGACTACACCACCGATAAAGCAGCCACAGCCGGTGACTGAGAGGAATCTGTGACTTCTCTGCATTCAGTGGTTACTACTCACCTGGGTAGTCATATGTGGGAATCTCCTCTTTACACCACTCATCATCTCTCACATATGTCTCTGTAGTATTAATATGGGTCAGATCTTCACCCTGAAACAAATATTGTAAAAGTCACCGACAGATGGAGAAGTCCCATCTATGATCAGCTCTAATCCTGCCATCTCCACCGTTCTCATCACACAAGTATAAAACATATACCGTATATACTCGAATATAAGCCGAGATTTTCAGCCCATTTTTTGGGACTGAAAGTCCCCTCTCGGCTTATATTCGAGTCATATACGCCAGGGGGTCGGAGGGGTGCCAGGTCATACTTACCCGTCCTGGCGCCGTCTCTGCAGCCCCCTGCTTGTCCCACAGACTCCCTTCCTTCCTTCGGCGGTCACATAGTACCGCTCATTAAACTCATGAATATGCGCATATTCATGAGTGTAATGAGCGGTACCATGTGACCGCTGAAGGCAGGAAGGGAGACAGTGGGAGAACAGAGCTGCAGAGACGGCGCCAGGACGGGTAAAGTATAGGCTATATTCAACTGTCCCCTCACTCCATCGCTGCTGTCTGATGTGTCCTCTGTCAGTGACATTCAGATAGCAGAGGGCGCGGTGACGTGGTTAGTGTGCGTCGTGCCCTCTTCTGCCTGAACGTCACAGACAGAGGACGTGGCAGATAGCCATGAGTATATACAGTAATACTGGTGGATAAAAGACTGAGCACAAGACCTTCACAGCCGTCTACACATCATAGGGGAGATCTCCTGACACCTTCTCTCCATCTACCTGATGATCCTGAGGAACATTGGGATCTTCTTGGTTACAGTCCTGTGGAAGAAGAGGACGGGGACATCTCTCTGGTGTTGTCCTCTTACTGGATAGATCTGGAGGAAACACATACAGGGACTGAATTCATTCTCTACATACAGATAATTATAGGCCGTGTGTATTTAGTCCTGTCTATTACCTGGTGATGTGAGGGGCTCGGGAACCTCCATTATGACGTTCTTGTACAGATCTTTGTGTGCTTCTAAATACTCCCACTCCTCCATAGAGAGATAAACAGCGACACCCTGACACCTTATAGGAACCTGACACATACAATGATACCGTCATCCCCCGATCCCTTCATAGTGTTAATGTATAATGTCCCAGCATTCCCAGCAGTGTCACCTCTCCAGTCAGCAGCTCAATCATCTTGTAGATGAGTTCTAGGATCTTCTGGTCATTGATGTCCTCATGGATCAGGGGGTGAGGTGGAGGCCCCGTGATTGGGCTCAGGGGTCTTCCCCATCCCTCAGACACAGGGTCCTGACAGCGATCACTAGAGGTCTTCTTCACCACTGTGTAATCCTGGTTATGGAGGGACACATTAATAAATCTCACTACAGACATTTCCAGAGTCCTCACCTCTCCAGTTCTGTCCATCTGTTATTCCCATAGATAAGAATGATGTAATGTGACGTCATCAGAATCTCTCACCTCTCCAGTGAGACGGAAGAGGATCTCTAGGGTGAGGTGTAACATCCTCTCCGCCATCTTGTCTCTGTCCATATCCATCCTTGATGGGTAAATCAGGAAAATTCTCTTTTGCAGAAGATCTTCACTGAGAGGATCCGATATTGTAGAGACCTGAATGAGAAGAAGATGATCCGATGTAACATCATAAGAATCCTGTGTAATAATACAATTACTGGAGATAATAAGGGAAACATATGAGGAGATTTATTATCTTACAGGGTTTAGTTTTCTTCCCTGACATCTACTAATAAAACCTATATATTTAGGCCACAGACAACAAGCAGTTTCCTCCTCGGAGTCGGCAGCTGAACATGTTCCTCATAGACTCATCTTCCATAACGCTAATTCTCCTCTCATTACCGACACTGGAATCGGCATCAGCAATACTGCAGGAGATATTCATTACACGCGACATGAGAAATAACTCCTTCATGATGAGGACGACATCTTCATCTTCTACTGCGGCTCTAGAGACAGATGTGGCCAGAGTCGGTCACTGCCTCCATCCCCACCGGCCGTCTATATGAAGGTTTCCCGTCTTCCCCGCACTGGAATCTTCTCTCCCGTTAGATCTCAGCTCTGAGTCATACACAGAAGTTTGAGGCTTCTCTGGAAGAACAGGACAGGAGAGATCTGAGGCCGATGTCTCCATGTACAGGGTTTCCCCTCGGGATAAGAGGCTTTTCTATCCCTTTCCCCCAATTAGAGGGGACACCTGTGGATATCGGGCTCTTTACCGGCTGCAGTCCTGGGGGGATTTACTCGGTAACGTGGACGTTGGACAAACGTCACCATCAATTCCCATCAGAGTGAAGGAACATCGCTCCTCTATTCAGCTCTATGGATCCAGGATGAAATCCACTGCGGCCCCTGCAAGAAAAGAGCGAAGTCTGGTGAGACCCCCGAGGCCGGAGATTTCTACAGCTGCTCTGTGCGCACAGGACCTGTGATGAGGTCACAGGAGGGGAGGAGTCAGGAGTCACATGATCAGGGGCCTCAGTGTGTGCAGGACTCTGCTGTGCTGGTTGTCACTTCTTATTTTTAGGCTATGTGCACACGGTGCAGATTCTGCTGTAGAATTTTCTGCGCAGATTTTGCTAAATCTGCAGGTAAAATGACCTGCGTTTTACCTGCAGCTTTAGTGCAGATTTCTATAATGGAGCAGGTGAAAAACTGCAGTAAAACCGCACAAAAGAAGCGACATGCTGCTTCTTTTAGGCCCTGTGCACACGATGCAGATATCCAGCGGATCCGCAGTGTGATGTACAGTACAATGTAAATCAATTGAAAAAAACGCTGTGCAGACGCTGTGGATTTTTCCGCGCGGTTTTCTTGTGGTTCAAAATATGCAGCATGTCACTTCTTTTGTGCGGTTTTCCGCCTGCTCCATTCTCCAAATCCGCAGAGGAAAACCGCACAAAAACCACAATAAAAAAGGAAGAAATCCGCAGGAAAAGTGCAGGTCATTTGACCTGCGGATTTCTTCAATTCTGCGCGGAAAAATCTGCAGGGCAAAAAAGTACGTGTGCATAGAATCATAGAATCGTAGAGTTGGAAGGGACCTCCTGGGCCATCTGGTCCAACCCCCTGCTCAAAGCAGGATTCACTAAATCATCCCAGTCAGATGTCTGTCCAGCCTCTGAAGACTTCCATTGAAGGAGAACTCACCACCTCTCGTGGCAGCCTGTTCCACTCATTGCACTTAGCCTTATTCCGCACCAAATCTGCACGGAAAAACCTGCAGCATGTGCACCGCGTTTTTGGCTTTACATAGCCTTAAATGGTACTGTACATCACGTGCAGTTCTGCAGGGCCAAATCTGCTGCAGAACTGCACCGAATCTGCACTGTGTGCACAGGGCCTTACATGGACACTCAGGGCCATTGACCGGGTAGACGCTGGCCCGGCACCGAGTAACCGCACAGCCCTGAGAGGGTGTTCCAGAACAACTAAGAACTTTTTTGAGATTTCAGATAGAAAAGAGACGATTGTTTAAAAGTAGCAGAGAAACTCTTCCCTTTGATCGAGGAGAATAAGGTTAATATGAGATTTATTCACAATTTGGACAGAATAACTTAGATTTCTTAGATGTGAATAATAAAATAGAGGATGGTAGAATAATAACCAGCACCTATAAAAACCTGCAGCCACCAATATGTCCCTCCATTCTAATAATGCGCACCTGGAACATACTAACAGAGGCCGACCATACAGCCGGTATCTGAGGCTGAGAACACAGAATAGTAGAGAAGAAGGTTTCCTACAACAAGCGAATGACCTGACAGACGACTTATTACACAGAGGTTATCCGCCAACATTATTACACTGTGCTAGAGCGATGGAGGAACCCATGTGGGTCTAGTTACAAGATCCAGGAGGAAGAGCAGAAAGAAGGACGAGATAATAAAAGATTTATTGTTACTTTTACACCTAATCCCAATATGAATGTAATAACCTCAGCGATAAACAGGAATTGGCATTTGTGAGGAGATAAAGATTTAGCCGTAGCAGCAAAGAACAACCCTCGATTGCTTCTAGAAGAAGCGGTGACTTAGATGACTTATCGCTACAGGAAAGATTCCAGGAGAAGAACAATAAAGTCACCTGGTTACATGGAAGACGTCCAAGAGGCCATTTCCATTGTGGGGATCGCTCCTTCTGTCATCTCCATCTTACAGGAGAAATCTGAGGATCTGGGCGATGACGGTAGATAAACTAATCACGGGCCGCACAGAGCAAGTGCTTTATGTCATATACTGCCCAGGACGATTATTATATTGCCCAGACTATTAGACCGCGGCACATCAGGCTCAGAGAACATTTCCATTCAGTTACACAGGAAAAGGATCTGTGACATTAATGATATAAGAGAGGTCCATAATGCAGACCCCGATGTACTGAGATCTGCAGGAATTGAGCCCGCTGATTATCCTGTACAAGGCGGTGACCAGAATAGATTACTACTAACAAGAGAAGCAGCATGGATTGTGGATTGCGGTGCACAAGTTCCCCTTGGCCTCAGTGATACATTGAATATGTCTGTGTGGCTGTGATCTATGATATATTTCTTTACATTTTTTATATTAATCATTTCACTGTACTCACTGTAAATGTTTTGCAATTCTCAGTTAACCATTCCCTAACCCTTGTTAAGAGGAAGTGGTGTAACCCCCTGACAAGCATGGACCGGTAGAAGCGCTAAGCAAGTGCGAAACGGCCGTAGTCCGTCAGGCTCTCCCATCTGTATAGCTCCCTGCTACCTGCACGCCGCACTCTAATATGGTTTGATGTCTCGTTTCACCATGGAATAAAATTGTAAGAAGGATCTGGGTGACAATTCTTTCAATTTCTTATGATTACTCTTATACGTATACACAATGGTGATGAATGGAAGGCCGCATTCAATACACCGGAGGGGCATAATGAAAATTTGGTGATGCCATTCAGATTAAACAATGCTCCGGCAGTCTTTGAAAATCTCATTTTTTTTCTCCCCGATGGGTAGATTTGCGGTAGTTTACCTGATGATATATTGAGTTACTCACGTCCTCTGCAGGAGCATCATGAGCATGTCAGACAGCTGGAGTGGGAAAAACATTACCCAGCAATCCCTTTTTGACATTTTGAAGACCTCCATCATTGAAAAATGTCCTAGCACCAAGAAACATAAAAGAGAAGAAGGAAGATTTGCTAAAAATCGCCTGTACCGAATAAACTCATTACATGCAATCTGAAAACTTGCCTCTGTTGTGACTCGATCTGCCATGGTCTCTCTGAATTCACCTTTATTTCTACTGGTGAAGTTTTCCCGACCAAAACTCCCATGTCATGTTCCACCAGTTATGTTACACACGTGATTATATGCTCATACCAGAAATTATATGTGGGAAGGACGACCCAACCCCTCCACAAAAGGCTGAACTCACACCGTCCCAATACTCCATAGGGTTTTCTCCAACATGGGCTTTCACGTCACTGCACCATCAAACACAAGAAAGATTCCACACAACTGAGAATATTCCCCACAGAGGAGATTCCCCCACAGGAACAGAATCGCATTGGACAACTACATCGGAAAGAAATCTTCTGGATTTATAAACTAAACCCCATTACTCCAAATGGCCTCAGTGAGATTACAGATGTTACAGAGGCTCCTGCTGCACCAGCCTGGGATAGGTCAGATCATCGCCGGATCCCCGAACACCTCCTGTGACCCGGCTCCACCAGCGCTGCCGATCCCCCCCGGGTTTACTGAATTCAGACTGTGGGACAGACCCCCATTTCACACATTACCTTTTTCCCTATTTTCCTTCTGAATATTTGGGGTGCGTCTTATGGTCCGGTGCGGCTTATAGTCAGAAGATACAGTATATCTTTATTCATTTTTTTAGGTGAC
Source organism: Dendrobates tinctorius (assembly GCF_039654945.1). NCBI lineage: Eukaryota > Metazoa > Chordata > Amphibia > Anura > Dendrobatidae > Dendrobates > Dendrobates tinctorius. The sequence continues at coordinate 56,513 of NW_027361988.1, read as the reverse complement.
CGCACTTCATTCATAGGCACTTTATAATATAATTATTGTATGTAAGTGTGTGCTGTTTTCTCATGATCTATAATTTATCTTTGTGTGACGGACTTTATCATGAACTTTGACATTTTGTGCTTTGTTGGCGTTTTTTATTCCAAAGACATACTGATAGGGAATTTAGATTGTGAGCCCCATCGGGGACAGCGATGATAATGTGTGCAAACTGTAAAGCGCTGCGGAATATGTTGGCGCTATATAAATAAAAAGATTATTATTATTATTATAAAGACTGCATATAAAACGTCCCAGGCTTGACATGTTTATCCGCTCTCAGGTTTCGTCCTGAGGAAGACGTCCTGCGTGACTGTGAAACGCGTTGACTTTGAAAACTTGTTTAAATAAACGTTTTTAGTGAAAATCTCCATCTCCGATCGTCTCCATCAGCAGCGCAGGTACAGACACATTATACCCGGATCAGCTCTTCTGCTCGGTCTTTGGCCCCGAGTCCTGCAGCAGCTGATTGATGCATTGAGCATGGTGTAAAGGCGCCACTCCATCAGGTGAGTGTAATACTCCCCTACTCTCATTACATCTGGTTATCAGGTAAGACCCTATTTTTCACTTGTTTGTTCCTCAGTATCTCGACTACAAGAAATCTCTGTAACACTTTCAGGTTACTTGGAAAAACCAATGAAGGGACTGCTGGGACCGTAACGGGGTCCATCTGAGACCCCAATGCAGAAGCCAAATGTCCTGAGAACTGGACCTGCTGGACCACAAATTGTCATTTCTCCAGGTTACCAAATAAATAGTTGTCACGTAGAACCTGGAGACCCTGTCTGACATGCTCAGCATGCTCCTCCAGAGGACGGGAGTAACTCACTATATCATCCAGGAAAATTACCACAAATCTACCAATCAGTGAGAAAAATATAATTACTGACATTGTCACAGACTGCAGGAGCATTGGTTACCCCGAATGGCGGCATCAGGTTGGGTTTTCTTACAGCGAATATTGGATTTATGTTGGGGCCCCCTGTCCCTGACAGCCTGTGTCGTTTCCCCTACAGAGGCTAATCCACAAGGGCACTGAGGTGCGAGACTCGGGCGAGTTTCTCCCAAGTGTGACCCCGGCCTCAGCCGGACTCTGGAAGGGGGGAAATAACCGAGATTTGGGCATTTTAGCTCCTGGAGTGGAGTCGATAGCACAATCATATGCCGCCATATAGTAGACGGCCGGTAACCGGTGAGAATTCCCTCATGTGTGGGGTCTATTTCCCTCCAGAGAAATCACACGTTACATTCCACACATAACACTGTGTAGAGAAGGCGGCGCGGGGTAATTGTGCCAGTAGTGAGGGGGAATAATGGCGGGAATGTCACTGACTGAGGAGAAGGCTCCATGGAGGTCTTCACTCTGGAGATCATGTGACCCCTGACTCCTCCCCTCCTGTGACCTCATCACAGGTCCTGTGCACAGAGCAGCCATATATGTGGAGTGCGGCTCTGCAGGTTAGTGATGGGCAGTCCGGCTCTTCTGGCTCCTTTCCCCACTTTTCTCCCTCCTGTCCCTTCACTATAAAGCCTGGGCCTCATTATACAGCTGTACAGGGGTCTAGTGAAGGCTTTTTCGCCCTTTCCTCAGACTGTAGCTCCTGGGAACAGACCCTCACTCCTGTCCCTTCACTATAAAGCCTGGGCCTCATTATACAGCTGTACAGGGGTCTAGTGAAGGCTTTTTAGCCCTTTCCTCAGACTGTAGCTCCTGGGAACAGACCCTCACTCCTGTCCCTTCACTATAAAGCCTGGGCCTCATTATACAGCTGTACAGGGGTCTAGTGAAGGCTTTTTAGCCCTTTCCTCAGACTGTAGCTCCTGGGAACAGGCCCTCACTCCTGTCCCTTCACTATAAAGCCTGGGCCTCATTATACAGCTGTACAGGGGTCTAGTGAAGGCTTTTTAGCCCTTTCCTCAGACTGTAGCTCCTGGGAACAGGCCCTCACTCCTGTCCCTTCACTATAAAGCCTGGGCCTCATTATACAGCTGTACAGGGGTCTAGTGAAGGCTTTTTAGCCCTTTCCTCAGACTGTAACTCCTGGGAACAGGCCCTCACTCCTGTCCCTTCACTATAAAGCCTGGGCCTCATTATACAGCTGTACAGGGGTCTAGTGAAGGCTTTTTAGCCCTTTCCTCAGACTGTAGCTCCTGGGAACAGGCCCTCACTCCTGTCCCTTCACTATAAAGCCTGGGCCTCATTATACAGCTGTGCAGGGGTCTAGTGAAGGCTTTTTAGCCCTTTCCTCAGACTGTAGCTCCTGGGAACAGGCCCTCACTCCTGTCCCTTCACTATAAAGCCTGGGCATCATTATACAGCTGTACAGGGGTCTAGTGAAGGCTTTTTAGCCCTATCCTCAGACTGTAGCTCCTGAGAACAGGCCCTCACTTCTGTCCCTTCACTATAAAGCATGGGCCTCATTATACAGCTGTACAGGGGTCTAGTGAAGGCTTTTTAGCCCTTTCCTCAGACTGTAGCTCCTGGGAACAGGCCCTCACTCCTGTCCCTTCACTATAAAGCCTGGGCCTCATTATACAGCTGTACAGGGGTCTAGTGAAGGCTTTTTAGCCCTTTCCTCAGACTGTAGCTCCTGGGATCAGGCCCTCACTCCTGTCCCTCCACTATAACGCCTGGGCCTCATTATACAGCTGTACAGGGGTCTAGTGAAGACTTTTTAGCCCTTTCCTCAGTCTGTAGCTCCTGGGAACAGGCCCTCACTCCTGTCCCTTCACTATAAAGCCTGGGCCTCATTATACAGCTGTACAGGGGTCTAGTGAAGGCTTTTTAGCCCTTTCCTCAGACTGTAGCTCCTGGGAACAGACCCTCACTCCTGTCCCTTCACTATAAAGCCTGGGCCTCATTACACAGCTGTACAGGGGTCTAGTGAAGACTTTTTAGCCCTTTCCTCAGACTGTAGCTCCTGGGAACAGGCCCTCACTCCTGTCCCTTCACTATAAAGCCTGGGCCTCATTATACTGCTGTACAGGGGTCTAGTGAAGGCTTTTTAGCCCTTTCCTCAGACTGTAGCTCCTGGGAACAGGCCCTCACTCCTGTCCCTTCACTATAAAGCCTGGGCCTCATTATACAGCTGTACAGGGGTCTAGTGAAGGCTTTTTAGCCCTTTCCTCAGACTGTAGCTCCTGGGAACAGGCCCTCACTCCTGTCCCTTCACTATAAAGCCTGGGCCTCATTATACAGCTGTACAGGGGTCTAGTGAAGGCTTTTTAGCCCTTTCCTCAGACTGTAGCTCCTGGGATCAGGCCCTCACTCCTGTCCCTCCACTATAACGCCTGGGCCTCATTATACAGCTGTACAGGGGTCTAGTGAAGACTTTTTAGCCCTTTCCTCAGTCTGTAGCTCCTGGGAACAGGCCCTCACTCCTGTCCCTTCACTATAAAGCCTGGGCCTCATTATACAGCTGTACAGGGGTCTAGTGAAGGCTTTTTAGCCCTTTCCTCAGACTGTAGCTCCTGGGAACAGGCCCTCACTCCTGTCCCTTCACTATAAAGCCTGGGCCTCATTATACAGCTGTACATGGGTCTAGTGAAGGCTTTTTAGCCCTTTCCTCAGACTGTAGCTCCTGAGATCAGGCCCTCACTCCTGTCCCTCCACTATAACGCCTGGGCCTCATTATATAGCTGTACAGGGGTCTAGTGAAGACTTTTTAGCCCTTTCCTCAGACTGTAGCTCCTGGGAACAGGCCCTCACTCCTGTCCCTTCACTATAAAGCCTGGGCCTCATTATACAGCTGTACAGGGGTCTAGTGAAGGCTTTTTAGCCCTTTCCTCAGACTGTAGCTCCTGGGAACAGACCCTCACTCCTGTCCCTTCACTATAAAGCCTGGGCCTCATTACACAGCTGTACAGGGGTCTAGTGAAGACTTTTTAGCCCTTTCCTCAGACTGTAGCTCCTGGGAACAGGCCCTCACTCCTGTCCCTTCACTATAAAGCCTGGCCCTCATTATACAGCTGTACAGGGGTCTAGTGAAGGCTTTTTAGCCCTTTCCTCAGACTGTAGCTCCTGGGAACAGACCCTCACTCCTGTCCCTTCACTATAAAGCCTGGGCCTCATTATACAGCTGTACAGGGGTCTAGTGAAGGCTTTTTAGCCCTTTCCTCAGACTGTAGCTCCTGGGCACAGGACCTCACTCCTGTCCCTTCACTATAAAGCCTGGGCCTCATTATACAGCTGTACAGGAGTCTAGTGAAGGCTTTTTAGCCCTTTCCTCAGACTGTAGCTCCTGGGAACAGGCCCTCACTCCTGTCCCTTCACTATAAAGCCTGGGCCTCATTATACAGCTGTACAGGAGTCTAGTGAAGGCTTTTTAGCCCTTTCCTCAGACTGTAGCTCCTGGGCACAGACCCTCACTTCTGTCCCTTCACTATAAAGCCTGGGCCTCATTATACAGCTGTACAGGGGTCTAGTGAAGGCTTTTTAGCCCTTTCCTCAGTCTGTAGCTCCTGGGAACAGGCCCTCACTCCTGTCCCTCCACTATAAAGCCTGGGCCTCATTATACAGCTGTATAGGGGTCTAGTGAAGGCTTTTTAGCCCTTTCCTCAGACTGTAGCTCCTGGTCACCATGTGATCTCACCATAACCCTAACAAGCTAATTAAGGTGTGAAATCTTGGTCAAAATTATCTCAGTACACAAATCTCCAAGGGTGCCCAAAGTTTTGCATCGCCCCTTTTTCCGTTTTAGCAATTATGAAAGTGTAAAATAGTCTATATATGTATTTTTTATTAGTATTTTTGCCTAAAATGCAAAGGCCATGTGTCATCTTAGAGGTTCGGCCTTTTAGAGATCATTTCATCTTCATCTTACTACTGCTCACAATAACAGTCATTTTGACCAGGGGCGCTCACACTTTTACATGCCGCTGTCAATGCTTCATCCCGCTGGTGCTCAATATTTAATAGGGTCTTTCTATTAAACTTAATGAAAAGTTTGGTGAATTCCTTTGAGCTGTTATTACTAGAGATGAGCGAATATCGTCGGAGAAGTTGTTATTGGCTAATATCACTTACCGAATAGCTGCATCGGGACCCCGGATCCCTGGAGCGCTCCCGATAATCAGCTGCATGTGTCGCCCTCCATGCAGGTGCTGTGACTATCACACAGCGCGACACATGCAGCTGATTATCGGGAGCGCTCCAGCACACTGAGTCCTGCACACACTGAGGCCCCTGATCATGTGACCCCTGACTCCTCCCCTCCTGTGACCTCATCACAGGTCCTGTGCGCATAGAGCAGTCATATATGTGGCAGACACTCCTGGACCTTCTGCTTTCTGGGCCGGTTCCTCCTGTGAGTCCTATTAACCCTTTCTCTCCCTGTATTCTCCTTTCTGACAGGACAATATCTGAATTCGGACAGTGTGAGAGGAATTTAAGCAATGTGGAAGGAAAAAATGACAATTTTACTTTTTTCCTCACAAAAATGTGACTTTACCCCAAAATTGGCAGCGTAACAAATCCTTATTTTCCCCACTGTAGTTTGTAGACTCCATATACAGATCCCTTAAGTGCAAAAAGAGCTGAATTCCCCACTTAAATTATTGCATTTTGGAAATTGCACCCCACTGGGAATTTATCTACTGGTAAAGGCACATGTTGTGAACTTATTTTCTGGTCTGCCTCTGGTTTCTGGTGAAGGAGCTGGTTGTGTTGACAGAGGAGTCGTGAGTTCTCTTTCTGGGCTCCCTCTGCTAGTGGCAGGAGGTAATGAAGCTGATCTAATTAACAGAGACCTGCCACCTGATAATGAGGATGAGGATTGGACATCTGGAGTCTCAGACTGGATTTAAGACAGCCGATTCCCTCTTCCCATGCTGGTGATTTTTTCCTGCCTCCTGAGGTTCTGGTTTCCAGTTCAGTTCCTGCTTTCTCAAGCTAAGTGTTCTCTGCTATTGTTCACACTTGATTTGGTTTGATCTATTCAGTTTTTGTGTGGTTAGCCAGCCCCGGCTGGGGCTGTGCTGAATTTCCATTCCTATGTCACTGCATGTGCCAGTTTGCTTTTTGTACCTTATTAGATTGGCCTTTTTTTTGCTCTGTTCTCAGAATATGCTGATATAGTGGGAGAAGTCTAATGACTTCAAGGTTTTTTGCTATCAGAAGTGTTGGACATTTTTGCATGTTTTTTTTGGCGTGATTGCAGACAGTATCTTTCCTTTCCTGTCCTGTCTAGTTAGTTTTGGCCCCATCGTTTGCTCAGTCTATTTTCCTACCTGTGTTTGTGCTTTCATCTTGTCTCACCATCAATACATGTGTGGGGGCTGTCTATTCCTTTGGGGTCTGCTCTGGGGCAGTTTAGATTTCCCCTTGTCTTGCTTTAGGCTTAATTAGTCCTCCGGCTGTGACGAGGCATCTAGAATCATCGTAGGTACGTTCCGCGGCTACTTCTAGTTGTGTGGTTAGGATCAGGGGTCTGCAATCCACTTAGATACCAACCTCTCTGGTTTTCTGTGACTTAGCTTGGTTTTGTTTTCCTCCTTGGTTACCCAATCATAACAGGCACAATTTTGTCTGCATGGGGGTTGTGCTCAAAGCCCAACATCGTGTGATCCTCCAAAGAAATGCCACCCCACACCATTACTGACCACTGCCAAACCGGTCATGCTAAAGGATGTTGCAAGCAGCAGATCGCTCTCCACGGTGTCTCCAGACTCTGTCACATCTGTCACATGTGCTCAGTGTGAACCTGCTTTTATCTGTGAAGAGCACAGGGCACCAGTGGCAAATTTGCCAATCCTGGTGTTCTCTGGCAAATGCCAAGTGCCCTGTACGGTGTTGGGCTGTGAGCACAACCCCCATCTGTGGATGTTGGGCACTCACACCATCCTAATGGAGTCAGTTTCTAACCGTTTGTGCAGAGTCAGACACATGAACATTTGTGGCCTGCTGAAGATCATTTTGCAGGGCTCTGGCAGTGCTCCTCCTGTTCCTCCTTGCACAAAGGTGGAGGTAGTGGTCCTGCTGCTGGGTTGTTGCCCTCATACGGCCCTCTCCACATCTCCTGGTGTACTGGCCTGTCTCCTGGTAGCGCCTCCAGCCTCTGGACACTGCGCTGACAGACACAGCAAACCTTCTTGCCACAGCTCGCATTGATGTGCCATCCTGGATGAGCTGCACTACCTCAGCCACTTGTGTCGGTTTTAGAGTCCGTCTCATTTTACTACGAGTATGAAAGCACAACCAACATTCAAAAGTGACCAAAACATCAGCCAGAAAGCATTGGTACTGAGATGTGGTCTGTGGTCCCCACCTGCAGAACCACTCCTTTATTGAGGGTGTCTTGATAATTGCCAATAATTTCCATCTGTTGTCTATTCCATTTACACAATAGCATGTGAAATTGATTGTCAATCAGTGTTGCTTCCTAAGTGGACAGTTTGATTTCACAGAAGTTTGATTTACTTGGAGTTATATTCTGTTGTTTAAGTGTTCCCTTTATTTTTTTGAACAGTGTATATAGATAGAGAGATTTTTTTTTCTTTACATTGGAGGGTCCAATTCCAGCTATTGCTGTGGGATCTGTGATTTCTATCTACTCCACTGTGTACAGGATAATAGAGTATAATAAAGTAGTTATGGACGTGACGTAACTAACATTGTGCAGTGACTCTGCTTTCCATATAGTGATGGATATTTCTTGTTGCTGAAACTGTGATATTTTTTTTCACTTTAAACCTTTTTTAAACCCCTCTGATCAGTGCGATCATACAACATACAAGCCTCTGATGGCTCCGGTGATGCCCTGTACTACTGTAGTGCCGTGTATCATCACTGCCTGTCAGTGTAATACTAACGGCCCCATACACATGAGATCAGAGTTGGCTGAACGGTCATTTGGCAGACGGCGATCTCTCCCGACTCCCCCATACACACAAATATTCCAGCTTTCCTCTGGTCTGTATGAGAGAGTCGCCTCCAGACTCCTCTAGAGGAGGATTATCTACAGGAAGAGCAAACGGATTATCCTCTGAAATTCAGGATGCTGGATCCTTCTCTGCCCTGACATCATCTGTCGGGAGGCCCCCAAATACATTATATGGTCGGCCAAACCCCCCGAAATCAGTGCTTTCATGGAGCTTTAGTCTACTGTGTATGGGGGCGTTATAAGGTAACTTATTGGATGCTGCCTCTGGCCCGGCCTAATAGACCTTCATACATTGCAGCCCAGACACCATTATTAGGCTTGTAAGTATCGCAGTAACTAGGCCGCCCCATACTATCGAGTACTTGAAGGCGGGGGGCATTCAGCCAAACTCTGTCACACCTTCTTAGATGTCATGTTTGCTTTTCAGGGTTTTTGTTGAAGCCTCATCTGTGCCGTCCCTGCGGTGTACATCTATGTTCTGGGGCCCAAAAAGAATCATTTCTTTTTAATAAATGTTTAACATGTTAAAAATTATACAATGTGTCTTCTGCTTTTTGCTCTTTTTTTCTTCTTACAAGAATTGTTGGAGCCAATTTTCTTTAGAAACATTTTAATATCGGCTTTTTCTGGAGTTTTTCATGTAATATAGGAAAGCCTAAGTCCAGAAATAATCCCCATAAATCACTGTACATGGAGACTTTGGGATCAGATCATTTTTGTCCGTTGTGTTTGTGGAAACAAAAAATCTTTTCTAAAAGCCTCAAACTTCTGTGTGTGACTCAGAGCTGAGATCTAACGTGAGAGAAGATTCCAGTGCGGGGAAGACGCGAAACCTTCATATAGACGGCCGGTGGGGATGGAGGCAGTGACCGACTCTGGCCAAACCTGTCTCTAGAGCCGCAGTAGAAGATGAAGATGTCGTCCTCATCATGAAGGAGTTATTTCTCATGTCGCGTGTAATGAATATCTCCTGCAGTATTGCTAATGCCGATTCCAGTGTCGGTAATGAGACGAGAATTAGCGTTATGGAAGATGAGTCTATGAGGAACGTGTTCAGCTGCCGACTCCGAGGAGGAAACTGCTTGTTGTCTGTGGCCTAAATATATAGGTTTTATTAGTAGATGTCAGGGAAGAAAACTAAACCCTGTAAGATAATAAATCTCCTCATATGTTTCCCTTATTATCTCCAGTAATTGTATTATTACACAGGATTCTTATGATGTTACAGCGGATCATCTTCTTCTCATTCAGGTCTCTACAATATCGGATCCTCTCAGTGAAGATCTTCTACAGAAGAGAATTTTCCTGATTTACCCATCAAGGATGGATATGGACAGAGACAAGATGGCGGAGAGGATGTTACACCTCACCCAAGAGATCCTCTTCCATCTCACTGGAGAGGTGAGAGATTCTGATGTCGTCACATTACATCATTCTTATCTATGGGAATAACAGATGGACAGAACTGGAGAGGTGAGGACTCTGGAAATGTCTATAGTGATATTTATTAATGTGTCTCTCCATAACCAGGATTACACAGTGGTGAAGAAGACCTCTAGTGATCGCTGTCAGGACCCTGTGTCTGAGGGATGGGGAAGACCCCTGAGCCCAATCACGGGGCCCCCACCTCACCCCCTGATCCATGAGGACATCAATGACCAGAAGATCCTAGACCTCATCTACAAGATGATTGAGCTGCTGACTGGAGAGGTGACACTGCTGGGAATGCTGGGACATTATACAGTAACACTATGAAGGGATCGGGGGGATGACGGTATCATTGTATGTGTCAGGTTCCTATAAGGTGTCAGGATGTCGCTGTCTATTTCTCCATGGAGGAGTGGGAGTATTTAGAAGGACACAGAGATTTGTACAAGAACGTCATAATGGAGGTTCCCCAGCCCCTCACATCACCAGGTAATAGACAGGACTAAATACACACGGCCTATAATTATCTGTATGTAGAGAATGATTTCAGTCCCTGTATGTGTTTCCTCCAGATCTATCCAGTAAGAGGACAACACCAGAGAGATGTCCCCGTCCTCTTCTTCCACAGGACTGTAACCAAGAAGATCCCAGTGCTCCTCAGGATCATCAGGTAGATGGAGAGAAGGTGTCAGGAGATCTCCCCTATGATGTGTAGACGGCTGTGAAGGTCTTGTGCTCAGTCTTGTTTTATCCACCAGTATTATATGTTTTATACTTGTGTAATGAGAACGGTGGAGATGGCAGGATTACAGCTGATCATAGATGGGACTTCTCCATCTGTCGGTGACTTTTACAATATTTGTTTCAGGGTGAAGATCTGACCCATATTAATACTACAGAGACATATGTGAGAGATGATGAGTGGTGTAAAGAGGAAATTCCCACATATGACTACCCAGGTGAGTAGTAACCACTGAATGCAGAGAAGTCACAGATTCCTCTCAGTCACCGGCTGTGGCTGCTTTATCGGTGGTGTAGTCCGGCCGTATTACCATGATCACCATTTTGCCTCTAGACCACAACATTCTGCTCCACCCAAAACTGTTCAAATGACGTTGGGCAGTGAAAGCCCTTTTCTATAGAACTTACAACCAATTACATTGTTTTTGGTCCTAAGGAATTCAGATTACTGCACAATCTCTCCTGAAATGGGGAGCAATATTATTTTCTCTAATCTTCTGCTCAAGATCCATAGTAGCTCCAATGGTCCACCATAAATGAGGGCAACTCTGGTTTACTGTTGTGTAATTTGTATTTGTAGTTTCCAGTTAATGAGATTCTCGTGCTCTGGGGCGGGGCTGTGGGCGGGGCTTTATGTGGTGCTCTGATTACATAGTCATCTGTATTGGCTTATGACAGGTCGCTGACCCCTCACTGACCTGCCCCCCATTATTACATAATGCATATAATAGCATTGATATTATTGGTGATAATGCCTATAATATTGTGGCTATTGTGAGGCTTAGAAAAGAAAAATTGCATCCAGTAAAATGTCACCGGCGATGGCGGCGCCTGCGCAGTAGCCTCTATATCAACTATATCAAATTTTTTTTTCATTAGGAAGTTATAAGGGTTAAAAGTTGACCAGCGATTTCTCATTTTTACAACAAAATTTACAAAACCACTTTTTTTTAGGGACCACCTCACATTTGAAGTGAGGTTGGGGGTCAATATGACAGAAAATACCCAAAAGTGACACCATTCTAAAAACTGCACCCCTCAAGGGGCTCAAAACCACATTCAAGAAGTTTATTAACCCTTCCGGTGCTTCACAGGAATTAATGGAATGTGGAAGGAAAAAATAACCATTTACTTTTCTTTCACAAAATTTTTCCTTAAGACCTGTTTTTTTTTTTACATTTGCAAGTGTAACAGGAGAAAATGGACGATACATTTTGTTTTGCAACTTCTCCTGAGCATGCCAATACCCCATATTTGGGGAAATCTACTGTTTGGGCACACGGCAGGGCTCGAAAGGGAAGGCGCGCCATTTGACTTTTTGAATGTAAAATTTGCTGGAATAATTAGTGGTTGCTATTTTGTGTTTGGAGAGCCCCTGATGTACCTAGACAGTGGAAACCCCCAACAAGTGACCCCATTTTCGAAACTAGACCCTTTAGGGAACTTATCCAGATGTGTATTGAGCACCTTGAACCCACAGGTGCTTCACAGACGTTTATAGCGTAGAGCCGTGGAAATAAAAAAAAAAAATTATCCAAATCTTTTTAGCTCAATATATATTTTAGTTTGTACTGACTATGCAGACACCCCATATGTGGGGGTAAACCACTGTTTGGGTGCATGGCAGAGCTCGCAAGGGAAGGAGCGCCATATTAGAGAGCATATTTTGCTGGAATTGTTTGTGGGTGACATGTCACATCGTCAGAGCTCCTGAGGTGCCAGAACATCATAAGCCCCCAAAAGTGACTGCATTTTACCAAATACTTCCCTGAATGAATTCTTCTAATGGTGCAGTGAGCATACTGACATCACAGCTGTTCCATAAAAAATTATACCATTGGGCAGTGAAGAAAAAATAATTATATTTTTACCACTAAAATGTTGTTTTAACCCCAGATTTTACATTGGAAAATAGGTAGATAGATAAATGGTCACTACACCCATAGATGAATTCGCAGAGGGGTGTCATTTCCAAAATGGAGTCACTTCAGGGGGGATTCTGCTGTTGTGGCACTTTGGAGAGCCGCTAAGTGCCAGAACAACAGAAAAATTGCAAAAATGTCATTGTAGTGCCCAATATATTGTGCCCAGCTTGTGTCTCTGGAGACCTTCCCCCACCTACCCCCGGAAATTGTTAAGTCAGCTCTACTCAAATGTGTCTATCACTAAATAAACCAAATGCTTGAATGTCAAAACAGTTCAAAAACGTGGTTCTGTGTGGAAGATTGTAAAGCCGTCATGGAGGCATAAGGCTGGCAGTGATGGGCATTGTGGGTAATAATAGCGGGGATCATGCCTCATTCCTCTCTAGGAACATACACGACATCTTCTCTGGGGGTTCTTTCTTGTTTCAGTTACTGGGATGAGTGCAATAAAATGTCGCTCAGTGAGTCTTCTGACATCTTCACATTCTAAAGGATTGGCGGGGACAAAATTTTCAAAAACAAGATTTTCAGTGACCTTTTCTTAATAATCAAGGAAAGTATCTGCATTTCCGGCTTTTTTGTATAACACAAAAGAATTATATGTGGCCACCTGAAACAAATACATGACTAACTTTTTATACCAGATCTATGATTCTCTTGATACCTGGTATGGCTGTAGAACCTGATCTGCAAGGTCGTCCACACCCCATATATTTGTTGTAGTCAATGACTAAAAACAGGTTTTGGAGTAGTGGATCCCTGTTGGTCTGCAGTGGCCCTTGTGGCATCTGTGTGGATCGAGCTCAGGATAAAAATATCTTTTTTATCCTTATACTTAAGGACAAGCAGCTCTCCATTGTGTAAAGCCCCTGACTGCCCCTTTCGGTACTTTTTGCTGACCAATGATTGTGGAGACCCCTGATGGTTTTTGCGAATGCTCTCACAAGCCCCTATGTTATGTTCAACCAGACTTTTAAATAGAGGTATGCTGGTGTAGTAGTTGTCAACATATACATTGTAGCCTTTTTGTAAAAATGGAGTTATCAGCTCCCAAACGATTTTTCCAGATGTCCCCAGATAAGTAGGGCGTCTTCGTGGGTTTAGTTGGCCATCTTTCCTCTCATACATGCGAAAAGCTTTCATAATGGGTCCTAGGAAGAACGGCAGAAAACATAGGGGTGGCTTGAACAGGGCGGTTGGACCAATAGGACTGAATGCTCATTTTTTAACAAGCCCCATAGCTAATGTACTGTAAGTCCTGAAAATGTTTTCATTTCTAGGACATTAGTTGGTCCCATAAATTTGACCTAGCATAATAGGATCGTGGATTCTGGCTGATGAATTGGGATGCATATAAATTTGTAGGACAGTATGCTCTAGCAAGCTATCTGTCATAAATTTAAAAAAAAATTAATTGGTGCAAAATTTTCCACCTCCATATTTATACCAGGAATGGCATTAAAATTAGGGATGAATGGAGTAGCCGAATCCGAAGCCTCCCATCTGGGAAATGCTACATCAAGAGGCGAAGCCCCTTGGACATTGGTGTGCGCCAATTCACGAGCACTAGGGACAGCGCTAGTACTGGGCATTGTTCCCTGAGTTGGAGACTTTTCTCCAGAAGCGCTATTTGTCCTTCTTGTTGTACTGGTCCTTGTGTGTGAGGATGGACCAGAATCACTGCTCATTTCTGAGCTATCACTGTCGCTGCTACTAAAGCCCTCGAAATCCACATCGCCATCTGACACTGCACTTTCTTCACTGTCAGAGCATAAAAGTGCATAAGCCTCCTCTGCTCTATAATACTGACCGGCCATTTTATTCATTTTTATTTTTTTTCTGGAAATAGAAAACTGACGTGACCAAATTATTGGGGAGACAATTGAGAAAAACCTAACCCTATCTTTAAAATGAACCCTAACTATAGCACTAACCCTAACCTGCCTTATCTGTTTTTCCATTGACAAATGATGGACCTGAGTGGGGACTTGTTTTTGTGAAGTGAGAACTGGTATTACTTTCGCCTACATAACATTGATTGGCTTCTTTATATTCAATATTTGGGAGGCAGAATGAACAGTTGAATACCACACACTACTGTTTCATCCAACAAGGTTTTCTATTAGACTGTGGACTGTCATAGTCTTGGTAAATAATTAAGGTTTTTTACATAGCTTGCCATTTTTATGGACAGTTTAAGTAGCAATGTTCAAAAATATAAAACTCAAGGATATTTTATTAAAAAAATTGTTTTTTACCTTAGCAGATGACTGTACCAGGAGATCAGAGGGACAGCTGACATCTTCAATTTTTAAATCTGATAATCTTGAGATCCTACAAGATTCAACTGAAGTGATTGATATTACTCCAGATATATTATCATCCATTCACAGCAAAGATCTGTCATCTGGTCCTATGAAACAGGTCCCATCTTTTGATTCATTACCAACTACTAAGGAAAATCAAAGTCACAAAAGAGGCATTAAAAAACAAACTGCTCCTAAAGCAAAGAAGTCATTTTCATGTTCAGAATGTGGGAAATGTTTTAACAAGAAATCTCTTTTTGTTACTCACCAGAGAATTCACACAGGGGAGAAGCCTTTTTCATGTTCGGAATGTGGGAAATGTTTTAGCCGGAAAGCGATTCTTGTTAGACATCAGAGCATTCACACGGGGGAGAAGCCTTTTTCCTGTTCAGAATGTGGGAAATGTTTTAACTGGAAATCAGATTTGGTTAATCACCAGAGAATTCACACAGGGGAGAAACCTTTTTCATGCTCTGAATGTGGGAAATGTTTTAACCAGAAAGCGATTCTTGTTAGACATCAGAGCATTCACACGGGGGAGAAGCCTTTTTCCTGTTCAGAATGTGGGAAATGTTTTAACAATAAATCAGATTGTGTTAAGCACCAGAGATTCCACACAGGAGAGAAGCCTTTTTCCTGTTCAGAATGTGGGAAATGTTTTAACTGGAAATCACAATTTGTTAATCACCAGAGAACTCATACAGGGGAGAAGCCTTTTTCGTGTTCAGAATGTGGGAAAACTTTTAACCAGAAATGTCATCTTTTTAGTCACCAGAGAACTCACACAGGGGAGAAGCCTTTTTCCTGTTCAGAATGTGGGAAATGTTTTAACCGGAAATCATATTTGGTTGATCACCATAGAACTCACACAGGGGAGAAGCCTTTTTCGTGTTCAGATTGTGGGAAATGTTTTAACCAGAAATCACATTTGCTTGATCACCAGAGAACTCACACAGGGGAGAAGCCTTTTTCATGTTCAGAATGTGGGAAATGTTTTGCACATAAATCACTGCTTGTTACTCATCAGAGAACTCACACAGGGGAGAAGCCTTTTTCCTGTTCAGAATGTGGAAAATATTTTAGACTGAAAGTCAATCTTGTTCAGCACCAAAGAACTCACACAGGAGAGAAGCCTTTTTCCTGTTCAGAATGTGGAAAATATTTTAGACTGAAAGTCAATCTTGTTAAGCACCAAAGAACTCACACAGGGGAGAAGCCTTTTTCCTGTTCAGAATGTGGGAAATGTTTTAACCATAAAGGGAATCTTGTTAGGCACCAAAGAACTCACACAGGAGAGAAGCCTGTTTGATGTTCAGAATGTGGGAAATATTTTACTCAGAATTCAAGTCTTGTTACACATGAGAGAATTCACACAGCAGAGAAGCCATATTCATCTTAAGAATGTGGGAAATGTTTTAAATGGAAAATAGATCTTGATCGCCATCAAAGAACGCACACAGGGCAGAAGCCTTTTTTCCTGTTCAGAATGTGAGAAATGTTTTAACCGGAAAGCGATTCTTGTTAGACATCAGAGCAGTCACACAAAGGAGAAGCCATTTTCATTTTCTTAATGTGGGAAATATTTTACTTGGAAATCAGCTGTTAATAAACATCAGAGACGTCACATAGGGGAGAAGCCTTTTTTATGTTCATAGTGTTGGAATAGTTTTAACCAAAATTGAATCTTCTTAAATGGGTTGTCTCTTGTCATTTTTCATGTTTGCTGACAAAAGGATAAAACTTAACTTTATTAATTCCAAATGTAAAACTATACCCATAATTCACCCCCTGAAGATTAGTTAATAGGGGACTAATAGAAAAAACATGCACCCCACAGTTGAATACATAGAGTGAGGTGACTCACTGTCCAAGCCTCTCATTTCTACTGGTTTCATCGTCCTCACCAAAGGCGACTC
Organism: Dendrobates tinctorius; assembly: GCF_039654945.1. Classification (NCBI taxonomy): domain Eukaryota; kingdom Metazoa; phylum Chordata; class Amphibia; order Anura; family Dendrobatidae; genus Dendrobates; species Dendrobates tinctorius. Next base: position 40,278 of record NW_027361988.1, on the reverse strand, counting down.
ATCAGAATACTATTTAATATTGACCTACAGTATATTCAAGCGAGACTAGACAAAAAAATTAAAATAATGTATCATGTTATCCGAAACAGTCAGAAAACTAGCCACATATTGGCAGATCCCAGACCTCAAACTATATACTGTGTAAGTTTATAAGCCCCTCCAGTGTCAGGAATAGATAGTATGTGACAATACAGTATAATTCTTGGGTTTTCTCCTATAGGGACTGCCCTAGTTTGGTAATGTAACAGCTGATAATTAGTAGTGCAGACAAATTGTCCTAGACTAAACTCAGTCTTCAGACGGCCCAATATGTACCACTCAGGGAAAACTTACCTGCTCCAAAGATCATTAGCAGCTTCTAACTAATGGCCATGCTGCGGTCTGTCAGGGAATGAGTGCAATATCAGTATAAAGACTAGGGATATGTGCAGTCATAATGTCTGGGAGATCTGTGCCATTATTTAGTATGAAGATGGAAATTATCTCTGAAAGTTACGTGTTCCCTGAGCGGTATATACGGTATTTTCATATACTATCTATTCCTGACACTGGAGGGGCTTATAAACTTACACAGTATATAGTTTGAGGTTTGGGGTCGCCCAATATGTGGCTAGTTTTCTGACTGTTTTGGTTAACATGATTTTAGGGTTTTCTTCGTCTAGTCCCGCTTGAATATACTTCAGTATTAAATAGTCTCCTGATGAATGAATGAATGAATGATGAATCCAATGAATATATATTTCTCTTAAGTAGCGGCACACGTGACCGCCAGCAGCAGCAGGAAGCCAATGGCTGACACTGCGCGCTACTGAAGAGCAATGAATAGTCACCCCGGTCTCCAATGAACAGTCCCGGTAAGTACTCCAGCAGTTGTGCTCTGCTTGTGAGCAACGCATGGCGTCCCTGCCATGTGCTGCTTACAAGCATAAAGCAGTTGCTGACACTGGAGCAGGACGCAGCGTGTGAGCGCCGGGTAGGTAAGTTTAATTTTTTTTTTTTTTTAAAGTTTTCTGATGGTGCCATGCATACCAGGATGGGGGTGGGGGCAAATGGGATGGGGCCATGCATACCAGGACGAGATGGGGGCCCTGCATATTAATATAGGGATGAGGGCGATCATTCCTGCCAGGATAAGGATGAGTGATCCATGCATACCAGGATAGGGATGAGGGGGCCTTGTGTATCAGGATGGGGGTGAGACAACCATATATACCAGGATAAGGGATACTAAGTACAGAATTGACCACATTTTTTGCTTTAACCCCTTTACTCCCAAGGGTGGTTTGCATGTTAATGCCCGGGCCAATTTTTACAATTCTGACCACTGTCCCTTTATGAGGTAATAATTCTGGAGCTTCCATTGATCCCAGTGATTCTGACAATGTTTTCTCGTGACATATTGTACTTCATGTTAGTGGTAAAATTTAATTCATATAACTTGCGTTTATTTGTGAAAAAAACAGAAATTTGGCGAAAATTTTGAAAATTTCGCAATTTTCCAACTTTGAATTTTTATGCTCTTAAATCACAGAGATACAGCACTCAACAAACTTAAGTAATATTTCCCACATGTCTACTTTACATCAACACAATTTGGGAACCAAATTTTTTTTTGTTAGGAAGTTATAAGGGTTAAAAGATGACCAGCGATTTCTCATTTTTGCAACACCATTTTATTTTTACGGACCACATCACATTTTAAGTCACTTTGAGGGGTCTATATGATAGAAAATACCTAAAAGTGACACCATTCTAAAAACTGCACCCCTCAAGGTGCTCAAAACCAGATTCAAGAAATTTATTAACCCTTCAGGTGCTTCACAGGAATTTTTTAAATATTTAAAAAAAAATGAACATTTAACTTTTTTCACAAAAAAAATTACTTCAGGTTCAATTTTTTTATTTTAGCAAGGGTAACAGGAGAAATTCAACTGGAAAAGTTATTTTGAAATTTGTCCTGAGTACGCCGATACCTGATATGTGGGGGGAACCACTCTTTTGGCTCATGGCAGAGCTCGGAAGGGAAGGAGCGCCGTTTGACTTTTTTTTTGCAAAATTGGCTGGAATTCAGATCGGATGCCATATCAAGTTTGGAAAGCCCCTTATGTGCCTAAACAGTGGAAACTCCCCACAAGTGACCCTATTTTGGAAACTAGACACCCCCAAGGAACTTATCTAGATATGTGGTGAGCACTTTGAACCCCCAAGGGCTTCACATAAGTTTATAACGTACAGCCGTGCAGTTAAAAAATAATATTTTTTCCACAAAAATGATCTTTTCACCCCCAATTGTTATTTTCCCAAAAGTAACAGGACCCCAAAAGTTATTGTGCAATTTGTCGTGAGTACGCTGATACCCCATATGTGGGGGTAAGCGGCGCCATTTGACTTTTTTGGCTGGAATTGAGATCAGACGCCATGTTGTGTTTGGAGAGCACCTGATGTGCCTAAACAGTTGAAACCCCCAATTCTAACTCCAACCCTAACCCCAACACACCCCTAACCCTAATCTCAGCCTTAGCCCTAACGGGAAAATGGAAATTGTCACGATCCCACCGCTGCCACCAACATGTGACAATCCCACCGCTGACACCAATATGTCAGCAGGCGGAGGGATGTGACGCACTACCAGCACACGGCTATCACAGGCACAGTGGGGGCTTATCTTAGTTATCCCGCCACTGGCACCATGTGACAAAAATATACAGCAAGCTAATCTTGCCCTAGCAATTTATCGCAGGGGGGTTATTTTGGATGCCCCACCACCGCTAACAACCTTCCAAGAACTGTGGGGATTTATGGATATCCCACTTTCTCAGTTCCACTTTGGAACTCGCAGCTCTTCAGCGCCCCCTTACCCTCAGGTCAGTCAGGGAACTGCACCTAGGATAATTAGTCGTCGGATGGGCTGCTTGGTGTGCACAGTCAATTAGACTACTGCAGTAAGGGAATTATCAAAGAGTTAATTAAGAGGGTCTGTAGCAAAACCCCAAATTAGTAGCGATGATCTAAAAAAGCACATAGTTCGTTTCTTAAAGCATGAAGGCAGACTGATAATTTTATGATTTATTCCCCAAAGAGGGCAGTGATTACATAGATAAAAAGTTGTTACAAAGGTGAGACATTAAATATGTACAAGGCAAATATAAAATAACAGGGATGATAGCAGAAAGTACACTTACATGTGCTTAGTTGGTATTAGGCAAACAATGTGCTAGGGGGAGGGGCAGCCAGCCAGCCACACATCCCCAGACATCTGCAGGTCTTTGCAGCATGAAAACTCCAGCTTAACTGAAGAATTTTAAGGGAGGGATATCTTATAGCCTATGGTCGGTTACATCACAAAAGGGGCAGTCTGGAGAAGTTCAGCCCCCCTTTCTGCAAGTTGCAATTCAGCTGTAAAACTTATAATAACTATATCTTAATGAGGGAAGCTCGTATAAACTCACTGATGGTCTCATTTTTCTCAGTTTATCGAATCCAGTAAAACAACACCAAGCATGCCATGATATGGATACTCCATTTGGGAATAATCCATATCTCAGTTTCGGGAGGTTTTAGAACTTTGCAAGATCCACCGTAGCGAAGCCGGGTCTGCGCAGATCACAGAAATGTCTGTATAATTTTTCTGCCGCGACCGGAGCCCGTGCTAGCTTAGTTTAATATCTCTCATAATTTTATTCAGCCACATGTCTCAAACAAAGAAATGCTCTCCACTCCAGCTTAATTAACACTCCTTTCACTTAGCTGTGACAGGCCGATTTTCATCTGTGTGGAGCAAGGGAAGATTCTAGTGTTCCAGAACATCATATCTTACAGTAATATCTCACATAACATTACAGAAATAAATAAATTTTTAATTTTATTATTTTTCCCTAACTAAGGGGGTGATAAAAGGGGGTTTGATTTACTATATATGCCGGGTTTTTATGTTTGGCAGCTGTCGCACGCTAAAAGACGCTTTTTATTGTAAAAATAGTTTTTGCATCACCACATTTTGAGAGCTATAATTTTTCCATATTTTGACCGACCGAGTCATGTAACATAGTAACATAGTTATTAAGGTTGAAGGAAGACTTTAAGTCCATCTAGTTCAACCCATATCCTATCCTAACTTGCCCTAACATGTTGATCCAGAGGAAGGCAAAAAAAACCCATGTGGCAAACAGTAAGCTTCACATTGGGGAAAAAAATTCCTTCCCGACTCCACATACAGCAATCAGACTAGATCCCTGGATCAACACAATATTAAGGAAATTAGTGTATATACCCTGTAATATTATACTTTTCAAGAAAGGCATCCAGTCCCTTCTTAAATTTTAGTAGGGAATCACTCATTACAGCATCATATGGCAGAGAGTTCCATAGTCTCACTGCTCTTACAGTAAAGAATCCGCGTCTGTGAGTATGCTTAAACCTTTCCTCCAGACGCACAGGATGCCCCCTTGTCCCCGTCACAGGTCTAAGAGTAAAAAGATCATTAGAAAAGTCTTTGTACTGTCCCCGCATATATTTATACATTGTAGTAAGATCACCCCTAAGCCTTCGATTCTCCAAACTAAATAACCCCAAGTGTAATAACCTGTCTTGGTATTGCAGACCCCCTAGTTCCCTAATAACCTTGGTCGTTCTTCTCTGCACCCGCTCCAGTTCAGCTATGTCTTTCTTATACACCGGAGACCAGAGCTGTACACAGTATTCTAAGTGTGGTCGCACTAGTGACTTATATAGAGGTAAAATTATGTTCTCCTCATGAGCATCTATGCCTCTTTTAATGCATCCCATTATTTTATTAGCCTTTGCAGTAGCTGCCTGACACTGGCCTCTAAATGTGAGTTTGTCATCCACCCATACACCCAGGTCGTTTTCAGTGACAGTTTTGCCCAGTGTTTTACAATTAAGCACATAATTATACATCTTATTCGTTCTACCCAAGTGCATGACCTTACATTTATCCCCATTAAAGCTCATTTGCCATTTATCAGCCCAAGCTTCTAGTTTACATAAATCTTCCTGTACTATAAAATTATCCTCCTCTGTATTGATTACCCTGCAGAGTTTAGTGTCATCTGCAAATATTGAAATTCTACTCTCTAAGCCCCCTACAAGGTCATTAATAAATAAGTTAAAAAGAAGCAGGCCCAAAACTGACCCCTGTGGTACCCCACTGCTAACCGTGACCCAATCCGAGTGTGCTCCATTAATAACCACCCTTTGTTTCCTATCCCTGAGCCAGCTCTTAACCCACCTACACATATTTTCATTTTATGTATCAACCTTTTGTATGGCACCGTATCAAAAGCTTTTGAAAAGTCCATGTACACCACGTCCACTGCATTCCCTTGGTCCAGTCCGGAACTTACCTCTTCATAAAAGCTTATCAGATTAGTCTGACAGGAACGGTCCCTTGTAAAGCCAAGTTGATATTGGGTCATGAGGTTATTCTTCTCCAGATACTCCAGTATAGTATCTCTTAGAAAACCCTCCAGGATTTTACCCACAGTTGAGGTTAAACTCACTGGCCTATAATTTCCAAGTTCAGTTTTTGTCCCCTTTTTGAATATTGGCACCACATTTGCTATACGCCAGTCCTGTGATACAGACCCTGTTATTATGGAATCCTTAAAGATTAAAAATAATGGTCTATCTATGACTGTGCTTAATTCCTGCAGTACTCGGGGGTGTATCCCATCCGTGCACGGGGATTTGTCAATTTTACTGATTTTTAGACGCCGCCGTACTTCCTGCTGGGTTAAGCAGGTGACATTTAATGGAGAATTTTTATCCTTGATCATGCTATCAGTCATGGGATTTTCTTGAGTAAATACTGTTGAAAAAGTTATTTAGCATATTGACTTTTTCCTCATCCTCATCCACTATTTCACCCAGACTATTTTAAAGGGGACCAACACTATCATTTTTTAGCTTCTTACTATTTATGTAGTTAAGGAATATTTTGGGATTATTTTTACTTTCTCTGGCAATGAGTTGCTCTGTCTCAATCTTTGCTGTCTTGATTTGCTTATTACAGAATTTATTTAATCTTCTGTATTTAGTTAATGCCTCATCATTACCTACTTGCTTTAATTCTCTAAATGCTTTATTTTTGTCTCTTATTGCGCCCCCTACAGCTCTATTTAGCCATAGTGGTCTCCTCCTATTTCTTGCATGTTTATTCCCATATGGTATACCTTCGGCTTGGGACAGATCATAGAATCCCACGGTTTGCAGTATCACCTCTATGCCGATGACACGCAGATCTACCTATCTGGACCCAACGTCGCCTCCTTATTGAATGAAATCCCACAATGTCTGTCTGCTCTCTCAGCCTTCTCTGCTCGCTTTCTCAAACTGAACATGGACAAAACAGAATTCATCATCTTTCCCCCATCTCGCTCAACCCCTCCACCAGACCTATCCATCAATGTCAAAGACTGCTCTCTTTCCCCAGTCCCGTACGCTCGGTGCCTTGGGGTGATCCTCGACTCTGCACTCTCTTTCAAGCCACATATCCCAGCCCTCGCCTCCTCCTGCCGCCTCAAACTCAAAAATATTTCCCAGATCCGCTCATTCCTCAACCACAAAAACACTAGTGCATGCTCTTATCATCTCCTGCCTCAACTACTGCAACCTCCTACTCTCTGGCCTCCCCTCTAGCACTCTGTCTCCGCTCCTGTCCATCCTACACTCTGCTGCCTGACTAATCCACCTGTCTCCCCGCTATTCCCCAGCCTCCCCCCTATGCCAGGCCCTTCACTGGCTTCCTATCGCCCAGAGGCTCCAATTCAAAACCCTAACCGTGACATACAAAGCCATCCACAACCTGTCTCCTCCATACATCTGTGACATGGTCTCTAGGTACCTACCCGCACGCAACCTTCGATCATCTCAAGATCTCCTTCTCTACTAACCCCTTATCTCTTCTTCCCACAACCGCATACAAGACTTCTCCCGTGCTTCCCCCATACTCTGGAACTCCCTGCCGCAACACATCAGACTCTGACCATCAACAGAAACCTTCAAGAAGAACCTGAAGACCTACCTGTTCCAACAAGCCTACAGCCTGCAATGATCCTCGGTCTACTGAACCACAGCACGACCTGCTCTACCCTCTCCTACTGTATCCTCATCCATCCCTGTAGACTGTGAGCCCTCGCGGGTCCCCTCTCCTTATGTACTTGTGTGTCCCTTGTCTTGCACATGTTTGCTATACTTGTCTATATTTCCTCTTTTTACATGTAAAGCACCATGGAATAAATGCATAATAATAATAATATGGTATATATTGTGCACAGGTCCTATTCAGGATGCTAATAAATGTCTCCCATTTTCTTTGTGTATTTTTATGTCTCAGGATATCGTCCCAGTTAATTGCACTTAGATCATCTCTCATACGTTGGAAATTTGCCTTCCTGAAGTTTAGTGTCCTTGTAACCCCTCTACTACACATCTTATTAAGGCTATGTGCCCACGTAGCGATTTTTAAGCGTTTTTGCCGTGATTTTCGGCGCGAAAACGTTTAAAAATCGTGTAAAGAACGCCCCCCATGCATTCCTATGGCATTCCGCACATGCTGTGCTAATGCTGCGCTTTTTTCCGCGGCGGAATCGCATCGCGGAAAAAATCGCAGCATGCTCATTCTTTTGTGCGGAAGCGCAAAGAATTGCCACGATTCCGCACCCATAGGTATGCATGAGAACCGCTTACTTCCCGCATGTGGCTATGCCCACCATGCGGGAAGTTAAGCATCTCATGTGCGGTTGGTACCCATGGTGTGGAGGAGAGGAAACTGTCCTCCAGGCCCTGGGTACCATACCCCTGTAAAAAAAAGAATAAAAAAATCGGGGTATATTTACCTTCCGATGTCCCGCGCTGCATTCCCGACCTCAGCGTTCCCAGTAATGCCTTGCGGCAAGGCCCTGTACTGATGTAGTCTCGCGTGACTCTAGCGGTCTCGTGAGATCGCTATAGCAATGCGAGACTACGTCATCACAGGTCTCGCAAGGCATTACTGGGAACGCTGAGGCCCGGGAATGCAGCGCGGGACGCCGGAAAGTAAATATACCCCGATTTTTTTATTTTTTTTTAGCATTTTAACATCCTATCTTTTACTATTGATGCCGAATAGGCGGCCTCAATAGTAAAAACCTGGTCACACTTGTCAAACACTATGTTTGACGAGTGTGACCAACCTGTCAATCACTTTCCAAGCGATGCTTCAAATCGCTTGGAAAGTGCTTGAATATCGCACACGAAAATCGCGATCATAATCGCGGTGAAATCGCGCGGAAAAAAACGCGATTTCTGGGAAGGAGTCCGGTTTTTAGTGAGCGTTTTAAAACGCTACGTGTGCCCACAGCCTAAAGGAAACATGAAAACTTATTATTTTGTGATCACTATTACCCCAGTGACCCCCAACCCTTACATTTGATCTGCGGTCTGGCCTGTTGGTTAATATTAGGTCTAGCAGTGCCCCCCCTCTTGTTGGGTCCTGAACCAGTTGTGAAAGGTAATTGTCTCTCATAGTTGTCAGACACCTATCACCTTTGCTGGAACTGCAGGTTTCTGTTCCCCAATGTATTTCAGGGTAGTTGAAGTCCCCCATAATAATGACTTCTCCTTGAGTCGCTGCTTCATCTATTTGCTTTATGAGGATATTCTCTGTTGCTTCCATCATTTTTGGAGACTTATAACAAACCCCTATCACTAATTTACTATTTTTCCCCCTCCCCTTATCTCCACCCACCGATTCCTGCCCTAAAAGGCATCTGCCCAGGTGATGAGTCGCCACATCTTTTCTTCCCTGTTTTGGCCCACTGCTATGATGCACAGTGGCTGTGGATAACGTGGGTTGCAGCGCTTTAACATTACGTGGCTGCTGAGCTGTCCGGGTCTATAGCCCATGTGGACACTTGGGCACCCTGGCCGGGTCTGACCTAACTTTCTAGAAACTCCTGTCTTACCACCCGGCAGCCCCTCCTACACTTCACCCTCTATAACCATCCTATCAACTATACCTAACAGAGCACACTAGTATGCCTCCATCTAGTGGTCCACAAATGAACTACACTTGCCCTTGTATATCATCAACATGTAAGGAAAAAGCCAGACAACACTGCCAAAACTACTGCCGATATAAAGCTGTTATATCCATATTGCTGATAGAGGCTGAACCCCGTGATCTCGGGTGCTGGAACAGAAGACACAGTATATAAATCCACATGGAATAAAAGAAGACCATAGCACTCACCGATCCAGGTGAAAAAGTCTGCTTTATTTAGCAATCTACATGAAAACTTCATGGCCAGGAGGCTGGAGGGAGGAGTGAGCAAAATCTGACGACGTGCCTACTAGCACTTCAACGGGTCAGTGAGTAGAAGAATGTGACGTGGGAAATTATACCTTGCCACCTTATTGCTCCTCCTTCTGCAGCTGCTGCCATAATGACATGAAATACATAGACATTTAAAAACAATTAAAACCAAGTCACGAACGTGAAAACACACAGAAATTCACATAAATGTGTAGGGAAAAATCTTTTACACTATAATGTAGTTCATCAGATTCCATATATATACATTTATCTGCAAAACTATTTTACTATAAATCTTTATCACTGTCTTGCACACTGAATGGATAATCAAATTAGATATTAAATTAAACATTAATAACATGTAACCTAATTATACAAAAATTATGCGATCTAAATATAGCGATAATAATTAAAGAACAGACATGTGATGACTAAAATATACTCAATGATATATCATATATGTTCTTAGTTATGGATACATGCCCTAATATTAATTATTATATTTAATCTTCCCTGTAAATAATCTTCACATGATTATAATATTATCTACCATCTATACAAGCAAAATATTACTAAGGATACCGCAAACGATAAGTGACTATTATCAGGGAAAATTTGCTACAGAAAAATGGACATGTCCACCCTATCATTAAATCCTGTGGGGCCCATTGCATTAGTCTGCATAATCCACCTAGCCTCACGTCTTAGTAGAAGTTAGTGTAGGTCTCCCCCCTGTGGGGGCAAATCCACTTTCTCCAAACCCGCAAATGCCAGAACATTCGGGTCCCCTGCATGTGCCTCTCTGACATGATGAATCAACCTCGGTACACCCTTATTCGACATGATAGATTTATAATGTTCCCTAAAACGGACATATAGTGACCGTGTGGTCTTCCCTATATAAAAGTATTTGCACGGGCAGAGCACTACATAAACAACATCATTCGTTTTACATGAGATAAACTCTGCAACAGAATGGCTTACAGCTCCCATGCAAATAATTTGATCCGTTAAATGGAATTTGCAATAAGGGCAATGGCCACACTTATGGTTTCCTTTCGTTATGCCGGTGTGTAACCAATTCACACTATGCATCCCAATGCGATTTTTTACCAAGATGTCCCTTAATCTGGTGCTTCTACATGAAACAAGAGGTCCCCTTGCTACAATCTCAGCTGGTTCTTTGTCCCTTTCCCTTAGTTTACCCTTGTATATAAGAACTGTATACTAAGGTGTCCTCTCTAATGTCCCCAAAAGAAAGCACCTTAGGCCTGTTTCACACTTCAGTTTTCTGTGTCAGTTAAAATCCGCCAAAAAGGCGGAAAAGCAGATCCGTTCCTAACTGATGTGAACGTATGCTACCGGATCCATTTTTTTGACGGATCCGTCGAATGACCAATTTTGCACTGCGTTCCAAATTATTATGCAAATTGAATTTAAGTGTCATAAAGATGTAATTTTTTGTTTTTCAAATAAACTCATAGATGGTATTGTGTATCAGGGCTCTTTGGATCACTGAAATCAATCTCAAATTCCTGTGATAATTAGTTTACCAGGTGAGCCCAATTAAAGGAAAACTACTTAAGAATGATGTTCCACATTATTAAGCAGGGCACAGGTTTCAAGGAATTTAGGAAAGAAAAAGGATCTCTCTGCTGCTGAAAAGCATCAAATAGTGCAATGCCTTGGTCAAGAGATGAAAACATTAGATATTTCCCAAAAATTTAAACGTGACCATCGTACTGTTAAGAGATTTGTGGTTGATTCTGAGCACAGACATGTTTGTGCTGATAAAGGCAGAATGAGGAAGGTTTCTGCCAGGCAAGTTTATTGGATTAAGAGAGCAGCTGCTAAAAAGCCATTACAAACCAGCAAACAGATATTTAAAGCTGCTGGTGCCTCTGGAGTCCCTCGATCCTCATGGTGTAGGATCCTTCAAAGGCTTGCTGTGGTGCATAAACCTACTATTCGGCCACCCCTAAAAAGTGTTCACAAGCAGATATTGTAGCAGTGGGTCCAGACATACATGAAGACTATTTTTCATACAGTCTTGTTTACTGATGAGTGTCGAGCAACCCTGGATGGTCCAGATGGATTGTTGGTGGATGGCCACTATGTCCCAACAAGGCTGCGACTTCTGCAAGGAGGAGGAGGAGTCATGTTTTGGGCCGGAATCATGGGGAAACAGCTGGTAGGGCTCTTTAAGGTTCCTGAAGGTGTGAAAATGACCTCTGCAAAGTATATAGAGTTTCTGACTGACAGCTGTCTTCCATGGTATAAGAAGCAGAAATGTGCCTTCAGGAGCAAAATCCTCTTCATGCATGACCCTGCACCATGTCATGCTGCAAAGAAGACCTCTGAGTCATTGGCTGCTATAGGCATAAAAGGAGATAAACTCATGGTGTGGCCACCATCTTCCCCTGACCTCAACCCTGTAGAGAACCTTTGGAGTATCATCAAGCAAAAGATCTATGAGGGTGGGAGGCCGGTCACATCAAGACAGCAGCTCTGGGAGGCTATTCTGACTTCATGCAAAGAAATACAAGCAGAAACTCTCCAAAAACTCCCAAGTTCAATGGATGGAGAATTGTGAAGGTGATGTCACAGAAGGGTTCCTCTGTTACCATGTAACTTGGCCTGTTAGGATGTTTTGGAGTTAAATATCCATTTTGTTCAGTGAATGTGACCTCCTAATGCTGCAAATTCCACAAATGAACATTTTCAGTTCTTTAAAACATATCAAATGTTTAGAAATTCTACTGTGCCTAATAATTTGGAACAGTGCAATTTGAGTTTTTATTCATTTTGGAGATTATACTGTTATCATTGGGAGGTTTCTGCAATAAAACTTGATGTATACTCTAACCGGTGATGACTTTTATTAGAATGACTGTCATTTGTACCGACTATTTAGAAAATCATAGAAAAATATAATTTGCATAATAATTTGGAACACAGTGTAAAGGAACCGCTGCCCGGGGGGGGGGGGGGGGGGGGGAGAGAAGAGAGAGAGAGAGAAATGATCTCAGGGTTAAATTTCCTCCTGACTTCATTCCTCCAGGCATGCGCTGTATAAAAATGCGGATCCTTCAGTTAAAAAAACATTGCAAGGTCCGTCCAGGCATCTCAGCGGATGCAAAAAAATTGACGGATCTGCAAAAAAACGGATCCAACGGATGGCCATCCATCAAGATCTGCCAGTAATGCAAGTCAATGGGGAAAAAAACGGATCCGCCCAAAAAAATGGCGGATCCATTTTTTTGCAAAAACGGCGGATTTTGACTGATGGCCAAAAACGGAAGTGTGAAACAGACCTTCCTCTCCCTAAACTGTACATGAACATTAGTACACATCACAAAAGTTATATAGAATATTATGCTAAAGGAACACAACACAATATAATTCAGCTCTCTAAAGAATGGTAACACATATACTACTATTCAAAAGTTTAGGATCACGTAGAAATGTCCTAATTTTTGAAAGAAAAGCACAGTTTTTTTCCAATGAAGCCATCATTAAATGATTCAGAAATACACTCTATACATTATTAATGTGATAATTGACTATTCTAGCTGCAAACGTCTGGTTTGTAATTAAACTGATAGGACTTGATTTGTAAAGGCGCATACCTGTCTATATAAGACCTCACAGCTCACAGTGCATGTCACACCAAAATTTTCGGGTCACCCAGACAATTTTCTGTTTTCCATGAAAACTCATACTTTTATTAATTAAATGAGTTGCCAAATGAATTTAAAATCTAGTCCAGACATTGACAAGGCACAAAAAAAAAGATTTTTATTTGAAATAATAATTTTCTCTTTCAAATTTTGCTTTCGTCAAAGAATGCTCCCTTTGCAGCAATTCCAGCATTGCAGACCTTTGGCATTCTAGCAGTTAATTTGCTGAGGTAATCTGGAGAAATTTCACCCCATGCTTCCAGAAGCCCCTCCCACAAGTTGGTTTGGCTTGATGGGCACGTTTTGCGTACCATACGGTCAAGCTGCTCCCACAACAGCTAATTTCATCCTACAACAGGACAATGTCCCAAAGCACACCTCCAAATTATGCAAGAATTATTTAAGGAAGAAGCAGGCAGCTGGTATTCTATCTGTAATGGAGTGGCCAGCGCAGTCACCAGATCTTAACCCCATTGAGCTGTTGTGGGAGCAGCTTGACCGTATGGTACGCAAAACGTGTCCATCAAGCCAAACCAACTTGTGGGAGGGGCTTCTGGAAGCATGGGGTGAAATTTCTCCAGATTACCTCAGCAAATTAACTGCTAGAATGCCAAAGGTCTGCAATGCTGGAATTGCTGCAAAGGGGGCATTCTTTGACGAAAGCAAAATTTGAAGGAGAAAAATATTATTTCAAATAAAAATCTTTTTTTTTGTGCCTTGTCAATGTCTGGACTAGATTTTAAATTCATTTGGCAATTCATTTAATTAATAAAAGTATGAGTTTTCATGGAAAACAGAAAATTGTCTGGGTGATCCTAAAATTTTGAACGGTAGTGTAAGTGATAATACAAGAATGCTGTGGTATTTGAGTATACTGTGTGGCCGAGACCAGTTTGTGACATGCGTTCCACCATATCATTAGATGTGGAACGCATTATACACTCCACCATATTACCACTAGTGGTCCAGGCTGAAGTATATGTGGGTCTATATTTGGTGTGCGGCTCCTTCCGGTCCCGAGTGGAGTTCAGTGCGTTTCATTGTACGAGCGCATCTGGCTCATAGTACGCATGTACTGGTGCATTACTTCCAGGTCGTGGAAGAACCAGTATTTCTGGTCCAGAAGGTGTGACCGGTGCATGGTATCCGGTCTCGCGGAGACTTGGGTCTATAAAATGAGAGCCACCATTATAATAGAGTCCACACATTGGCACAAATTCTTCTAAAAGGTCAGTGTAATTGGTAGCTGATTCGAGCCCATCACCCTTTGAAATCCCCTGATGAACCCCTGTATCCATCCAAGAGAGGGAGGAAACGCGTCTGGATGGGATGCATGCATCTAGAAGCTAAGTTATAACCTCTATGTTGATACATGCTGTTGAACTTGCCTGAAGGCTCAGTGAGAGCTACTCAATGGTAGAACTAAGAAATATCTCTGATGTGTCATTGAGACATAAAGCACCCTAATATTGGATGTGGGGTGCACCTTTTTTTAGACATTATTTATTAAGGGTTAAGACATCCTGAACCTTATACATGTAAAATACTTCTTATGTGTCATTGTGACATCTCTACCTTTAACATGTGATTGGGAGTGTATCCTCTTGTGAGGTGATTTATTAAGGGATATTATACCCCGGATATATTCAAATCTCTTCTATGTCATTGAGACATGATCTACTCTAACATTTCATTTGGAGTGTATTTTCTTGGGAGGTGGTCTATACATATAGTTTTGTGCTCACCCTAGAGGTATTGAAGATACAATATATACACAATATATATTAATATATGGTCATTTGAGTAAAATACTATACCCAAGCACTGGAGACATATTTGTTATCAATACATTACATCTACAGTAGGTTCAACACTTGGATAAAGCACTTAAGCACTTTTTAGGTGACAGTGATGGCTTGGTGAGGGATTTCCTTATAGGGTCAGACAGGGTCAGTGGACATTGAGCGGAGGCACCAGAACGCTTTCCCCTCGGGTTCCAAACTCCGCTGCCAGGTAGGGAAATGGTGTATTGTGGATCTGTTCATTTTTTTCTCATTAATGTGCACTCTGCACCCCATCTTGACTGAAAAAAAAGTAGACATTTTTGCAAATTTATTAAAAAAGAAAAAACAAAATATCACATGGTAATAAGTATTCAGACCCTTTGCTCAGACACTCATATGTAAGTCCCATGCTGTCCATTTCCTTGTGATCCTCCTTCAGATGTTTCTACTCCTTCATTAGAGTCCAGCTGTGTGTAATTAAACTGATAGGACTTGATTTGTACAGGCGCACACCTGTCTATATAAGACCTCACAGCTTACAGTGCATGTCAGACCAAATGAGAATCATGAGGTCATATGAACTATCCAAGGAGCTCAGAGACAGAATTGTGGAAAGGCACAGATCTGGCCAAGGTTACAAAATAATTTTTTCAGTACTCAAGGTTCCTAAGAGCACAGTGGCCTCCATAATCCTTACATGGAAGAAGTTTGCGACCACCAGAGGTCTTCCTAGACTTCCTAGCCATGTGTCTTTGCTCAAACCATTCAGTGAGAACCTGTTTCCTGGAAGAACTCAACCACCTCCTCCACCACAAAAAGGTTTATGGTGAAGAATACTTTGTGGATACAATTCTGAGCTCTAGAAGACTTAGAGAAAGATTACAATATTTGGTGTACTGGAGGGGTTACAGACCATAAGATAATTCATGGGAGCCAGGATACAATGTTTATGCACCCATGCTTACAAAAGCCTTTCATTGGAGACATCTGAAGAAGCCAGCTACATCTTGGAAGGAGGTGGACTACTGTCAGAATCCGAACCCAACAGCTCTTGTGCATTACGTGGCAGCTTTTCCTTTTGAGCTATTCAGCTCGTTGGACAGTTCCTTGCTAACCAAGGTACTAGAACCTGTGTTGTTCCTGATTGTTTCCACTTTGTAATCCCTTAAATTGAACTCCCTACTTAAATCTGGCATTGCACTTCCTTCCTTGCGTGATTATTGAGCCTCACCCAAACTATACTGCTGCTCCCGTGTACCGTCCTCTGGGTGATTCCTGACTACGCAACCTGCCAGTGGTGCCCCTAGTGGTTGCAATACCACTACTCCAACCCAAGTCATAACACTCATTAATATCCATGCAGTGAAGGGCTTCTTTTGAATCTTGAAAAACGTGCACAGTAGCTCCAGCTACCACCCTTAACTCAACATCATATTTCATCTCTCAGATGTTTTTGATATCAAAGAATGTGGCTCTTTATTTCTAAACTTCTATAGAATAATCTGGAAAGATGGAGACTTTGGATCCCTTAATCATTAGATCTGAGTGATCTGTTGCCTGTCGCAGTATCATACCTCTGTCCCAGTAGTGTAAAATTTTAGCCAGCGCAGGTCTTGGTGGAATCCCAGGAGGAAGAGGACATGTCGGCACTCTATGAGGTCGTTCTACAGCCTACAAGGGGAGAAGATAAGGTATTAGGCCTGATTATTAATTTCAGCAAGTTTTCAAAAACAAAGAAAAACTATTGCCTGTAGCCAAGCCATCAGATACAATCAGATATGTTCCAACCGAATAGCCAAACACCTTGGTGACCTCGGAAATCTTTTGTAAATGCTGGCCCAGACGACGATACCTCATGCAGGGCTGATTGCTGCAGTGCCATGCTACAGTGTGTACTGTGGGTGAATTGAGGCCACTTTCCTGATATCTGTTCCTGTTTGGCAGATTTTGAGGCCATTAGAAGGTGTTGTGCATGCGTTTGCTTTTGCCTCCCATAGACTGAATAAATAGGCGATAGTAATCCGAACATTGAAATATTCGCTCATCTCTAATCCTAATTATCAATGTATATTGTAAACTATTACTAGAGTTGAGCGATACCGTCCGATACTTCAAAGTATCGGATCGGAATGGATCGGCCGATCTTAAAAAAAAGTATCGGTATCGCCGATTCCGATACCGGAAGTCCCATTCAAGTCTATGGGACTTCCGGTATCGGAATAAGAAAAACCCTGTTTTTCCCTTGTACAGCCTCTCTGGGGTCTGTACGGGCCTTTCGGGGGGCTGTGCCGGCCTGCCGGGGGGGCTGTGCAGGCTCCGGTGGGCTGTTCCGGCCTGCCGGGGGGCTGTGCAGGCTCCGGTGGGCTGTGCCGGCCTGCCGGGGGGCTGTGCCGGCCTGCCGGTGGTCTGTGCAGGCTCCGGTGGGCTGTGCCGGCCTGCCGGGGGGCTGTGCCGGCCTGCCGGGGGGCTGTGCAGGCTTCGGGGGTCTGTGCAGGCATCGTCCGATGGGACTACAAGTCCCATCGGGCGATGCCTGCTACCATGACAGTGATTGACACATTAGCCAATGATGGGACAGTAGTAGTCCCATCATCCGGCTAATGTGTTGAATGTAAAAAAAAAAAAAAAAAAAAAAATTACATGCTACATACATGCTACATTCATACTACATACATGCTACATTCATACTACATATATACTACATGCAACATACATACTACATATATACTACATGCATGCAACATGCATACTACATATATACTACATGCATGCAACATGCATACTACATATATACTACATGCTACATACATACTACATATATGCTACATATATACTACATGCATGCTACATACATACTGCATGCTACATACATACTACATGCTACATACATACTACATATATACTACATGCATGCTACATACATACTACATGCTACATACATACCACATACATACTACATATATACTACATGCATGCTACATACATACTACATGCTACATACATACCACATACATACTACATATATACTACATGCATGCTACATACATACTGCATGCTACATGCATGCTACATACATACTACATACATACTACATGCTACATACATACCACATATATACTACATACATACTACATACAATACATTCATACAATACATACATAGACATACAGTACATATAACATAGAGTAACATACTTACCAATACTTGTCACATTGTTCCCCGAAGCCATTGTCTTTTAAAGGAATAAATATTAACATAACAAACCACAAAAATACTCACCCACGATCCGAAGCAGTCCACGAGTGTGTCCCACGACGATCTTGGGTAGAGAACTGCAGCATCAGCTGATGCCGCCGTTCTCTACGGGCTGCAGGAATCCAATGACGGAAGGTAGGTATCCTTCCGCACTGTATTCCTCCGCCACTTAAAAAAAAAAAAGTCCCTAGTCTCACTTTATGCCATTGCTGCGTGGGAAATTCCCACACAGCAATGGCATAAAGTGAGACTAGGGACTTTTTTTTTTTAAGTGGCGGAGGAATACAGTGCGGAAGGATACCTACCTTCCGTCATTGGATTCCTGCAGCCCGTAGAGAACGGCGGCATCAGCTAATGCTGCAGTTCTCTACCCAAGATCATCGTGGGACACACTCGTGGACTGCTTCGGATCGTGGGTGAGTATTTTTGTGGTTTGTTATGTTAATATTTATTCCTTTAAAAGACAATGGCTTCGGGGAACAATGTGACAAGTATTGGTAAGTATGTTACTCTATGTTATATGTACTGTATGTCTATGTATGTATTGTATGAATGTATTGTATGTAGTATGTATGTAGTATATATGTGGTATGTATGTAGCATGTAGTATGTATGTAGTATGTATGTAGCATGCATGTAGCATGCAGTATGTATGTAGCATGCATGTAGTATATATGTAGTATGTATGTGGTATGTATGTAGCATGTAGTATGTATGTAGCATGCATGTAGTATGTATGTAGTATGTATGTAGCATGCATGTAGTATGTATGTAGCATGTAGTATATATGTAGCATGTAGTATGTATGTAGCATGCATGTAGTATATATGTAGTATGTATGTAGCATGTAGTATGTATGTAGCATGCATGTAGTATGTATGTAGTATGTATGTAGTATGTATGTAGCATGCATGTAGTATGTATGTAGCATGCATGTAGTATGTATGTAGTATGTATGTAGTATATATGTAGTATGTATGTAGCATGTAGTATGTATGTAGCATGCATGTAGTATGTATGTAGTATGTATGTGGTATGTATGTAGCATGTAGTATGTATGTAGCATGCATGTAGTATATGTGTTATGTATGTAGCATGCATGTAGTATGTATGTAGTATGCATGTAGTATGTATGTAGTATATATGTGGTATGTATGTAGTATGTATGTAGCATGCAGTATGTATGTAGCATGCATGTAGTATATATGTAGTATGTATGTAGTATGTATGTAGCATGCATGTAGTATGTATGTAGCATGCATGTAGTATGTATGTAGCATGCATGTAGTATGTATGTAGTATATATGTAGTATGTATGTAGCATGTAGTATGTATGTAGTATGTATGTAGCATGTAGTATATATGTAGTATGTATGTAGTATGTATGTAGCATGTATGTAGTATGTATGTAGCATGCAGTATGTATGTAGCATGCATGTAGTATATATGTAGTATGTATGTAGCATGTAGTATGTATGTAGCATGTATGTAGTATGTATGTAGTATTTTTTTTTTTTTTTTTTTAACATTTAACACATTAGCCGGATGATGGGACTACTACTGTCCCATCATTGGCTAATGTGTCAATCACTGTCATGGTAGCAGGCATCGCCAGATGGGACTTATAGTCCCATCGGACGATGCTTGCACAGACCCCCGGACATTAGCACAGCCCCCCGGCAGGCCGGCACAGCCCCCCGGCAGGCCGGTACAGACCCCCACAGGGTGCACAGACCACCGTCAGGCCGGCACAGCCCCCCGGCAGGCCGGTACAGACCCCGGGCAGTCCACACAGCCCCCCGGCAGGCTGGCAGAGACCCCCGGAAGGCCCGAAATGACGGCGCATCATGATGCGCACACACCGCGCATCATGATGACGTCAGGCTGTCAATCAACTTTGAACTTCCGATTCCGATGCCGACTTCCGATATTGAAAAAATATCGGAAGTCTGTATCGGAATTCCGATACAGCAAGTATCGGCCGATACCCGATACTTGCGGTATCGGAATGCTCAACACTAACTATTACATTTAATCTTAACCCCTTTCTGCCATATGACGTACTATTCTGTCCATGTGCCCTGGGACTTAATTCCCATGGACGGAATAGTACGTCATACGCGATCAGCCGCGCTCACGGGGGGGGCTGATCGCGGCCGGGTGTCAGCTGATTATCACAGCCAACACCCGGCACTAAGTGCCAGGAGCGGTCATGGACGCTCATGGCACTTTAACCCCCTGCACACTGCGATCAAACATGATCACAGCATTCCAGGAGCAGGCAGAAGAGCTGTCAGCTGTGACAGCCCCTCTGCCTATGGATTGGAGACCTGGCAGCATGACGCTGGGTCCCGAACGCTGCCATGGAGACCCGATGTCGTGACAATGACATCTGGGTCTCCACTATTGAGAGACTTCCTGTCATGCGCAGTGATGACCAAGAAGTCTCTCAGGTCAATGTGCAACTTTGTGTAGCGCTGACCGCTTCTAGAATATGCAGATCTGCATGCTATAGAAGTGATCAGCCTGCACAAAATGAGTGTCCCATAGTGCGTAAAAGTGTAAAAGTAAGAATTAACTTAAATTTTTTTTTAAATAATTGTAAAAATATTTTAAAAAATAATTAAAGATAATAAAAAAATCAATATTTATTCAATCAATCAATAAATATTTAAATAAAAAATCTACACAATAAAAGTACACCGCGTACGTAACGACCCGCCCTATAACACTATCCCACTTGTTAACCCCTTTAGTGAACACCATAAAAAAGTTAAAAAAAGGCTAAAAAAACAATGCTTTATCATACCGCCGAACAAAAGGTGGAATAACGCGTGATCAAAAAGATGGATATAAATAAACATAGTACCACTGAAAAGATCATCTTTCCCCGCCAAAATACGAGCCGCCACACAGCATCATCAGCGAAAAAATATAAGTTATAGCTCTCTGCTATGAGCTCATTTTCTGCTCCACCAGTTGAGAGTTCTCCTTCCGTTCTCCCTCTGGTGGTGACAGGAGGTAGTGAGGTTGGTTTAATTGGTAGTGATCTGCCACCTGGTGAGGAAGATAACGATTGGATCTCTTGAGTATCAGACTGGATATAAGACAGCCGACGCCCTATCCTGGTGCTGGTGATTCAGTCTGCTTCTCAGGTCTTGGACTCAGCTCTGTTCCAGTCTTCTCAAGTTAAGTTTGTTTTTGCTAATGTTCACACTTGCTCTTGTTGGTCAATTCAGTTTTTTGTGTGGTCAGCCAGTCCGGCTGGGCTATGCTGAATTTCCACTCTTATTTATCTGTATTTGCCAATTTGCCTTTTTTTTGTCCCTTATTAGATTGGCCTCTTTTTGCTCTGTCTCAGAATATTTCTGAGTGCTGATATAGTGGGAGAAGTCTAGTGACTTCAGGGTTAATTTTGCTATCAGTTGTGTTGGACATTATTTTTGGTAGGGTTTTTGGCAGATTGCAGACAGTGGCTTTCCTTTCCTGTCCTTTCTAGTTAGTTTGGCCCCATCGTTTGCTCAGCCTATTTTCCTGCCTTTGTTTGTGTTTTCATCTTGTTTCACCGTCAATACATGTGGGGGGCTGTCTTTCCTTTGGGGTCTGCTCTGGGGCAGTTAGTTTTCCTCTTTTCCTGCTTTAGGCTTATTTAGCTCTCCGGTTGTGACGAGGCGTCTAGGACCACCGTAGGAACGCTCCACGACTGCTGCTAGTTGCGTGTTAGGATCAGGGGTCTGCAGTCTGTATAGTTACCAACCTCTTTGGTTTTCTGAGACTTAGCTTGTGTTGTTTTTTATTTCCTCCTCAGACCGATTCATAACAGCTCTCAAAATAAAGCAATGCAAAAATAATAATTTTTATATAAAATTGTTTTTATTGTAGAAAGTGCCAAAACATAAAGAAAATATGAATGAGGTATCGCTGTAATCATACTGACCCGAAGAATAAAGCTGCGTTATCAATTTTGCCGCACGCGGAATGGTATAAACGCTCCCCCCAAAGAAATTCATGAATTGCTGGTTTTTGTTTATTCTGCCTCATAAAAATCGAAATAAAAAGTGATAAAAAAGTCATTTGCCCAAAAATGGTACCAATAAAAACGTCAACTCGTCCCGCAAAAAACAAAACCTCACATGACTCTGTGGGCCAAAGTATGGAAAAATTATCGCTCTCACAATGTGGTGATGCAAAAACTATCTTTTGAAACTAAAATCGTCTTTTAGCGTGCGACAGCTGCCAAACATAAAAACCCAGTATAAATAGTAAATCAAACCCCCCGTTATCACCCCCTTAGTTAGAGAAAAATAATAAAATAAAAAAAATTATTTATTTCCATTTTCCCATTAGGGTTAAAGTTAGGGTTAGGATTGAGATTAGGGTTAGGGGTGTGTTGAGGTTAGGGTTGGAGTTAGAATTGGGGGGGTTTCCACTGTTTAAGCACATCAGGGCTCTCCAAATGCGACATGGCGTCCGATCTCAATACCAATCAATTCTGCATTTAAAAAGTCAAACAGTGCTCCTTCACTTCCGAGCTCTGCTGTGTGCCCAAACAGTGATTTACCCCCACCTATAGGGTATCGGTGTACTCAGGACAAACTGCACAACAACTTCAGGCATCCAATTTCTCCTGTTACCCTTGTGAAAATAAAAAATTGGGGGCGAAAAGATCATTTTTGTGAAAAGAAATATGATTTTTTATTTTTATGGCTCTACTGTTGTGAGTTCATTTTTCCCTTCACCATTGAGGTCTGATGAACTCCCTCCTCTAGTGAAGGAAGGTAGTGAGACTGATTACCAAACACCTGGGCAGCTAGATGATGACTGGGTGGCTGGAATTGAGGACTGGATATAAGGCTGCCGATGCCCTTCTTCCTGGCTGGTGATTTTCCTGCTGGATTCTTGGAGACCAGTCTGATTCCTGCATCTCAAAGCTAAGTTTTTCTGCTCTGCTTTGTACTCTTCAGTTTTGTTTTTGTTTTGCCTTGTTTTTTGGGAGTTCTGCCATCCCTGGCCGGGGGTGAGCTGAATTCCATTTTTGTCTCTGATCTGTTGATATTTTGCTCTGTCTTCAGAATATACCTGAGTGCTGATATAGTCTTTTGAAGCCTAGCGACTTCAGGTCCTGTTTTTCCTATCAGTCGGTTGGCTCATTTTGATAGGGTTTTTGCGGATGGCAGACAGCAGCTTTCCTATCCTGTCCTATGTAGTTAGCTTGGGCCCCATTATTTGCTCAACCTATCTTTCTATCTGTGTTAGTGTTTTCATCTTGCTTCACCGTCATTATATGTTGGGGGCTGCCTATTGCTTTGGGGTCTGCTCTGGGGCAGTTTAGTTTTTCCCCATTCTGTCTTTAGGCTATATAGTTCTCCGGCTGTGATCGAGGGGTCTAGGGCACCGTAGGAACCCCCCACGGCTACTGCTAGTTGTTGTTGATAGGTTCAGGGGTCTGCTATCCGATAGCTGCCAACCTCTCTGGTTTTTCTGGACTTAGCTGGTATTTTGTTTTTTCCTCCTTCGGTGACTCATCATAACAGAATCACCAGCCATACCGCAGATCCTAGGGTACTCAATAGCAGGAGAGAATTGTAAAAAAAAAAAAAAAAAAGTGTCAGAATTTATTTTTTTTGTGTGCATATTTTTTCCTCTATATCTCTGAGGCCATAGGGGGAATTTTTCTCTCAATGGAGATGAAGCAATTGTCTGATCGTGTGGAGCAGCTCGCTGCTGAAGTGCGGGGAATTTCCGCCTATCTTGCTCATTCACATGCTGCTGAACCAAAGATTCCTTCTCCTGATGTATTTTTGGGGGATCGGTCTAAATTCTTGAATTTCAAGAATAATTGTAAATTATTTTTTGCCTTGAAGCCTAACTCATCAGGGAACTCCACGCAGCAGGTTAAAATTGTCATCTGTTTGCTGCGCGGTGATCCCCAGGATTGGGCGTTTTCTTTGAAACCTGATGATCCTATTCTGAATAATGTGAACGCATTTTTTCAAGCCTTGGGGTTGTTGTATGATGAACCTAATGCTATTGATCAGGCTGAAAGGACCCTGTTGGCATTAAGCCAGGGTCGGGATTCGGCAGAGTTGTACTGTCAAAAATTCCGAAAGTGGGCGGTCCTTACTACCTGGAATAATGGTGCCTTGGCAGCCCTCTTTTGGAAGGGTTTGTCAGAAACTGTAAAAGATACTATGGTGGGATTTCCTGTTCCCTCTGGTCTTGACGATTCTATGTCATTAGCCATTCAGGTGGATCGGCGTTTACGTGAACGCAAAACTACACGAGAGATGTTACCCCCTGTTGAACAAATGTCTGAACCTATGCAATGTGATAGAGTTTTGTCTAGGGCGCAACGTCAGGAGTTCAGAAGGTGTAATAAGCTGTGTTTTTTTTTGTGGAGATGCCTCGCATATTATTTCTGTCTGCCCTAAACGAGAGAAACGTGCACACACGTTTTCTGTGGGTGGTGTACAACCTAAGTTTCTTCTGGCAATTACTCTGATCTGCTCCTTATCCACATTTTCCGCTAAGGCTTTTGTGGATTCAAGAGCAGCTCTGAACCTGATGGACTTGGATTTTGCTAAACGTTGTGGATTTCCTATGACACCTCTGCGGACGCCTATCCCTTTGAGGGGTATTGATGCTACTCCTTTGGCGAAGAATAAACCTCAGTTTTGGACCCAGGTGGTAATGCGGGTCGCCCCAGACCATCAAGAAAATTGCAGATTTTTGGTGTTGCATAATTTGCATGATACCATTGTTCTGGGGTTTCCCTGGTTGCAAATCCATAATCCAGTTCTGGATTGGAAATCTTTGTCTGTGGTGAGTTGGGGTTGTCGGTGTGCCCTTAGTGATGCTCCTGTTTTCTCCACCTCTCCCCAGTCACATGATGTTCCTGACTATTTGGCTGACTTTTATGATGTATTTAGTGAGAGTGAGTCTGCGTCTTTGCCTCCTCATAGGAGTTATGACTGTGCTATTGAGCTGAACCCGGGGTGTAAATTCCCCAAGGGTCGACTTTTCAATTTATCTGTACCCGAGCACGAGGCTATGCGATCCTATATTAAGGAGGCATTGGAGAAGGGTCATATTAGACCATCCTCTTCACCCTTAGGTGCTGGGGTTTTTTTTTGTGGCTAAAAAGGATGGTTCATTAAGGCCTTGTATTGACTATCGTGCCCTCAACAAAATTACTGTTAAATATCAGTATCCGTTGCCCCTGATTTCTGATCTATTCTCCAAAGTTAAAGGTGCTTGCTGGTTTACCAAGCTTGACCTCAGGGGGGCATATAATCTTATTCGCATTAAGCATGGGGATGAATGGAAGACGGCGTTTAATACTCCGGAGGGACATTTTGAGTACCTGGTGATGCCTTTTGGGCTCACTAATGCCCCTTCTGTCTTCCAGTGCTTGATGAACAATATATTCCGAGACATTTTGGATAAATTTTTGATTATCTAACTGGATGATATTTTGATCTTCTCCAAGAATTGGGACTCTCATGTGGAACATGTTCGGACTGTGTTCCGGATTTTGAGGGAGAATTCCCTGTATGTCAAGGGATCGAAATGCCTTTTTGGGGTACGGAGGATTTCATTTTTGGGATTTATTTTGTCTCCGTCAACTATTGAAATGGACCCAGCCAAGGTACAGGCCATTTATGATTGGGTTCAGCCCACTTCTTTGAAGGCCCTCCAGAAGTTTTTGGGTTTTGCTAATTTTTATCGGAAATTTATAGCTAATTTTTCTGGTATTGCCAAGCCATTGACGGATTTGACTAGGAAGGGTGCTGATGTGCTGAATTGGTCTCTGGAGGCTGTTTCTTCCTTTCAGGAGCTGAAGCGAAGATTCACTTCTGCTCCGGTTTTGCGGCAACCTGATGTCTCACTCCTGTTTCTGGTGGAGGTGGACGCTTCTGAGATTGGTGCAGGAGCTGTTTTGTCCCAAAAAGATCCTGTGACATCTAAAATGAATCCTTGTGCTTTCTTTTCCCGAAAGTTCTCCCCATCCGAACGTAACTATGATGTGGGGAATCGGGAACTGTTGGCCATGAAATAGGCATTTGAGGAGTGGAGACATTGGTTGGAGGGAGCCAAACACCAAGTCGTGGTCCTTACTGACCACAAGAATTTGATTTACCTGGAGTCGGCCAAGCGCTTGAATCCTAGACAGGCTAGGTGGGCCTTGTTTTTCACACGTTTTGATTTTGTGGTCTCTTTTCTTCCGGGCACTAAGAATGTCAAGGCAGACGCCCTCTCTAGGAGTTTCCTTGCTGATTCTCCTGTTGTGACTAAGCCTGCTACCATCTTAGGCGAGGGGGTAGTTCTTTCTGCCATCTTGCCCGATTTGAGACGTGCTCTGGAAGAGTTTCAGGAGGAAAAACCTGAGCGTTGTCCCAGTGGAAAGTTGTATGTTCCTGACCAGTGGAGGAAGAGAGTGATGTCTGAAGTTCATTGCTCTACATTGGCTGGTCATCCAGGTATTTTTGGTACTAGAGATCTGGTGAGTCGATCTTTTTGGTGGCCCGCCTTGTCTCGTGATGTCAGGAATTTTGTGCAGTCCTGTGGGACTTGCTCCCAGTCTAAACCTTGTTCTCGCTCTAGTGGCTTGTTGATGCCTTTGCCGGTGCCCAGGAGGCCATGGACCCATATTTCAATGGATTTTATCTCTGATATGCCTGTCTCTCAGAGAATGACTGTTATTTGGGTGATTTGTGATAGATTCTCTAAGATGGTCCATCTTGTACCACTCCCTAAGTTGCCATCTTCCTCTGAGTTGGTGCCCTTGTTTTTGCAACAGGTGGTTCGCTTGCACGGGATTCCTGAGAACATTGTATCTGACAGAGGAGTTCAGTTTGTGTCTAGATTTTGGAGGACTTTCTGTTCCAAGCTGGGAATTCAGTTGTCCTTCTCCTCTGCGTTTCACCCTCAGACCAATGGGCAGACGGAGAGAACAAACCAGACTTTGGAGTCGTATTTGAGATGTTTTATTTCTGCCGATCAGGATGATTGGGTTTCATTTTTGCCCTTGGCCGAATTTGCTTTAAATAATAGAGCTAGTTCTGCCACTTTGATGTCACCTTTTTTTTGTAACTTTGGTTTTCACCCTCGATTTTCTTCAGGGCAGGTGGAGCCTTCTGCCTGCCCAGGTGTTGAAACTGTAGTGGAGAGAATGCACCAGATCTGGGACCAAGTAGTGGATAAGTTGTCTCTCTCCCAGGAAAAGGCCCAGCGGTTTTCCAACCGGCGTAGGACCGTTGGTCCCCGGTTTAAGGTGGGTGATATGGTTTGGTTGTCATCAAAAATTATCGCTATGAAGGTGGCTTCTCCTAAGTTTAAGTCTAGATTTATTGGACCTTACAAGATTTTGGAGATTATTAATCCGGACTCTTTTCGGTTGGCTCTTCCTGTCACATTTAAAATTCATAATGTGTTTCATAAGTCCTTGTTTTAGAGATTTGTTGAACCAGTAGTTCCTGTGGTGGCACCTCCTGACCCTATATTGGTTGAAGGTAACATGGAATATGAGGTAGAGAAGATACTGGATTCCCGTCTGGCTAGACGGAGACTCCAGTATTTGGTTAAGTGGAAGGGTTATGGTCAGGAGGATAATTCCTGGGTCTCTGCCTCTGATATTCATGCCGAAAGATTGGTGCGTGCCTTTCATCGGGCTCACCCGGATCGCCCTGGTGGCATGGATGAGGGTTCGGTGACCCCTCCTCAAGGGGGAGGTACTGTTGTGAGTTCATTTTTCCCTTCACCATTGAGGTCTGATGAACTCCCTCCTCTAGTGAAGGAAGGTAGTAAGACTGATTACCAAACACCTGGGCAGCTAGATGATGACTGGGTGGCTGGAATTGAGGACTGGATATAGGGCTGCCGACGCCCTTCTTCCTGGCTGGTGATTTTCCTGCTGGATTCTTGGAGACCAGTCTGATTCCTGCATCTCAAAGCTAAGTTTTTCTGCTCTGCTTTGTACTCTTCAGTTTTGTTTTTGTTTTGCCTTGTTTTTTGGGAGTTCTGCCATCCCTGGCCGGGGGTGAGCTGAATTCCATTTTTGTCTCTGATCTGTTGATATTTTGCTCTGTCTTCAGAATATACCTGAGTGCTGATATAGTCTTTTGAAGCCTAGCGACTTCAGGTCCTGTTTTTCCTATCAGTCGGTTGGCTCATTTTGATAGGGTTTTTGCGGATAGCAGACAGCAGCTTTCCTATCCTGTCCTATGTAGTTAGCTTGGGCCCCATCATTTGCTCAACCTATCTTTCTATCTGTGTTAGTGTTTTCATCTTGCTTCACCGTCATTATATGTTGGGGGCTGCCTATTGCTTTGGGGTCTGCTCTGGGGCAGTTTAGTTTTTCCCCTTTCTCTCTTTAGGCTATATAGTTCTCCGGCTGTGATCGAGGGGTCTAGGGCACCGTAGGAACCCCCCACGGCTACTGCTAGTTGTTGTTGATAGGGTCAGGGGTCTGCTATCCGATAGCTGCCAACCTCTCTGGTTTTTCTGGACTTAGCTGGTATTTTGTTTTTTCCTCCTTCGGTGACTCATCATAACACTCTACATTATAAACTTCTGTGAAGCACTTGGGGGTTCAAAGTGCTCACCACATATCTAGATAAGCTCCTTCGGGGATCTAGCTTCCAAAATGGGGTCACATGTGGGGGTTTCTACTGTTTAGGCACATCAGGGGCTCTGCAACGCAATATGACGCTCGCAGAACATTCCATCAAAGTCTGCATTCCAAAATGGCGCTCCTTCCCTTCCGTGCTCTCCCATGCGCCCAAACAGTGGTCCCCTCACATATGGGGTATCGGTGTACTCAGGACAAATTGAACAAAAACTTTGGGGGTCCAATTTCTCTTGTTACCCTTGGGAAAATAAAAAATATTGGGCTAAAAAAACATTTTTGAGGAAAAAATGATTTTTTATTTTTACTGCTCTGCGTTATAAGCTTCTGTGAGGTACATGCGGGTTCAAAGTGCTCACCACACATCTGGATAAGTTCCTTAAGGGGTCTAGTTTCCAAAATGGTGTCACTTGTGGGGGGTTTCCACTGTTCAGGCACATCAGAGGCTCTCCAAATGCGAC
Organism: Dendrobates tinctorius; assembly: GCF_039654945.1. NCBI lineage: Eukaryota > Metazoa > Chordata > Amphibia > Anura > Dendrobatidae > Dendrobates > Dendrobates tinctorius. The sequence goes on along the minus strand of NW_027361988.1, from coordinate 11,158 downwards.
ATAGCGTCCAATCTCAATTCCAGCCAATTCTGCACTGAAAAAGGCAAACGATGCTCCTTCCCTTATGAGCTCTGCTGTGTGCCCAAACAGTGGTTTACCCCCACATATGGGATATGGGCATACTCAGAACAAATTGGACAACAACTTTGGGAGTCTAATTTCTCCTGTTACCTTTTTAAAAATAAAAATTTGGGGGCGAAAATATAATTTTTGTGGAAAAAAAATTATTTTTTATTTTCATGGCTCTACGTTATAAACTTCTGTGAAGCACTTAGAGGTTCAAAGTGCTCATCACACATCTAGATAAGTTCCTTAAGGGGTCTAGTTTCCAAAATGAGGTCACTTGTTGGGGGTTTCCACTGTTTAGGCACATCAGGGGCTCTCCGAACGCAACATAGCGTCCGATCTCAATTCCAGCAAATTCTGCTTTGAAAAAGTCTAACGGCGCTCATTCCCTTGCGAGCTCTGCCGTCTGCCCAAAAAGTGGTTTACCCCCACATATGGGGTATCGGCGCATTTATGAGAAATTACAAAACAAACGTTGTGGTTCATTTTCTCTTTTAACACTTGTGAAAATAAAAAAAATTGGTTCTGAAGTAAATTTTTTGTAAAAAAAAGTTAAATTATTTTTTTCCTTCCACATTGCTTCAGTTCCTGTGAAGCACGTAAAGGGTTAATAAACTTCTTGAATGTGGTTTTGAGCATCTTGAGGGGTCCAGTATTTAGAGTGGTGTCACTTTTGGGTATTTTCTATCATATACACCCCTCAAAATGACTTTAAATGTGAGGTGGTCCTTAAAAAAAGGGTTTTGCAAATTTTGTTGTAAAAATGAGAAATCGCTGGTCAACTTTTAACCCTTAGAACTTCCTAATAAAAAAAAATTGTTTCCAAAATTGTGCTGATGTAAAGTAGACATGTGGGAAATGTAATTTAATAAGAAATTTGTGTGACATATCTCTCTGATTTAAGGGCATAAAAATTTAAATTTTGAAAATTGCAAAATTTTCAAAATTTTTGCCATATTTTCATTCTTTTTATAAATAAACGCAAGTCATATCGAAGAAATTTTACCACTAAGATAAAGTACAATATGTCACGAAAAAACAATGTCCGAATCACCAGGATCCGTTAAAGCGATCCAGAATTGTAAAAATTGGCCTGGTCATTAAGCTGCAAAATGGCTCTGTCACTAAGGGGTTAAAGAAAATATTTTTATGAGTGTATACACTTCACCACAAATACTTTCCCATATATTTTATTATCATCACTGTTATTAAGCTGCTTTTCTCTTTATATCTTTACCATATCACTGTTTATTCTCTTTTCTTACCCGTTGCACAGTTGCACTCTCACTGGTCACTTGGTGGGGTCACATTTGGCTCTTTTCACCTGCATTGTTCTGTTTCCGGACCCCCCTCACTATCACTTTACCTGATTGATCGCTACCAGATGGCTCTATGCAGCATTATCCATCTTGGTCTTACCAACAGGTTTTCATCCTGAACATCCTGCTTCACTGGGATGCTGAACGCTCGCGTGGTGTGGACCCATCCGGTCTCCATGGCAACGAGTCCATCCAGTGTCATTTCGGTGACGCCATCCAATCAGAGGTGTCCAGAGGTGAAGTTATCCAGGATGGCATGTGGCAGGTCATCTTGTCTTCAGCAGCTCATTGGGTCTACAGCACACAGCAGCTCGTCGGGTCTCCAGCAGGCAGCAGCGCGTCGGGTCTCCAGCAGACAGCAGCTCATCGGGTCTACAGCAGACAGCAGTTCATTGGGTCTCCAGCAGACAGCAGCTCGTCGGGTCTCCAGCAGGCAGCAGTTCGTCGGGTCTCCAGCAGGCAGCAGCGCGTCGGGTCTCCAGCAGGCAGCAGCGCGTCGGGTCTCCAGCAGGCAGCAGTTCGTCGGGTCTCCAGCAGGCAGCAGTTCATTGGGTCTACAGCAGACAGCAGTTCATTGGGTTTCCAGAAGACAGCAGCTCGTCGGGTCTCCATCAGGCAGCAGCGCGTCGGGTCTCCAGCAGACAGCAGCTCGTCGGGTCTCCAGCAGGCAGCAGCGCGTCGGGTCTCCAGCAGACAGCAGTTCGTCGGGTCTACAGCAGACAGCAGCTCATCGAGTCTACAGCAGACAGCAGTTCGTTGGGTCTCCAGCAGGCAGCAGTTCGTTGGGTCTCCATCAGGCAGCAGTTCATCGGTTCTCCATCAGGCAGCAGCTCATCAGGTCTCCAGGAGCTTCTCCGGTATCCTGTCCTGATCTCCTGCACCTCCTCCGGTAGGTGTGGTGTGACCATCCGAGACCTGTTATGCTGGAAGTGAACAGTACAGCATCCGGCATAATAGGGCTAGCGATAGTGTAAATGGAGCTCAGCGGATAAGCGCTGGTGTCTAATAAAATGGCGCCTGGCCACAACTACAGCTGTGAATTGAGTGAGAGATAGGTTCGGTGTCCGACCGCTGTCTCCTATGCCCAGGGACTGCCGTATTTGATGACGGAAAGTGTCGTTCAGCAGCCATTACAGACCTGCAAGGTAAAATGGCAGCACCCAGTGGCTGCACTAAAAGAGTAAAAAAATAAACATAACAGCGTCAAGCTTAGATGAAAACATCTTTTTACATAATTTTCATTTTTATAATAAATTATCAAAAATCACGGCACCTTCCCTTTAATCTCATCTCCACCTTGATAGTGACGCTCTCTTAGGATACATTTTACTCTATGATGGCACTTTTGCACATGGCCACTAGATGGCGCTACATTTGACATTTGCCTGAATTTTTATATCTACACCTGGTTTACACAAATTATATTTCTTGTGGTAACTCTATACTATTTACCATTAGAAGCTGTGTATTTCTGTAATTATCTGTATGTATACATGATTGATCACCACTTCTGTCTCTGTGAAAACAATCCCCTTTAACCCCTTTCTGACATCAGGGGTAAATGTATGCCGATGTCGGACTGTCCCATTTGATGTCGGCTCCAGCACTGAGGCCACATCTTTTCTGGCACATGTCAGCAAGTGCGCCGGAAATCCCGCCCATCAGTGACCCCGTCACATGATCGCGGGTCACCAATGGGTTGGCATGACAACGAGAGGCCTCCAGCAGAAGTCTATGGTTGTCACTGCTGGAATGCTATGAGCGCTGCCCACTAGCTGAAAACGCATGGACCAGGGATCGTCCTGCCGAACTCCCGCTCTCCTTTTAATATGGGCAAAACGCTACTCAGGCAACACAGGGTGAGGGTAACACAGTGTGGGCAATGCTTTATTCTACCACAGAACAGGCAGATAACACATAGAACAGTCCCCGCACAGCACCCAAGATGGCGCACATTAGTGTCGCGGCGCTTAGTTACCCGCTGTTTACCTTGGATACCAGCGTCCTCGTTTGTCCTGACCGCTGGTGAGATCTGCCTGTTTGACAGCTCACCAGGGATCCTGAGCAGGTCGTATCGTTGTCAGGATCGCTGGTGCATTGTTTAGTGTAACGGGACCCTAAAGGGGGTTTTACACTAAGCAATATCGCTAGCAATATCGCTAAATCGTCACTGGTTTTGTGACGTTATAGCGATATTGCTAGCGATATCGCTATGTGTGATACTTACCAGCGACCGGCTCCCCCGCTGTCCATCGCTGATCGCGCGAGAATGTCCGGCTCCATTTCTCGTTGCCTGCTTCCTGCTGAGACTTCCTGCTGTGACGTCCAGCGACGCGTGGAGGCGGGCGGGAGGACGCAGGATCGCTATGTGTGAAAGGTGAGTATCGTGCGCTGCGTCGCTGCTGCATCGCTGTGAGATCTTTCTGTATGAAAGCTCACTAGCGATCATTTAGCGATGCACCAGCGATCCTGACCGGGTCGGATTGCTGGTTGGATCGCTGGTGCATCGCTAAATGTAAAAGGGCCTTAAGAATGGAGATGAGATTATTATAGCATTACTTGATTATTTAAACTATTTGCATAGTTTTTCTCTCTCTGCTTTAGAAGTCAACAAACTGGCTCCATAACACAATGTATAATTAGCATATCAGCAAACATCACCAGTGATCAAGGATAAGCGCACAATAAAAGTCAGTATTACCGACTTACACAAACAAAAGTCTGTTTTCTTGACCAACTAGAAATCTACACTTAACTTTAAAGCCAACATACAGATAACATTCTATTATTCTTCGTTTGCTAAAAAATAGTCATCTGGTTAATTAAGATACAATGCTGTATGTCTTCACAATGCCAAAAGTAAAAAAAGTTTTTAAAAATATATAAAAAATATATAAAAGTTTAAATCACTGCCCTTTCGCCCCATTCAAAATAAAACAATAGAAAGAAACTAAAACATATACATATTTGGTGTCACCGCGTTCAGAATCGCCCGATCTATCAATATAAAAAAAACATTTAAACCGATCGCTAAATGGCGTAACGAGAAAAAGCCAAAACACCAGAATTATGTTTTTTTGGTCGCCGCAACATTGCATTAAAATGCAATAACGGGCGATCAAAAGATCGTATCTGCACCAAAATGGTCTCCATTAAAATCATCAGCTTGGCACACAAAAAATAATCCCAAACCCAGCCCAAAATCATGAAAAATGGACACGCGACGGGTATCGGAAAATGGTGCAATTCTTTCATACTTTACCTAATAAAGAGGAGTTATTTTTACTGATAAATGTTTGTTTTGGTCGTTTATTTTCTGTTGGTATTTGGTTTATCCTGTAAAACTCCCATATAATATTCTCACCTTGAATTTATCCTATAAAACTCCCATATAATATTCTCACCTTGAAGTTATCCTATAAAACTCCCATATAATATTCTCACCTTGAATTTATCCTATAAATCTCCCATATAATATTCTCACCTTGAATTTATCCTATAAATCTCCCGTATAATATTCTCACCTTGAATCTATCCTATAAAACTCCCATATAATATTCTCACCTTGAATTTATTCTATAAAACTCCTATATAATATTCTCACCTTGAATTTATCCTATAAATCTCCCATATAATATTCTCACCTTGAATTTATCCTATAAATCTCCCATATAATATTCTCACCTTGAATCTATCCTATAAAACTCCCATATAATATTCTCACCTTGAATTTATTCTATAAAACTCCTATATAATATTCTCACCTTGAATTTATCCTATAAATCTCCCATATAATATTCTCACCTTGAATTTATCCTATAAAACTCCCATATAATATTCTCACCTTGAATTTATCTTATAAAACTCCCATATAATATTCTCACCTTGAATTTATCCTATAAACTCCCATATAATATTCTCACCTTGAATTTATCCTAAAAAACTCCCATATAATATTCTCACCTTGAATTTATCCTATAAAACTCCCATATAATATTCTCACCTTGAATTTATCCTATAAAACTCCCATATAATATTCTCACCTTGAATTTATTCTATAAAACTCCCATATAATATTCTCACCTTGAATTTATTCTATAAAACTCCCATATAATATTCTCACCTTGAATTTATTCTATAAAACTCCTATATAATATTCTCACCTTGAATTTATCCTATAAATCTCCCATATAATATTCTCACCTTGAATTTATCCTATAAAACTCCCATATAATATTCTCACCTTGAATTTATCTTATAAAACTCCCATATAATATTCTCACCTTGAATTTATCCTATAAACTCCCATATAATATTCTCACCTTGAATTTATCCTAAAAAACTCCCATATAATATTCTCACCTTGAATTTATCCTATAAAACTCCCATATAATATTCTCACCTTGAATTTATCCTATAAAACTCCCGTATAATATTCTCACCTTGAATTTATTCTATAAAACTCCCATATAATATTCTCACCTTGAATTTATCCTATAAAACTCACATATAATATTCCATCCTTGAATTTATCCTATAAAACTTCCATATAATATTCTCACCTTGTATTTATCCTATAAAACTCCCATATAATATTCTCACCTTGAAGTTATCCTATAAAACTCCCATATAATATTCTCACCTTGAATTTATCCTATAAAACTCCCATATAATATTCTCACCTTGAATTTATCCTATAAAACTCCCATATAATATTCTCACCTTGAATTTATCCTATAAATCTCCCATATAATATTCTCACCTTGAATTTATCCTATAAATCTCCCATATAATATTCTCACCTTGAATTTATCCTATAAAACTCCCATATAATATTCTCACCTTGAATTTATCCTATAAAACTCCCATATAATATTCTCACCTTGAATTTATTCTATAAAACTCCCATATAATATTCTCACCTTGAATTTATCCTATAAAACTCCCATATAATATTCTCACCTTGAATTTATCCTATAAAACTCCCGTATAATATTCTCACCTTGAATTTATTCTATAAAACTCCCATATAATATTCTCACCTTGAATTTATCCTATAAAACTCCCATATAATATTCTCACCTAGAATTTATCCTATAAAACTCCCATATAATATTCTCACCTTGAATTTATCCTATAAATCTCCCATATAATATTCTCACCTTGAATTTATCCTATAAAACTCCCATATAATATTCTCACCTTGAATTTATCCTATAAAACTCCCATATAATATTCTCACCTTGAATTTATTCTATAAAACTCCCATATAATATTCTCACCTTGAATTTATCCTATAAAACTCCCATATAATATTCTCACCTTGAATTTATCCTATAAATCTCCCATATAATATTCTCACCTTGAATTTATCCTATAAAACTCCCATATAATATTCTCACCTTGAATTTATCCTATAAAACTCCCATATCATATTCCATCCTTGAACGCACGCCGCGTGCATCATGTTTTTGTACAATTTGTGAATAATATATATAGTGTGGTGTAGTAACCACTGTGTCCGCTAGGGGGCGCTGTGTGGATGTCCCAAGAGAGAGGATGAGTGTCAGAATCCTGAAGGATGGTTATGTATCTCAAGGTGGGTGGCCTTGACATGGAGACTTATGTATGTGTGTTGATCAGCAAGGACATTGCTGAGGTGTTGCTTCAATGTGTCAGGGAGAAGTCTCTAGGTAACTAGAGAGATGGGCGGACCTGGCTACCTACAAACCCACCCAGGGGGTGTGTTTAAAGAACACTGTTGTAAAGAGTGTGAGTGGTTGAAGGACCTGTGATGAGGTCATAGTCATGTGACCCGGTGGGCGCGGCTATGGACCATATAACGTGGCCAGGGTAGGTCACATGTGGTGAATGGTGGGACCTGGTTGGTCCAGTGTGGAAGGTCCCGTCTGAGTGAGATGGGGCTGCCTTCTGACAGTAAGTGAACCCTGTGTTAATGGCTGCACGTGCCTGGTAAATCCCTGGAGGGAATGGACGTCTGCCGCATGATGGTGAAGGAACCATGAGTGACCCTGACGGGGTGAGATAACACTGAGGCTGAAGAGCCTGTGTAATGGACATTTGCTTAACCTGTATGCTAAAGGATTACAGAGCTGAACTCTGCCATGGACGCTGTACTGATGTTATGAAGTTTATGTTACTGCTATGGGTTTATGCTGCTGAATAAACCGCATGGACTGTTATGAGTTTATGGAAAATCTGTGCCGGATCTGATTTTGTGGCTGCTGAGCGAGTATCCCCTACTTGAATGACAGTGCTACCTCACAATAGGTTCTGCCCGTCTGAGTTATTTTGAAGGTCAACAAAATTTTCCTGTCATTCATTTCTCGCCCTCTAGGTATAATAATGACTTTTCCCTGTGTGGGATTTTTGATGAAAAGGTTAACAACTAGTTGGACAACCCCTTCTCATTCCTCCACAAACCTCCCATGCTGGCTCCGTTTCAGTGGTGTCGGCACTTGTGTTCTTGGGGCTCTTTTGAGGTTTTTACGTCATGTGAGCCCTGTGCCCAATCAGCGCTGACGTCACTGTCCCCACCTTCAGACAAATCAAGCATCATGAGGCCGTCAGAGAGCAGCCGCAGCCCTGGCTTCCTCTCGATGTTCAATACATCCGAAGGAAGGAACAGTGAAGCTGCCGCTGATTGGGTGCAGGGCTCGTGTGATGTGAGAACCTCACATAAGCCCCGGGACAGTGAGTCTCAACACCGCTGAAGTGGAGCCGGCACGCCAGTGGAGTATGACTGGTTTTATTTTAATGAGGCCAAACATGAGGAATGAGTTCACTGAGAAAAAAAAAATATATATGCTGTATTTTGTGAACTATAAAACGCACCCGTTTCAGAGCAGGAAATTAGGGAAAAAAATTAAAGCAAAAAATGTGGTCGATTCTGTACTTAATATTCCCTACCCTGGTATGCATGGCCCCCTGATCCCCATTCTGGTATGCATGGCCCTCATTCCTATACTGGTATGCATGGCCCCATCCCTGTCCTGGTATGCAGTGTCCCCATCTCATCCTGGTATATATGGTTCCCTCATCCCTATCCTGGTGTGCATGGATCTCTCATCCCTATCCTGGTATGCATGGATCCCTCATCCCTATCCTGGCAGGAATGATTGCCCTCATCCCTATCCTGGTATGCATGGCCCCCATCCTTACCCTGGTATGCAGGGCCCCCATCTCGTCCTGGTATGCATGGCCGCATCCTTATCCTGGTATGCAGGGCCCCCATGTCGTCCTGTTATGCAGGGCCCAATCGCTATTCTGGTATGATTGGCCCCCATCCCAGTCCTGGTATACATGGCCCCATCAAAATACATTAAAAAAATTACACTTACCTACCCGGCGCTCCCTCACAGCATCCTGCTCCGATGCCAGCAACTGCTTTATGCTTGTAAGCAGCACATGGCAGGGACGTCATGCACTGCTCATATACAGAGCACAGCTGCCGGAGCACTCACCGGGACTGTGTGCACAGAGAGCAGTGAGTATTCATTCCTCTTCGGTAGCGCGCAGTGTCAGTCACCAGCTTCCTGCTGCTGCCGGCGGTCACGTGTGCCGCTACTTAAGAGAAATGAATATTCATTGGATTCATCAATCATTCATCAGGAGACTATTTAATATTGAACTATATTCAAGCAGGACTAGACGAAGAAAACCCTAAAATCATGTATCATGTTATCCGAAACAGTCAGAAAACTAGCCCCATATTGGCAGATCCCAGACCTCAGACTATTTACTGTGTAAGTTTATAAGCCCCTCCAGTGTCAGGAATAGATAGTATGTGATAATACCGTATATACCACTCAGGGAACACTTACCTGTCAGAGATAATTTCCATATTCATACTAAATAATGGCACAGATCTCCCAGACATTATGATTGCACATATCCCTAGTCTGTATAACGATATTGCACTCATTCCCTGACAGACCGCAGCATGGCCATTAGTTAGAAGCTGCTAATGATCTTTGGAGCAGGTAAGTTTTCCCTGAGTGGTACATATTGGGCCGACTGAAGACTGAGTTTAGTCTGGGACAATTTGTCTGCACTACTAATTATCAGCAGCTACATTACCAAACTAGGGCAGTCCCTATAGGAGAAAACACAAGAATGATACTGTATTATCACATACTATCTATTCCTGACACTGGAGTGACTTATAAACTTACACAGTATATAGTCTGAGGTCTGGGATCTGCCAATATGGGGCTAGTTTTCTGACTGTTTCGGATAATATGATTTTAGTTTTTTTTGTTTAGTCTCGCTTGAAAATCGGTCAATATTGGTGGCGTGGCTATGTAGCGTGCAGGAGAGGACGCTGCTGAAAGAGCTCCTTAGAATCCTGAAGAAATCCTGGCATCTAGACCCCTTTCTACATAACTTACTGGTGGCGATCTGGACCCCCTGGACGTTGGGACCCCCTGGTGCCCCGCAAGAGAGCGTGAGGTGGTTGCTGCAGGCGGGCGGCTGATCCTGCTCCTCCACGAGGTGGTGGCCATCTTGGGCACGCGGCTCTGCTGCTGAGAGCTGCGGCGCTGATTCACACCGCTGCACCGCAGGCAGTGAAGATACTGGCAGACCGATAGAGGGGACACGTGGTGAGTGCCCTGGAAAATTGGACCCTGCGTGTTATTCTCCCCTCCGTTAACCCCTCACTGCGCTGGCTGGTGCCATTACTGAGGGAGGCTTTGAGCACCCTCCCCCCACTACTGCTGTCTGGGTGGGGATCCCTCTCCCTCCCCTGGCCGCAAGGGACTCTTATGAATAGTGCTCACGATTATATATAGCCTCCTATCTGCGGCCTATGCTGAAACTATAATATCTATTATTAACCCTGCTGTGATTGCCCTCTGCGGTGGGAATTGTCCGGGGTACATATTTCTGACTGCCTCACTAGATCGTATTGCAATCAGTCATGAGTCGATTTAAAGGGCCAGGAGCGGCAGAAAAATTAAAAGAGTATGCAAGACCCAACCCCTCCGAAAGTGCCCGACTCCTTAGGAATACCTCCTCTCAAGTTCAACGCAAAAATAGCCCTTCTGCGGATGAGGAGGAGACGGAGCAGGAGCAGTTGATGCAGGCTATCTCGCTGACCAGGACATCCCTGATGGAGAAAATCGAGGATGTCTACACGGAGGTGGGGAGGCTTCGTCACGATATGCAGGCCATGAAGGGACGTATTACGGAGGTGGAGACGAGGGTTTCCAGGGTGGAGCATAACATTACACCTATGGAGGCCAAATTGACGAAGGTGGCGGGCTCCATGAATGCTTGGAAACAAAAGGCGGACGACTTGGAAAATAGAATGCGTCGGAATAATATCCGCATTATTGGCCTGCCTGAGCGCTCGGAAGGTCAGCATCCTGAGCAGTTTCAGGAGGACTGGCTTAAGACCTCCCTGGGGGATGAATTCTCCCCAATGTTCGCTATTGAAAGAGCCCACAGGGTCCTTACAAAACTCCTGCCTCCGGGGGCCCCACCTCAGCCTTTCCTGGCACGCCTGCTCAATTGTAAGGACAGGGACACCACTCTACGTCTGCACAACTAAAAAGTCCCATCAATTTCAATAATGCTGTCGTCTCCATCTTTCCGGACTTCTCCATGGAATTGCAGAAGCAGCGGGCACAGTTCATCGAGGTCAAGAAACGGCTCAGGGACAGAAACATTGTGTACTCGATGATATACCCGGCCCGGCTCCGGGTTGATCACGGAGGTACCTCCATGTTTTTTACAGATCCGGCGGAGGC